>NC_085052.1:20332850-20959350 GCF_963662255.1 Cinclus cinclus
GAAGAGTCCTTGTAACTAAAACTATACCAAGAGTATTTTCACAATTTTTTACCTTGAACAGATTTTAGAAACTGGATCTCGGACTACTAGCTATCACATTTACATTGTTCTTAAATCTTCAAGTGCAAGTTTGATCACAAATATTAATTAAATATCATAAATATTTTCGTTCAAATTTTTAAAGAATGGTTTTCAATGTATTTCTAACTTTTACCTTAAGAGCACAGAAGATGCAAGAATCACCCATACATTTGTGTGTTGTGATCTGCCGGAAACTGCGGCGAAAAATGTCCAGATGCCAGAGAACCTGAAACAGAAAAAGGGGCACAGACAATTTTATGAATATATATAAAAAATACTGCCCAAGTTTCTGAGTAATCTGCATATGCTGAATAATCCAAGGAGTTTACCAATGTCATCAGTGATCATCTTTAAAAGGGATGCCTTTTATCTAACTGCAAGTTGATGTTTTCAACTTTCTTCTTTAGCTGTAACCTTCACATTTTTAATTTACAGTATGGCCTTCCTCTGAATTTCTTGCCATGTGCTTTTAGATTAGAAAACTCGTTTTTTCATCCATGTGGCAATGCTGGATTAAACAGCACCTGCTCTGACTGCTCTGCTGTGCTGGCACCAGAACTGGCTGCTGGGCAACCGCACCATGAGGCTGAGCAGAGCTGCTGAGGACAGCCCATGGACTGCTGGGGATGAAACTCTTCCCTTCTTCCAATCCTACACAGCTTCCTTGTTCTGAGCAGAAAGCCCAAATGCTGCAAAAATGGAGCACCAGCAGCATATACATTAACGAGTTCATGCAAGTGAAAGCAGCAGAGTACTAAAATCCGCTATGCCCAATATTATCATTACTAAGTGTCCTCACAGGCCATGATTACTAACCCCAGCCTGTTAGGGCAGTTAGACCTTTCTCTCAGGACAGGTATGGTGCTATTAACAGGTGTGTGACTAGGTAGGGTCACAACACAGAAAAGCAAGCAGGCTTTTACTTCTTCTGTTAGCAACAGTGAGAAGTGGCAGTTGCTCTAACAGCACCATGGCTTTTTTTATTCTTCAGTTTTACCACTAAACCTGCGCACTCTTGGGAAATTATTCAAATTTTATCTGTAAAATAGCAACAATACCCATCTCTGAGGTGCTCTACAGTGAGCTCTTTATGTATAAATGTGGTCAGCCCTGGGTATTTCAGTTCAAACTAACAGCAACTGGACTTTCCTGCAATCCTCAGTCACCAGCCTTTCAGAAGGCAGAAGTCTGCACTGAAAGAAGCCCTGACCTAAATCACGTCCTAGAAGGGTCCGGACAGAGCAGCAAGGTCCACACTGACATGTGACTGGCTAAATGCTTCATTAGCACAAACTGAGGAACCCAACTTCTTATTTCTGATGAATTTGCCTAGAGAAACTGGCTAGAAAAAATTTAGCACTCTGGCAAAATTTGTGCTGGTTTCAAGAAGTGTTTTCAACTGGAACAATTTATTTATTTAAACCATAGTAATGTGTAATATTCAGTAAACACATTTTTGAATATAATCTGTAAGTTTCCCAAAACTTCGTAATTCAATGGCTATGTTTATACTCAAACTATCCCTATACTTAAGGGCATGGGAGGCAACATAAGCCTTGAATACATCTGATTACACACAAACATTCCTGAGGAACTACTGCAGACTTTTGTAAAGGACAAAAAAATTAGGTTCAGGAATGAGTCCAATTTTTTTATGCAATTGCCTTTGGAGTTTAGCTTGAATGTTTACAGAAATTCATAAGATCAAGGAGCAACAAACATTCAAGAGCATTTCATACTAAATGTTAATACATTATGATAAACCCCAGAAGTATTTTATGAAATGATTACCATCTAGCCTTTTTTTTTTTTTTATTTAGCTTTGATTATAAATACTTTGAGTATCCTATCCCTCTTCAGCTTTAGAAGAAAAGGGTTTCTGTAGTAGATTAAAGACCAGGTCATATGCTTTCATCTTCATGTATGGCATGCAGCTGGTATTAGGATCTACTTAGTCCAGACCTAGGCTCACTAACTCAATATCAGGAAGCAGCCAGTCATTACACCTTACAGCTTAATAAAGGTAATTGATACAGAACATCACTGAAAACTTCTCTTTGCCCTGTAATTCCTAACATATTAAGCCTACTGAGGGTCATAGGTACACATATTTGTATTATTTGTTCTGGGGCTATATGGAAGCCTGAAGTTAGCCGAGAACCAGATTGTGCCCATGGAAAAAAAACAAACAAATCAAACCCATAGTGATACAGTCTGTGCTGCACAGACAAGTCATATGAAGGGATGGAAACTGATGTGAAGAGGTTTTAAGCCCTGCTGCCAAAATAAATCTCAACCATCAGACATTCAAAGCATCTGGTGACAACACCTCTATAGCAGCCATACCGCTCCACTGAATTTGGCACCAGAAAAGGTTTTTCTTCTAAATCAAAAGATAAACACTCAGTCATTTAAACTAAGCTACAAAGCAGCAGCCAGACAGAAAACTGAACTACATAAAATGGATCTTGCATAGTTATTATCAAACCTTGACATTAACTGGTTCAACAAAAAAGTTAAATTTACTTTTAAGGAGTATACATTCTGCAAGCTATGCAATATCCTATTGTTTTAAAATATATTTTCTACGTATATTTTTAGCTTTGGTTGACATTCTACAAGCTTACACAAACAAGATATTCAAGTACAGTAAATGATGACTGTGTAAATGCTGTTGAATTTACCAGGAAAACCTGAAAATTAAAAAGCTGTTCAATAACTCAGTCTGCTTTTCCAAATGTAGCTTTATTCTATCTGGGCCCACCAACAATTACATACTCAAGTTCAACTATATTTGTTGCACAGTGCCTAGGAAAACAGACAGAGGGCAAAACCAGAAACATTCTTTATTCTGTGCTCTTACCTGCAGTGCACTATTCAGGAAGCAACTGTTCTGTCCTGGTTCATTGCTGAGACCTTTACTGGGTGCTATTGAGGTGGTATTTCGTGGAGTAAACATACCCTGGACATTCCCCCGACCCACAGAAAAGTAATTTCTTTTCCAAGACATCTTCCAGTTTCAGCTGTAGAAATTTTAGGCTTAGGCTGGCAGAATATTTGACTTGATCAGATGCTTCCTTGCAAAAAATTTAAAACTAGAACAACACCCGGTCTTCTTTAACTATAGTTTAAACAGTATTTATCCTTTTGCCAGGACTCAAGGAGTTTGCTTCTTTTAAATCCAGCCTGGGATGCTATTCTTCATTTGCTGCTTATGCATGCAAAACATCCTTTAAAAGCAGACACATAGAACATTTGCAAAGGGAAGGAATCCACGGTTGTGCAAGTTCATGTTATGCTGCTTCTCCCTCTTCCAAACAGGCAGTGACTTCAGTGAACAAATGGCAAATCAAGGAGGTCCCAAACTCAAGACGAGAAAAACCGCAACTTCCTCCCACACCCCCAAAAACGCAGCTTCTGTTATCCTTCTACAATCCTCCTGAAGAAGATGGGAAAAATCTACTTAGTACAAGAGCAAAGAAACCAAAACACAACCTTGGCAGCTCCTTTTCAGTGACACGTATCTTGGGTGATGAAAGAGACATTATCCTCACAGGGGAAAAAGAAGTAACTCCAGAACTTGAGAGCGAAGAGCTTTAGAGAAGCAAGAAGTCTCTGATGCAGTTCTTCTAATTCTGCATGAGATCTTTAGAAATTTCTTCTCCTGATCCTCCTTTTGCAATCGGAATGCCCAGCCGTGCCAGAAAGCTTGAGAGGGGAAAAAAAAAAAAATCAAAGGCTTGCGTCACTTAATTACTCTCTTGGTTTTGTGGTGTTCTGCCAAGACCAGTGTTGCCTCACCTCCCACAATACACTGAATCTTCAGAGACAAAGCAAAAAATATAAATGTTCCTCCACCCAAAAAATCAAATAATACGGAAAAGAACAGAGGATTGTGAGAAAAGCATGTAAGAGCAAGAACCTTGCATGTGGTCAAGGTTAAGATGGAAACTAGATTAAAAAAAATAAACCACAACGTTCAAGTGAACCCCATGGCAGTTGTCAAACATATCCTTTACAATCTTGTAGTGTTATTTTTTTAACATATCTTATTCATTCCAACAGTTACATGAGGATTTGTGGTTCTACGAATACATGCTAGCACGTTCTCCACACTAGAACTGGGATTTTGCACTGAACATGGAAGGCACAAGGCCCATCCCTGACTTGGCAACCCACTGCACTCTTCAGAAAAAAAGTCTACAAATTTCCTTCATCAGAAAATATGTGTACCTCTAAAACACTACTTAATCTAGGTATGTGGGATATATGATGTCATATAAAAGGCACAGAAGCTTCTGAAGAAGCCAAAACAACTATTCAACAGAAAGTGCTCTTCCCACCACCAGTTAACTTTATTCCTCATATACAAGAAACTGAAAATAAAAACGATTCAAGAAACTCCAACAAACAGGAACTACAAGACTGATAGCAATACTTATTTTTTAAGTTCTCTCAAGTATAGTCCACCTATATTTACAGACACTTGCGTAGTATTTTCCAGGGACATTCCCAATAACATCTAGAATTATGCCACTTTTGATACACATAATAACAACTGAAATTACCTATTAGGGCTGGCATGAGCAAGATGACTCTACTGCAAATGTATTAAAGTATTAATTGCAGCATGAAGTCACTTGAAAATAGACATATGTATGGTTTGTACATCAGCAAAAATTAACTGAGAGTATAATACCTTACAAAGATACCCTAGGTATCTGTGAAGGAATGTTCTTTAACCTCCACACAATTCTAAATTCTTCATCTCCTGTCAAAATACAAAGAACTTCCTAAATGCCTGCAAATGTGTTACAGCAGCATAACACATTCCGTGCTAGCAATACTTCATTTGTACTCCTATTAAACTTATTCTACAAATATTAATGAAGTTTCAGCACTGCTGTAAGGCAGGCAAATATCTCCTCCCAGATGAGTAGTCCTCCTGGTTGCCAGAGTGCCATGCAAAATTTCAGACTGTGCTTGGAAGCCTGCAGACACAGACTATTACTGTGCCAGTCGCGCAACATTCCTGAGTGCTGAACTTATTCAGGAGTCATTTCAAAGCAATTTCAGCCTCAGCCCCCTTTCTTTGCTCAACCCCCCTAATGAATCATGAGCCGACCATACTGTGTGAGCTCTTTGGGGATCAATTCAGGGATCTCTGTAAAGCACCACCACTTGCAATAGGTACAGTAGGCAAGCCTGTGTGTCACAGACAGAGCAGAGTGCTGCATGTAATGAACCAAGACAGGCAGGCTCTGTGCTGCCTCACAAACACCATTGACCCAAACTCAGTTTTCTTTCCATAGCACCTACAAAGAAAAATACAATCCAAAACATGCCAAAGATGCATAGCTGCACCTATTCAGTGAAGTTCAAAACAAGACTCTGCTCTCAAAACGGGATGTAAAGCTAACTTTAGAACATTTTTTGAGCAAAGCTACATCAGATATGACAAAGTGAATTATTTTTTTTAGTTTATTTTTATTGCGTTGGAACAAAATTCAAGACTAGAAGCTTTGCAGTTCACCTGCTATTGCAGCAAGACTACTTCAAGCTGGCCCAAACCCCCACAGCAACCGTGCAAGCTTAGCACCTGCACTGCTTCTGCACAGGCTTAGCAGAACTGACTTCTTACCACCATGACTGCTCACAGGAGCACGTTCAGTTTGCTCATTTGGCTACATGGCCTTTGCAAAGCTAAGAACGAGCAAAAAACACTTAAGCTGGTAATCACCCAGTAAGGACAAAACCAGATGACCGTATCAAGCTTTGCACAGTGCCAACCTCTAAAACACTTACCAACTAAATAAACAACTCAAATGTTTAATGTTTAATTGTGTAAATGTTTTAATAAGGAGCAAATAAAATATTAATCAAAAATAGATAAAGAACATATAATAAAAAAGCAAACCCAACATTCTAGAACTTCCTGCTGCTTTGTAGCAGCTTCCTTTGGGAAGGCAGGAGGGCTCCCAACCACAGAGGCTCAGCAGATGACAGAGGCATGGGGCATCACTCCAGCAACACAACCCCACAGCAAAGCTGCCCATGGTTCTGCACATACTCCTGGCCTGAAGAAACCAGAGTCTGTCCTCAGATAGAAGAGCACAACACTCTACAAGATGTACCAGAAGATTTCAAGACCCTGTTTATCCCTATATTTCCTTGCTAAATCAATCACACAGAAACATAACATCCTTTGCATCCTTTATTCTCTGGCAAGGTCCCACTATCATTGTTCATTTTTGGGAGTGAGGAGGAGGGGTGTGTGGAATGTAACATCCCTCCCTCACTACAGTCTCACTTAGCCAAATATTTAAGGCTATTTCTTGAATTCCCAGTTCAAGCATGTGGTTGAATTAGAACAACCCTGTTTAGAAACAATGATGCTTCCATATAGCACTAGGTTTGGCTGAAAACACTAATTAAGTATTTATCACACTATTAAAGCAGAGGTCTAGAATTCAGCATTTATTACCTAAATTTCTGAAAAAACTTTCAAAACACAGAAGAACGTAAATCCTTCAATGTGTGAATGTGTCTGATTTTAGAGAAGAGATTCCTTGCCCCCAGTATCCTACCACCTATTCTGGTGGTGGGAATAGATGAATGGTGTTGAAGGCAAATCATGCCTTCACATGCTGCAACACCTCTGAAACCTAAAGAGAAGAGAAATAGCTTTGAAATCAAGATCTTTTTGATAACAAAAAAAGGATAGTCTTGTCCAAGACAATGGATTTTGTTGCAAGTTTTCACCCAGATGGCTTCTACGTTTGATTCTCTCAGTGAAGAGACACAAGCATAATCCCATGGCTGCTCTCAGCTAGATGCAAAGTATGTAGAAATAGAGGCTTGAGAATACACATTCTCCATGTCTCTACAATGATGGAAGTAATTGTGGATTTCTGCATGGATTAAATTATATTTAATTGCAGAGATATCAATATTACCGACTTCATTTAGTTTAGAGATCCCAAAAGATAGTCAACTTTACAAGTCAGTTTAAATTCCATCTTGAAGGTAATGAAATAAAATAGAGGGGTGAAAAGATTTCCCAATACCAAATAACCATGTGGCTGGATGAAGAAAAGAGTGAAGAGAGCAGTGACCTGACAGAAGCAAAAGAAGATAATTTCCTCCTCTTGAAGATGTCTCCTCTTTTTGAGATTCTTAGCTAGCCAGAAATACAAGACACATATTGGCTCACCTAGACAATGAAGTGCAACTACAAAAAGGTAGATTTACATTCATCTCTGTTGTCAAGAATTTTTTCACAGTACAAATGTGACAACAGAGGGAAAAAAATTCTGCTTTATGCATGCATTTCTCAGCCTTGATGGCTCTGCTGGGAGAAAGGGGCAGGGAGGAGTCTCTAATGCTTCTGCTGTCAAGCTTGCACCCATTTGTCAGTCTTCCTTGTTAAACGAAGAACCTGATTGCCCTGCTCTGTGCCACTTGTGCCTACTGGGTGGAACCAGGAACTGGGAACTGACAGCATCTCACAGAGCCACTGGTGCCCACAACAGACTCATACTGGTCTTCTTTATTTTCCATGTGCTATTGCTTGATTCTCAGTCTCTCAAGTGTTGTAAAGACAAAGCTTTGACTACCAGAGACCTTAGGCTAACTTCTCAGAGCCTTTTTGGAAAATAGAGTTTAAGGTTAGGATAAATACTCTTTCAGACACCAGAGAAATCCTTCCATTTAAGGGAAGCAAATTATCACAATGTCTGACTAAAAGTTGCTGCTAAAGACCATCAAAATGATCTTGGAGTGAAGACTAAAAACGTGTTTCCCCAAATCCATGGATGTACTTCTTCAGAGAGTACAGATACAGTAGGCCTGAACACACATTACAGGCTTCTCCAGAAGACACAGTGAAGGCCATTTCTGAGAGATCACCACAAGATAATGCAAATAAAAATGGAAAAGACTAGACACAACAGCAAATAAAACTAGCATAACAAACACTATTTTTGGTCAGAACCACTGCACTTATACAGGCCATCAACCAACAGAAGAAACTGTAGTCAAAATACTGACGGCTCAATCACCTTTTAGGGATGCATTTCCCCAATGTGGCAATGTTGCCATTTCTATAGATAACACTACTACAGTCATAGGAAGGAAAAAGACCAAGCAATTTTATGAAGAAAGAACATGTTTTTATACCAACTTTTCAAACCAATGACCAAGAAACATTAAAACCAACCCACTCTACATTCCTGTTAACTGCTCAGACCAACAGCAGGCATAGAGAGACCACAGTCTGCAGAAACACTTCAAAGTGAGACTGTAAGGTGCTGAGATCAAGGATAGCTTTATACTGCATGAAAATACTCTTCATAGCAAAACATTCTCCAACGTCCTCATCCAAAATGCCTGTAGGTTTTATAAAACTGGTGGACTGCTTCTTAAAGCAGTGTAATGAAATCTTGCAAACACTTACCTAATCTGAATCATTTGATTTTAAGCCTGACAGTCAGGCAAATCTATTTAAAGAGCATCTTTCACAGTTTGAAAAAAAAAAAAAAGCCACACAAAACCAGCAGAAAGCCATTGGCTTTAAAATACAGAAGATTCTCCTCCAGGGTTACAGTCTTAGCAGTCTTTTCTGCAGCCCTTTCTGAAGTAAGGACATCAGCTGATAAACACCTGTATTCTGTGCTAACTGACAACCACATAGACTTTTGTTCAGAATAATGGAAAAGTATGTCACTTATCCTGTACAGTTATTGAGACATAGCTACCTATTAAGGTAGCTGTGTCCAGACTTTCATAAAACAGTTAAGATGATTCAAAATATCCATCTGCCTGTCAAATAATGAGAAAAGCTATTAAAACCCATCTGGTAAGGAGCTTCAGAAGAACATGACAATTATTCAAAGGCAAATTATAATTAAAAAACAAATAAAAAGTCCAAACACAACTCTGAATATCTAAAGCCAGCATTGCAGCCTTTTCTGATCAACAATTACTTAACCTGCAAAATGATCTAGAAGTTTCTAGAGCAACACATATCTTCTTAAAGACTACATTTGATTAAAGCACAATATAAAATAATCAAGTAATAAAGAGCTTCTGTTCAAAGACAAACAATGAGACAGTGGAGGTCAGAGCTAAAGATGCAAATACATCATATACTTTCTGTGGGGCTTATTGCCAAAACACATTTTGCTCCCCAGATAAAGGTACTACTGATAGAAAAAAAACATATTAATAACCACTGATCTCATGCATCATGGTACTTCCAGCACATGCATTTGCTGTGAAGGTTACAGGGAATGGAGGCAGACAAGCCCAAGGTGTTACTTCCAAAATCCTTTACGTTAGACAGCCCTGTTATCTCAGCAACTTTTCTGATACCTGGAAAGGCAAGAAATATATATAAAATTATGAAAGTCTGCCCAGTCCTAAGTAAATTCAAAGCCTTTCAACACCATCTGCGCTCCCTTCAGATCCACCCTTTACAGCTGTTCAATGCTAAGACTGCTGTACATGATAATAAAATCCTACATTTTACCTCACCTGGATTTCCAAAGTGCTTATCCTCAAGTTTCCTATTACTTTCTATATGAAATCTAAGTTTATTCTCCCAAGCCCATATTTAAAAAACACTCTATCTTACCCCAGGCTGCTCCTAGACATTTCTCAAGGAAGAAGGGTAGGGTGAAACCAGCTTTCAGTCCCACTCTACATGGAACTTAAGGAGTCTGGGTAAATGGGAAAAACACAGCAACTTCAAATGTCATGCAATTGCTCAAAAGCAGTTAAACATCACTAATCAATCATGTGTAACACAGGAAAACATGACAAAGAGGCAGCTGTCAATCCTAGGGTTTGGACTGGATTTGGAAATGGAAGGTTCTGGCTTGACTCAAGTGAAAGCTCAGCCAGCCTCTTGCTACCAGTTACTCCCTTTCCAAATCTCCACCTTGACTTTCCAAAGTGGAGCTTCAAGATTAATTTAGTATTTGATTCAGTCTCCAGATATAAACATTTTGATTGCAAAATTCTGTATTTTATAGACATCAGCTATTGCCAAAAAGATTTCAAGGCCCATTTTCATATGGCACCTTATTAACAAACGATCTCATCTCTCTCTTCCACTGATAACATCACTGATCCAAAAGACCAAGGGATTTGTACTCTGGCGTGTGAATTCCAGTCCAACAATGACTTAAGAGCCCTAAAATTTTCAGAAGTAGTCAGCAGTACTCAACAACATATGGCTTAATGACTGAGAACTTTCTAAATCCTAAAATCCTGCTGCCATTCTTTTCCTGACCCTGCAGATTTTCACTGCTGAACAGAAAAATTTTTCCTGGTCTGTAACTGCTACCTTGTTATAACTCTGAGTTCTCCCGTCAATCTTCACACCCCTTTCTTTGCTTAAAACAGAAGTCAGTAGCAATCAACTCCCAAATCATAAGCTGCTCACATTACAGCACCACAAACCCACATAAAACCAATGATTTCTGATACATTTGGATATATCCATATAGAATAACAACCACCAAGAAACAGCTTTTGCAGGAGAACGGGCAAACTGAAGAAGTCCGGCTCCATTAGTACTTTCGATTTCAAAGGAAACACAAGAAAGATTAAGTAAAAGCAGCAACACGCTGAGAGTAGCAACAGACTTTGATCAGATGGACAGCGTTTGGGTGGAAAAATAGGTCTTTCTGTTGATGTGCTAAGAATCTTAGAGTCAATTACTGCAATGTACTGCTCTCTCCCAGCAGTGCTCAAGGGGAAAGATGACACTCATGGCAGAAATCAGTTCCTCAGCACATGCACAATAGACCTTTGGATAACACTGGCTAGTGAAAACTTCCACAGAGGTAGGCAGACAATTTCCACCTCCCTTGTGATCAACAGGTGGGGCCAGACAATGTATTTGTTAGTACCATAAGAACATTTATTCCCTCCCTGTTTTCTCAGGACAGTATTTGGAATTAAAATAATAGTTCTAGATTAAAGTATTAGTTCATTGTATCTTGTGTTTTGTCTATATCACCAGTACAACGCACCAAGATAGATTGTAACTGTCAGGTCGTTGACAGACTAATAACATACCAAGGTGCAAAATTAAAGCAGTATAGAGGAACTAAAAAAAAAAAAAAAAAAAAGTAAAGGCAGAGTGAGCCGCAGTTTATGGTGCCTCTGCTGGGTCCCAGTATTAAATGCTTACGTCATTTTTTCCCTGTTTCACTAAAACTGACAAGCAGAACGAGCACTGCTGCACTGCAGAACATTATATAGATTCATACTTCACATAAAAATATAAAGCAAATGCTCCCAGCATCCACAACATGCTGATTATTCCTCTTTTTTAAGCAATCATCTGTGCAGTATAGCTATAAATAACATTTCAGCAGAATCACGAGGGTGCACAGACATGCATAAGCTGAGTTTAAGATCATTCCTATGTAGTTTTAGAGGAGTAAGTGTAACTAATAAGAACAGTGACACTCATTTTTGCTTCATTTGGCTCCGTGTAGAGAAGCATTTGCTGTGAAATCCACTGAAGACTTTAGAACTTGAGTAGGAAAAACACTTGCACGCACCACAAGAAAAAGCTTACTTAATCAGAACAACCCATACCCAACAGCAGTTAATAGCACATGGAAGAATGAAACAAACAGGTTGGGGGAAACATGCCATGACACCATACACCTCACCAACAACCTGGAACACACAAGCAGGGTAGTAGAACTATACAAGTAGGAGGCCAGCAGAAGAAAACAAAGAAGAAAACAAAGCAAAAGATTGATGGATTTAGGGAAATCAAAGGAGAAGATACTCTGAGCTGGCTCCTCTCTTTTTCTAAATATGAAACAAACAGATATGACCATACCTCAAGCCTTTACAATGCAAACTAGCAAATAAAGTGTTTGTAATATATTGCCATGGCCTCCCCGTGGCTCCTGCAGCCCAAGACTAGACTTGGCCAACTTGGTCCATTGCTGGCTGAGCTAACAGCTGTGGACATACTGAATCTCTCCCCAGCTCCAGACTCATCCATCAAAGGACCTTATGAATTAAAGAGCCATTTTGCAGGTCTCCGTGAGTTTTAAAAAAAGAGAATAATAACAACTTAATGCACAATAACCCTGAACTCACAGCTGAACATCAAATACAGGCAAAGTCATGAAATGGTTCCTACAAACACAGGAAAGGAGCCCTTGTATAACAGGATGTTCAGCTACCTCCATTACTTGAAATTTTACTTTCATTGATTGAGAAGCCCTTTACAAATAGATAAAGTGCTTGAATTCTTCTGGTATAAAACATCTTCTGAAAGATTGTAAAAAAAGCCTTAAAGCCAAGTTTAACGGGTCTCACAACGTGAAAGTTGCAGCAGATGGCTGAAACAGGCAAAGGATACTTTCTTTGTCATACACAGTTACTTTGTCAAACATTTCAGAAACTTAAACTGAGAATTAGCCTAGTATACAAAAATGAAAGCTTCATAGGTGCAGATTGTTGTACAAACACATTTTATGAAATACAGATCTTCTGTTAGAACTAATAATAAGGTGAAGCCATGAGATTGCATATGAACTTTCACAAAACTCTCACCTTATTAAATTCAAAATACAAATTCAAACTTTTAAGTTACGATTTAAAAAAACCTGGTTCTCTTAAGTCTCAACAGACACTACTGTAAGAAATTAATTACATGATGATTTTAAAAGCTTATAACACTCTTCGCAAGATTTTAAAATATTAAAATCTGTAAGTAATCTGCTGAGGAAGAAAAACCCAAACAAACTGCTGCTCATTTATAAGATGCAGAAACAATGACACAAATTCCTTCTATCAAAACCAGGCTTATGGAGATGACGCTATTGTTTTCATTCAGAAAGGTTATTTTATCTTCACCAGAAAAGTACTGTGAAACTACCAAATGCAAAAGGGATTATTTTGTGTCCTGCTGTGGCCTGGAGAGATCCACAAAGCATGAAAGAGACTCTTGTTAAGCACAAGCAGGCTCTGTCCTAATGGGTCACAGAAGCAGAAGCTGTGCAAATGCAGTATAATACAAGCTGAACAGACCAGTTGGGTGTTGGGGTAAGAAAAAGAAGAAGGATGTCAACAGCTTTGATTTTCATTTTTTTTTCCTCTGCCTGGCAATAAAATGACCCAACTGAGTAACAACAAAAGCTTCCTACAAAAAAACCCAAAAAAACCACCAACCCCCCCCCCCCCCCCCCAACTCATCCAAACAAAAACCTCAAACTTTTACCTCCCCTCAAAAAGCAAAACATCTCCCAGACAGAAAAAAATACTCAAGCCCCAGGAAGAACTTAAGAGGAGGTATATACCCTGAAGGGGGCCTTTCCACAATTTCTGTGGGTTGGTCATTGGCAGAAAAAGATCATGAAAAGGTATGTCACAGAAGTTCTTCTCTTAGAAACCCAAGAAATCTGTTAAAGATAAAATTTTAAAACTTCTGAAGGTGCCCAGGGAAGTTATAATACATTTAACCACCAAGTACATGTGGAAAGGAAAACACCCCTACTGAAACTTGTTGCTGTTGTTTTTTTAAAACAGACTGTCAAGGAGCAAATTTAAGGATATATACACATTTCATACACAAAAAGGAGGCCTGTCCTGACAGGACCGTGAAGTACCCAGCCAACAACAAATGTTAAAGCCACTAATTTCAACACTGAAAAAGTACCTAGAGAAAGCCACAGTCTAGCTCAACATCCGACAACAGTATTTCAGCCTGTACTGTTAAAAAAGAAAAAAGTATGCTTAGAGATTCCGTTTAATTCCTTTCAGCAGTAATTCAACTTTTGCAATACTTCTGTGAGTCTGAACTCTGCAGAAAAGCAAGTAGCTACTTCTGTTACTATCCCAAATCTGACCTTGCACTGGCTGAAATCACCAGTGAAACTAAACACAACACACATACCCTGTAAAAAAGGACTACTCCCAGGAGTGCTGCAATGTTAAGCACAAAGGATTAAGCAGCTTCTGGCTTAGTCCAGCACAGGACACACGAAATTTAGAAAGCACAGCTTCCTAAACTTGTGTCTTATCTTTTGTGTATTTGGTTCACCGTTTTTTCTTCCCTCACTGAGAAAAAATGCCCAGCCTACAATGATGTGTGTCACTCCTTAAGCAAAGTGCTTCAGGGAACAGCAATGGAGCACAGAGAAGCTTTGGGGAAAGGTCTCAGGCAAAAGACAACAGCAGCTTTAGGGGTTCTTCCACTCCATCACACACAGTAGGGAACAGGAAAGTAACTGGGTCTTAGGATGATAACATTTATGTAAGCATTTGGTTTCTGGCTTCTAATTATGGGTGTAATTCTTTAAGAGCGTCGCTGTGCCATGTAGCACCCTGGGGAAAGGGGTACAGTCCCATCCTGCCCTCTCAGGTAGACACCAAGGGAGTTCAAATATGAAAGCTCCAGGGATTGTGTGGTATGGCTGGTCTTAGCACAAAATTTCCACTAAGATATTTGGGATCACTCAGTGACTGATAGGCTGGGAAGGCAAGACACAGTTGGTAACAGGAAACTTGCACACAAGCCTCTTTTCACTTTTTCTTCCCTAGATTTTTTAAATTTTCTCATTTTAAAAAAGTAATACTTGTATTATTATTTAAATAAAATAGGGCCCTTTTGATGTTAAAATCCTTTCAGTCTTTTGGGAACTCACCACAGCTAAAGGGTTAGGCACATCCATCTCAAGAACTGTGGAGGACTCCATATCCTGCCACGGAATTCCAAAATGGTCCCTAAGGCTTGCTTCTTCCTGCAGGCTCCCATACAGGTTACACAGCCACCACTCCCTACACTGGGATCCCCTAGAGCTGGTCACAGGACAGAATCTTCACCTTCCACTTGCAAAGCAGTCACATGTTGCCCATGCCTTCTCTTGCCAAATCCTGTTAGCGCAAGACCAGCTGATGTTGCTCCAGGCTGGCATCCACAAGCATTGTAACACTGTACAATAGAACTTGCGTTCCCCAGAATTCCCCAGACAATATGCTGGCAACACAAGAAGCTGCTGTACAGATGCAACTGTTGCATTAGCAACTTGGTGCAGAAAAAAATTCATATCCAGAACACCAGCAAGGCAATAAAAGGACAAAACCAAACACTGCCCTGTTTAAAAGTCATCTCCCCTCAGAATAACCAGGCTTAAAGGAACAATCACCTGACATCTGGGAAAGCAACATCTGTAACAGCTATCCTTATCAAGAAGGGTTACCACACCACAACAGTATTTTCAGTCATGTCATTACACCACAATAAATGATTTTCTGAGAAATCATATACAAATTTTTTCTTTAATACTAGACAAAAGCATTCCGGTGCACTGTTACTATAATTATTATCCATTGCTTAATTACAACAAGTCTTATACACTTCCTCATATACACACCTGTAAGGGAAACAGGAAAAAATAAGAATATTTTATCCAGATTAAGAGTTTATGCATCCTTCCTCTGTGACAAGGAAAATAAAATAAATCATGAGCATGTGTGTGTGCACACGTGCAAGTAAGTAGATGATCTGGAAAAATCTTCTATTTCTTGACAATCAGGACTGAACTCCCTCCATTTGAAATTAAACTGCTCTTAGCTTGAGCCACAATGTACAGTATTAGAGGCATTTTCTTTGCTAGACTAAAAGGTAGTTTTTCCAGCTTTTTAGCATCCTCATTTTTTCCCAGTACACCTAAGTTCTTCAATTCCAATAGACTCTGATGATCCAGGTACTCAACAATTTAGGAGAGCAATATCCTCTTGCGAAATCAAGCACATGAGATGCTTCAGAGAAAGTCTGTATAAATATGTATGGCATTACACATCACTTAAAAAGACTATTAATATGACTAATCTGGTAATCTGGTCTCACATCTTACATGTGTGTCAACTTCTAGAAGAAGCATCAAGGGAATAATATCACTTGGAACATGCTGGAGTTAAACTGTCATACTGAAAAAAGGTCTTCCAAATGTATTTGTTTCAGCTCTCTTAATTTTGCTTCTTAATTATGTTTGTATCTACTCAGAGGCAGTATGAACATAAATTGCTCTAACACATTGCTTTGACTATATCCAACTATTCCCCCTTCTCATGGTAAATCAGTCTACCTGCACTCCCTTCTAAGAGCCCTCAAGTCTAGCATAATATTGACTTCCACGTTTCTAAGTGCATTATTAAATCCTGCCCCAAAAGTTTATAGCCCCAGTCTTCAACCAGCCATTAGTTATGTTATAAAGCAAGCGCTGTTTTCTCTCCCTCAGAGAAGATGGAAACATAGCAAAAACATCTACAAAACTCTCTGGTTATCCTCCAAATCACTCCTTTCCTGCCAAGCACGGAGAAGCTCAGCAGCAAAGCAGCAGGTGTGCCAAAACCATTGTTCATCCTGACAGCCACCACAGTCTGCTTCCTTCACTCCTCACACTGTTTGTCATGTTTGTCTGGCCTTAAACAGAGAACTCTCTAACCTGGAATCATCCTGTTTGAGTTTTTAAGACTCCTAAAACTCTTGAGACCACTGTCATAACCTACAGACTTAACTACAATATAAATTAACAACTTCAGAAATCGCAAACTTTTGTATGTCCACCGCAACACTTTTCTGTCAAAAAACTCCAAGAGGTTTCTGAACTGTCAGTTATAATAGTAGTAATAAAAAAGACTACAGCTTCTCTAACTCCCATGAAACACAGTGCTCTAGAAAGAGGATGCATCATCTCAGAATACCTCTGAGAGGAACCTTATTAAATAACCAAATGAAGTCAGAATCTTGGGGTCACCAGAGTAGTATGGAAAGGTCACTTTCTCACTCCACACGAGTTCTCTTGGGCAGGCAGTTCACACTAAGGCTCACAGAAGCAAATTCAGCTCACAAAATTAGCACTTTTGGAGGGATGGCAAGAGTGGAAGAGGGAGCTTGCTTTAGTTCCTGCTAGGTTAGTGCCCTGAATCAGCTTATCAAGAAGTTATAGTTAGGGCAAGGACACTGGGACTTCATCTTCCAGATATGGATCAGATGAATCCTGTCTCTGAAGACTACAATCAATGTCTTTGAAATTCTTTTCTGTTTTGGGCTGCCTGAGAAGTTATTCCTTAAAAAAAATCTGGAATGCATTAGAACAGACAGAATGTTTATTATACTGAATGTCAAGTACTGGAATTGATACATATATTATTACCCCCCTCCTTTGCCCTCTCTGGTGACAAAGTCTAGAACTGGACATATAACTTTGCATTATTAAAACTTCTGCTTAATGTCACCAAATATATCAAAATGGTGTGAGGGTTTTGGTTTTTTTTGTCAAATCTAAACTAATACATACATTTTGCTAAGCTGAACCGAAAGCAGTATGAAACAGCAGTGACAGACTTCAAGTAATCACAAAATTATCACTAATTTTGGAAACATAACACTTGACAGAAAGTAGGGGAATCAGGAAAACACAAAGCAAGTTGACTTTTACAAATCAGCACATTAAAATAATAGAAAAGCTCTGCGAATGTTTAGTACCTCATTTAATTATCAGCTTTCTTACACAGTATTCAACAAATAGAGGGAAAGAAAAACACATCTAACTTAGCAAAAAAGCAGTCTGGAGCACTTTTGACTAGGTAATTCTTACACTAAAGTAAGTGGGATGGGAATTGAACTACCAACATCCCTTCCAGATTTAACAACTGATATGGTGAGAAGAGATTCCATCTGGTTTTATCTTCAAATTTATCACGGATACTATTAGACAGAAAAAGTTATGGTATGGTGGACCAGAGGTGGCTTATGTCTTAGAAAGTACCCTTCACAGAGGTAGAACATCACAAATAAAGTGTACACATATAAAACACCATTATCTAGCAGGACTGAAACACTGAAAAACAAACTATTAACTAACTGAAGTAACACTTTCTCTTTGTATCTTAGAAACAAAAGCCAGCCACATTGAAACTCAGAATTTTCTATCTTTCAGTCCTGTATGTAGGAGAGAAGTCCTATGACAACTTGAATTCAATCAAAACAGTCACATCACAGTGATAGTGATGCTGAATTAAAAATTAGAAAGACCTACCTTCAGAAGCTGCTTTCTATTTATTATGTGGACTCTAAACTGGTATCACAACAGAAGCTGGAGATCAGAGCAAGTTTAGAAAACTGAGGACTCACTGTGAGAATAACTGCTCTGAGTAATAACTTGCACAGAAAAATTATTTAAGGGAGGAGGAAAGAGCTAGAATAGCATGGGAGGGGATAACCTGCTGTTTCAAACAATAGGAAGCTGTTAAAACAAGAAAAACAAGGGCCTCCCTAAGCACAGGAAAGTCCAATTCGAAAAGCATTGCCCCCACTGCCACCTACCAGGCAGGCAGCTCTGACAACAGAGATAAGGCCAGAGACCCAGCCCAGCTTACCAACAACTCCCCTTGGACACAGGGCCAGGCAAGGAGAGACAGGGCTGCAAGGGATGACTTCATTTCACAGCAGCAGCCTGTGCAAGGCAGGGCTCCCCTCAGTGTGACAAGTGAACTGGAGAGGTTCCTGCAGACTGTGCAGTTAAATGTCAAGGATTGCTTTTTCATGGGAGAAATTGATAACCAAGAGCAACATGTCACCATTTAACAAAAAAAAAAAAAAAAAAAAAAAAAAAAAAAAAAAAAAAAAAAAAAGGAAAGGACTTAAAAGATAGCTTCAGTTTTGGTCCCTCAGTTTACAACCCTGCAGCTGCAATATAAACTTAAAAGCAGTTTTTCAAAGAACAATTATTGCAGGACACTTCCTGGAACCATCCCCTGTGGTTCAAAGCCAGTGATACAGATCACAGAAAAAAGAAGTTTGTACAGAAAAATGGCTTCCTGTCCCCAAAACCTCCCATAAGCTGAGCAGTAGCATTACTACATAAATATTCCCAGACACCCCTAGAGTACAGCTCTAGGACTTGGGTGCCATCCACATTCAGCATCAATTTGCTCTTCTAACATGGTCACATTCAGAGCACAGACAGGGAGACTTACTCTACATCCAAGACCAAAATAGCTGTAAAGAAAACTCTGCTTATGTTACAAAAAAAACCCCAAAAACCCGAACCAATGCACACCATTGTCTTGCTGTCCCAGCACAATATAATGCTAACAGAATCAGATTGAAACATAATAATACTTTGGACCATACAAGGAATTGAAGATACTATCCCCACTGGGACCATTTACCTAAAAGAAACAAACAATGCAAAAAGGAAGCACTTGGAATACAATTAAACTGGTTTGCCTTAAGAACAATTTAGTCCTGCAGGATAGAAGGGGCTGAGCCAAGTTTTAACTATGTCTTTCCATAATGACAGACTTTGGAGGGACAAAAATAGGAGAACAAGAAAGGAAAAATACACCAAAGGCACAATACTCTAAGCAGTTTTACCTCATGATGCTTCTACACAGCCTTGGCTTTTTTAAGATTTAGTGTGAGCAAATTTCAAATCAAGTAATTTTCTGAAGTGCACTGACAGTGCCATAATTGTGAACAAAAACCAGTCCAATGTTCAGTAATCATGCTGGGCTCAAAACCTCCTCCACAGCTGTGCGTGGTTAAAGCAGCATGTTAACTCTGTAGCACTCTTTCCTCCAACAGCTTGTTTCAAGGAAGCCAAATCACTTAAAAACACAGTTTGCAACACCAACACAGATTTTTTCCAGGCAAAAGCAATATGCCAAACCTAATTTTTAGCATGCAGAAAGAGTGACCAAGTCTTCCAGGTGTCTCACACTATTACTTGGATCTGCATGTTTACTCTCAAATGTAGAATTTTACTAACAGGCAGCAAGTCCATTTGCTCAGGTAGCATTATTTCCACAACACAATGACCTGAGGTTGGTAAGCAACCCTGCAGAGAAAACACTGGTCTCTACACTCCTTTAGTCCTCCTTCCAAAGAACAAAGCACTTGCATTTTCTCCTCAGACACAAAAATCACACACATTCCCCCTGACTCCACTGACTTTCTTGCTGAGGAGATGCTGGCTAATGTTCACGAAAGGGCAGGAGCATCTAAATCAGTATCACAGGGAGTATTGTGGTACTGATGTTTGCAAGTTCTTGCTTGCTTCAGCCTCAGTTTCCATAATTTTAGAACTCTTTTTCATTTTTTTGATAAAGTGCTTCAGGTGTCCACACATACTTGAGTAAATGCTAGAAATATGGATTGAATTGTGGAATTTTCAAACACCTACTTTGACATCTTGCACAGTCCCTCAGCATGTGGGTAGTGGAGACTATCAGTTACCTGTCTAAACAATAACCAGTTCTTCCACACTTCAGTGCATGAAGAAAGCATGAAAATTATTTCTTACTGCTCTCTTGAAAGCAAAACCAGTTCTGCTTCCATCACACCTTAAATTAAAACCTTTTAGAACCATTCAGCAGCAAAGGACAAGTGTTTTACTACTAAAAAAAATTCCTCTGCAATAAAGATACAGAAAATAAGAGTTCACTCTGTGCTGATGAGGGTCAGACAGTTCAAACAGCAAGCAGGGCTCCACGCCTTGAACAGAAGCAGGGGGACAAGTCCCCAGCTGAAGAACAAGAGCACTGCTGCACTCACAAAAGAGAGCTTTGCCAAACAAACCAGCTAAGAATCTGACTCACTGCCACCGAACTAAGAAAGAATTCAGAGCAATCACCACATTTCTGCAGAGAACAGGAAGAAAGGGGGAAAAAAATCATTTCAACTCTTCTAACATTTCATCTAATTAGGACAGCACAGAAACCCTCAAACTGTTCTGGTCAAGTACCACAGCCCCTAGGGCAACTGGGACAGCAACACCAGCAATTATACAGCCCTCAACACAGCTACCTGAGACAGAAATGAGACAGGAAAACCAGGCAAAATAAATTAACAGAGACAAGCCTGAAATCTCTCTCTCTGCCTTTCTTGCTTTTTTGCTTTGGTTCAGACATCAGCAATCTGAAGCAAATGTATTTGCAAATAACCCCATCTATTAGAAGCATGCATGCCAACAGTATATCTTCACGGCTGGCAAGATAAAGAGAATAACCAAGAAAAATGACAAAAGCATATGTTAAAAAAAACCCGAAGAAACAAAGTATAGATGACAGAGCTGAAACAACCATTCTCTTAAGACTGAAAACAGTTATTTTCCAAATGTCTGCAGAGTCATATGATTTTGGCTTCCTTCTGCTTTTGCAGATCCTTTAGCTTCCTACCTAGCAAAGGCTATGCTAGCCCTTCCCTTCACCTTCATATAATTATCCACCACAGCACTCCCACTCACAGAGCTGTAAATGTCAGCACACTTAGTACAGTTTAAATACCGTAAGTTTGTCTACATGGAGAAGTTTGTCAGGAATAAACGCTATGTGGTAAAGATGGAGTTTCTTTACTGCCAACAAAGAAGCCAGTTGCAGAAATTACTGACCACTTTTCACAGATCAGTTCTTACTATTCTCATCTGATGCTCCGGTCTGCAAGTGGCAACCAGTGCAGGACCACATTACAAACTGCCTCATGAAAATAATGTGGGTTAAAAATAACCAGAAAATAAAAGTATGAAGTGGGCTACTTTTATAATTTCAGTTATTCAGAATACAGAACAGTACTGCAGTATGCACTTGTAATTGTTGGCACAACATAGACCAGCAAACTACAGAGGGGAAGAGAAACAGGAGTCACAACAGCTCCTTTATGAGCTTTGCCACCAAAGTCAAGACACCATGTAGATGTACTAGCCGATCCACTAATTGCTAGCACAGGTAACTTACAGTATGTTTTATGATACAGCTGTGCAGCTGTGCCAAGCTGACAGCTGCTACCAGGGTGGATCTGTTCACCATTATGTGCCCCTTCCGCTCCCCTTATGCTAACACTGCTAAGTTTGCAATATGACGTATAACAGGGCAGCAAAAAACAGTTGGCAAAAAACAACTCTACCAATGGTAATTTTATTTTTTCATTAGCTTTCTCACTCAAAAGCAGGAAAGTAGGCTGGGTGAACAATGCTTCTTGACAGTGGCCTGAAGTTAGATCCTCCTACCCAGATAACAAAGCTGCCCCTCCATCTGCAGTCAGATGGCTGTGCAGCAATTGGCAACACAGACTGAAGGTACAGTTTCATTTAACTGAGGGAAACAGCAGACTCTGTCAATCTGTGTACTTTCCTTAGCCTCATGCTCCCACTGCTCCCAAGCACTGCACTGTGCTGTGAGACACCTGCAGGAGCCACTTCAACCAAGAGCTGAACAGGGAAAGAGCAAGAGCACCCAGTCAAAACCCAGCCACCTGCCCTGCCCTGTCCTTAAGCAGCCACAGCAAAGCTGCACTCCGGGAAAGATCAGCTCAAAACAATTGATGCAAATTAAACCTCCTGGTTTATCTTTTCTAGCCTCTTGCTTTAAAGTAAGTCCATTCTTCTAGGACAGCAGTTTTAACTTGGAGAATGCATTTCCTGGACTTTTTAAGAAGTCTGAAAACAGATGTTTGCCCTCTTCACTGAAAATCTCTAAGGTCAAAAAAGTTAATTCTGTGGATAGAAAGCAATGACCATCAACAATTCCTTTTTGGGGTCTGAGGAGGGTGAAGAAGGTGGGTTAAGAAAGAAAAGCTCATGTTCCCACATCAGCAGTGCAATTTTCAAGAGGATTGGAAAAAAGCCAATTAAAAAATCTAACAACAGTCCAACAAACTTTTGGGCAATGTGTTCAAACATATTGGGCAAATACATATGCTGTACTCAGCTGACCTTTTCCAAATGGCAAGACAACTGTTTAAATAAGGCCTGAGGAGTGGGGAGGCACAGCAAAATCATGTTTTTACTTCATCAACATATCCTTAGAATCAGATGGACTCATATTAAAAAAAAAAAAAAAATCCATTCTGTTTTACCATCCAAGTTACTGTCTTTATTGAAGTCAGGAAACCCAGAGCTATTAAAATTGCTTGTAAATTACAAGATGAGTAAAAACCTTTCTTTTTGCCTTTTCTCATATAAAAGAATAACCAAACCAAGCACAGTGCTGTTCTGGAAGTCACCAAAAATGAATCAGAAATATTTTCCAAGACTATTCAGACATTGATGTGAGGACAGAGTTTTTACTCCCCCACTTTCTTTCAGACTCCCAGGTGCTCATTCTCATCCTTGTGCAACCCTTCAACACTTGCAACACAACAACTGGTCAGGGTAAACAACAGCCAGGTAGAAAGATAGGCCTGGGTAGTTTGAAGTCAGATCTGTTCCTCAATGTTCCCTACATAGCCTCCACAAGCATTTTTTGTGTGGAGGGACTTGGGGTGCTAGTACTGGTTATATTAGTTTAAACTACATCTGTTCAAATACAATCCAAACTTGCTTTAAAAACAAGCTTGGGAGCAATGAAGTGGAAACAATTCCTTCGTAGGTAAGTCCAGTCCTCACTATCAAGACTACTATTGTCATAATTCCATTCCAAACCTTGTATTTGACAAACTAATCTGGCTCATTTATAATTTTAAGAGTAAAAGGTTGGTATATACACTCAATATTTTCCACTTAATTGATAAAAGCTGTTTTATTTCTTATGTCTATGTGCTATGAGACAGAGCACTCCTCATCGAAACCAGTCTTTCTTTTGGCAGAGTGAAACAAACAAAAAATACTGGGAGAAAAATAAAGTGCTAATACCCTGAGCACGTTACTATGAACGTATCCTGCTAGCAATGTGACCTTCTACATCTAGGAACTCTTAAGAGTGACTCAAACTAGTTTTACCTGCAGCACTGGGAAGTCTCAGAGACTACAAAAGCCAGGGTTTAAAAGTTACCAAAGACAAACAACAATCTAAACACCACAGAGGTAACACCACAAATACCACAAATAACTGCACTTCTTGTTTCTACTACCCTCCTAAAACCACCAAAAAAGAAGAAAAGTAATTCTATTGCATACTTACTCCCTGTGACTGCCACACACAGTGCACTGCATTTAATCCATCCTGCTTTTTGTAAATTCCACCTTAGTAAGTGTACCCAAACCAAAAGAATGTTTTATAAATATCCTCTCAGAAAGAGAAGGCAAAAGGTCTTCTTGACTGCAAGTAAGACACCAAGTTATAGATGCCTGTTAATCAAGCAAAGCATGAAATTAAGTTTCTTGGTCAAAGCATGAGCACATTATTTGATTGACTGATGCC
The DNA here is from genome assembly GCF_963662255.1 of Cinclus cinclus. Lineage (NCBI taxonomy): Eukaryota > Metazoa > Chordata > Aves > Passeriformes > Cinclidae > Cinclus > Cinclus cinclus. The sequence goes on from NC_085052.1 coordinate 20,357,115, forward strand.
ATGCTATGTCCAAAGCCAAAGACAAGTCTCCCATCCTCTGCAGATGGGAAAGACACACACAAATACACATAGAGTTTAATGCCTTAAGAGGCATGGTACAAAATCATTTTCCTGTAGAAAAAGGCATTTCTTGTGGTTTAAATATGATCTCAGGATACTGAGGAATTAATTTATAGTTTGACTAAATTAGGAATCAGGAAACAACTTTTCCTACATAAAGCACACATGGCACAGAACCAGCATAACTGGAGTGATAAATCTGTATCCACTTTTCCTACTCTCATCAAGAACTTACATAATTTTGTGACCCTAAATTACAGCACACAACCTATAAACCTTGAATCTTAGCAGTGCTGTTGTCCTTGACAAAAGGCTTGCAAAAAGTCTTGAGAAAGAAAATTGTGCAAGTTCCTTTCACCTGCCTGTATCAAATAAAAACAATGCTTTTCAGCCTCTTATCTGACATAAAAATATGAGAGGTTGAAGGTGCAAGATTCACTTTGGAAACTAACTTGTACTAATTTACTGTTATTTGTGAAACCCAAATGGAAAGTACTCTTGGCTGTATTACTTTACTTTTGTATCAATTTAACAGAAAAAAACAAAATCACAAAGCCATAGTAATAGACAAGGTAATGAGACTCATAAAATATTCTCTTACACACTTTCACATCCTGCACTAATTATTTTCTGTTCTATTTTTGTCCTATGACTGAACCTTGGCGGACTGATATGCAGCCAGGATGTACATACAGCATGGAACTCCCAAGAACATTTAAATCCGTGCCACAATACTGAAGAGCTGAGAACAAGTCAATGCCACAAGTGATTCCAGGAATCCTTCCAATCACTATGGGGGAAACAGTATTTAAAACAAACTTTTATTTGCAATTCATAAAACTAAGTCCTCTATGAAAATGTGCCATTAGAAAGAAGAGGGGAAGTAACAGCAATTCTTGAATCAGCTTTCCTTTCTCCTTGAATTATTTTCTAATAATTTCATTATTTCATTAGTTTCAAAGCTAGCGAAATTAAGATGCTAAATATGAACAAGAAGGGTAAGAAACAGGTGATGACATCCAAAGGAAACAGTAAGCCACTTGCCAAAAATCTATAGAAAGTCACATCTGTCACAGTAATAGGTGCTGTAATGAAAAAATATACTTAGAAGGTAAAGAGATTTTCAGGTAGAAAAGTAATTGACCAGATTTCACCTTGTGGACTAATCCTGCTATGCCCTGGATTATCTAACTGTTCTGGTGTTACCTACTTAGCCTGGTGTCCTAATGCTGGAACATCCCACTGGACTGCAAACCTGCTTCTACACAAATAAGGGAGAAAAAAAAGGAAAAAAGAGTAGTAAACACCAGCATAGTGTGACATTCACTCAGTTTCCTCTCCCTGAGGTGTGAGGTGAGGCACACATGAAGAACAAGTACACATTAATGCGCCTGAAGACTCCACTGCTCTTAAAGCATGCTAGATTAACATACTGCATCCCATCTGAAAGCCCACCGTCCATGTGTCATTTGGGATGATGCATTTTCCAGGACAAAGGCTGTCAGGGCTGATCTATCTAAGCAGGATGCCCACTACAAAGACCAATAGAAAATGCCAAGTAGTATTTGAACATCAGCAGCTAAATTTAGAGAGCAAGAACATCACCCATTGCATGCTGATTAGACTGAAATGTTATCAAAGCAATAGAAAAAAAGAAACCCGCAGAATGATGGATTCAGAGGTGTACATTCTAAACCAAAACCAGCACATCTCTTAACACACATACATCCATACAAGTTTGTTGGTTTTTGTTTTTTTTTTATCTAAACAAAGACTTATTCCAGAACCCTGCACTACAGATTAGAAAAGACTACATCTAATTTGGAATTTAATGCAAAAAATTAGATGCAGTATAGATGGGCATTTCCAGATCAGGACTTCAAAGGGAAGTCTTAGCCTACATTTTTAACATAAGAATGCCCAAGAGAGTTTTCTCTAGTCTAAACAGCCAAGCCTGCTAATGCTATGTTTTACTTGGTCACATCCTTCTGCTACCCAAAATATTACAGAGGTCCTTTTGGCCAACTTTAATCTTCACATGATGATTCCCTCAAGCAGAGAGTTTTTCTCATTATTCCTGCCAATTTTAACTTATCTGCTGAAAAGTGAACATACTAGCCAGAAATTAGAACTACAAATATAGAAGTCTATTTATCATGAAGATTAAATGAATGTTCAAAGAAAGGTTTCAATACCTCCCCTTGCCTTAAAAAGAAAAAAAAAATCCCAATCAACCAATAAAAAATAGAAAACCAAAAGCCCCAACAGAAGCCACAAAGTAATGCCTTTCTTCTCCAGAACCAGCAAATACAATTCCTATGCATACAAATATTTAGGCGGTGTAAATTCCACACGGGCTTAGACATTCCCACCTAACCAGCAAAAGGTCTGGTCTCTTTTCCATACAGATGGGATATAAGCTCCCATTGGCAAGAGAGGAAGAGCCACTCCAAGACATCTGCATCCCTCCTCTAGTCCCAGTCTGAGCGTTTGGAATTGCTTTAATTTACCCAAGGATGAAGAGTTAAATTTAGTGCAGCATTTTCTATCAAGGACAGCAGGTACACAGCACAATTCATCACCATGGAAAACAGAATCAACTACGGCAGTCTGTGGTGCTCCCTTATTGTCTAAGCAGCAGTTCAAACAAGCAAATACAAATGAAATGTACAACATGACGGATGGTTGTAGTAACAACAACAAAAAACCAAAAAAAACAAAACAAAAAAAACCCAATTAAGTTTGCAAATAAACACCCCGCACACAGCACATTTTCCCCGTCCAGCCTGCTGAAGGAGAAAACCTTTCATGCGCTTATACGGCAGGCAGCCCCACACAAACCAAGCCGACACCTGCTGCAGCGGCTCCGCACCGAGACGCGCGCTCGCCGTGTCCCGCGCGCTCGCCGTGTCCCGCGCGCTCGCCGTGTCCCGCGCGCTCGCCGTGTCCCGCGCGCTCGCCGTGTCCCGCGCGCTCGCCGTGTCCCGCGCGCTCGCCGTGTCCCGCGCACGTGCGCAGCCGCCGCCCCGTCCCGCGGCGCGGGCAGCGCGAGCGGCAGCCGCGGCCCCGCCCCATGACGTCATCGCTCCGGCCGCGCACCTGATCCCCGGCAGGTCGCGCCTTAAAGGGGCCGCGGCGGCCGCAGCCCCCGCGGGGAAGGAAGGCCGGCGGCGGCGAGGGCCGCGCTCGGGTAACGCCCGCCCGCCCCCGCAGGGCACGCTGTGCCGCCCCGCGCCTCCCCTGTGCCACCTCTCGGCACCCCCAAGAGAGCCTTCAGCCCCGCCCCGCCCGCGGACGCCTGCAGCCCTCCTCCCGGGAATGAACTATCCCAGGGTGCCGATTATGAAAATAAATAATTTGGGCAAGCAAACCACTCACCTGGAGATTTTAGCGACGCGCTTCGAATCCTTTCCCATTCTTTCCACAGATCTTTTTGAGAGGCGGCCGTGGCCATAACAGGATGTGCCTCCCTGATTCTTCCCATCCAAGAATACAAACAGCTCCATTTTTTAGAAACTTGAAGGCCGCAGCTTTCCTCTTTCACCCCAAAACCGCAATGTCAGCCTGCCCATTGGTAAAGGACAGCTTCACCATCTCAGCGTCATGTTCAGAACCAGATACTGAACAAGAACTGCTGGATTTCTGCCACAAGAAACCAGCCAATGTAACATGGCAGAAAACTGATAACCACTTATTTTGTATCATCAACAAACAAGACACACACAAAATGCAATTGGGGCAAATCAGAATTATCACTATCCTCTTCCCTAGTGAAAATCAATTGTCCTCTTACCCTGCTCAGTGATCCTCTCTACCAAGGAAATGTGCCGGAGGACAAGAGACCTTTAAATCAGTATCTGCCTCACTTCAACTCCAGACAGACAAATAACAAGAAATGGGGAAGAGAGGATAATGAAATGGAAGATACAAATACTAAAAGTTCCTATTCAAAAAGCAAATTTGAACAGAAACATGGCAGTTTCTATACTGTCGTCCTTCTTACTTCTATCTACCCAGATCTATTTTCATCCTACTTATATCTAATCCATACAGAAAAATACTATTCTTACATAGCCAGGCATGAAAATACATCACTCTCACATAAACCTCAAGGGAGTTGCTGGGAACTGTCAAGATGCAGGCACTTTTTAAGTTCTCTCACTACTGTTATCAACCATCAGTCTAGACAGACTACCAGGATTAACCATCATGTCTTCCAGCTTTCAGGGCAACTTCATGCAAATGAATTCATCTTTGTCTGCTCCAATTCCTCATCTGTAACGTGGACAAATGACACTATCCTAATTTTTATGCACATTCACAGGGATAGTTCCTCCATTTAGATACCAACGATGAAGTAATAAGAGAGCACAGTGTCACTCATTGTCCATCTAGTATCTAAAAGCTTTTATTTAACCTTTTACAGCTGTTTCCAAATAATTATTTGATTTTGTAAAAGTTCCTCTTTTTCTTTGTTTCTGTGCATGGGTTCCACCATCAGTTATACCAGCACTCATCAAAAATGGTGCTGGCCATCAGAAGTGCAGCACTGAAAAAAGAGGAGGGACAGAATTCTGCTGTGCATATGGGAACAGGCTGAATTGTACTTTAACACTATATATTATAACCTCATACATAAGCTTTTGTTTCTTGCTTTGTTAATAAGGAGATACCATAAATATACATCTAATCAGATATTTCATTTCCATTCAACTCTTGTTTTCCCTTATAGAGATTACAGCTTCTCCCGTCCCGTGACATTTGTAGGCACCCAGATGTTCAAAAAACATTTTCTTTATGTTTTCTCCACTTCATCTCCCCAAGTACTTATAAAATCTGTGTTTCTGCTTTAGTGATCTTAGTTGCCTAAGATTATTATACAAAATCTGTACTATTTCCCAAAAAATTATGAATAAGGCATGTTTTCTAAAACATAATTTCACTTTCATACTAATCTCAGATTGCATGTGGACAGAAGTTATACAATCTTATTTTATTTAGGTACTTCAAAAAAAAGAAAAAGTAAATGTTTTATGCTTCTAGAACAAAGGCTCCTCATCCCCTCAGCTCCCTAGGCTATTATTTAAATATGATTTTTTTTTCCTTTTTATCTTTGTTTCTAAGGTGAGAAATTGTGTGGAACAATCAAAACAGGTATACTGCACTATAATTTCAAAACTCCACTTATTGTCAAAAGCTAGGTTGCCAGTTCATTAGTGCTAGCTTCAATTCAGCATCTCATTTGCTAAAATTTTAGTGGCAAACACGTAGTGGGATTTTATTTTAAAGTATATTCAGAACAGACTATCTTAATTATTGATAACAATAAATGTGGAATTTAAATACACTTTTCCCTAAATAAAACTAGTTTTACTCCGTTTAAAATTATATTTTAAGATAATCCCTTGTTTCATTGCTATCCATCCTGTTTAGTGTCTTTTTGATCACTGAACTCCCACCCTTGGAGAGACAACTGTGCAACTTCAATTGGAGCCTGGAAGTCAGCTCTTCACAGCTGACAGATCGACTATTGTCTGGGACATGTTTGCAGGGCTATTGCTTATCCAGACTATTGTGTCACCTTCCTGTTGCCTTCCCCTAGAACCATTAAATTAAACCAACATATTTACACATACTACCATCCAACACAGCTATCCCACTAACACTGTTGAATAAGCAAGACTTAATAAGTAAAATTACAGCTCCATTCTGTCTTGCACACGACAAGAGCACTTCTGAACTTTGCTTTATGTATGGAACACTGGATTTTTATCCACATTTCTGTAGCTTAAACAAATTTAGTGCACTTTTAGTCCTCCAAATAAATTGATGTCACTTGGGAGCACTTAGCTACTAAGTTTCTAATACAACATTAACTTCATCTACTTCTGTTGCTACAAGATAATTCAAACTCTGCTTTAGTGAAAGGGGCGGCTGCCCTCTCACTAAATTTCAAGTTTGGATTGTAATTCTGTTAACAGAGTCTTCCTAACGCCACACTTTATGCTTATAAATAAAGCTTCTATTACACATTTTAATGTTATTCTAAAAAGAGACAGACAAATACTAGGTACTATGACATCCATTAGCCTAATCTAGCATTCCACAATGAGCAGCATTCTTCCTCTACCAAATAAAGCAAAGCAAAAGAAATTTCTGTTGGTCCAAAGTTAATTATCTTCATTAACTCAAGCACAGAAAGTACAACACAATGCAGCATAAACACTAAGACAGGTCTGTGCTTCCTCAGTAGATTTGCAAATGTAGCTAAACAAGGAACTCCAGTTCCAGAAACTTAAGTTATTTAAGGCATGTACATTCCAGGTCTAAGAAAAAATAAACCTATGGGTCTTCTGATCTACCTATGGCTTTCAAAAACAATAGGTGAGATACAACAAGAAATTGTCCACTAATGAGCAGACAGTTGCTGCAGTAAATTTCATTCCAACCAGGCAAGGGAAAAGCAGCTCTAGTGTCCTAACCTCGGGCTCTGGCATGAGCTCAGCTCCCAGCTCAGCATCATCACAGCACTCCCAAACCCCAGGCCTTCTTAAGTACTTCATTTGAATCACACCAAATGCTGGTTTGGTCTCCTACACCCAGTACTTAGAGCTGGCTGATGAGGCTGCAACATCCTGCAAGTTCTACACTACAGCACCTCTTTATTATACATTCCTCCTACATAGCAGTCTTACCTTTCAGTTCCAGTGGCAGATGTTACTGGCACTCTCTCTGAGACTCACTACTTGGGGCGTATTTTTCAAAGATTACTTTATCACTGAGTATTCATGGACAATAACTGCCTTACTTTGCATTCCAGTACAGCAAGGGTCCTCCTATTTATTCCTAATCTATATCACTTACTAGATATATACAGCTAACTCTACATTTTTTACTTTAAAGGAAGAGTTTCTGATTCTGGTGGTTAAAAATAATATCATTAAAATATGGCCAGGGCTTGAAAAAGCACCAGTGAGTTTTCACATAGATTTGTCTGGCTATTTGAAAGTTAATTACCAATATTTAACTAATCAGTGTCAACAGTAACTTTTCCTGTAGATAACATGAACACAAACATTCATCTAGGAAAGCAAGGTTTGTGATGCGGGAAAAATAATAGAACTTACAGCATTCAGCCCAAATTCTCTATGTGATGGAGAAGCAAAACAGTAGTAGCAGAAGAGAGAGAAGAGTTCAAATTACCTCCTCAAAACCAAAACAAATATTATTTTCAAGTCACCCTGATCCTTTCTGTAGTATGCAAAAACCTCCACCTTTTAAAAGCTCTAGAGTGTCTCCCTGCAGGATGCTGAACTCCTAATGCTTCCATATCAGACATGTGCTCTGTGTTTAAACACTGCCCATGGGAGAAAGGAAGGGAAATATTAGGCAAAAACATAAATTGAAAGCAGGTCTTAGTAAGTTATTAGAGAGAAGGAACACCAAAATGATGGAATTTCCTTCACACTTAAACAAAAAGCACTTAAAAAGTGCTTGGAGCTGTGACAAATTCCATTCTCGGGCGCAAAATTCAGGTTTGGCTGGCTACACTGTACACAAGCTGTTGGCTTTGACTCACAAAATCTCTCTGAGCAAACAGAAACTAAAAATGCTAAGTAAGGTAATTTCCAACTGCGATGATTAAAGACGCATATTCTAGGGTATAACAATGCAAACAGACTCGAAGTGCACTAACAACATATGTTACACCCCCAGGTAACTGCAGCTTGTATTCATTTCTTAGTGGAGAAATAGACAATAGAAACTGGGGAAGATTTTATAAACAAAACAATTACCAACAGTACACTCCTTGTTTTCATATGCTAATAATACGTCCAGTACCCAGAGTGCTTGAGAAACAACTGAAGTCATTATGAAAATGAGAAAGAAATAAAAGCTAACTACTGACAGGCTTATTAAGGGCTCCTGAAAAGGAAAAAAAAGAGCTTAAAATCTTCTGTGGTACAACTCTTACTTGCATAGTGAGATATCAACAAGAAAAAGATGAGGCTACTGAGTTAGAGAATGTTAGAACTCAAAAGACTGGCAATATGGAGACTGATTGCATCACCATTTTGTCAAGTGGATACTGTCTCAGGATATATTGTCTCCATGTACAAAGTGCTCATTTTTTACTCAGTAACATTTCAAAAAACCCATATGGTACTGTTCATCAATCTTAAAATATTGTTCAAAAAACAGCTAAATAAAAATCTTTAGGAGAAAGAACAGTCAGCTATCTCAACAACTGGTCCATTGTTCATTGTTAATCCTAATCTATGCCTTTTCCAACATTTTAAAAATCACTCTTTCCCTTTCTCTCATGGATGGGCTTTATACCAAACAACTTCCTACCTTCCTTAAATTGCCTACCACATACACACAAAATTATGCCTTCTGGTTCTCCTTTTTTGGCACTTGCACACTCTCTCCTCTCCTCAGTTCAAATTATTAGTCTTTCCAATTAGGCCTCATTTTCTAGACCTCAAATTATTTGATTACTCTTCTCCCAAACTCTGCTCAGGTGAGCTCTATTTTCATAGGGCCTTTGCCCCAAGTGAGATGCAACACTTCAACAGATGACTTACTCATGGATAAAGAAAAAAGATTATTCTGTATCTTTTTATCCCTCCTGGTATAACATTTGCCCTTTTACCTCAGGATTTCTGGAGAATTAACATTTAATTACTTGTTCCCTACAGTCCAATTGCGTATTCATTATTTCTTTTAAGTGTAGAACTTCAATCTGTCACTATTTATCTCCTAAAATTTTCTTAATTTTCTCAAAATAATTCTGTGCTCATAGACTTGTGTCCTATGTATATTTTATTCCCTCCAAGTTCTAGGAGCATTTTTAGTGAATCAATTTTGTAAGCATGCTCTATTCTATCATCAAGGTCATTAACAAGAAGATTGAAATGAAGCAGAATGAGTACAGACCCAACAGACCGTGGCGGATCCACATTCAATGCAACCATTTCATTCTGACAGATGATCATTAGTAACCACCTACTAGGCACAGTCATCCACCACGTCTTGCTCCTACTCTACAAGAGTTTCTTTCAGGTCACATTTCTTCCCTTGTTTGCAATATTATAGCAAGAAACACTGCCAAAGAACTCACTAACATGAAAAATACTAACAGCCACACTTCACTTGTCAATTCTCTGGCCTTACTGTCATGTTACAGAAGAAAATTAGACTGGCATGACTATTTACTCTTCCTAAATTCATCGTGCTTGTGCCTCATGTTTCTGTTGTCTCCCTGAGGCTTATACTTTCTGCAAGAATTTGTTCAAAATGTAGAAGATAGGAGACAGGAGATTGTAGACCTTTCCTCTCTTTACATTTCCATGTGTTCCAGCATCTCGAAGGGCAGCTAGTTGTACTGAGATAGCTTCCATCATTTTACTTTTCCTTAACCAGTAAAAGGATGCATGTCATCAGGATCCAACCTAATAAATAACCTACCAGTAGGTTTTGCATACTAAAAAGTATGTGTTTTATTTCCTCCTTGTGCAAACTGCTCCTCATTTATACTCCTTTTCTGCTAATGTTTTAAGGACATTTTCATAGTTCTTATTCCTAGTCCATCTTACAAAACTGCGCTGCCTCCCAAAGCCCCGCATTCCAGAGCCACGGCTCCACGGCTGCCAGGAGGACACTGCGGTGAGTGCAGCCCAGCGGGCAGAGATGCTCCAGAGCTGCCCCGGGCTGTGCAGAAAGGAAAGGTCAGGACACTGCCCTGCAGAAGGAAGGGGCACTTCCCACTGGGGTGGGCATCCCCAGTGCAATGCCAACACAGGAGAGCTGCACTAAGACAGGAAGGGAACCAGAGCTCTGCAATCCACTTAGCGATCACACCAGCAAGGGGAGGCCAATTACCAGATCGTTTGCAGCTTATTAGCGTCGCTTCTGTGTCAGTGATGAAATGTGCCTCTACACCCAGCCGGGCAGATGGAGCTGGGTTGGATGAGACACGCACACACAGTACTTGGTTCACGAAATTCATGCACATACACTGAACAAGGGATTGCAGACAAAAAACAGGATTAAACCTGACACAAATGATCCTGCAGATATGATGGCTCTCAGTGTTGACTGCACAGCACACAAAGCCAGCAACCCTTCTGTACATTCCTACATTGTTGTACCGTTACTTTTAAAACATTAGTAACTTGCTGTCCTTGCCCAAAATTAAACTACATAATAATACCCTTATTATAGTACATGTGTATCTGGCAGTTTAAGATGTAAATGTCAGATTACATTTACAAAGAACAGGAAGAAAAAAGTTTAAAACACATGAGTTAAAGATAAGTAATACCTATGTTTTCTTAAGTGTATTGTAGGTTATTCACCATGAACCCAAATAGTTTATTTCCTTTTCACAAGAATTATACAATGATAACATAAAACTGAAAAAGTCTTCATTATCTTTCGTGTACACTAAGCATACTCATAGCCTTCTAGCCCTTCCCTTCATTGAAGTTTAATCTTCCCAAAAATATCAGCGACCAAAAGAAGTAAAGTAGTGCAAAACAATTGTAAATTAATAAAAATGGGATGCAAAAGCATCTACAGAATTAATCAGTTCCCCTAAGATTATCCAAAATTCATCTGACACATTGTACAATTTTATGACAATACTTTATAAAATAGCGGAGTAAAATCTAACAAGTTTAACATTAGAAGAAAAATAATACAAATACCATTTGTGTAGATTAATGTAGTAGCTGTTGGGGAGTATCTGACTGTATTTAGTTAAAAATGCAAAACCAGATGTTTTTGAAGGGGAAAAAAAATACCATTGCAGACATGCCTGCTTTATCCCCCTCAGAAGGAAAAGGCTAAAACACTGATTTATCATGACTTAACAAGATACTGACCACCAGCTGAACTGCATTAACTGACTAATGCAGTTCTAGTCCAATTACCCCTAGAAGCAAAACAAGTTAGTATAAACCACTAGGGAATTAACTAAATATACTTAGTGAAATCTCAGACAATATAACAAAAGAAAATTTGCAAACTGGTCATTCACTAATTTACATCTTAGCACATTTTTCCTGATGAGATAAAGTAATTTACAAGGACAAAGGCTTCAACTAGTGGGATTTTGTAGGAGGATATTGTTTGTTTGTTTGTTTATTTGTTGTTTTTTTTTTTTTTTGCTATAGGCACAGTAAAGTATTAATGTCTGGAAGGTAGTAAAAATGTTACAGATTATATTAATCTTGAAGATTAATATTAACCACTAATCACAACTAAATCACTAATGAGATACGCTTTTACTGGCCAGTTTGAAGTGGGCTGGCATTCAGTATATTTTGAAACAGATACTAAATACGAACTGTTTGATTGAGGTAGATCAAGTAGATTGATTACTAGTCCCCATAACACGAAGGAGGTTAATTACTAGTTCCCATAACAATCCCTTCAACTCAGAGCTCAAGAACTTCATGTGTTTAGGAAAATCTGCATGATAAGAGGCACATCACCTTGCAGACTTTGTACTGCTGCCTCATAAATGTGACAGCTATTGAAATATAGCTGAATATAGCTATTGAAATATAGAAAAAAATCACATTAGTGCAGGCCCCTAGTATTACCTTTAAACTTGGAAATAAGCAAGAACTCTCTCCTATTTAGTTCACTGCCTGCTACATGATAGCATGTGACTACAAAACATCTGCTCTATTCACAACCACACTGGAATTCAATACAAACACATATTTAGTTTAATAATTCTCTAATATAATTTGAACAGTTAGTACAGTCCATATTCACAATGCTTGTTTATTCTTAGTTTGAGCTGCAAGCTCAGTTGCATCCTGTCTATATGGACAGGACCCATAACAAGAAATAATTACTGCTGATTACTGTCCAGAGAAAGCCTGTTCTTGAAGGTGATCATTGTAATTAAATCTATTTTTTGTCTCTTGTGTATAGATATGCACACAAGTTACATTAGCAAAATCATTTGCTAACTCAAAAGAATTCATTGTAATGTTTCATTATGCTACTTCACATATCCTCCAAGAATTTTTATATTCCAGTAGAACATAACAGATTTTAGAACTATTTCTGTAAGAAGAAGACAGACAGTTCAAGATCTGGTTCCTCTTCTCACTGAACTGGAGATGTGACAGCACCGGAACAGCCAGAACACACAAATTTTATTCCGAGTTCTACACTAACATCTTCTGACAAGCCAAGCCTCTGTGCCCATCAATTCTGGCTACTTATAATATGATGCCAAAGTTAATTTTGTTGAAATACCAGGATTGAAAGACTCGAAACAGAATTCCAGTAAAAAAGAAAAGCTGAAAACCATGTCCAAAACTGAGTTCACCAGGATTAGGTTGAATTTTCAAACAGTAAAAATAATTCTGCCTGCTTATGTAGCAAAGAAATAGATCTTCAACCCCTTGCCTGTCAGAGGAAGCATTGTTTGTGGATATCCCTCACAAGCAGCAAGGGAGTGGTGCCATAAAAAGCAGCTGAAACTGACTACAACATATGCATTACCAAGTCTGGGTAACAGTCACATACAATTTGACAGGGAATGCTGGAATAGATGCTGATGTAATAAGGACTAAGTGAAAACTAATGCAGTAGTGGCATGGCTCTCATTCCTCTAAAATTTTAGCTGCCATCATCTTTTCCGAGGTATCAGCCCACCAACAGTCACAATTTGAATGGATAAGCTAAACATAAAGACATTATTGAAGCAAAATAAATTGTGCATACTCCTTTCTTAAGTATTTACCAACCTCCTCTCCTTTATATTTTCTTCCCCTTCAATAGATGAATAGCTTGGCAAGTTAAAAAAAAGAGTTACAAAAAATGCAATGGGCAAACTTGGTATTAAGGCTCACAAATGTCTGAAATCAAAACACCTGAAGTTCTTCTGAATTTTGCTTTGTATTTTAATTCTCCTTACTGGAAAGGACATGGAAGAGCTGAGTAAGCAAGTGATATCACGGGACTTTATAAAAGAGGCAGAAACTGCATAAAGTGTAAAGATGCAATGCACATCAATTTATCTCCCAATTAATTACATAATAGATATTGTTGCTTTTTATTATTACATCTTGTAAATATACACCATTCTAAACATGCATTCTAACACTTTGCCTAGCAATTCTACTTGATTTATCGACTAGGCAGAGTTATAATTCCAATTAAAACATAACTAAACAAGCTATCAAGTGACATATGAAACTTATGTCATTCATAACACAAAGCTTTCAGTGCTGGTATCCTGGCTGCATCCCAAAATCTGAAGGTACCAGTAAACATATCTTACTGTTATGCCATTCAATGGGAAGAAAAGGCTCACAAGGTTGAAATTTAAACAACCTAAGAAAGCAGGACTGATTCCAGCTGTAAACATGTCTGGAATTCCAATCGTGGGTTGCTGCCTTAGGCAGCAACAGCTCCTGAAATCCCTCCTGGTAGAAACTTCTGTCTGCAGGAAAGACGCTACTCTAGTCGTGGAAGCAGAACTGACATCATTAAAAAGGAGATTAATCCTGCCCTACATTATCTTAGTCTAAATTCCAAATAATTTTGGCAGTACCACTATGCATTTAAAAAATCGTGGTGCAACAGAGGAAAGATTTCCCTAATGACCCTTTTAAAGAATCCCCAAAGCAATTCTGCCCTGAAAATACACAGAGTATTTCCTCCAGCACAGGTTTCTTTACAAAAATGTCAAACGGATTTTTGGCAGCGATAATTTTCCTACTTCAACTTTCAATTCTCAAAACTATGATTTCAAAGAGATCAATCTGCAAACAGGATAAGTTGTGACATTAAATCCAGGTAAGCTTAGAGGAAGGCACTGGCTTTGGCACTGCATTTCCCAAAGAACATGCAGATGACAGGAAAACACATAGACATGCTTCACTCTCTGCCCCCAAATTCAGAATCCAAGACATTTAAGTGAATACCTCTGAGGCAAAAGAACATTATTTTCCCTCTCCAAAGTTAGCTGGATAATTATACCCTGCAAGTAGTGCTGAACACTTGAAGGAACTACTAAGTAATTGGACTTTGCAGGTGTTCCATTTATTTTGTAAAGCCCAAACAGGAGAAAAAATGTGACACAAACACCTGCTTGACCATTAGCTTTTTTGGGAAGTTCTGACTAACAGAAAAGTTTACAAGTGTCCATGTTTCAAAAGCCAGAATTAAAGCAATTGTCTTTGTCTAGACTGATCTATGTAGTATTCCATTAGTATTATCAGGTTTTTATCAGATCAATAATAAAATCCTTTATGAAAGCTGCTTGGAAAACCACAAAGAAAGACCTACATACCAGCTACTGTTGAAAACACACCTTTTGTTCAAGGAGTACAGTTGAGCTACTTTTTCTGTTTCTTCTGAGGAGGTAAACTGCTTATGAGAGGAAGAGTTAAGGCCAGCACTAATAACTAAGAGTCCTCATGCTGTCCTGAGCTGGGGCACCCGTGGATAATAACATAAAAATGCTGGCCTTCATTAAAAGAGACTGATGGTTTATCAAAATCAATAACTTTTCTGCAACCTCTTTAGAGCAGCCCAGAGCTGGCCTTCACTAGTTCTTAATGGATTCAAAATCATAGTCACTGCTTCTCATTTATGTGGTCGTATTACCAGTCAACGGAAAATTCCTTTTGTAAGCAGCCAAGGCAATTTCTCCCCACCCTGACAAAGAAAATATAAACATATTTTAAAACCCACACAAACCAAACCAGTTGATATTCATAAAGAGGGAGAATTGAAGATCCTTTGTTTCATTTGACACCATTTTCCTCTATATTCAGTAGCTGTTTGGATTTCAATTTTTTTTAATAACAAAGAATGTTGGCAGAATTAAAACTGCGTGACTACACACCTAAACAATGGGAGTGGGCAGAGGAAGAAAAGGTCCAACACTAATTTACACGTGAAAATTCTATTTATTGCCTATAGTCATCATGTGGGAGGACAGATAATCAGATCATTATTGGGGAAAGTAAGGGGCAAGATATTTTTTAACTGTTTTTCAGTCTGTACCACCTGTGTGCAGTCCAAAACAAGCAGCTGGATCTCACTTTGGCATTCGCACCAGAAAGCACTGCCATCACCTCCTTCTATTGAAGTAATCTGCAAAGCAGACCAGCAATGGAGAACATCCCTGTGCAGCACCAGGAGCTCTACTGGGGCAGGAAGGCCCCCAACCTGGAGCTCTCCTTCAAAATATGCACATGAAGATCACCTATTTGATCTTCATCCCATACCAAAAGATAACACTAGAATCAAAAGTGGGTATTTAAAACAAAAGTGACCTTCTTTAAGTCTAGGACCAGTTTCATCCAAAAGCTATGGCTACTAGATAGAGAAATAAGACTTTTTCCTCCCCATTGTAAACTTAATCAGGTATTAACCACTTCAGAAAATGTTATTAGTTATATTTATAGGCATAAATTACGAGTGCTTCTATAATTTTTCCTATCTCATGACAACGCTGACTGAAAACAAAAGGATTTTTTATAGTCTCAAAAAAAAAATCTCCCAAAGAGATTCTTTTTCAAATCTAAATGCATCTTTTCTGTCTTATCAAAGAATCAAAAGTAACTGACAATGCTATTCTTGAAAAACATTAATGCAGTTCAGTCTGCTGAGCAGCTGACTGCAATTTAACAAAATTTCTTTTTGGCCTCCTTCTTTGTTAATATCAGTAACCAAAAAACAAAAAAAACAAGCAACACACCCCCCCCCCCCCCCAAAAAAAAAAAAAAAAAAAAAACAAACCAAACAAGTTTAGTTGCAGTAACTGTCTCAACAACAAGCACATTATCCAATGCCTTGGTGACTTCCTGCTGGCTCCCTTGCTTTAATTCTTCTTGCATGCATAATATCCAAGTTATGCTATGTCCTACTCACTATTAGAACTTGTTCTGAATATTCTATAGCGTGTGAGAATCATCTATTTCTCGTACAAAAATTAATGTTTGTTTAGTCAAGGTCCTGCATAATTTATTAAAATTTAGAACAAAGAATTTCATAGTTTGGTTTAGTCCTCTTAGGAAAATGGCTTAATCTAAACCAAATCTTCACAGAAATATTTTTCAAAGCATGAGTTCATCGGTCCACAGCCACAGCTGCTTATCAAGACAGCCATTTGCCCGCACTCCCTTTCCTCCTGAGCTGGTGCCTCGAATTCTCCAGTCTCCTGTGATGCAATTCTTACAAAAGGAATTTACTGCACACTCCAAATGAACAGCTTGCTCAATTAGGAGGAAAGAATGCTGAAAATGAGTGTGATCAACAAGTAAAGCAGAGCCACGGGATAACTGAGGCTAGAAAGGATCCCAGAGGAGGTCTATCCCTAACCTCACACTGAAAGCATGACTAAGAGGTCAGATCAGGTTGCTCTGGGCTTTATCCAGTTGGGACTTAAAATCCTCTAGGGATGTAAATGCACAGCTGTCAATGGAGTGGGGAAAAATATCTTCCTTAGCACCAGTCAGAACCTTCCCTGTTTTAATTTATGTCAATAAATTGATAACATACTTCACATGCTTCCGGGGGAAAGTTCCTATGTCATAGTTAGTAGTGATTTTCACAAACCAAATGAGAACATTTGTTTGACTGGATGAGCGAAGACATTTTTATGTCCTATTTAAAGCAGAAACATACTGGCAATCAGCTCAACAGGCTGGCATTACACAGAAGGACTGAAAATGTAGTATGCAGAAAACAAGAAATTATCACTGATAATTCTCAGAATTCACCTCAAGAACATTATTTCAATTGTTTTATTTAAGCAACAATCAAAAATTGAGTGCTATTAATACTCAAGACCATTCCCAAGTACAACTAAAGACAAGTACCATAATTTATTCATACCTTTGGACAAGAATATGGGCTCTGCCATTTAGTATACATGTCATTACTCAACTCCTGATAAGCTCAGAGAGGAAGAAAGCAAGTCAAGGAACAACCTGGAATATTGTTGCACATTTTTTTACTGATACCATTAACCTAAAGTGGGACATTGGAGACATGAGGGAAGTGCTACAGCTAGCACAACCATTTTCAGACCTACCTGATTCAGATACATTTGAAGTAGAACAGTACTAAAACAAGTAAATATTTGATGCTTTCTGCTAAGAAAATACAAATTTTAAAAATTCAATTTTTTAAAAAAAGTTTAGGATTAATTAGAAGTCTAATTTTAGGCTTTGGATCCTTATTCAAACAACTTTAACTGATTTTTATTTATTGTGCATACATGAGATAAATATATCAAAGGTTAAAATTAATTGACAAATGGCATATCAATTCTAACTCCTGAACAAACAGTACATGCATTCCTTATCAGAAGGAAAAGAACATAACAACTTTGTAATCAATACTTGAAGTACTATATTTCAGAGCAGAATTGAAGAATTCAGTTGAGCATGACACTGCAATAGTCATACATTTCCCATGTTTTCTCTCCTAAATAGTAACAAAATCTCAAGTGTTCCTTTGCACAATAATCCTGAAAAATAAGATTTTTCCCAGTACTGCTGCTTTTGTCCAGAAATGTTTCAGGAGCTATACCATCAGAAAAAGCAACTTAAATTTGAAAATGTCTCTCTTTATCCCTGAGCCTGAGAAAGTCTCTGTTCTAGTGGAAATAACAGGACTCTCTTCTGCCTGTGATTGCTGCTGTTTTCTGCCAGGCAAGATTTGAATACAGTGGAATTGCCCAGGTACTTTTCCAGGCTGCAGCTGCAATATCAGACAAACAGGCAGAGGAGAATCCATCACATGCTGCAAGCGAACAGAAGAAAACATAACGGGTAAGTGGTAAACATCTTAATTTATGTGATAATTACACAGCTGAATATGACTGCTACAATTATTAACAACAGGATGTGGACTGATTGAAAAATTACATTACTAAATTAATTAAACTGCCTTTCTGTCTCTCCCAAAAATGAAGAGCCCTTAAAAAAACCACATTTGCACAACAGAAGATATTTCTTAAAACACAGCTATTTCCATAATAAAACTACAGTCTTAAACCCAGCTAGTTTTTGCTAACAGGAAAGAGAGATTCTATCCTTCTCCATCCTCTCCTAAAGCAATGCATTTTAAGAGAAGTATCTAAAGTGAAGTTTTGAAAAGCTTCCCTGAATACCATAGAAACAGCACTTAAATGAAAACTACAACATTGCCAAACTCACACCACAGCATTTTTTCCTCATTTGCCTTTGAGAAAAATAAATAAATCTCTTTTTAAAATCTACCAAGCATCCATAATCAAATAAACCTAAAGTTTTTGCTGGCGATGCCTTTTTTTAACATACTTCAAAAGTATTTACATAAACTCCCCAGATATCATCTGTTACAAGTACTATATAAATTGTTGTGATAACAGTTGTCCATAACAGCCATCAGGGAGAATGCTGCAGTCTCCTATCCCAAGGTTTATGAAGTTTTGCTGTCTATTCATTAGCACATTTCAGCATTATGAAAAAGTTTTAATGAACAGGAAGAGTACAACAATTCAAGGTTTTTTTTCTCTTTTACTTCCCTTCCCTTTCCCCTACACCATGACCTATTTATTTCAACAACATACAGATCTACTGAGGACATTAACCTGTTTCCATGTCACAGTAACAGCCCATGTAACCAACATGCTGAGATGCATTAGCTGTTGTTTATTGATCCATTCATAAGTTCATTGTACTGGGAATACAAGCTGGAGGATTATAGAGTCTTTTGCTATCCTCTGCTTTGTGACACACTTTACTGATTAACTATTTTCCAGAATACATTTATTTCCATGTTTTGTGGAAATGCTTACAGAAGATTCCTCCTCTTCAGTCTCCCACGTCTGAATCACTCTTACATATTTTTAGTCCATTCATTATTTTCAAAATTCAAAACATAATAAACCACATACCATTTTTTTAAAAACTAAACCACGTGAATTACATCCACCAAACATTATCTACTACAAATACTGATTTACATTTACCAAGTATGAGAAATAAACAAGCAGATAGGATAAAAAAAAAAAAGAAAAAAGTTATTTTCCCCTTGATTCCCTGCAGGCTTCTCATATGTGAACTGTTCCCACCACACACACAGCATGCAGCATGTACCTCTGTATAAATTTTGGTGAGCCAAACTGTCCCATGAAAAAAGCATTCTAGTCAAGACTAGAAAGTTCTAGGTCACACTAACATGTGACCATTGGTTATTACAGTTCATCCTACCTGCTTCTACCTTTGAACCAGTAGTTATTTACTGCTGACCTGTAAAGCAGATATTCAAGCCCCCTCTTTTGAGCCAGTTTGTGGCACTAAATTGTTTATACCACCTAGAAAGCTTGGCTACATTCTAAAAACAGGTATTGACAATAAACCCACATTCACTGCTTCAATTTATATAGGATGGGAAAGCAGCTGAAGTTTAACTGCCTAAATTGTCAGAGTTATAAAAGACAAAAGGGGAAAATAATTCCAAAAGCCAGACTTCTAGCCTTCAAATTCAAGGCCTGCATGTTTGACACCAAATACACACATCAAATTAATTATGGCAGAATGTAACAAACCAGAGTCTATTGCAAAATAATTAAAAGACTACCAGGGTTCATGTTCTGTCACACTTTTACAGACAACCACAATTCAGTGAAGTCTTATCTGCATTTAAAAATAATAATAAAAAAAGCATAGTTTCAGGTTTGGAGAGATCTGAAAAAGGGAAACCATAAATTGTATCTGAGTTTTAAAAACCCTAATTTCTCCAATTGTCAAAAACCTCAAAGGATTCAGATATTTTGCTTTCAATGACAGAACTGCTGGAAGATGACTGCAGTGCCATCAAAGGAGTGGGTGAAAAAAACCACAAAAAATACACATCCCATCTACTAGAAATTCTACGTAAAAAGGAAAACACTGCCCCAAGAGGGATGCTCTAGCTGATGCTCTCTAGGGGGAGAAAAAAATTGGACCAAGGATACATCAGACAACATAATCACATGCCTTGTTTAACCAGTAACTCGGCAATCATTTTTTTTGTTGCCCACACAAGCATCTGACCAAAATAGGTTTCCTACCAATACGTTTTGAATTCTCAACCTTTTGAAATAAAACCCTCCAAGACCTCAAAAATAACTTATGTTCCTATAAACTACATGAAAATTAATGTTCAGGTAGAGGAAAAAGACCTAATTTGCTCTTATAATGAGGGGAAAGTAGGAAATTCACCTCTTTACATTTGATTTGGCAGCAGATCAATCAGTACAGACACAGCAGGGTCTGTTGAAATGAAGTCAAATGGTATTAAGGATTGGAGAAGAGATAAGGAAATAAAAGGACAATTCAAATACATACAAATGTTAATTTTATTATTTCTGTAGCCCACAGAAACTATGACTTGTAGACAGTAACAACAGCCTTCGAAACTAAGAATTACTGGCCCAAGTATTTACATTTGTTGAACTCCTCCTGCTCAATAGGTTGCCTAGGAATATCTTACTGCAGAATGAATGGGAAAATAGTTTATGAGCCCATCTGGACATTTCAAATACTTTTTGAACCTCTTTTATGAAATTCATGCAAACGGTTTTCCATTACGCTTTTTCACAGCATTAAAGATACTCAATGAAGAAAAAAGTAGAGGAGTAATAAAGATAATACACTCTGAAAAGACTTTCATAGATAAATACCAACTTGGATACGACATGCAGAAGCTGGTGGGATGACTCAGCTCCTAATGATATTTTATTTAAGTTCACTTTCTTAGCAGTAGCCTGATGTTATTAATAACTCCCAGTAGGCTACTTAGAGTCATAGATTAATTTTCTTATTAATGGCAGCAAAAGGTTCTTCATTAATGGTTTTAGGATAATGCTGGGTTTTGCCATATGGTTGGTTTTGGATGAGGGTTTCTCATGAAAAGCCAGAGAGTGTAAGAAATTGTTACTATATTTAACTGCAGTGTCCTCACACGCACAGCAGACAACTGGAATGGACACTGTCCTAATATTTACAAGTGCAAATGATGCTCAGCATTTACTGCATGCTCTCATGGTCTTGTTTAAGATGGACCTTAAACAAGAGAACATATGGATAGATAGAGGATTGGTAATACAATACTGAGCTTTTCACCTCTAGGTCATTGGTTCAATTCTAAACTGGTCAGTAATGAAGGCAAGCTATTGTCATCTGACAGCCCTGGCCTTTGCAAATTGATTTGTCAGGCTCAGTCCTGTTCTCATCAAACTCAAAATTCAAAATGACAATTTGCATTTCTGAAAACAATCCCAGCAACATAACGAAAAGAAACCAAAGAACAAACAGAAGCAATATTTTCCTCCTCAGGTACCCTTTCCAGACCAGAGACTCTGGAGAGTGCCAGAACAGTGAAAATTCTGTGGATAAAGGTTACTTCTCACTCTCAGATACCCAATTCAAATTTCCTCTGTACAAGTACTAAGATTTCAGAGGTTTTATTAAGAAAGAAAAAACAGTTAAGAAGAGACACCAGTGCGCAGGTCTTGAAGCTGAAATTTCAGTCCTGCATAAAGATCTCCACAGATACCTTGTTCAAAAGTGTGTTTCTTAAGGTTGAATGTTTTGAAGAAAATGGTCACAGTACTCGGCAAAAGGAATCTCAGATTTACTTTCCATGTTATCATTATGTATTTGTAGCAAAAATGGTTAAACACCACTTGTAGCAGCAACATTGTATTCCATTACTTGCAGACTGCTTTAATTCAGAAATGGACTTATTTACAAGTTATCATGAATGATACTAGAGAAGTTGTATTTTTACAGTATTTCTTCAAAATTGTTACACAGAAAAAGCATGGATTATGCCATAACCATATATAATTTTGTACATGCTTTCATAATTTGAATAAAAATCGTTTTAAGCCTCAAAACCACATCCAGCCCTTTCCTTTGCCTCTTACAAGTTTGGGAGCAATCACAATAAGCACACAGCAGGTACCACAGCTCTCCATTTTACTAAGCAATCACTGTTACAGGAGTGAATTGACACATCAACTTTTAATGCAGTACCTTTAAGATAACTTTACTTCGCAAACTTAGGGCACTAGACAACAAAATCTACTGAAAGGTTTACACTATACTAAATTAAATGTTACTCCTAGTACTTAAGACTACAACAGAATACATACAACTTACAAATCTTGGAAAGTATCAAAAAAGTAAGAGCCTCTTGTCTTCCTTGCAGGTTCCTTGTTTTTTTACTAAGGTGCTGATGAACTGAAGTTTTTCCTTCCTTTTCCAATAACTCCAGATATAAAACACTTACTGTAACTTTAGGAAAGGCACGACAGGTTAACTTCCCAGTTGAATGACTGTACATAAGTTCTGCAAGCTGAGTTACTGAGCTGGTGTATAGTCTATTGCTCTAAAACCAGAATAGCATAGCCGAGTCATACCCTAGTCTGGCCAAATGTCAGCCCCGTGTCCCATAGACAATGGCTGGTGAGATGCACCCAAACCCAGCTTTCCCCAGACCCAGAACAAGAAAACCCCATGCATCAACTGATACAACAGAGAAAGAGCAGAAATGGACCGCACGCTAAACCTGCACATCAGGAGACACAATAAGAGACATACTACATTGTGTCATTTGTCTTAGAAAGTGTCCAGGCAACAACTGAGATGGTTCCTCCCAGCAGTCTCACACAGAGAATAAACCTAGGGAATGGGGCTGCCTATAGATGAATGGAAGAAGGCAAAATGCTAAGGATTGGAGATTGCCTATTACTTGACTTGCAGTTAACAGGACCACTAGAGAGATCCAAGCAAGTCGATCAAAATCCTTTGATGGTCAATAACAAAATTTCATGCTGTTCCTCTCTGCCATCATGCACTGCATGTCTTTTCTAGGGAATGACCTCCAGTGACAGAGTATATGATGGCTTTGGAGTTGTGCCTACAGCCACTACTGACAGAAAATAAAGAAATTCAAAAGCAAACAATAAGTATTTCAGAGAACAAATTAAAATAAACTGTTTGAATAAATCTGTGTGGAACATATGTCAGGAAGCTGAAGGATGTATAAGGTATTCAGAAGGCTGAATGAGAAAAAATGAAAATACTAATAAGCTCTATAGGTATCAACAGGTATGTTAATCATAAGACAGTTTTGTTGGTTCAGAATTTAGGTAAGCAGATTTTTTTAAAAAAACAACAAAACAAACAATAGCTGTGACTTTTTATTATTATTCTTTCATCCTCTTACCTCAGTTTTGGTTTTCTGTTTTTATTTTAATATCATATATTGCAATTTGCACAGTTGGACCAAAAGTGATTCTGGACAACCACAACTGTTCTTTACAAAGCTATGTTTACAGATGTAAGATAGATATGTTTAAAGACGTTTACTCAATGAGTCTGTCAAGGTAACAAACCTCCTGAAGCTGCACAAACTGGGAAATAAACACTTTCTCTTCCATGTACTGACCATGAAAACTCACCTAAGAAGGCTTAAACCCTAATAACATCTCCAAGACTAGACAGAGAAGGATTTAAATTCCCGTTATCCTTTTTAACGAACTTGTGACTACAGTCTCAAAATAGACAACCCAGAATTGAGAGAAGAACTGTCATATTTCTTACCTGCAATGCCTGAAAGAAATGAACTGAAAAGTTTTACAGCTGTCACTAGCATTTTAAAAAACCTTCCAAAATTTCCAAATTCTCTGGGATAACTGTTTGTCTGCAGTGGACAAATCAGGCACACCCTTACTCCTCCCTGCACACCAAGAACATTGTGGCAGAAGACTTCATAGGTGACATTACCAGGCGAGGAGGAAACAAATGAGCAAAAAAAATAATGCTCCTAGTTAATCCAGTCTGAATGATATGCAGCATGCTTGATGAGATATAGTTTTAATTAGAATAGAATAGAACTCAGAGAGTATCCTATTTAATTAAACTGTCATTATTTCTATCACTTCCTAAATGAGAACAGATTTCAACAGGTTGACAAATATTTTTCAGCCCATAATAGCTTTTTCTAATTATTTTAAAAAGTTGACATATTCAAGTCGTGTTACTTCACCAGTGGAGTTCTCAGCACAGCAGTACTTTCCTTCCCTCTCGAAGCAAACACAAGACTATTTACGTTGCTACTGTTTTCCAAAACTGCTACCCAGTGTCAAGCATATTGCAGCCCAAAATCTTTCAGCTGTAATTTTTTTTCAAGTCTGAAAAGGAGCATAAGCTTAGAGTTTTTTCAGTATATACATCTTTCTTTCAAACTGCATGAGAAATACACAACTATTTCCCTCTCTTTTCACATACATCTTTTTTGCCCATAATTAAAACACTCAGAATTTGTTGTGAAATCTGAAAAGGTTTTTTGATTTTTTTTAACACACACGATCAGCCATTACAATACCCACAACAAGTTAATGTAGCTGAAAGACCAGAAAGCCATTGTGCCTGCAAATTTTTGAAAGCAGAGGGTGCATATTGTTATGGTTTACATTTATGGCTGTAATCCTCATCAATGTCCGCTCATAATCCTTCTGCTGAAAGAAAGATTTCAAGCGAAATCCGACTCTAGAAAAGCAAAGAGCTTCTTTCTTTTAAAAGAGAAGGGGGGGGGAAAGCACATGGTTTTTCCTACCTTAGACCAACATAGTAAATTAAAAACCGTGGAGGAGGCTTTTAACCAACAGCAGCTCGCATGAAAGTTTAACTTTTGACGGCAGCTGATCACACCCGCGATATTAACCAAGATAAACGCAACATCCCTTGTTATTTCAAAGACCCCCGCTAATAAAATACCTTTTTAGCCTCTAGCATTCTCTTTTTCTCGTACCTGCTGCCCCTTTTCTCTTCTGCGGGCGTGCAGAGCAGCGGGGCCCTTCTCTCACAGTCCCGCCGGAGGTGGGGCCGGGTTCGGGCCCGCACGGACCCCGCTGCGGCCCGGCCGAGGCGGGCGGGGGCTGCGCCGCTGCACAGAGCGGGGGTCGCCACCCGCGAGGCCCCGGGCACACGGTCAAACAGCCAGTGAACAGCTGGGTGCGGCCGCGGTTTCTCCTGAGGGGACGGGACGGGAGGAGAGGAATCCCAGCACTCCGGGAGCGGTTTCAGCCGCCACCTGTCCCCGCGCACGGGTCCCGCGGGGCGCGCTCGCTCCCCGCTGCCATAGCTACGGCCGGCCGCGCCGCCCGGCTCTCGCGAGAGCCGCCATCTTCCCGCGAGAGCCGCGGGCTGCGCCGGCGGCGGGCGCCACCTCCGGCGAGAGCGCTGAGGGAGCGCGGGGCGGGGCGGGGCGGAGGTGGAGCGGTGCTGCGTGCCGGGAGCGCTGAGGGGAGCGCTGAGGGGAGCGCTGAGGGGAGCGCTGAGGGGAGCGCTGAGGGGAGCGCTGAGGGGAGCGCTGAGGGGAGCGCTGAGGGGAGCGCTGAGGGGAGCGCTGAGGGGAGCGCTGAGGGGAGCGCTGAGGGGAGCGCTGAGGGGAGCGGTGCTCCGCGCCGGGAGCGCTGAGGGGAGCGCTGAGGAGAGCGGTGCTGACTGCTGCGGAGCGGGGGCGGTGGGAGCTGCGAAACGCGGCTGGAGGAAACACACACCTTCGTGTCTAGCAGAAGTTCGCTTGTAGTTCACGTGAGCTGAGTTGACAGGCTAGAGCCAAGACGTGTGTCTGTTCAACGCCATGCTTGCTTCAGGTGGGAATTGGACCATCTCAGGATGAGGGAATATTGAATAAGATCTTCCAGGAATTTGTAGTGTGAGCTCCTGGGTACTAGGCAACATGTAAAATTACTAAAAAAATCATTCCCTGAACTGTGTCAGCTGTACATTGCAGTGTGTAATTTTCCTATCACCAGCGCAGACTGGTAGTAATATTAACTCTGGTGTAATAGTATTCCTGGTGACACCCAAGAAACACTTTTCAAGCCCACTGAAATAAATCGGTGCCTCCCTATGATTTCAGGATCATGCACATAGAGAGAATCTGAGGATAACTGTGGCAATCACCATTTTCATGACCAGTTGGTATCTCAGTGATACCTGGATAAACAACGATATTAATTACTCAGAGTGAAACATGAAAACATAAGGGTTAATACATTTGGTTTTCTGCTCTTTTATTTCCAGTGTTCCCAGCATCTGAGAGACACGGCTTTTGTTACAATTCATAGAGAAGTGCCACTACCTCGTAAGTGTACAGGAAGTTCTTATTTAATTGTTAAGCCCATTTTTACATAAGAAAAGTGAGCTGATGCATAGTGTTCTGCATCTAAAGGATGTACGCCAGAATTTCCAGCTTCTGATAATTCAGGTATCCTGTTAGTGGCATACCAGATGCATAGAGTGTGCCTGGGGGACTGGGACTGTTGTTTGTCTGCCTAGAACAAATCTCTGTGAATATGTGTTTGCAATAGCATTCCTGCTGCTGCTGTTAACATGGCATTTCTAATACCACTAAAAATGAAAAAAGAAGTTTGTGCATTTGGAAGAACATTTGTTTACTTGTGTCATCCCATCCCATTTCAGTCCCCTGCTTTGGGAATCAAACCAACCATAGTGGAAAAAAAAGAGCAAATGAGGAAGGCCTGAAGCCTTTCTTAGGGACCAAAGATAATTAAGAGAAACATTTAGAGAGAGTAGATATAATGAAGCCCTGAATATGTGCTAGCTTCAGGCCCATGAAAGCATGGCTTTTTTTGTAATAGAATATGGAATTAATTGCATGTCTGAGCCAGACACTGTGGGGTTTGACTGAAGCACTCCTCAGTGTAATTGAATTTGTATAGCATCTGTGAGCAGGGGAGGTCTGGTGCCACAAGGCCCATAGGGTGTCCTTAGGCAGGCCAGCAGAAAGTTTCTCATTTGTTTGTCCCTCCTTCCAGGGACCACTTTGTTTTCCCTGCAGTGAACGATGTATGATGGGATTGTTGCTTAAAGCAGGAACTTCTCCCAGTAAGAGCTAGAAGTCCACAGAGTCCTTATTTACCCTTTTGTGTTGAGGGATGTTTTGGAGCACGAGTGCAGCATTGTTTAGTGGCCAGCTTTTTCACTGCTCTTTGTGTCCTCCTTGTATGCTTTTCTTCTTCCTAGCTGCAAATGCAGGAACCCAGAGCAAATCAATGATGTCTTAGCCCAGGAAGAGTTGAGACCTTTGTCAGCCTTCTATAGTACAATTGCACTGTCTCTGTCTGAATTTCCAGAAAAGATTTGTTCCCAGTAAGCCTTGTTACAAGAACTAGGAAGAATAACTATTTTGATTTGGCACCGGAAGAACTTATAACCGTAAATTAATCTCATCTTATGCATTTATTTGTTCACTCTGGATTTTTGAAGGGCAAATGTTTGTTATCATTCTGGCTTGAGCTATACCCAACTTCTGTTCCAATTTTTTAAAAGGGTAGTGATCCCTTGTCTTCAAATTTATTTGTGTTAGTCCTCTCTGAAACTATTTCAGATGATATTTTGTTAAAATGAAAAACAGACTTTTAAAATTAAAACTCTTTGCACAAGACATTTTGCGTATAGTTAATCAAAATATCAAAATAAACACACGAAAAAGAACCCTGCAGGTTTTCTTAAAAATAGTTTGACAATATGCATTAAAGTTTTTGATGTAAATAATGTTTCTAAAAACATAATTGAAAATCGAAGTAAAAGTTTATATTTGAGAATTTGTTTATTAAGCTGACTGAAGTTTAGGTTGCATTTTAAAAGCACTGATTCAGGGTTGTTGATATAGTTCTCTTCCCTTTACTGCATGTGTTAATTAAGACAAAATATATTTGAGCACGCACTTGCACTCCTTAAAGCTTCATGTAAGTTGTACTGCAAGCAGAAGACGATTGTCAGAGAGATAACACTTAGTGTGTTAAATACATAGAGAGCAAGAACACAAAGGCACTGCTAATTAATTGCATTAACTGAAGAGACTTCTACTAGTA
Organism: Cinclus cinclus; assembly: GCF_963662255.1. Taxonomy (NCBI): domain Eukaryota; kingdom Metazoa; phylum Chordata; class Aves; order Passeriformes; family Cinclidae; genus Cinclus; species Cinclus cinclus. Next base: position 20,385,109 of record NC_085052.1, read on the forward strand.
GATATATTATTATAATTAACATTATTAATAATGTTTCAAATGCCACATACTCTCAATTCACAAAACTTGTAGAGTTCCGCAAAAATGTGTGCAATCTTACTTCTGTGTCTGCCTGCAAGTTCTTCTTGATTATCTGTGGCCCTGGTCAGGCATATCTGCAAGACAGGATAGGCAACTTGTCTAAATTAGTTTATAATCTGCAATTTGGCCATAGATGAGATTGCATATAATTGTCTTAATGTGCTGTGAGCCAGCAGGATGGCTTGCAAACTTCTAATATTGACTCAAGAGAGATTCTTACATGTGCTGCTAGTGGGCAGCAGTGGCCCCTGTAAATTGCCAGGCATGTTAACAGCAGCTTGTTGTGCCACGGGGCAGTCCTTTGGAAGTAGGACGTTTTCCAGATGATCAGACCTGTAGCAGTCTTCTGTGGAAGAGAACACATACTTGCAGACAAGCTAGCTAGGGAAAAAAACCTCGGTGCGGTGAATGTTCAAGCCTTGTGCCACAAAACTGTGCTTCCCATGGAGGGATGGCCACGTGCAGACCTCTGCTCCATACAGAAATACCATATTCAGGCTCTAAGCTGTCTGGTGCCTGCCATCTTGTAACAGGAAAAGTGAATACATTTTATATATTCATAGTATAATTTAAAAAAAAAGAGTCAAAAAGACAAAGCACATATTCTCTTAACAACCTGAAACGCTGCCTGATTTTATTTCAGAGAGAGTAACTCTGATGAAAAAACCATCTCCTCTAAATGATCTGTCAATGATCTGTCAAACTGATCCCTTTGATTGGGGAATACAGTGCAGTCAAATGGAAGGTTTTCTGCACGATGCAGAGAAGCATGCTAACTGTGCTACTACTTGTCAAGTATTTATGCTATCAGCTATAACTTCAGGCAGCGTTTTAAAACATCTGAGACCATATTTCTGGATAATATTGCTGATATTTTTTAAAAATGCTTTTCTTTTACATTAAAATGTGGATGCTATTTTCAATATATTTTTAGCATGGCTTGGGTTCTTTATCATATAATTTGTCTTCATGAGAACAACATTTCAAAGCTTGGAAACTATAAAATAATATTCCTGGAAATGACAGTGTAAATAACTAAAAATGTGAGAGCATTTTGTTTTGAATGAAAGACATGAATGTCACAAAATTTTTTAAATGTCACTCTGTTTTTCAAGGGTCAACCCCTCCCTATTAAATGGATTTTTACCTGTTATTCCATGGAGTATATGCTTAATAACCTGTATATCCTATACAGAGGAACTTTTCAGAGTTGAAAAGTAGCTTTTGCTCAATAATTTCTTCTTTTTTATCTTTAACTATGAAGATTCTGCTTAAAAGCAGATGACTGACTTTCCATTCTATAGTTTCTACTATGTGGGAGAAAATCCACTGTAATTAAATCTAATAAAAATCCTCTAATTCCCAATATAAACAATTCTCTGACATAGACAATGCCCCTGAGTCTACATCACAGTCAAAGGAAAACAAAGAACAGGAGCTGTTTCTTACTTCCTTTTAAATATTTGATCATTATGGACAAACTTCTTCCCTGATTAAGAGTAGCTGAAAGCCTTACTCAAAGTAATTATTTTTGAGACAGAATTTGGATTACTGATTTTTCTCTCATTTGTTACGTTACTTTGCATAATGACTAAACTAGCATGTAATTTAGGCTGTGTAAACAAGACAATGGTTGTCTGAATTGTTCTACAACAACATATAATATATTTCTCATTTTGTACTAGAAACAAGTGCACATAAATCCTGTTTGACAGGATTTGAGATTGAAAGTGCACTGCCAAAAGAAGAGCTCTGTGTGCCTTATTAAGCAAATGTACCAAAACTGAGGAAACCGCTTACAAGTACGAATTATAGCAATAATTACAGCAGTATTAATAATGATTTGCAGTGATCCAGTATTAATTCCAAGGACACTGCAAATTCTATCCGCATTTAGAGTTTTGGTTAATGGAGTGTGTTGCCAAAACCCCTTATCCAACAGTATATTGTGAACGGGAGAGCTCTGGGTACATGCCCAGCCCTTTAGCTCCCTGTGGGGTCATGCTGCTTCCCTTGTACCTGGGAGCTTTGAGACTCCGCCGCCAGAGAGCACTGTGCTATTTCTGCATGGATTCCTTACCTGTCCCTTCGTGTTTAAGGACCTATTTTATTCAGTCTTTTTTTTTCTATGATACAGTAGAACTCAAGTGGTTGTTGTGATTCTACTGGATTTCCCGAACATTTTTCTGTCGTCCAGGTGTGTCCACACACCCTGTGTGCAGCCCTTCCTTGACCTCACTAACCTCATCTGGGACCTTCACCCCTCTTGTGGCCCAGACATCTCTTTTAAGCTCAGACCCAGTCCTGGGGTCCTGTGTGAGAGTGATGTTGTAGAGGTGCTGGCCTGCACTCTTGTCTCCTGGGTGGACTTGGGACCTGTGATGTGACTGTCTGGGGCAGCCCCTCCTCAGAGCAGCCAGTCCTCTCTGCACCTTGACATTCCTTAACTGGCCCATGACCTGGAATATCTGCCACTGAAAATAGGCTGTGATGTATGGCTACCAAACTATCTTCTTTCTGCTATTCCTGACATATTTACTAAGAAAGCATACTGTATTTCACTTAAAAAAATTGTAAATCTGTATTGCAGTAGGCTAAAATCTGTGTCAGAAAAGGGGAGGCAATAAATGGCTTATTTAGTTGGAGAATATTTTGCTTAATGTCACCTTGTTTTCTCTGAAATTTCCTCTGACCTTCTGAATTTTTGAACTGGAAAAGAAATCCATCCTCCTTAATTACAATGCCATTAAAAAGCTAGATTAATTTAAAATATTGGAAAACAGCAACCTTATCTCCAAACAGAGTTCAAACAGAGCTTTTTCATTTTTGTTGAAATGTTCTTCAGATCAAAACACCACCTTAATATTTTTAAGTTTAGTCACAGAACTAAGTTATGGATACTTAATAATTTAATAGGGTATATAATAAGTGTTCTCCAGTCATTGCAACAGAAAGGTTAGGAAACTACTCATTAACTTTAGATATCTCAGAGTAGCCCTGTCAGTAGCCTAATAGAGGTGTGTAATAAAGCCAACCACATAAATATCCCAACAGAATAAAAATCAAATACATGGCTGCAGGAATTTCTAGACAAGGAGAAAAACTCCTAAATTAAAAGTACTTCAGTGGAAGCTGTCCCCATGAACAAGCTGTTCAGCCCTGCTTACAGGAGGAAATGTTGAGGCACCAGAACAGAATTCCAAACCAGTTTCCAAGCAGGAGATCTTTAGTGGTTTTCCACAGCACCTGCCTTTCTTCCTATTTGTGTGGCATTGCTGAAACTGCTGCAAGAAATGGAGTAGACTTTGATGGTGTGTATTTGAATAAGTAATGCACTGTAGTAGGTGTCAAATTAGCTCTGTTATTAAAACATTTGTTTTCTTGCTCTGTAACTATTGGCAAGCCATCTTACTTGGGTGTGCCTCTGTTGCTTCCCAACCGACTAACTTTATGATCTCTATTAAAAAAAAAAAAAGAAAAATAAAAAGAAAAAAAGAAACAACCTAAAAACTGCTTAAGCTGTTACCTTGCTTATTCTATGGAACACTGGGGAATCTCAAGTGACAGTGAAATGCTTTAAGCTGTTTGTTTTGCTTGACAGGCTGACTTGCTATTTCATCTCTGATGCTGTTCTAATTTCCTCTTAAAGTCATCATTCTTCCCCAGCACTTTGGCATTATTTTTCCAAGCCACCTGGATGTATATAAATCATATGACCATCCCCACCAGTCCCTGGTCTTTCTTCCCAGGCTAATAGCATCATTGTGAAATTGAAACTTTTGTTACTGCTAATCCCCAAATTCTTTCAGTAGCAGTTTTTAAGGAGAAAACACAAAAGCTGTTTTTCATCTTCGTGTTTTATTTTTTGTTAATATATGACAAAACAGGTTTATTATCAATCAGACAGGCAGCGTGTAGCATTGCTAAACATAAAAACACTTCCTTAGTCTTGACCTCTTATGTGCTGGTGAATAAAAAGCTCCTTTTCCTCAAACTGTGTCTGATTTAGATTAACAATACAGTGAAGAGAAGTTTAGAACCTGCTAGGGACTTGTCGTGGCTACAGGCAAAGGAAAGGAAGAGCTAACAGAACTAGAGTTGCACTTTTCTGCTCTTTACTATCAACTTGCAAATAGAACAGGCTGAGAAAAAAAGGAAGGTCTTGGCAGTGGGGATTTACAGCTCTTCTGTTTCACCACTTATTGGCACATTGACTGCAGTCTGGTACTCTGAGAGATCTCCTGAAGGCATCCAAGGTATTGGGGTTCTGTTGAAGGAGGGTCTTTTGCTGAAATTTTGATTATATATCATGAGAGATTCTGGGAGCAAAGGGCAGATATCAAACTGAGGCACTTTGAAGGTCATCCGTTTGGCTGCTTTTTCATAGCCCCCGTAAGGCATGGCAGTCCTGGCATAGTGGAATACATGGAGTTAGCAAAAGAGCATAGGTAAACAACAGGATTTACAAAATAAATAGTCAAAGTTAGCAAGATTCTAAATTTTGCTACCGTTGCAGTTGACTGGCCAACAAATCCTTCACGAGAACATAGATGTATCCATTGCCTATGTACTAAAAATTATGTAAACACACACATATGCTGCTGTGCACTTCCTTCACCCTTGTTGCATCAATCTCCATCAAACCATACACCTTTCACACCTATTAGTCTTCTGTACACATAGCAGGCAGAGGCTGCATTACTGCAGAAATGAGTGGGATCTGGGTTTGTCCTTGGTACTGAAGTCCTGAGGCTACGGAGGTGGGTGGCAAACTTGTATAGAGAGGTCAACAAAAAATAAAATTGCTGCTTCCCTAGAAATATTTGTAACACTTTAAGTGCTTATCAGAAACAGCAGCAACATCCTGATTTGTATATGAAGTGCTGTGAAGTATATGGCTGCTGATCATAAGTTTTTTTCCTGACCTCTTGAACTGCATAGGGTTGCAGTAAAAAACAGTGGCAAGCTTCATCTTCTGGTCAAATGGGGAGAGAAAGAAAGGCAAATAGGATTCAAGTTCTCTTATCCAACTGCATAGGTTTTCTGTGCTTAATCTGAATTAAAATCTCTAGCTCTTAATGTATTTTGTCTTTGTAGTCTTCCAATCATCCACCAGACACTGTGCTAAGCAAAATGACATGCAATTAAAACTTCTTTACAGTGCACAAGACAGGAGGGCTATGGTCAGCATTATTGTGTTTTCTCTTCTAAATGAGCTGCATTGAATATCTAAGAAGACTTACCGGTTAAAAGACTTGTAATGGGGGAAATCAGCTTTGGGGCTGTATGACAGTAAGTCCATGGAGAACTGACTTTTGTCTTCAGGACTGATACCCATCGCTCGTTCCCAAGGGGAAATATAAGTTTTAAATATAGTAACTTTTTTGCCTCCTGACTTTCCATCTGTAAACAGAGGAAGGTAAAGCAGTCTAGTTAGATGGCACTCTATTGTGCTTCTGTATTCTGCTCAAATAAAGTTGAGGCACCAGCTTTGTTTCCCGATTCTGTAACTCTTACAACAATACAAGCTTTTATGGTTAGATGTCTGTTTTAAAAAGATGATCATAAACCACTTCTTCCTTGTCCACAAAAGCAGACAGTACCATAGTCCAAGAGCCACTCATCCAGAAATTTACATTAAAGTATATATTTGAAAGCTAGGTTTTCATTCTTCTTTTTGTTTGCTCATATAGAAAGAACCAAGGTCCTCACCTCATCATCTCTTCCACTAATGGGGGGAACCTTTATGTGAGGAAAGATGCTATATAGTTCCTAATTTACTTTTTTTTCTGTCATAGTAGACCTGACATGGCATGTTCTTTGTGATTACATGAACAGATATTCATCTTTTTACCCTTTTGAACTGGGATATTAGGGACAAGTCTGTCTCAATCACCTCAGTATGGCTAAAAGCAGTTTGCAAATATTATGTGGTATCTCACTGGGAGTTAAAATCCTATCAGTGACTACAGCTGCACTTTGTTGTAAAGTCAGACACTTGATTGCTAGAAATTTTAGATTAGCTTCCAGCTGCTCCATTAAACAAATGAGTTTAGACAAGGGATTTTGTTCTTTTGTTCTGCATTTCCCTTCCCTTCCCTTCCCTTCCCTTCCCTTCCCTTCCCTTCCCTTCCCTTCCCTTCCCTTCCCTTCCCTTCCCTTCCCTTCCCTTCCCTTCCCTTCCCTTCCCTTCCCTTCCCTTCCCTTCCCTTCCCTTCCCTTCCCTTCCCTTCCCTTCCCTTCCCTTCCCTTCCCTTCCCTTCCCTTCCCTTCCCTTCCCTTCCCTTCCCCCAGCTGTGTATAATACTACTACTACTACTTTCTAGTAAGAGCGTAAGTTTTGTATTGATATGTAGCACACATAATATTTTCATCCTTCATAAACCTTAAAACTCCTGAGCAATGACATCTGCTTAGCTTGATTAGGGCAGATGAGAATAATAGGGTTAATGGAGGGAGACATTCTGGTGCTTTCAGGTGCTACATTTTGTGTAGAAAACAAATCCTTATGAAGCAGGTGGCAAAGAATGAACACCGTTATCTGAATCTTTCTTTATCACACCTCCTTTATTTGTCTTGCTTATTTCAAACCATGCTAAGTCTTGGGGTTTCCTGCTTTCAGAAAACTGCAGACATTTACAAAAATCTCATTTTCATGAAAAAAAAATCAAAACAACTATTCCTGTCTTTCTTTGTGAAGTATTTAAACTAAGCAGTTTACCAGCAGATTGCTGGGGTTGAAACATAAAAGCAGCTGGGATCTGTCTCTGCAGAGAAAGCTATAGGAATATATTAATCCTCCTTTTCCCTGCACGCAGGATAACAATGAAGAAAAATCTCCTATAAGAAGACTATAAGAGTCTATACAGATTTCTTTTTCACAGGAAATGTAAAAACTGATTTTGATATAAAATGCATATTACTCCAGAATGTAAATGAAAAAACTTGGACTTTACAAGTCATTCATGTGGTTACTAAAGACAGTTATTCCTGGTTCCCAAGCAAATTTGATTTCTTTCTAAAAACCTATAGGGACTGTTAAAGTTATGATTTCATCTGCTGATTCTTATACCAGGTATTTGTTTCTAGAGACTTCTGGCGAAACTAAACAGATAACAAAGTCAGGCAAAGATTATATTGAATTAAAGCTACTTTTACTCATAAAGATATTGCCTCAGTGGCCCGGTGGTTGTTAACAGATAACTTTTAGAAATATTGCTGTTCCTTTCTGAAGATTATCCAAAAAGTGTTCTTTGTTTAGGTAGAAGCTTTGATTTGAAGTCAGGGCTCAGATATTCAAGTCTGATACTCAGATCAGACTTCTGATCTAAAGAGTTAATACCACTCTCTCCAGTAGTGGTCAGTGTGAATTCCTTGAAAGGGAGGAGTGGCACACTGGCATGGCATAGCTGTACTGGCTACTGTTTTATCACCCTCAGGAGCTCAGCAGATAAGTTTCCTGTAACTTCTGTGGTCCAGTCAAGGAAGGTATTTCTGCCTCCTGCCTGTGGCTGAGCAACATAGAAGTATACAAAGAAAATCATCAAGCTAAAAGCAGTTCAGCTTTTCTAGACTTTACACCGAAATTTTGTTTGGAAGAATCCAGGTGTTAGATTAATTTGCTTGTCCTTAAAAAGAGTAGGATAGCTTTAGTTTCTTGTTCTTGCAGAGAGGTACTTACCTTTGTCAGTACCGTCGCCTCCTTCTCCACCGCTTCCAGATGATTTCCCTGCATGCTCCCCTTCACCATCTCTAGCGCCTCCTCTGCTCCCAGGCCTGGGAGGGACCCCGGGATGCTGCTGCGTACTGGAGCCGTGCTGCCCAGCTGGCACTCCTCCTACCATCCGCCCATGGGCATAGCCCTGAGCATCTTCCCCATAACGCCCTCCTGGTGGGATGAACTTCTGGAAGTGATCCTGGGGGAGGAGAAAAGAGTGTGATTGCATCTCTGTTACAGGATGTGGTCTATTCCTGTTTGCAGGGTAGACTCCCAGAATGTGAACTCCTGATTCTCTGTGAGCTGACCCGTTCTGTGTCTCTGTTACAAAGCCAGTGGTAGAACTTCGTGTTATTCCCTTTTTTCAGTATAGCAGCTGATGTGGAACAGCAGAAGTGGCAGTGGAAGCACACACGCCTCACAGTCATTTCATGTGATTAGGGTGTTTTTGTCCTCAACAATGATGACTATGAAATAGTAGAGGAGGAGAAAGGACATTTAGCTTTTGCCAGCGAAGGTAAAAGTGTAAACAGAGATAACATTGGCTAACCTGTGGGAAAGCAAGCTGGACAAGAAAAAGGAAGTGTCAAAGTTAACATAACCCCAGATGGATTACAGTGTGGGAATTATTACCAGCCACCAGAGCAGCAGGGTATCTGTGACAACATAAAAGCCAGGGAGATGTCTGCCTTTTTGTCTGTTTTCCATATATATGAAGGATTTCTTGGGGGAGAGTATTTACATGCTGAGAAAAACTGAAGAGATAGCAGCCTGGGAAAACAGAAAATACTTCCTGGAGACCACAAGGGAGAAATGACAAAAAGAAGAATTTTGTTTGTAGCAGAGTCTGAATTAGCAAACCAAATCTAACCAGCGACAGGGTAAGAAGAAAAAAATTGCATCCACCAGTAAAATTAAGGTGGTTTTATTTTGCAGACCATTCAGTTTGCCTTGTCCAGGCTAGAAGGCACAATCTCTGCACTATTTAGTAAAAGAGTAAACAATCTATGCAGGATTTATAGACCTTGGGGTGTACACTTTGGCACAATATCCTGTTTTTGCAAACAGAAACTTTTATAGATGCTTGTGTGGAACAGAAACTGATGCAGTATGTTCAGAAAAATATTTTACATATTGGTCATAAGTTACATCAATACTTGACTCCTATCAGACTTGAAAAGGTATCTCTTGTGTAGTACAGCCCACACAGCTGTATAATACAAGTAACCTGGGTTATGTATCACATAGTCTTTCCTGTTGGACTAGGAGATTGGGTATTAGATGCACAGAGATGCAACAAATACACATGAATGACATTGAATGAATCTGTGGTTCCTCATGCTGCAATTCTACCTGTATAAATTAATCTCAGGTAGGCTCAGAGATGGCTCTCAAAGGGTTAATGCTTTCTCAGAGCTCTTACACCTAGCACAGTTTAGCAAAAAAGAAGCTTTCCAGGCTGTAAACAGGCTTCCAAGGCCAGCTGTTCAGTCGGCTAAAAATAGTCAAGAAGTGAAAACCCCACAAGGCTCAAGGCAGAATTAGCTAACCCTCTGCTCCCTGTGTCTCCCACAACAGTGTCCAGGATTTCACAGCAGGTCACCAGGCTGCAACCCAGGCAGGCAGCCAGCTGCAGGCTGAAGTGGTAGAGCTGGTGCCCCCAGGGCCTTTAGGGACTGTCTGTCCTTCTCCTAGCTGCAGGGAATTCCCTTTTTAGGAACAGAGGAGATAACGTTCCCGTGAATGTCAGGAAGCACTGAGAGGGGAGAGGATTGTGAGCATTAAGCTGTACACAGGAGCTAACAGGGCAATCTGCTCAATTATGCGTGGCAGCTATGTAGCTGTAAAAAGGCAAACTGCAAAAGGGTATTTTGAGGGCTAGGGGTCAGAATGAGGTTATTTTCAAAATGTTAATATATATGCAAGGGTAATGCTTCTACTGATTTGCTCGCTACTTTCAAAACAGAATTTGCATATGTTTTCCTTCAAGTTTCACCCATGCTGTGTGCCCTTTCTGAAAATTAAATGCTTATTTCTCCTTTCCTGTGGTTACTTACATGCCTCTCCTGCAACAGAAAAAATAGTCACAAAGCATCAGCATAACACGAGCTGTAGTAAAATGGGCTGGTTTGTTTCTGCTCACTGCAGTATTTGACGTGACATGGGAGGGGCATCATTGTCATCTGGTGTTATTTTAGATTTCAGAAATTATCACTAAGTAGGAATGAAGGTTCTCTGAAACAGAAGGTCTCTATCAGGAAACCCACTCCTAAATCTTATTTAGCTGCAAATTAAATTAGTTTGATTTGCCTTAAGCTAATCCATGATTCTTCATGGGCCTGCTGAGAAAACATCTGATCTGCTACAAGTAGGCAACTCCATTCAGATAGGAAAGACATGTTTTCCATGCAGCACCCCAATCTACTCACCTGCTAGAACAAAAATATAATTTTCTTTCATTTTGGCCACTGCAGTTGTTTATCTTAGCTCAAATTAACATGAGGGAAAGGGAAATTAATCTTTTTGAGAGATTTTTCAAGGCAGTGGAGCTCAGAAATGACAGCCTCAGGCAGGAGTCTCAACATAGTTAAAGCTGCATGGGTACAGCTTTGTTTCCAGTACTTAGAGCACTCCTCTGGTCAGAATTTTAGAGTGGAGTTTTAGAGTTTTGGAGCTCACAGTTGAGGAGAATACATATCTTGGGCCACTGCTAACACCATGTGGAGCTTTTACGTATATGCATATTCACACCATAAAACCAGCCTCTCAATTAGTATTGATTGACCATGTTGGTGGGAGTTCCAGGAGAGAAGTCCAGGAATATCAATTAAGATGGCTGACAGCCTTCTTCTGCTGGGTCTGGGGACAGATCACATGGCTCCTCCTGTCTGTGCATTGTTGGAGGTAGTGAGTATTATCAGTCCCTGGGCATCCCTAAATCCACTCTAATAAGAGAACACTTGTTTCAAGTTGATGTGATGGGTCCCCTGGGCTGGCTAAACAAATTTGGCTCATGTCTTTGAAATCTTTAGTGGTAGCAAGTGGCAGCTCCCGCAGACTGAGTGCTTAGATGGACAAATTCTGAATTCTCTAGAGCATGTGCCTAATAAAAACTAGATAATGAAAGATGATCCAACTAATGGAGCTGAGATCTCTATGTATCTCAAGGCCCTGACGTCACTGCAGGCAGTCCCCAGGAGAGACACTGTGTGCTCCCCTTCAGCTCTTTGCTGTGCCCTAAAGAAAATGATTGAGGCCACCAAATGTGTTTCTATTTCCACCTCCTGATAAAGAGCTCCCCAAATGTTTGATGCCTATGTAGTTACTAACACTTCTGAAGTTACTGGACTGTGCTGTCTCCGTGGCAGCCACTCAAATGCTCCTTAATGGTGGGATGGGAGATTTAAAATTCAGACACTTGGAGAGTTTCATAGAGTGCCTGCTGTTTTTATCAAAGCGTGGGCCTCAGTCCTTCATATGGAATTGCATAGCCTTAAACCTATGACTCACTTTTTAAGAAAGGATGAAAATAAGAACCTGTTGAAACATCTTACACTGTTTTTTTAATAAAACTTGTTACCCCAAGAGGCACAGCAAGTTGAGCTCCTGCTTTCTATTTCCAGGTCCATTTCTGACTTTCTGTTTAATCTTAGGCAAAATATTTTTTTGCCTCTGTGCCTGAATTTAACAATCTAAATAACAGGAATTTTTATCTAATGCTACCCAGAATTAGATATATCTTATTTGTATATTTTATATAATCTTTGCCACATTTTCTTTGTGGATGAAAGAAATTGTGTTTCAGAATTTTGGTCCAGAGTTTTCTCACAGTGTTCATACAAATTGCTGCGGAAAATAAAAGGCTCTCTTTTTTTCTGTTACAGTGCTTTTTCCACACCAGTTACTTCTTGAATAAGAATGCATCAGACTGCATGTTCAGACTGACACAGCTTTGGGTGTAGTGGAACCTCTAGGTCTTCTGCACCAATCCAGCTCCAGTGCAGCAAGGCTTATTTTGTTCGAGAAGTTACAATCTCACCTGGCTTGCTCCACTTAGGTAATAACCTGAGACTTGTATCATAGACTGCAGTTATCCTGTAATGTTTGTTCAAGGGGTTTAACATTCCATGAAGAACAGAACTCCTAGGAAAAAAATTATCTTCCTAACATTTCCCGTTTAATTTTACCTCCACTGATCTTGATTGGCATTCATCTAAGTACATTAAGGGACATACAGTGTCATCAGTGCATGCTCCTGCAATAAACCAAGCAGCTGCATGATAACATCTTTGTTTCCCCATGGTTGTTTTCCTTCAGCCACAGTGTCATGCCTGGATATTTATCATGTAAGATCTCTGAGGCAGGGTGGTTGTGACTTCTGTCTGCTGTGAAGCATCATTTTGCTTTATAACATAATCACTTCAATTTTCTTCCTTCGAATTCTGCCTGCTCTGAGTTCTTGTCCAGCATCAAAAAGAGTACTGAGTAACTCCTGCCATTATCCAGAAGAGCAGTAATCCAATTCTTTTGACTTCTTAGATTTTTTTTCACAGTTATCATCAGCTTAAAAGAGTCCTCTTGACCTGAAGTCCAGCAGAAATTGCCAACACATTTCAGTTTGTTTTCATACAGGCTTTACCATGATTGGTAGCTGCATATATTTTAACTTATGGATGAGTGTAAGAAATCACCAAGGTGAGGATTTTGGATGTGTGTCAGTGTGGTTTTTGAGGTACTACTTCTCATAATTGTCTATTTAGATATTGGTTATTTCACCTTCCTAATTGTTTAAGATCTGATAATAAAACATAAAAAGGGGGGGGGGGGGGGGGGGAAGGAAGGTCTCCTACATGTAAAATCAAGCCACAGGTTTTGACTACCAGAAGGACTATATTTAGGGATTCTCACAGGAAGAAAGAGTAATGGCAACATCCAAGACACATAACTGTGGCTTTGTTTTCAGTTTTCCCTTAATGCCTGGCAGCGAGGTGTTGGAGAGCTTCCACTTGATGAGAGCAAGGTCTTACACTGAGGTTCAAAAGCAGAGGTGGGATCTCAAAAGGAGTTAGGGCACTAATGAGTGAGGCTGGAGGGCTGAGAAATATTGTTTCACATGATCTCAATATGTTTGATGCCTAATAGATTTAGCATTATGAAGGAAAGGTCTGTTAACTTCTGATCTATTAACTGCTGATCAGTGAAGTGGTATTTAGCAGATCCAAAGACATGACTGAGACCCTGTCTGTGATTTTGGGTGACTCATTAATCCACCCTATGGTTCAGTTTCACTGTTAAAAAATTAATGTAGCGATTTCCCTCATTCTCTAGTTGGCCAGATGATACAGTAATAGAGCACATAGCAAGACAGGATTTCATCATGGTCTTTAGTCGGTACTAAATTACACCTTGCAGATCCACAATGAAGTTGAAAATATCCTCTGAGACATGGAGAGAATCACAGTTCCTGTGGGTGGTACAGCCTGGGGTGAGGAGAAGAAATCCTACATCTGGTTTACTAGACAGGGTTCAGAAGAACCCAGCTTTTCCAGCACAGCACCAAACAAGGAGGATGTTGCCCAAATTCTCCCTGTTTGGCAGGATATGGGTGTCAAACTCACCTCCCCCAAAACCTTCCCCTTGTACTGTATATTTGCAAGCAGACAGAGTCACAATATTGAAAACAGCTCCTCAGTACGTAGTGCATTTCTTTTTTCTCATGTTGGGAATGGTCAGTCCTTTTGACTGGGGGTTTAGTTACCATTTGCCTTTAACTGGATGGGTAGAGTTGCAGCAGTGACAGAGAGAGTGACAGGTTTTCACTTTTGCATGGAGCTATCTGACATTCATGTACACACAATATATATGTTTCCTCTGCTACAAGTAAGGACAGTGATCTGATTGTCCAGTATGGATTTTTGGCTGGAGGAAAAGGAGGAGGAGAGAAGCAGAAGGGTGGGTCAATCACACATGACTGCTGAGATCTTCTCCCTTCTGTGGAAGGTTTATGGCTACAGCACAGGCTATTCTAGAGCCCCTTATAAGGTTTGGATTTATTTTTAATGACCTTTCTCTTTGTGTGTTTTTACATTACATTATCTTGCTGGTGAACTTCTTTGGTGGGAAAGAAACAATCCATACTCCATCCCAGCCCTGTCTTGCCCTGCTTTCTTAAGTGTGTGCTGAGAATATTTTAAGACAAGACAGTTAAGAAATCTATGATATAAAAGTAGAAAAGACATCACCAGCTTCAAATTCCTGCTCTGTCCCACCGCATAAGACACAAGAACTTCTTTGGGATGGGGAGCAAAGGACATGAAAGTTAATTGGGTTGGGCAAGTAACTGGGTGTAGCAGTAGGACTTCTTACTCTGCCCTTATCTTCTTCACACAGTTATCTTTTGTTTAAGATATCTTTTCTGCATATGCCTTTGAGGAGATAGAGGAGCAAGAAAGGAAAAATAAAAGAAATCTAATCAGATACTGCAATCAAAAAGGCTTTTTGATGAAAGTTATTTGGTGCTAAGGTCAGGCAGTTTGGAAGATAAGAGGCTACAGATCTGTTGTCTTTACCTGCTCAAGAGCTCTCCGAGACAATGACTCAGTTGCTGCGATTGCTCAGCTTTTCTTAATGCTCTGCTGCAGCAAAGCTGCTCACTGGTGCTGCCTGCGGTGGTGAGAAAAGTTACCCGCAAAGGCAGTGGATGCAACCAGCGCGCACATGGAGCAGCCAGAGAACGGTAACAATTCTGGTTTGATCTTGCTAAACTGTCCCCAAGCGAGGGCTGCAGAGCAGACCGAAGTCTTCCTGCACTGACCAACAGAGTTCTGTTGTCTCTACCATGGATATGGAGGGAAGACCTGTAAGTGGATCACGGAGGATTTTAAGCAGAATGCTTGGTGCTGTTTGGAGACCATGACATGGTTCTCCTACAACAAAGCCATAAAGAAAATCCTAGGCTTTTTAGAGTATTTTCTAATTCCCACCTACATTTCTCCATGGCACAGGATCTTAACAGTCATGCTAAAAGGTCCTGGGAGAAGATGTGCTCTTAAAAAAGAGGGACAGATTCACTAAAGGGTATGGAGTGAAAGTCAGGCACAAAAGTAGGAAAAGCAGCTTACAAGAGAGAAGTAATTGTCATCAGCCTGACTATCATTTGTAATCTTAGTCATGGAGTGACGGTGCATGTCTAGTGTTGAGTCAGTTTGTCGCAACTTATTTGTTTACGATTGTTCTGATTGGACATTCTTTAGTGACGCCCTCAAATTTTTGAGACCTTTCACTTTAGCCTTTTTATTCCATCCATTTATTATTTTCCCTGTCCTCATGGCAGGAGATTCTCACATATGAACTGGGTCCTCATATGTTTTAGAAGCTCTTAGATTGCAGCATGCATTTCTCTAGGATATTCATCTAGAATATGGAGTCTGAAGTTCAACATACCATTAATTCTCACATTCTTTCTGGGATATAATTCACTGAATAAATGAGCTACCTAAAGCACAAAGAGATGAAGAAACTGCCCAAAGTTTAACATCACAAGATATGCTTGCTATATCTCTGATCTGTCATCCTTCATCTGTAATCTTACTGTTGTAATTTTGATTTTTTTTTAGGCATCTTTCCACATTCTGATTTTTAAGTTGTCATTGTTAGAAGTGAACCATAGATATTTTCTTATTACTGCTTTTGAAAACATCAGAGTGCTAAAAGATAGTGTGTTTTTGTTTGGCAAAATATTTTCTTCATCTTAACTTTTAATGTTTTGCTTGAGTTTCCTTGGACTAGAAAGTAGATGCCATAAAGGGATAAAATGTCACCAAACCAAATTTGAAGAACAGAGGATGAGGTGGTACCTCAAAATGCATATGCACCTTAAACATTTTCTATTTGTTTGGTTGAATTCTGATAATCATGTCAATAGAGAGTTTCATTTGTAAAAGTTTAGGTGTCTTCAAAAGACTTTACACCTGCAACCAGCTGTAGAAAGAAGTTTAAATAACAGTACTAACACCGGGGAAAGGGAAAAGAAAATTAAGTCTGTATTTACGTACCATATCTGAAAGGAAAATGTTTTAGAAGAAAACAAACTGGGCTTTAGCAAATTAAGTGAAAATATTTCAGAGTCAGGTTAGAGGTTTCACTTGTGGAGCTCGCAGATATTAGCAGAGGACTCTGTCCAGCAGAAAGCATAAAAGTATCCTAGACTAAAAATAGAACTGCATCTACTGGAGCTGAAGTCAGATCTGGATGGATCATTGCCATCATGCAAAGAAGAAATGGAATGGGTACAAAACCAATTAACCCTGCCCCAAGGTCTGAACACCTGCCAAGCATGCAGCCTTCCTTCATCACTCAGAACTGAATTTTGTCATGCTTCTGTATGTGTGATACCAAATATTTCCCAGAGGAAACTAATGCTGCTGCCAAAAGGAAATAAAATTTGTGTATTTATGTAATTTTCTTTTCTTCCTTCACTTCTTCCTTCCCTCCCTAGCCCCTGCCCACACACATTAAAACAGAAGAGAGCTTGAGCGCACGCCATTCCTGTTTTTCCTGAGTGTATGGAGTAGCATTTTAGTCTTAATCTTCAACTTACCACAGAATTGTCGGTGAAGGCATCAGGGTTATTCTCATAAATGAACTTCTCCACTCTCAGCTGACGCAATTTGAACATCTTGGATCCTTTGTTAGTGAGGAGAGAAAGCTCTTCTAGCATCACATCTCTGGGGATGCTGATCTTCTTCCCCAGGTTCAACTTGGACACCTCTTGTGGCATAGCTATAAAACATATACAGAGGGGCACTTTAGGAAGTACTCTGGTCCATGTCTTTTGTCTGTTGCTTCCTAGCAACAGTAGTGACTTCAAAGCACACAAATTATCTTCTAAATTAAGATTTTAGGAAATTATCTATGCACCAAGTTTTTACATTGATGACACTTTGGATATAGATGTTTGGGATTTACTCTGGATTGCAATCAAAGCAAATCCACAGAGAGAAGTTGCATATGGGTGGAGCTAGATTGGTGTCTCCCACTTCTGAAGCATCTCAGTCAGTGCAGCAGGATTTCTTGTTACTGCCTCAAATGACTACTTTATCAAACCTCTAAATCCTGCCTCATGCTGTCAAAAGTAAAGAAAAGGTAAGGACATCATAGTTATTTAAAAGTTACCCTATGCAATACATACATACTCTGTAGAAAGAAAAATGTTCCAGGTTATATTCTTCCTGCTCTATTAACTTCTCTAAGAGATTTTTTTCTTTTTCAGCTAATGAATGCTGGAATCAAAGAAACTCTCTCAGACAGAGAGAAAACAAGTATGAGACAAAGGTTATAAGAGAAAGACCAACATAGAATATATCTAGACACTGCAGTATGGACACCTGTAAAAGATCATGTTTTCTGTCTATTTGCATCCAAATCAATGCTGCAGGAGAATACAAGTTTACAGAGTGCAATCTAGGTCGACTTTTGACCTGAGTGTGTGCAATGTTTTTCAGCTGAAAGATAGAAAATGTGACATGGTTGAAGGCTGGGCTCCAGTAAAATTTGTGGCTCTGCCTCCTGGTATGTTCACTGCATGTCTTGCTTTGGGAGTTCAGTCAGACAAGGTGTGAAATTTTAAAGGCCGAAATTCAGGTTGAAATCCAAACAATTCTTACATGTGCAGTTTTGCATATCTTACCTTCATGTGTCAGCTTCCCAATGAGTTTAGTGGACTTTTTCCTTTTAACAGGAGCAGGAGTCCCTGCAAGGGGCATTCCCACAAAGAGTTCTCTGCTTTGCTCTAAACACACAAGGAAATGGAGAATGAAACACCAGAAATGTATTTCTTGCCTCTCTTTTAGTTGCCATCAACAGGTAAAAGATACACAGCCTTCATTTCACACACAGGTTCTTTTCTATCCCTTCCCCATGATGGAGCTAATGGAAAGTATCATCCCATACAGGATGTCATCAGCAGGTCATTCTGGAGTTCTCTGGAGACTCAGCATTCTGACAAAATACGGTACCAGATCCCAGCAGAAGCACTGCCAAGGTGCCATATGGCACTGTCATCCAAAAGAGGCAATTTAATTGCAGCAAGGCAGTCTCCCAGAGTCCACATGTGCTGTAAGGATATTCTGTTAGTGCTGCAGTAACAGGATGTCACTTTGAAAATTTGCTCTATGATGCAATGTTATAACAACATGAAGTTGTCTTTAGGTGGTAATATATATTTTTGGATTAAGATTTCAGCTCTGTCCATGAGTTATTTGGAGCACTTTGCATCATGTGCAGTTTTGGTTTGTATCTTTAGATAGTCCTTTTAGAATTAGAACAGGTATTCATAAGGTCACCAGACTGCAAGTTTGGAAGGGGAAAAAAAAGGAACAAAACAAAGTTCCAAGTAGTTCTGTCTTTTATGACTGCTACTGTTTTGTTACAGAAGGGCTGGAGGAGGAAAGCACAAGAAAACCTGTTAAAGTTCTTCACCCAATTTGTTTGAGGTTACTTGCATCTATATCTTATGTGTTGATCTTATCCCATACCATTTTGAAGGGGGAAAGAGGAGAAGAGGGAGATTTCTTCGGGTACAGTGTTCCCCATCTCTGTCCCCAGATAGGATGAGAGATCTGAACTGCAAAGCCAGGGAAGATCAGGAGTAATCTCAGCAATTCCATTTCACTCAGCTTCTGAGAGTCCTTCTTAGGGCTCATTACACATTATGTAAGTAAGGCAAATGTCTTATCTTCACTTAAGCGCTGTCCATGCCTAAACAACTGCATATAGGGAACAAATTCCCACCTAACACAATGCAATACAGTACAAAGAAAAATGGGCAAAGGCCCATTGGCTTCAGCAGCAGCAATAATTAGCCAGCTCTGTCCTTGTGATTCTTTGTACTTTACTTGCTTAAGATTTCAGAACTGAAAAGCTTTGAACTATGAGTTATATTTTAAAACTAGCAAGCAAACAGCTGTAACTAGGAGTTTGTATATTACCCATCTGATCAAGACATTTTTATCTCCTGTGTATTCTGAGGTATCATTCCACCATTACTTCTTTTGCAACATGATTTTTATGTGATGGAGTGGTTGTAAGTGCTAAAAGAAGCCCAGCCACAGCAAAACAGTGCCAATCACATTGGCAGATACTCCCTTGGATTAATTCATTCAGATTTGCACGCTTTTCCTTTTAGTGAGATGCTGCCTGTGTAGTTCACATCATAAACGAGCCCATCCTGGGATATTCCCAAAGCAAGTGTGAGCAGGTGCAGCCATGACGCACGCGCTGCACATTCTCTTCAAGCAGCCAGACATCTGCTTGGCCGTATAAAAGAAGCAGGCCCTGCTTGACAGGAAAGGGGCAATGCTGCCAGGAGACAGCAGAGGTGAGAGGTTATGGCCCATCTGATGGGTCCTAAAGCTGGCAAAATGGAGAGAAGTCATCTGTATACTGCAAACATGGATTCCCTGGGGCAAGGCAGAAAGACACAGCCGTGGTGGGGAGCTGTGCTCCTCGCAGTAATTACCAAGCAGCAGTGAGGACAAGTCCATCCCATTCTGCTGTCCTTCTTTACTAATCCAGCAAGACTGAAGATCGAAGAACCCACTGCATGCAATTGGTCTAGCATAAGGAAAGGGACAGCAGTCTCTCACTATGGACAGGGTCCAGAGTTACACAACACTACTGCTCTCCCAGCCCTCCCAGAAGTGCTGGAGCCTCAGACCCCATCCTCCTCACAATCTTATACATAAAGCCAGGGCTTTTCTCCTTCAGCTCTGTCCCCTGGTTCAAATCCTCTGACTTTTTTGTGCATTTTTGTGCAATATTGGTGCTGCAAGCCAAACCAGTCCTTACTTCTCCAGCACCTGCACTGTTTTGCTGCCCAGTCAACTCACCTCAGGCTTGCTGTGCCAGGCTCAGACCAGCTCATGCACCTGTCCCAGAGCTCAGCAGTGGCTGCTTCCTCCCAGCCTGTCTCTGGGTGCTGCCTGGGGAGGCTTGTCCAGCAGCCCCACTCTCCCAGGGTGCCTGGGTGCAGGGAAGCTCTGCCCAGCACAAAGTGCTGATGCAAAGTGCAGTGAATTTGACTCCTGAAGGCTGCTCACACAGGCATCCTGCAGTTATTAATAGCCAAAGGCCCAGAGGGCAGAGTCTCAGATAGCACTGCTGCCATCCCTAGGGAGAGGGGAAAAGAAAAGGTTGTACCTCAGGTCTCCTGCCGTCACTGTCTCAATGTCTAGCAAGACCAGGCACTCCATAGGTGGCTCACTTCTTCCTCTTTGTTCAAATAAACATGCAGTTCCTCTTCTTCCCCCTATTGCTTTTTGATGCAATTCATAAAACCTTCTCAATATCCTGTTTGTCAGTAATGCTTCAAAAGCTAACTTGGATCTTCCTCTGTTTTACACCTTCCTTCTGCCCCTTCTTAATCATTCATCCCACTGTTCTCTAGGCTGTCATACATATTTCCTAAAATGCTTCAGAAAATACAGAAGCAAAATAATGGTATGTATGAAACAAGAAGTAGTAGGAAGAACCACAAAGTCTAGAAAGCTATTTATAGAATTCTAGGAAGTAGCTATTAAATATGTATGGGAAACTCAATTGAATCAAAGAGCAAGGAAATGAATTTCCTAATTAAAGACAGAAATAGGGTTGATAGCCTGCATTTGGTGCTGCTTTGTACATACAAATAACTCCCCTTAACTCCTGTACATTATGAGGCGACCCTCCCTCTTTTTCTTGCCTGCCCAATTGGGTTCTGGGTTTAGGATGAAGGAAACATATCTTGTTTTACTGGAGTACTCAAAGATGCACATACCCTTCAGCTTCTGAATAAGGCAAAAATCCTCCAGAAAACATTGTCTTTCTATTTCGCTTTGGAAGATTGAATCCCTCTTGGATCAAAATCAAGTTGTCCATTGAATAATCCTGGAGTCTAGTGAGGAGGAAAAAAACTAAAACACAGTTGTGATTACAGTAGAAAATCATCTGCAGAGAGAATTGCAAGCAAAGTTGATATAAAGGAACATCAGGAGACAACCACTTTCCTTTTTCCCTAGACTTTGCTGTTGTTTTTTTCCTGCAGCAAATGCATATAAAACTTTGCAGCTTTAAAGCACTACATGTTAATCCCCAGTATTGTTAGGAAGGTCCTGTAGAAGACTGCTGTAACATTCCTATGGGCAATACACAGTCTCTGTATCCTGCTTGGAGTTAGGGCATGTATGGCATTTTCCTGGCCTAAAGTTTCCCATTTTTCTCTTGCTTGCATCTATATAACCATGATGCATACCTTGCATTGTGCCTATTTCACAGCTGTGATTCTCCCTCATTTATATCTACTGTAACAGCATGACACATGCTTTCCACTACCCACAAGAGCACTGCACCATTCACTGAGCTGGGATGATACACCAGAGTGATGTCCAGCCCTGATCCTGTCCTCACACTCCCATGCCAGTGATTCAGGAGCAAATCCCTGGAGTAGTTCCAGTGTAAAATAAGCACAATTAAACTGTAAACACCCACTGTCTGCTCTGGGCACCATCACAGAGCTTCATGCCTGGTGAAGGCATTTACATCTGCACAAAACTGGAGGGTGTCAAATGCTACTGTCACAGCTGACCATCTGTCCACACATCACACCCACTCTGCACAAGTGCAGGTGTCCATAGAGAAGTGGGTCTCTTGGTGTTGCCAAGCCCTGCTCACTGCAGACTGTACAAGGAGGAGTATTTTTTCTCACCACAGTAATTCTTTTGGATAGATTTAGCACCGTGCTTGACACTTGGACAGAGTGCCCAGTATCTGCTGTGACATCCAGTTGTGCTCCTTGAGATGCTGCTCTCCTATTCAAATTCCCTGTGCTCTAAATGCTCATTCTTCATTCATCAAGGGAGACAAGGTACTGCTGTATAGAGGGATGGAGTGAGAACAAACACAATGTTCTTCTTTATTGCCCTTTGCCTCTCCCAATGGCATGAGATAGAGTTACATCTAAATTTAAGAAGTTTCTAGCTCCATTTTGATAGAGAAATTAATGTGATTTATATCATCAGGTGAGAAGTTGAGAAATGCAGCTATCATTATATGGCACCTTTTTGCAGTAGCTAGGCAGATGCTAAACTCGACCTCCTCTCTACTTGGCTCCCAGCAGCTGTTTTCAGACCACTTTATAGCTGTTGTTTTATTTCTCCAATCATCTCCTGTGCCTTCCTGAGCACAAATTACACCTTAGGGGAACAGTTTGTGCCAGCTGGATATCATGTGGGAACCTGATGGATTTTGAGGCATGGTGTAGCTCCAAAAGATGATGTAGCAGGGAAATATGTGGTTGCTCTTCCCTGTCACATGACCTGGTGTACCTTTGCTTCCTCCCATCCCAAGAAGCTGCAGAGAGAAGCGGAGCATGCTGGAAGGGAGCAGAGTGCCCTGTGGTCATTGCAAGTGAGCAGGAAACAGATGTGATCCCTCTTATATAATCAAGAGACACTAGGAAAAATGAGGAGATGGCATGTCTAGCATGGTGTGTGAGGATCTCAATAAGACTATGGGCATGCCCTGCAATTTGGACCAGGAACAAGGCACTGACAGTTCAGGGTGAGCCAACTCCAGGAGACAAGAGTTCTGCTGTGGATCCTCAGCCCAAAGGGCAAGAGGCAAGCAGGGTTATGTTTAAGGCCAAGGATACTGAAGTCCAGATTTAAGGAGTGATGGGAACCATGGTCTGATGGGAACAAAGCATTTGTTTGCCCAGTCAAGGTCTCACAGGAGAAGTATACATATACCAGGTGAGACATGGCACCTAGGAACGCATCTGGAAGGAGCTGAACAGAGCCTGAGCCTTGAACCTGTTAGTATGGCACCAGGATTTATAGGGTGATTGTATAAAGCACTCTTGTGTCTGATACTTAAATACCAAGACACACCTTAAACTGAGATTCTTGCCCCCTACTCTACCTTTGAATAAAATGATATGTCTTTATTCTCCTTTCTCCTTTCTATACATGGTTTCTCCTGAGGAATGTCTAGTTCACAAGTCCATAAATGTCAGTTGTCTGAGACAGACTTGTCAGCAGAGTCTTCACTTGTGTCCTGCCATGGTGCCAGGTTCAGCAGGTCAATGGCTTTTTTTGCACTGGGAATATCATACCAATCTTCTATCCCTGCCATAAATAATACAATGAACTCAGAAGAAGATACCTGTTATCTTACTGTTGTCTTACCCACTCATACTTGTCAATGCTAGGGGTTTTAAATCACTACAAGCTGTGCTTGAGGTGGTTTAGTTTTGTTTAGAGTGGAAGGGTTTACCTGGACTGTGGTGAGATTTGGTGACTAAATTCAATCCTTGCTTAAGTACGTGGAATTTCCATTAATGCCAGTGGGGTAGTTTATGTGCTGCCTGGAGGACTTTTCACCACTTCAGAGAATTTATAATCATACAAGAAACTGTCTTTATCTCACAGTGATCACGTCTCTCTTTCCAAATATACCCTTCATTTAAGTGGTCTGAGGAACAACCTAAACAAAGCTTTGCTTTCTCTGACATGTATCTTCAAAATTAATTTATTTTCACACTGCATTCTTGTACACCTAATTTCAAATGGTCTAATTTCAAGCTGTCAGTGCTTACAAGCTAATTTCAAGAGCAGCACATGAAATCTGCCTTATGCTGCTAGACGGACACAAGCAGTACTTCAGAGAAGTATCAGCAGCAGAGCTGTCTCCAGAGCACATTTTGATAATGTAAAAGTCAGGGAAACAGCATCAGTCTTCACCACTTTAATTTTTCAAAGATGGAGAATTAAACCTTGCCCTTGCTCTCCTTTTTCCCTGATGCCCAGGACTGATCTGTGTTGAAAGTATTCATAAACAGCAGATTCCAACATGTTTCAATCTGTTCTGAAAAAAGAATTGCAAAACTCTTTTTTCTTGATTATTGTTATGGTGATAATGATGAAATAATTTTTATTATTGTAAATATTTCGTGTGTTCTTAACCTGTTCCAGTTTACACAGACATCAGGGAGACCTATCAATGCTTTGTAGCACCAAAATAGGTGAAACAGTAAATGCCAGGCTCTCTCGCGCCACTAAGTGGGCTTAATGCACGATAATACATAGGACTGGGACAGAAATATGTAGGATTTGACCACAGAGCTGGAGTGTGCGTGGCAATAGCTCCCGTTCCCATGGTGTTATTTGCTGGGCAGCCTGTTTGTCTGGGTAACCCCGGAATCCCCTCCAAGCCGCAGCAAGTCCCCTCCTCTCTGCCAAAACTCTCTGGTATGAGCCTGACCTTCTTCTCTGGTATGTGGGATGGAGCAATACCATGTGTGAACGTCAAAAGATAGATTAGGAAGAAAGGACTTCCTACGATTTTAAACCCTCGAGACTTACCACATCAGGCAAACGCCAAGACCCCATGTAACTCCGAGAACAGTGGCAACATCTAGTGGCCGCTGAAGCTATAGCTCTGTACTGGCAGGGAATAGCCCTGTCCTTCCCGTATGCCATACAATTATCTGCTGTTTCCTTTGCTGCACATTCTCCTTCCATCGTGTATGATTGTTTGGGGTAGATATCTACACTAGGAACCTTACTATTTTCTGGTTTTAAACTTCTAAGGTGGCTACTGAAGGCCAGGTTAATCCCTAGCCTGCTACCTAGCTGTTTAGTAATCCTTTGGCTTGGCAGGCTACTGTTCCACTTTTCAAAGTCTGTTTGTCTGCCTCCTTCTGACATGATCTGCTCTGAGAGGAAATGACTCTCACTTGAGAAGGTTGTAGAGGTTAAAAGGGAATTTAATTAAGAGCCCTAGATACAGCAGCCGTCCTGCAATGTGTCAAACCATCTGGACTAGCTCATAATCCTACTATGTCAGATTTGTTAAGCAAAACAAGATGCAGTCCTAATCTGCAGCCTGTGCATCTGTATACTTACTTTTCTGGGAGCTGTGCTTCTGGTTGGACAGAAGCTTAGGTTTGGCATCAGCAAATGTTGCTGGCCCTTTCTGCATTTTCTGATGGCAAATCAGTCAGAAATATGTTGGATAGTCCTAAGACCTACCTCCAGACCACTTCAAAAGGAAGCCCTCCTTGCAATTAATCTGACAAACATCCACAGAATTATACTTGGACAAACGTCCAGAACCT
The DNA here is from genome assembly GCF_963662255.1 of Cinclus cinclus. Taxonomy (NCBI): domain Eukaryota; kingdom Metazoa; phylum Chordata; class Aves; order Passeriformes; family Cinclidae; genus Cinclus; species Cinclus cinclus. The sequence continues at coordinate 20,410,059 of NC_085052.1, forward strand.
GCAGTCTAATCCTACAGCTGATCCCAGTGTCTTTTGCAGTGCTTAGGAACTGCTACCTGTGAGCAAGATATCTCTGGGAAAGGCAACCTGCTAACGCTTGTCCTAAACTGAACCTTTTGAACAATTGAACAATTAACATCTCAGGACCCAGAAACTAAGTCGATTTTGACATTAATTGGGTTAAGTTTAGAGTTAGGATTAGATTTGGAGCCTGAGATACAATGGGATATATTTGATTTTCTGACTGACTGGTTTTTCTGATATCTTGGTTAATATTAAGCTGAGTTGTTCAAGGCGAGTTTATATTTGGATTTATCAAAGCTAACCAGCTTCCACTGATATTGGATTTACAAGCAGAGGGTAGAGATTAGGTTAGAACAGGCTGAGGGACAGTGATGGTGCAGGCCATCTCAGGGTGGTTCCCAAATGTCTTCAACTTGTCAGTGAGTGAGTGTTTAATAGTCTGTAGTACCAAAGTTTGGGATCTCACTTAAGTTTTTGCTTGTATGGGTTTTCTTTTTAATGTATAGAGGTTTTAAGTCTAACCTAGATGTTTTTATTGCTGAGAAATCCTATCCTTTTTTGAACTCCTTATATTCTCTTCTCCTTAGCAGTTTGTAGTAGGTAGTGCTAAATGCATGTGCTGTGCACATAGAAATTCCTCCTGGGTGCTAAGCAAAGAAAGTGACAAAATGCCACATGTAAAGTGCATATCACAAGTTTATTTTTCTGCACAAACAAGTAGAAAGTGATTGTAAATTGGAAAAAATAAAAGACAAAACAGAAAAGGATAAAAGGTATTTCCATAAACAAAGATGCCAACTCTGTTCATCTGGGGTCACATCTTTCACCAGACAGAGAATTGCTTCTTGGCTCCCATTTTCAGAGCACTGATAGGTCTCTTCTAGGAAAAGAAGAGGGTCTAGTAGGGGGTGCTGTATATTATAGCAGAAAGGGAGCATACTCTTTACGAGGAACAATCTTGCCTCACACTGTGCTCATGTCTAGTATCAGTGACTCCTCATCACACCAGTCTCTTATGAGATGCTTCCTCCCAGGTGCTGCAGGATCTTGAGGTTGTTTCTGGTAAGTGTTCCCATATGGTGAGAGGGAAGGGACTGTTACTTCTGAAGCAAAGATAAAACCCCTGAATGGCCATAGCTGCAATGGCCTGCAGCATGCTAGAGAGGAGAGATGATAGGCAGTTTTAAACCAGAGCCCATGAAGACATCTTCAAATACTTAACAAGGGAACACTGGGGTTTGACTGCAGCTTATAACTTAGCAGGTGGGAGCTAAAACTTGACAAACAACTGTTTATGTCTGTGCTTGTTCAACAGCTGAGGAATTAGAAATTTGGAGAGGCTCAAGACAAGCTTACATGTTTCAGAAGTATTCCTTGTAACCTCACCTGTGACCTTTCTAACAGGCCAGCCAGAGTATTTTCATGAGCAGACATTAGCAGAGCTGCTTAAAGCCAGCAGTAGTTCAGGTTTCTTTCTTACAACTTAACAGATGCATCTCAGTGTTATTTCTCATCTCATGCCACTTGCAGGTACAGGACTTATTGGGGATACACTATGAGCACTGTAGGCCTAATCTGTAACAGCCTCTGCTTCTGAAGATCAAGTCCTGTGTCAGCATAGGATCCAGAAAGGTTTGTGAGGGGCTGAAATCCATTAAACTACTTTGGTTTTGCTTCTAAACATAGCTTTGAAGCAAGGATGTAAGTAAAATGCAGGATTCTCAGCCTCCTGATTATTTTCCTTGCTCTTATATTTAATATTTGTTCTCCAATCAAACCTGACCTTTTTTTTGTTTCCTGCCCATTACATTATCAGAAATGATGGGGCAAATGCAGTTATTCCACTCACTTGGATCATGATATGTAACACTGAATGGTGTTTGGCAATCACTCCTCAGCAGAAATCATTGTCTCCCAGAAATCTGGAGTGGGATCACCAAAATACTAAACCCATCCAATCTCCCTTACATACTAAGGCCAGACTTCTCTATTTTTCCAGTGGCAAAATTGATTTCCTGAGACTGTCAGGCCCTGAGAGCACTTAACTTTAGGGGCCTGAGGAAAAGGGATACTGGGGTAAGATTCAGACTTTCTGAGGTTATTTCTTGACTGCAGAATTATGTTGATCACCCTTCCTCTGGTCCATACAACCCCTCTCTACATCTGAGTTCAGTAATGCTTTCAGCCTGGGCTAGCTTGTCTGTCTAAGGCTAATGGCTTAAATCACTAGCCAGGGACAGACAACACTCCACAAGGTGAGAGACAAAGCTTTTGGAGCACTGCTACTTCTTGAGTTCCTTCATACAGTTTTCCTAGACAAAATACAACATTCCTTCTTCCATGTTTGGGAAGAGTCACAGAGGTTCAGTTTGCACACAGGTCCATTCTTTTTCTTTTTCTTTTTCTTTTTCTTTTTCTTTTTCTTTTTCTTTTTCTTTTTCTTTTTCTTTTTCTTTTTCTTTTTCTTTTTCTTTTTCTTTTTCTTTTTCTTTTTCTTTTTCTTTTTCTTTTTTTCTTTTCTTTCTTTTTTCTGTTTTTTTTTTTTTTTTTTTTTTTTTGTTGTTGTTTTTTTTTTTTTTATTCTCAGAAATGCTGGCAATCGATGCAGTACAGGATGAGTGAGAAAGCAATGATCTGAGATAGGTTTTGTAGAATGGCTGCTCCCCTTCACTGGAGCTAAGTGGATTCTGGTCATCTGAATTAACTCTGCAGTGATGACATCCTCTCTGGGGCTTTTCAGGGACACAATTTCCTCATCAGTTCAGGTTGGCTGCTCCTATGTCATACAACAAGATGCATCATCTCTTCTGACTCAGCCTCACCTTCATCCATTAACTCAAGGTATTCCCATGGCTTTTCTTACAGTCCTCTCCTGTGGTTGATATTGTAGCAAGTGAGGTGTAAGTTCTGTCCTCCTCTCTCCCCAGCATGCTCATTATATGTTTCAGGGCCACCAGGAATGTGCACTGCAAAAGTCCAGCTGGAGTGTTAAGGATCCAAAGGCAGAATTGTATATTACTTCTCCTTTTCTCTCATTCTCTCCCTCTCAAGCTTGTCCAGGATAAGAAGTGCTAGCTAGGTTTTCCAGCCTTCTTTTTCTTCATAGGAGAGCACACATGAAAAATCTCCAGATGCTCACAGAGAAAGACTTTCAAGCCTCCAAGAAAAAGTAGCATTATCACGAAAAAGCTACAAATCATAAGCTCCTGCTTTGCAGAGGAAGGTTGGCTTAGATTTAGTATGAAACAACACTAGCTGCACTGCATACAGTCTGCTTCCGATTCACTTGCATTCCTTTTATTTCCCCAGAACCTCCACTTTTGTATATCCAAAGTTTGTGCTCAGTCCAGCCAGAGAATGGCTACTGCTTGAAGGAGAGGAGCAAGTCTAATGAAAGGGAGACTTGTGTCAAGGAGAGAGGGCTATGAGACCCTCATTATACCTCTGGCACATATTCCTAAGGGGTTAGCAAAAGGCTGGGCAATCCAGACCCAGAAAAAGCTGGCAAGCCCCTTCCCTGCAGCTGGGGCATCTGCTGTGTTTGGAACCAGTGTTCCAGGAGCAATGCTTTCTTGGTGTACTTGTGGGATCACATTGGAAAAGTGGCTGCTGGCAAAGGGGGACCACAAGCAGAAAGTAAATGGCCAGGGGGTGTGTAAGCCAGAGTACAGATGGCATGAATACACACACACACAGTCCCTACTAATATGCTGAACTCTTCCTTGGGAAGGCAGTACTTTCTTCCTGTATGCCTGTAGTGTAGGGATTAAGTTGGAGGCTAGCCTTGAATATTCAAAGAATAACCAGTACTGTTTGCCCAGCATCACCAGCAAACTGAACTCTACATATGTGTGAGTGCAGATCCTCTGGGATTCTCAGAGCACTTCAATTTTTATCAAATAGGCCCCACAATAACACCTAAGTCATTCCATATGAAGTTTTACTTGTGACTTTCTGTTTTCCTGACCTCCACTTCCATGCTGAGAGTGTCTGCAAAGGCCCTTCGTCTTCCCCTCATCACAAAGCTTTCAGCAAACTTTATGTTGTGACCCATTTCTAATCTAGCCCCACTTCTGTCCTAAACTAAACAAAAAGATCATGTACAAATGCATATTCAGTCCTGCCTAATTTTAAAGCCAATTGTCCCTTCTCCCATGCGATCCACCATTCTACTTACAGCATCCATATCCTGTTCAGTGGGATTGATACTGCAGGGCCTTTCTTTGTGCCAACCAGACACTGCCTGAGCTTAGATTTGACTCTGTATCCTCAAAAATGGATACTTCTTTTTGCAGTTCCCACAGCTAGAGATAGCCCCATCAAGTCCCTTCAAAGCCTCTCTTACCAAACTATTTCCAGACCTGATAGTGGCATTTAGTACCAGCTAGGATGACTCTTCCCTTTTACCCCCATCCCTGGTGACTGCAGGAACAGGCACATGTGGCCACTCTCGGGTGCAGGCCACACTGCTCACATGTGCATGGTCAAACACCACTGCTCACTCTGCTTTCTTGCCTTCTTTCCCATGCTCCCACAGATGGAAGTCTGGGAGAAGTGTCCCAGGTGATGCCCCACTCATCCTGTCACTCCCTGCTGAGTGTTGCTGTGTGCATGTGTGCACACACAAGGGAACATGTACAGACTGGGAGGATCAGGGAAGAATAGTCTAATGGGAAAACTGGGGCTTCTGTTCTGTAATCATCCTTTCTTCCTGGAAAGTTCTTGCCTTCCTTCCATGCAGGGGTGACTCCAAAGCCCTTGGGAAAGGAAAACTACTTCTTCATGTGTGTCTGCATGTGAGATAACCTCTGCCATTCACCCCCTCTGGAGGTGGGTTTTGCTGCTGCGTATAAGTTCCCAGTCTTTGTGTACCACACACGTGCCCTCTCTCCACATTCTTCCTCCTGCTGTAGCTACAGCCAGTAAGCCTGTCCATGAAGTATCCCATCTGAGATCAAGGGGAGGCTGGGGAAGGGGGTGGTGCAGAAGGGCAATAATTTTTTGAGGTTTTTTTTCTTCATTTTGTGTCACTCATCTCAATGTACTGAGCTGACATGAAAGACAAAACAAGCGCTGTCTCTGCGGGGCCACAGACAGGATGGGAGGGGTGCCTGCCTCAGTGATGGCCAAAACTTGGCCTCCACACATTGGCCTGCATGCCTGTTCTTGCTGCGGAGAATTTGGGCCTGGCCACCTGAAACCGAGCGGCAGAGGCTGAGTTTGGTGAAGTTCCCTGTCCCACCTGTCCAGGCTCTGGGGAGCTCAGATATGGCTTAGGGGAGGAGCTGAGCTCCACCTGGAAAGGTCCTGGTGTAGCAGGGGCAGAAGAAGCCATTTCTGTTCTCCACAATGGTTCATCCAGAGTGGTGGCTGAGCGGGGCACAAGCACAGTGGGTGCCAGGCTGCTAGAGGCTGACATGGGAGCCGGAGTGGAGAAGCGACGAATCTCCTGGGTCTTGGCTATTTTTACAGGGACCTGCTTGGCTGCCATGAAGGATGAGCTAGCTTGTGGGGTTGGCTGACCAGGAGTAGTCTGAGTGCTGGGGCTTGGGGGATCCCCAAAGCAGAACATGGCTGACTTTAATTGATAGGGCTGGTGGCGCATTATATCAATGACCTTGATCCCTGATTTCTGGCCAGGTGCCTTTTTCACTTTGCTCTCTGCTTTGCTAGCCTGAGATTTGCTGGCTGCCAGGGGATAGAAAGGGGAATGCATTGGGTTATAAGCTATTGGAGGGGGAGCCCGGATGTTGGGTGAATATTTCCAGCATGAGGGTAGAGAAGGGGTTGGAGAGGGTGTCCTGGGCTTGTACTCTGGCTTAGGTGTTGTTTCCACCACAAATTTGTCCATGCGGCTCTGGCGTTTGGCAAAGAGCTCTGCCCCTTTGCCTTTAAGCTGAGGCATGTCCTGGGCCCCGTTTACCAATCCAGAATCTTGCTGAGGCTTGGGGGCCACTGGAGGTGGGGTCTTGAACTTGCGGCCTGAGGACTGCATGAAGTTGCAGGCCTCAGCACCCAGGCTGAGGAAGTCCTCCTCGGGCCCAGACTCAAAGCCTGCCCCAGGGTGGTCACCTTTTGGCTTCTCATCCAGGTTCTGCACCAGGGAGAGGAGCTCAGGGTTGGGTGAATTCTTCTTCTCCTCAATTTTACTGAACATGGGTTTCTTGTTGCCCCGTCGGCGAGCCTCCTGCAGGATGCCTGTGCGGGGAGCTGGCACAGAAATCCTCTGCTCCCTGGAGCTTAAGGGCTCCGAAGGAGGTCGTGGCATTGCTGGAGTGATGGCAGGAGAAGGCTGTTTTGGCACAGGGGAACTGCTTCTCATGTGCTGTGATGGTGCTGGAGTAATATATAATGAAGAAGAGGCTGTTCCAGGGATTCGTGGCTGGGACGCTGCAGAGGCCATATCCCCTCCTGGCTTTGAGGGAGCTGACAGAAAGATAGAGGTGGTGGATGTCCGGGCAGTGTTGGCAGAAGGCTTGATCTCTGAAGCACTTCCTCCCCCTTTTGGCTGTGACTCCAGTGGTGATGTTGGTCTTCCTGGTGCAGGAATATACAGAGATGTGGAGGAGCTGACTGGACCACGCTGTGTTGGCACTTGTGCATTGGCAGGTGTTCCTGGAACCAGAGGTGAGAAAGGGGAAGCCACTGTGCTTTTCCCACCCAGACTTTCAGTGGGTTTTTTGGGTGCAGATGGCCTAAAGATGACGGAGGATGTTGCTGGACGTTGGCCAGAAAAGCCAGGAGTAAAGGGTCTTGCAGACCTGTTGAACATGCTTGTTGAACTTGCAGAGAAGGGGTCGGGGGTGCTTGGGGGAGGTGGGAAGAAAGTGGGGCTGGGGGCAGTCAGGAGCTGAGTGGGGACAGTGGCTGGCTGCTTGCTGGGCACTTGCACACCTTCCAGGTGGATGCTGAGGGGCATGTTGTCTGCCTTCTCTGGCACAGGCATGTCTCTGTTCACTGTGCCCTGCTTTGGCTGGGCAGCTGGGGCAACCTCTGGGCTCTTCTGCACTGGAGTTTTCTCAAGTGTGTACTTCCCAGCCCGTTCCCTCTGCTGCTCAAATAATCGTGCTCCTTTACCTGATGCCTCACTCAAACCTTTTTGCTTCTCTTCCTTCTGTTCTGAGTCAGATTTGGACTTTTCAATGTCTAGGTAAGTGTTGTCCCAGTCTGAGTGATTAGTTAGGCTTCGGGCATCAGAGAAACCTTCCTCATCAAATTCAGATTCACTAGTTGGAAAAACTCCGTCTTCCTCTTCGTAGGAGCGGTCTTCATCAACACTGCCAAAGCTTACCAATGTATACTTCTTAGCCCTCTGCCTGCGTTTCTTAAACATCAGCACCCCCTTGGAGTGGGGGTTGGGTGCATCTGTCAGCAGGGATGCAATGGTTCTGCACTTAGTTTTGGCTTCTTTCACATTCTTCTCCTGGATGCTTTCGTGGCGGTGGAGCTCTGAAAGAGATAGAAAGAGGGAGTCTCAGAGATCAGAAAAGGTTGGGTGGGCAAAGGTGGACAGTGAAATGGCTAGAGGTGTTCTAGTGCACAGAAGAGGAAACACACCCCTTGCCCTTCTTTTCATTCCACTTTTGCTGATGATAGTGTCTTTATAAACTGTTGGTAGAAAATCAGGAGCAGTTTTCTCTTTCCCTGCAAACACAATAGAAGTTGATGCAGGTGTGGGGAGGGAACTCCTCCCACTCTGATGGCTAGTCTAAGTTTCCTCATCAGACTTGGGAGTTCCTATTTCTGAAGCATGTGGCCAAGAGTCCCTGACATTTTTACAGTGCTTGCCCTTGCTTGCAGAAATTTTTGCCATTTATTTATCACCCTGAAGGTGGAGCCCTGCTTTCTGTAGATGCTCCTCCTACTATATTGAGGTACATGTGTGCAAAAGGAGAGGCGCTCTGCAGGCATAGCAGGGCAGCTCCTGATCTGAGCCCTACGAAGTCAGCTACAGTCAGTGTTGTCCAGCAGCATTGTGTGTAGGGCTGTTTGCTGCTCTGCAGCAGCCCTGCCACTGCAGGAGGCAAAGGGAACATGATTTCATCCCTGCTGCAGTCCCTTCCCTGTGCCCCATGCCTGGCAAGGAAGAAGAGTGTTTGCCCCTGAGCAAGAATCCCAGACCCCACAACTGATCAGCCAGACCAGAAGGAAATCCACTTAGACAGACTTGTTTGGAAAAGACAACACCTGTTGGGACACTGGCATGAAACTGTGGGATAATAATTTTCCACCTGCTCTGTGGTCAGTAAAGCCCCAGGGAGGAACATTGTGTCCTCTGTCTTTGTGTGCAGGGAAAACAGGTGGTGAACAAAATTCAGTAGTAAAACCAAACTTGTCTGCCCTAAGGAAAGTATGGACATGCCTTGAATCACTGTTGAAGAGACAGAAGTCAGCACTAACCCTCCACAGAAAAAAAGCCCCACATACCTAAACCACAGACTAATTTGTGATGTCTTTCATTTCACCCTTTTCCATTGTCTTTTTTCCCAGCATGATAGTACTGATGAAACAACCATCCACTGTACATATCTAATAACTTGTCCAAAAAAACCACCTTGTCCAGCCCTGACATTCCCAAGAGAGATGTAGTAAATTATGCTCTGCTGAAGGGAGGGAAGAGAGGAGAGGAGAGGAGAGGAGAGGAGAGGAGAGGAGAGGAGAGGAGAGGAGAGGAGAGGAGAGGAGAGGAGAGGAGAGGAGAGGAGAGGAGAGGAGAGGAGAGGAGAGGAGAGGAGAGGAGAGGAGAGGAGAGGAGAGGAGAGGAGAGGAGAGGAGAGGAGAGGAGAGGAGAGGAGAGGAGAGGAGAGGAGAGGAGAGGAGAGGAGAGGAGAGGAGAGGAGAGGAGAGGAGAGGAGAGAGGTGCAAGGCAGTGCTGAGGGATGGTGTTAGCTCAAGAGATGATGGAAGCTGCTCAGTCCCTTGTGATCTCACTGCTGATCATTTTATCACAAAGCATTCATTCAATGTGAACCTGTTAATGTGGCAAAGTCACCTGCAGTGAGGGACAGGGAGCTTAGTTAAGAAGTTTACTAGTTTCCTTGAGATCTGCAGTCTCCCAGAACCTTTCTAGGCTACACAGCTGTGGCAAGTGTCATCATTCCATACTGCATCAGTGTAACCACAGCAGAAAGAGCTTCCCTCTCCCTCCCCATGCTGAAAATAAAGTGTTGATTTGCAAAGCAGTCATCCTTCCAGAAAGCTCTCAAAGTCTGCAGCCATTCCATAGCACATGCTGCTGCTTTGGGATTTCAGCAAGGGGACTTCTATGCTTTGAGATCACTTCATGTGGATGCACAGTCCATTCCTCTCCTTTGTACCCAGAACTAGAAACAAGAAAAGCAATGCTGAAATGGCTCATTATTTGTACTTGCATTTGCAAAGTGAAGGTTCTTTGCAAAATTTTCCTTACAGAATTACTCCACCTTGCTGAACTGAGACTTAAGTAATGTCCAGGGTTTTTTGTGTAGATTTAGTGTTCTTCAGGGCAGTCACAAACTTGCCCTCAAAGACCTGCTCTCTGTGATGGAAACAAACTACAGTCCCTGAAGGTCTGCCCACTTCATTTACAAATCTGCATGCCTGTGTCTCTAGGCATTGTTGACAATGGAGAAAATAAGGGAAGGAAGGAAAATACAGGAAAATAAGGGAAGAACAAACGATCTTGCTACAAGCTACTACACCTCACCTGGTGGTATTTTGCTTCTGAACTTACAAGGAGAAAGAGCAGCACCACAGATTCTTAGTCAAGTGCAGAATATGTAAACTCTGGCCTGAGTGACTCAGGAGGATTTCTATCATCAGGAGCGAACAGGGAGCAATACCATTTGAAGTGATGTCTGCACAGCCCTTTCTGACAGCAGAGTACCATAGAAGTGCCAACTCTAAAGTCTGGACTAGCAAATACTGTTGGAGAAAATGTAACAGAAGATGGTCATGGCTTTAACTCCACCAGCTTGTAGTCCTGACTCAGCATTAGGATCCATGTATAATTTTCCTAGAAAGTTGCTCTGAACTGTCCTGTTCCTCTGAAGGAGCTGGCAAATAGGGCCCTCTGGAACCTGCTTCTCACCTCCCTCTTTTCTTCTTCTTACCTTTCTCCTCATTAAAGGCTAAAGCACACGACTGATTACACCAGTCCTCCCAACAGAAAAATGGTCATGCTATTCAAGTTACAATCTTCCACAAAAGATTAAGAAAACAACAGGAAGAGAAATCTTCCTAAGATGAGTTGTAGAAGGTAAAGAGCAAGAATAGGCAAAAGAATAGAGTAAGGAGAGTAGACTAAAAAAAAAATGAGAGGAAAGGAAAAAAAATGAAGAAAGACAGGAAGAGAAGAGAAGAAAAAAGAAAAGAAAAGAAAAGAAAAGAAAAGAAAAGAAAAGAAAAGAAAAGAAAAGAAAAGAAAAGAAAAGAAAAGAAAAGAAAAGAAAAGAAAAGAAAAGAAAAGAAAAGAAAAGAAAAGAAAAGAAAAGAAAAGAAAAGATTTGTACCTGCATAAGGCTGATCCAAACTTGAGAAAGTAGAATCCAGACCTGGAGAACTGGGCATGTCACAAAGCCCGTTTAATTCACAACTCCCCATAAACAGAAAGAGAGGCAATGAGAGAGGAGCAAAGCAGTCCCCTTCTGGAGCAGAACCAAAACTCTGAGATGTCCAAGCTCTTTGCTATCAGTCCACAAGCCTTTTAAAGCCTCCCTTTTGTCTCATAGGCATTGCTGCTGAAAGCCATGAGGTCACTTCGTCTATTTTTGTCTTCATAGCTTCATCACTGAGCAGTGTGATGGACATTGTCACCTGGCACTTAAAACACCCTTATTCTTTCCCCCACCCAGTACTCCCTGTAAGGAGAAACTCTTTTTTTTTTTATTTTAAAATAAGAAAATATACTCTATATTGCAGCTTCTGTGATGCAAGCTTCAGGTTAGAAAGGTGCAGGCTTCAAGTTAGGGTTACCAATGCCTCAATGTCCATAATTTCTGTGCCAAAGAGCCCTTCAAAGAGATGAAACTAACACAGTGTGCATGTCCAGCATGCAGAGGCAGAAGAAACCTGCACAGGAGGAAAATAACTTTCCTGGCCCAAAACTCTCAGAAAACACTCAGCTCCAGTAAAGAGGAAGAAAAGAGAAAGCAGAGGCTTTCCTGTGTATATCAATTTTCTTCCATGTCTGAAGAGAACCAGTCCATGATTCAGACTTCTGTTGTGTACATGACTGAGGAACATTTAACAGAGGAGCATTAGGAACCTGGATGCCTGCAGTGAGGTTATTTAGCTGATTAAAGCACCAGAGGCTGTTACCTACACTGAAAGTGTGGCTGTGCCCAGGGAGGGTGATGGAGTGTTTGGAAACCAAGGAGTGGTGTTTTGGCAGCACCATTCAGAGCTCCAGCACTAGAGACTGAGAGGTGTTGAAAGATGAGATGCTGATAGTGAGGACTGTGGTGGATGGGAAGGAAGGGTGCTGGGAGTGTGCAAATCTCTGCAGTTGTGGCCTGCTCAGCATCTCCTCACACTTTGTCCTACTGCTCCTTTCTGTACTGGAGCAATAGCTCCTGTGAGCCAATCCCAGAGCTGTGGCCAAGGGATGCGGCCAAGGAATCTCCCATGATTCTCCCTCCCAGCAGCCCCAGCCTTAGCAATTCTGTAGCCTTGGCAGACCATCTCCAGTGTTAGAGAGCCTGGAAAAATGAAGGTCTGATCATACATGCTGAAATCCAGCAGCCATCACTGCACACCAAGAAGACAACTCCCACAAGGCAACATTGCTGTACAGACACCTGTCATGGCTCATACAGAGGCTCTTAGAGCAAGAGCAATGGAAGTGCTTCAGTCTCTTCTTTGATTAATATTTACTTGTAGGGATATATGCATACATATATATGTCTCTCCTGGTAATATTGATGCATATCATTGGAATGAAAATACAGCTCTGTCTCTCGTAAGAACACTCAAATGGAACAGGTAAAAGAATAAAATGAAAGATTATAAAACTCTCATAAATTCTGTTGGTGTGGTGAATAATTTCTATGGGAATTTTTTGTTAACTGCTAAAACACTTATTTCATGTACACACTGAATTCTGTTGGAAAAAAAATCCACAAAAAGGAAAAATGTCTATTAAGCAAAGACCATGATTTTCCTCTTAACTAAGCTTCACTGAAGTGACATGATTTTTGTTACTAATTACAGTAAAGAGAAGTGTAAAAAGTATAAACCTTTTCAAGATCAGGCCTTATTAAAAGAAAGCATTTTAATGTATGCCCAGGCAAGCTACTGAACAAGCAGGCAGGCTTACATGAGGTCAGATACTGTTCACATTCTCTAGGGAACGATGGTAAAATTTTATTCCCAAGATCAAATTCTAGAAAAGCCATTACTATAGAAAATAAGGCACTCTGCTACTTCCAGAGATAAAGAGCCTGTTCCTCTGTGACAAAATGCTACTTGTCAACTACTTTTTTCAGATGGTGTCACCTCGAATTCTGTTCTTACAGCTATTTATGTCAGACAAAGTCATTTTTCCATGGCTAATGTTGCAAATATCTCAGTAAGTCATTAGAGGCTACAGATGTCTCATACTTTACATACCTGAAGTCCTTTTGAAATAAGATTTGGATGGGTTATACTGACCTTCTAAGTATTTCCCTGTTGAAAGTTTCAACCTTTAAAGCTTTGATCAGTATTTAAATTTCAAACAGTTAAGCAGAGGAGTATATATTCTTTTACTTCAAAGTAAAGGTAAAACTCTTGGGATAGGAAGTATTTGTAATTCTTGGATATTTGCACATTTCCATCACATAACCTGTGCATAATATAAAACACAGATATGGCTCCAGCTCCAATTTAGGATGCTACAGACAAATGCTACAATCCCACTCAAGTCTGCAACACTTTAGCATCTATTTGAGGTTAAATAGCTAAAATACTTGTCAAACCAGTGTTTCTTCTTAAATGGCTAGTGAATTTAAGTGTGCCAGTGAGACACTGCCCCACTTCAATCTCCTTTTTTGGAAAAACAGAAAGAAACAGGCTTTTCTGAAGGTGAACTAACAGCCCAGGGGAAAAACCATACCCAGTCATTTTGTAGATTTTTGACTATTCTTAGCCATACTGCTATTGGAGAATTCTGTTAGGCAGAGAGGTTTTAGAGACATGACTGTGCATGGCTGCAATATCTTAGTCTCATGGTATCCTGCTGTAGGATATAGCTTGTACAACTTGAATAGCTTGTTCCTTAAAAAAAAAAAAAATCTCAGATGGGTGACAGTTTGCCTTTTTTTCTGAGCTGGAAAAGTGTCCTCAGTGCAAAAGGTAGCACACATGGCCAGTTTTTCTGTGCTGACAGCTCACACCTGGGCCCTGGATATTCCCTACACAGTCTTCTTCCAAAGGACAACTTCTTTTGCCAGGATGGCACCTGTTGAATGCACTAGTGAATCTGTCTTTTGCAGTTTTAGCCAAATTTCCTATGAAAGGTTTATGAAGTCAATGCTGCAAGTCTTTTGATCTGACCCACTTCATGCTAATAGCTTTTGTGTCCATTTCCTAATTTTAAGAGTCTGAAGTCACAAAGATACTATGTTCTTATAAGTTTCCATGGAAATAGGAGGCTCAACAGATGAGAGACACCCCACCAGAGGTAGCCAGAAGCATGAGTGCAGTCTTGATTAGGCATCCAAAACTGAAGAACACACACACACACACACACACACACACACACACATATGCTTTCTCATTTTGAATGTGAGAGACAGATATTAGACAGATTTGCATTTAGTAGACATAAGAGAATAAAATATCAAATCCAACGTAAAATTAAAAGAATTTTTAAAAATTTAAAATTAATTAAAATTTAAAAATTAAAAGGAATGCTAATGCTGCTGCTTACAAAATTGCTTGATGTCTGACAGCAGGATACCACTGATTGATCATGTCTATGTCTTTCAGTCTATCCAACACCTACTCCAGTAATACAGATAAGTATATGCTCACCATCTCACTATGTGGACTTGATTAATCCTCTACTGCTTGTCCTATAGTCTCATTAACCAGTTGATTTTAATCCTTTTCTGCAACAATTCAAGCTCCTGCTACACTAAAAATTCTAGCTTTTCATGAGACAACTCTATACTTTCCATGTATTATGTCATCTGCCAATTAATACACAACAATCTCCACTGAATCCCCATGACACCCATTTAAAATGGTATTACTGCTATTTCCTGTTGCTGCTTGCTAGGTACAACACCCAAAAGAAACAAGCCACAATTAGAAAGCCTTGAGAGCAGGAATTTAGCATCTGAAAAAGCAGATAGGAAGACAGTAGTGGTGTACCTTGTAACACTTTTATGCTCCTCAGTCCAGGCAAGCCCTCTCCCTCCCCTGTGTCCCCCACACACCTGGGTTTCTCTGGGAAGAAAAACCAGAGAAAAGCTGCAAGGTGTCTCAGCTAGGTTCCAGATCTGAATAATAGCAGTTTTGGGGCTGTGGTGTGCCCCACAGTACATGCTGCTTGTTCCGTCTAGTTGCAGCCTGAGGATGAGATCCACTGACAGAAGAGAAGAGGGTGGGAATTTTTTATCCTCTGTCTCCTTGCCAGTCATATAACATTGAGGTGGAGAGGACATTTGATTGACGTTAGTGTTAAATCTCTGTGGGTGAAAATATAGAGGTAGTCCTGTTAGATTCAGAAGCCCAGTGAAACACTACTACCAACTTAGCCAGTTAGCTCATCTGACATCATGAACCATTAATAGTTATGTTTTCTGTTCTATTCTTAGCCAATTGTGCAGTCACCTTACAGTACTCCTATCTCATCCACATTTCTCTCCTTGGAAAAGTCATGTGGAACATTATCAGGTATCTTATAGAAGCCAATATATACTGTGTTCACATTATTCCTTCAGCCACGAAGTCTTATCTCACTGAGTAGGTCAAAGACTCTTCCTACTTCTTATTAGTCCATGTTGATTTTACTTTTCATTTTGTTGTTTGCAAATATGCACAAAAAATTACTTCATGCACCTAATTGAAGCTAAATGATTTTTTTTTTTCTTATTGTCAGTGCCCATGTCTACTGGAAGGTCTTTCTTGGTCTTTTTCCCTGAGACTCTTTTCATTGTTCCAAGGTACTTGGCAAGGACTGAGGATCATTCTGATACAAGTTTTATTAATTCCTTACATTTGACCTCTACAGAGAAGCTGACTCAGCCTTATCCTTTCAGTACTGTCAGTGTATCAAGATATGCTGAATTTACTTGCCCCCATTTCTGCTCCTGTTTCTTTCTGCAAAGAGCAAGATTCTTAGTTATTGTAAGTGGCAGATACTGATGACACTAAAGCTTTACACATTTCCCAACAAACTGATGTCCCTTCCTATGGTGGGTTTAAGTGAAACTGAAGAACAAGTATTTGCCAGGTTGACAGCTTTCTCCTTCCTACCTATAATTTTCTCTCACTTCTCTTGAGTAATGGCTGTTGTTTAATCACTCCTTGTCAAAGTCCTTCCATGCCTCACTCTTTAATGCCTCTCCCTCATCCATCACTTTCACTTTGTCTCAAAACAATTTTAGTGTTGTCCCTGAGAGACTTGTCCCTACCTTGTCAACAACCTTGTCCCATATGACTTTCAGAACTGATGGAAACAACTGGACAGGGAAAGGGATTCCTGTTGCCTGTTTGAGTAACAATTTCTTTCAACTCAGATCTCAAAACCCTGTAATCTAAAACTACCAGCTTGGTTAAGATAGTCTGTGGGGTTGTATGTATATGTATATGTGTGTTGTATGTTTTAAGTGTGATCATTGCTCCAATCACCTTTGCAATCTGAACTATTGGCAACATTTTCGTTTAATGATTGTTCCCCATCAGCCTTGCATATCCTAAATCAGAGTAGAAGTGCATATGCAAGGCCAGGCTATGTTAACTCAACATATGGCACAACAGTCTGAAAAATCACTAACTGGGACTCTGCAAGGACCATGGAAGTGTCAGCTTGGAAGTGAACTCTGAACTGCTTCAGCAGCAGCAGGATGATGAATGATCTTTGATCATATCTGAGGAACTGTGACCCAGAGTCAGAGTCCCTGTGCTGACAATAATAACATAGGTGTCATGTCTGAGTAACTGATAGTTTCAGAAAAGATGCTTCAAATGATATCTCATATAGTAGAAGTACTAGGACAAATGAGAGTATATACCTTTTAATTTCAGGGATCACACAGATTTCCTCCATATATCTTCAAATGCTAAAGATCCTTCTTCTTCCAGAGAATATTATCTGCAGCTAGATTCATCTTGAGCTAAGATATTCAGCTAATTTTGTGTCTCTGTCAGGCTCTGGGGCAGCAGGATTGCAGTGAGGTGCAAAGGTGGAGCAGAGCAGAGCTCTATCAGCCTTACTTCCAGTGCTGCAACCCACAACAACCTCATTGAAATGCTGGACAAGAGCCATGCCTGAGGGAACGATGCCGGAGGTCTCCAGTGAGAATACCTGGGGAAAATGGCAAATTACTTGTGACAGTTATGAGATGACTCAAGAAAGAATGAAAAATTCATCCACGCTAGCCAAGATGGACAACAGTAGTTTATAATCTGGCTTCTGGCCCATTAATATATCAGCCTGAAAATATCACCTCTACTTTCCATAGAAGGACATAAGCTGAAGGAATAAGATCAAGTGTCGTATTCAAGCCTAAAGGTGGAGAAAGAGGGCTCTAGATGCCTGGTGTTTATCTCAATGTAGTCTTTAATAAATGCCTTCCAAATGGCAGAGAATTCAAAGATGAATGGCAGTTATTAAGTGGGATTTCTTAAACAAACACATACAACTGCTACTGCAGTGTATGGAAACTGGTTGCCCAAGTGGAAGCGATTTCCAGTTTCATGCGTGCTGAAATGAGATCAGTCTCTCCATCTGTGATTCAACCATGGAAGCTGTTGTCCTTGTTTTCCAAATGGCTGGCTGCTCATTGAGTGGCAAGGGCCAAGGGTGATTCAGCATGGCTTCACATGGCTAGGAACAGACTTCTGTAAGATTAATAGTTCAGGCAATTAATTTTAATCTCCTGGTCTAAGCAGAATGCTTTTCTATTATTCTTTAAGGCATCTAGGATGTAGTAGTAGTAGTAGTAGTAGTAGTAGTAGTAGTAGTAGTAGTAGTAGTAGTAGTAGTAGGCTACTTTCCTAAACCTATTGGTCTCCTTGACTGCAGTGAATGACAAAACCAGTAAGTTGGTCTAATAGTCACATAACTGTGATCATTACTTACAACTGTCAAAGCTTAAAGCCAAATAGAAAATATGGTGGAATAACTTCAAACTGCCATTCAGATACTTAATCTTGTTCACAGCCCCTGTGGCCTATACTGGTTGTAACAGGCTGAGAAATGGCTTGCTGCACTCACCTTCTCTACAGAGAAATGTGACTGCAGTCACTCTTAGAAGAGGTAATCTCTATGACCTGCCCATGAATAGGCCACTTATTTATAAGCATCCTATCTTTTCAAGTGATGCTGCTGTACATCCGCTTTAAACAAGAAGGATTTCCTTTTCTGATATGGAATGTAGTAACTTTGATGACTCTGCACAGGCACCCAGACCCATATAAAGCAGAGGAGGAAATTTCCCCACCCAGTTTTCCCTCCCTTCCTCTACCATACATGGAAAGGCTCTTGAATCCTAGGAACTAAAAATAGCCCAACAGATAAGTTTAAATTAAGATATTTTGAAGCACTTCTTGCACTGACACAGGGTGTTAGCAAGTTAGGAATAGACTGCTGTCCTGGTATGTCTATCCTATTTCCAGTTGTGAGAAAGCACTGAGTTTTTTGTCCTGTGAGATGATTTAGGATGGGGGTGAAAATACAGTGTATCTCAGACAGCACAGGGGGCTGAGAAGAAGCAACCCTGGCTACAAATGGAGCCCAAGTCTCTGAAGGTGGGGCGAGAAGAGGAGGACACTGTGGAACCTGTGGCCAACCAAAAAACCTCACTTGCAATTACTTATGACAACTATAGTCTGATTTTCCCTGCCAGAAGCTCCCGCTTTCTGCTAAGCTCCTGAAACTGATTTAGATTTTTTAATTTGTATTTTCTGTCCTTCTATCTCTTCCTTTTCTTCTGCACTATGCAAGTTGCACATAAATCATCTCAGGAAGGGACTTAGCTTGGCCCTTTACAGTGATGACAAACTGAGTGCCTAAAGATCCTCAGTTTCCCCAGGGATTAATCACCTCTAAAAAAAGAGCAATTTACATTTTAAGTGGAAAGGCAACAAATTCATACTTTTGTTTCTACAGATTAGGGAAAATACAGGCTGTTCATAAACATGACTGTTCGATAGTTCATTTAAATTATAGTAGAGTCCCTGTTTGCTGGCTCCTCTCTTACCCTACTGAACAAAGCACCAGGGTGCATTGAAGCCACTGGGTAGTGCTGCAGACAGAAGATTTTTACTTGTAGGGTAAGTTCCCCTGCATTGGGCTCATGTGTGGCTCCCCACAGTGCCCCAGCAGTCTGAACCACTAATGTTCTGAGTGGGTTTTAAGCAGGAAAATCCATGTCATGTGTCCTGTGCAGAATTGGGATGATGTACATGCTTATCCCACAGGTTGAAAAAAACAAGCCAATACCAATGTGCACATAGAGCACAAACTTTGGAAGGAGAGAGGCCCAAACCTCACTGCAGGGGCTGTTGGCTCTCTAAGGAGCCCTAAGACCTTGTGTCTTTGCTGGGGAAGAAAAAGCACAGCTCAGCAGCTGATGACATGCAGGACATCATAAGGTGGGCACCATCAGCTGCTGCTGCTACTTCCTGATCTTGGGCTGTCGACACCACACTCTGTTCTGTTCCTGGAGTTGAAGCCTTGCTTGGCATAAATAAGGGAGCTCCATTTGCTCCCATGTTACTGTGATGCAAAGCAGGTGTCAAACAGCAGCATCACCTCCAGCAATTACCACCTGATTTATATCCTCTAAGCGAAAAGCAGGGAAAGCAGTTGTACTTCCCAGGTGTTGTTAGAGTTACTGCAAAAACAAACAAACAAACAAAACACAACAAAAAACAAGCAAAACAAAAAAACCCCATGTGCTGGAGAAATGTTCATCAGATGAAAATTAAGAGAAAATGCCTCAGTAACAATGAGAACATAAAGACTGAACAACCATGCTGGTAAAACTAGGAAAGATGGTCAGGTAATATGGAAAGCACCTCCTCATTTCATTGATCATCTTGAGGACAATACGCAGTCAACACAGATCAGATTTTCTAACACATCAGAACATTTTTTTTACCATCAGGAACAAAGGGAAATCATACAGGAAGGGGGAGACAGGGGAGCTGAGTCCACTTGCCTATGATCTGGAAAGCTGAGCACACACAGTAAGGACAAAAGTTTGCAAAAGTTCTAGAGATAGGAAGTAAAGAAAAAAACTACAGAAAACCCAAGAGCTGACAGCAGTAGCAGTGTTACTGAGATCCTTGCAGGGCAATAGGGCAGTGAAGTATGTCAGTTGCTGCTCTTGGTGGTGTGCAAAAGAATTATTACATATCTGTTATTTTTCTGGGATTTCAGTTATTCATATAGAGGTCTGGTATTTCTAAATACTCATCTAGAAATAATGTACCTTCAATTCTGTTTGCTTGAGGTGCAGGGACAAGTGGGAAAGGGAGACAGTCTCTGGAGCTTAAAAGTGGCAGTGAAAAGTTAGAAAGAATTAAAACAAAGGACAAGAGAAATACCCCCAAATTTGAAATGAACATCAGACTAGACATGACAAAATAGTACATTCTAGGAATAAAGGACAGGAACCATCTGGGAAACACTCTCAACAAAAGGAAAAGCAGTTTTTCACATTCTTACGGTGCAGTGGTGGGAGCTGAAGAAGGCTGTGGCAAGGCAAGGAGAGTGTGTTAGCAGATGCATTGGGAATATATTTAGATAGTGCTTCAAAAGGCAGCCATCTGCTTAGGTATTCACAGTGGCCCTTAAATGTCTCCTGCCTATATATTGACACTTAGACTCTCACAACTGAGAGCCCAAGTCACTCCCTGGAGCTAACTCAGGTTTTAAAACCCTGCCTAACTTCTAACCCATGATTTCACATTCTTGTTTAGCAAAACCCAGGCGTAGCCAGAGTAGGCTATTGCTAAGGAAAAGCAAAGGAACAGAGCTTTAAATGCTGCTATCTTCATGGGAGCCTTGAGCAGCTGTAGGAGCTGGAGCAGTGAGCAGACATGCAGCCAAGGCTACACCTTTCTGACAAGAGATGCTCTACCGTGTCCACCCATGCCAGTCCATAGCTTCTGTGCAAGCAGCCTCCTGTGGAGCCAGTTCAGTTCAGCAGTTCCCCATTCTCCAGCTGTGTTTATACCTGTGTTTATTCCAGGTATAGGTGTTCTTTAGCTCTGTTCACCACATAATGAACACCTTCCACTCCTTTTCCTTACTTGCTTCCTTCACTTAGTTACTGGCTGCTGAACTGGACTTCTGTTTTCATGGCTGCTGTGCTCCAGCATGATCAGGATGTAGAATTTTGCCTTCCCATTTACTGACAAGATCTCTAACACAAGAAAAGACCATGTGAGTTACCATCCCATTACCGGCAGAGTAACTCCTACAGAAGGACACCCATGGCCAAATATAAACCAAAAAGAGGGTGAGCAGTGAAGGAGTAATAGGAGAATAAAATATTATCTCAGTCTGCAGTGCTTCTGGGAACCCTAACTCCAGCTGGCAATACTGTTGCATCATCTCCTGCCATGGGATACTATCTTGCTAGCAGAAATACTCTGAATTAAATACGTAGCTTTTCTGGGATCCCTCTGTACTGATGCCGTCCATGGAAATAAGTCTTGATGTAAAGCAGTTGCTCTTCTACTGCTAGGACTATCAGGTAGCAGGGAGCAGCTGAACATGCCTTTCTCAACATTCACCTCATGCTTGTACATTATTCAAAGGGGGAAAAAAATAGCTTCATCTTTAGGGAGGTTGAAATTGCTGATTTCTTTCCTGTCCTAAGGAAAATGGGAGCTAAAGACTAGGAAGAAGTAGAAGAAGGCATCAAGTCAGGTGCACTGCCCAGCAGAGCAAGACATAAAGGATCAAACTGAGCTTCCCCTCTTAACACTGGAAAGAGCAGTAGGACAGTGCCCTGTCTGAAGGAAGCACCTAGGTTTGAAAGTTGCCTCTATAGGACTCCTTAGGCAGAACAGATAAAATAATATTTAGACCAAGGAAAAGAGAAAAGAGAGGTTTAATAACTGCACTGCAGCATTATCTGTCCTGGGTAAAATGTCTAGCATTTGAATCAGGGGATCAGAAGTTAGAACCCCCATGTTTTCTTTCCGATTCTAGTAATTCCATGTTTTCTTCTAGACTCTAGAAAGTCTAGTAACTTCCCTGTGTCTCTGTTTCCTATTCTGTCACTTTTAAAAAACCTGCTTTATTTCCAGACTCAGAGAAATGTAAAGTAGTCAGTTATACTACACACTGAGTAGTAAACTGAGGTACATACATGAAAATAAATTTATCATTACCTTGTTTTTAATATTACTAGGTAGATTACAACTGTGAAATTAGATAACACTTTGTTCTGCCCTCATGTTTGGTCTTGAAATACTCCATGTGTAGCAGAAACCAGGAAAGATATTCACAATTAAGGTCACTTCAGGCCCATCGCCCATATACTACACTACATTTTTCAGTACTTTATTCCACATGGAAAGGTCTTGATTATCAGGGATGGCACTACAAGGAACTGTTTCAAGAGATGATTTACCATATCCTGCCTGTCCTTGCTGGCAACCCTCCACTGCCAACACCTAAAAAATTATAAATTCTACTTGAATTCCAGCTGCTGCCAGACATGGGCATCCTTGCTGCAGTGAGTGCCTGCAGGGAAGGCTGATGTAGAAGAGTCCCTCCCTGAACTGGACAGGGTGAAGGAAATAAATCAGTTCTTGAAAAGACTCTTTTGCAGCTATCTTGTCTGCAAATTATCTCTCATCATCCTTAATTGTGTAATACTGCATGCCTCTGTGCCCATGGAGAGCTGAACTGAACAGAGGGGCTCTTTGGGAGCCTCTTGAAATGAGTGTTCTGTGCTTAACACACAGGTAGCTAAGGAGCAAACTGAGCTGCCGTAAGATCTCTGGAAAGCCAGGGAAATTTAACCTCCAAGTTCTTTCCTGACACCATCACGTCACCTGAGTCTTCTTAGCCCAAAGTGTTGAAGAAACCAATGACATTTTTCAGCACATAGAGGTACTAGAGCACATCTGGTTGAATGGCTGCAGCCTCTGCGAGTGACTCCCAGACCCCTGACCCTTTCTCTTATCTGTTTCTTAGGATGTCTTGGGTGAGGTAGACTCCAGTGCCAAAGTTGCAGCAGGAAGCACTGGTCTCTGCAGGTCTGATTTGACTGGTGCTCCTTTGTAACCTAGAGAAGCTAACCCACCTGACATTTGCAGGAATCAGGCTTTTGGAAGGAGAATCCAGCACAGGGAAAAGGCATGGATGTATGGCAGTTTAGAGGACTTACTGGCCTGCTTGGCTTTCTCTGTATACGTGGTGGTCAGGTCTTCATCAATCGGATGTTCCACTGGCCCCACCATGGGGATGAGGTGGCGTTCTGCTCGGATAGCCTTGGTGGCATGGGGCAGGAGCATTGCCTCTGGAGAAGGCTCCCGTCCCTCTGTTGATGGTGGCCGCAACTGTCCCTCACTGTCTGAGAACGGAGTGTCTGTGCGACTGCCAGGCAGGCAGACAATCTCCCTCTTGGCCACCCCGCTGGAGCTGGCCAGCTCTGCTCCCCCCTGCGCAGCAGCCTCCGGCATGCTCTCATAGCCACTCTGCTCAGACAGGGACACCTCGTCCTGCGGTGCGTGACAGCTGGTGGTGCTGTCGGGGGGAGAGCGCGGGCTCTTCTTGCGAGCCCGGCGGTGCTTCTCCTGTGCCACATTGTCAGCATCGCTGTCTGTCTCACCGTAATAGGCCTCGCTGTCAGGTGGGGACGTGAGGCTCTCCAGGTGCCTCTGTGACCTCCATGGCTGTGAGGGCTGTGAGGGCCGTGAAGGCTGCGTGATAGCTGGGGCTCCTGCTGGTTCAGAGCTGAGTAACTGTGCTGGGGGGCTGAGCAGGGATGGTGAAGAGAGCACTTGCTGCCCTGGAGAAGGGGAACGCTGGAGCCACGGGCCAGTCTGGTCTCCACCAACTATCCTGTGGGCAGAAAGAAAAGCGGTGAGTGAGGTCTGGCTTGTGTAGCTAAACTGGAAGGAAACCCCGTTGTGAGAGAGGGCTATGGATTGGGACAGTGTTACAGGTGTTTTTCAGGTGGTACAGACACCTGAAGTGTAGATGCCAAGGACAGACTTGTCCCTGACATCAGCTACATGCTCTCATTCTGATTTTCTGCTTCATAGCTCTGCAAAAACCAGGTGTTAAACACTCAAAAATCAGAATGCCCTAAAACCATAAAAAATCTACCAAGCTTAATCAGCTGCCCAGGCATTTCTTCTGGAGAGAGGAATTCCTGCATAGCAAGCATTCCCCAGGACAGTGAGACCTACCCTCAGCCTGCAGCCTGTCAGAAGAGAACGGCTGGTGCTAAGCAATCACACTGCACTCCAGCTGCTCCTGCAGCTGAGACTGTGTCAGATCTGCAGATCCTGGCAGCCCCAAACTGCTTCAGTTCAGACTGGGCTCCCAAGAAGTCGGTGCTATTTGTTTGCTCTGACCTCACTTGGGAGTAGATAGCAAATACTTCGGATATAAAGGCTCAAGTGTTTTCTGGGGGTAGGACTATGGTATCTGGTGGTAGGAGACCACTGATATTTAGCCTGCTCACTGTGGGATTGCTTCACAAGCTAACTATCAGTACTTGGGTTTTGACAACCATATGCAGCCATGGCCCAATCCATGGTGGCATTTGCCTTTGGCTTAGACATTGCAATTTCAACCCTGTAAGACATCTGGAAGGATGACTGGTATAGGTGCTGGGCAAACTGGGGCAGTCAAACCCTACTGCTGGCTTCCAGAGGGATGGAGAATTGGCTGTGCTGACAGGAAAAGAGCCCACTCTGTCTTCCCTCTCCTCAAGAGTGAGTCTGGACTTCAATGGCAGTTTGACTCCAGCCCACACAGATAGAGCTGGGAACTTGTTCTTTCTCTTGTCAGACTCACCAGGACTTGTAAGAGCTATAAAGGAGTCCTAAGAATTTGCCTTCTGAATATGGATACCATGAAGCCAGGCAGCCAGCATTGCCTCTGTAAAGCAGTGGAACTCATGACTTGGATCCCAGTTCTAAACAGTGAAAATTTTATATTTATGTCAAATGCAAACTTTTATGGAAGGTAAGGCTGGGAGAATTTTTCTGGCAGTTTATATTTTTTAATATTATTTGCCCTTATGAAATCTCACTGGGGAGCAACCTCAATATTCCACAAGCAAAACAGAACAGTCCCTCTTCTTTGAACACTTGACCAGGTAACTGCTTGTAAGCCAGTTTCTCTTGTTCTGTTCTGTCGGGTCAGTGTCTCTTCCTTCCTCTTTTTCTGAAATACACATACTCCAAAGTCATCCAGCTACCTCTCCTTTCTGAACAGTAATGATTGGTGTTTTCTCTAGGCACATAAAGATGAAGTGAGAATAGACATGATCAAAAAAGAAACATTTGATGATTTCTCCACTACTCCAAATGAAGCCAACTGATTACATTATTTCCAAACCATCCAGTGTTGGCTCCATCCAGAGGGCTGTGAGAAGCCTGCCTTTGTCACTTTGTTAATTCAAAGTCTGCTGATTTTGACCAGTTAGAATTTGCCCAGGCACCTGTTGGCTGAAGATAGGCTCCAATGGTGTGAGATAAGGCCTTGGCAAGGGACCAGGAGCTATTCTGGACACCTTGTATAGAGCTTACTCATCCTACTTAATCACAGCTAGGGTATAGAGTGAGCACATCAAAAGGCACTGGCACTTTCTCTGAAACCAAGGGGAAGATCCTACATGCTCAGGCTTTCCTTCTCTGAGCACTACCTACCTCTGCTCCTGCTTTAGGAATGACAGCAACCAGGGTGGCTGTCCCTCCTCACTGCTCACTCTGCTCTCTCTGCTTCTCAGGACTGTAGATCACATCTCCTAGCCCCCCTTCAGGGCCCGATTTTCTGAGGGTGATTTCTGTTTAGGCAGTAGTGTGGACTAGCAAGGACCTCACACAGCTTTGCTGCCTTCACCTTTATAGGATTATTCATTTATAGCTTGGGCTGCATCCAGCATGCGCTGACGCACTGCGTTAACTTGGCACAGGGAGGACAAGGAATGTTACTAGGACTATTTTTTGTCCATAAATTTGAGCCCAAACTCCAGTATTCTCCTGAACTAGAGACTGGCATGGATATTTCTTCCCATAAAAAGTGGTCTTGGCCATACACCTCTAATCTTTGTGGGAGTCAATATACAGACTGTATACAACTACAACAGCCCACTGTAAGACAGGGCAAAACATTGAGTTGTCCATGTGTTAGCCATGTTAGGACATGGGTAAGTCCTCCTAGTACACCTTGCAGTATGGTGGAAACAAAGGCTTCCTGCCTGCCTTGTTTCTGCTGGATGTGGACAGCTGCTGTACTGGATGAAAGCACCCTACTGCCTGCACTGTCACAACCCTAGGACTTGGAAGCAGGTTACCTTTTGACGCGGATGTTGAGCGTGCCGTTGGAGGAATCGATGATCTGCATGGCATTAGCATGGGACAGGCCAGCACATGACTTCCCATTGATAGATACTAGAACATCATTTTCCCACAGGCCTCCCCGGCATGCTTTGCTTCTCTTTCGAATCTGAAAAAGCAGGAGAGAGGATAAGGATGAAGGGAAGAACAACAGCTATTTAGTTCAGTTGTTTGTCTCTTGCTGGTCCTTCTATTGCTCCATACCTCACAGAATAAAATAAGGGCTAAGACTACTGTGCTGACAGAGTGGAGCACTAATCTTCTTGGATGAGCCCTGGCTGTACCTTTTGGTCTCTGTATTCCTGTTAATTTCAACAATCACTCTGCTGAGCATAGCCCTGACTTGATCACCAGCCCTGTTCAAGTTCTTTAGTGCAGATGAAAGACTCAAGAATATAGACATGCTCTTTTCCTCTTCTTCCCTGTCTCCTAAGTTGGTTAGGGAGTCTGTGTTTCAGAGGGGGAACAGACTGCACATGACTGTGTGTCCTTCTGCATGCCTCTACTGTACTTCCTTGGTATGATCCCTGACTCATGCAGAGCCTCTGCAAGTACCATCCTCAGGGAAGCTGACACTGGGGAGATGTGGCAGCTCTGAGGCATATTCTGTTGTTAAGCATTCCTGCTCCAATGGCTTTGGTCAGTGTATTTCTGGACATCTGCATCAGGCCATATGGTGTCCTGTTACACAAGTGTAAACTTGGAATAAATCTTTAGCCTTAACAGGAGTTGTGCAAGATATGTATTGCTATATCTGAGAAGGGAATCGGAGTCACTGGTTCCAGGCGAGCTCCTAGATCTGGCCTCTCATGGCCATCTTGCACCAAGTGTTCCCTCTCCCTTTCATTCCATCACCCATCAGTTAAACTTCTTACCAACTCAGCCTAGCCTTTCTGCTAGGGCAAGCAAGCAAGCAAACCAAATGCACACTCAGCCAAAAACCACAGACCTCTCCCATATAGGCAAGCAATGGGGATAGTTTTGTAGGACAGATTGGCACCCATAATGCACTCATTTTGCAAATAAAATAATAACCAGGTAAAATCACTGGGTCAGAGCAGGATAGGACTAAGGTAGTATTACACTCTATTTGTAGATTCTTCTAGAATATTTTTTCAGAACTTGCTGTTAAGTGAAAGACAAATCAGTGCAGAGCTGCTTAACAGAGGGTACAATGAACAGATTGTGTCAGATCCCTGCAGAGAAGTAATACTCAACAGGGCACCTTCACCCGTATCTCACAGCCTTGCTGCTTGAGCCACCAGACTCATCTATAACATCATAATGGCAGCTTCAGGAAAGAAAAGTGAACATGGGAGGATTGCTGCCCCATCATTGTTCTTGCACGAGCAGCAGGGGAGCAGGAGAGAAAAGAGCTGGAGCCCTAAGGAAGTCCCATGGCATAATTGGCTGGTCCTAGGGCCCAGGCCCCCTGCACCCATGGGGTGTGTGAGTGCCTTGGGCTTGACCCTGCAGGCCTGTATTGAGCAGACAAGAGCAGCACTCCTCCCAAATCAGCCTGTCAGCAGGACTGAGAGGTGTTGGGAAAGAAGATGGAAAGAGGAGGGCTATGCTTCAAGTTGTTTTTGTGTTCACTGGTACTTTATCACTCTGTAGCCGTTCCAACTTGACCCCAAATCTTGCCTGCATGCTTAAAATAGGGACTGGCTCATCCCAGCTGCCACATCCGTCAGCCTCTGTAATTTTAATATTTTATCTCCCTCCTTGTTAATATAAGCCTGGAATGAGCATGTGTAGGTCTGTAATGAACTACTGCTGAAGAACCACTGTTACAGTATAAATGCTGCTTCCTGATACTTCCTCCAGATGCAGCTGTTAACTGAGAAGATAAAGAAGACACATTTTCTAGTGCTGCCTACTGACACAGCAGCTAGTGAAAAGAGTTAGAAAGTTGAAAAGAGATTAAAAAGAGGGTTTCCCAGTACTCCTCAAAAGTACTCCTCCTGCTGCTCCATAGCCAAGTACTTGGTGCTTAGCACTGGATGGGAACATGCTTGCTGAGTATCTCTCCCAGTTGTGAAGCAAGGGGACTGGGGGTTAAAGGCTGTCAGCAGGTGCTCAGAGCATTCCTCACATCCCATGGTATTCCTGCACTGAAACCAAGGATGTGGGCTGGTGACCAACCAGAACAGTAACAGTAAATGTCCTGCAATTGCCTCAGTACTGCAAGTCTTCGCAGGCAACTGTTTGGGGTTCCCAGGCAGGAAGGATCGGGCTGTGCTCCCAGCACTGCCTGAGGCTGTTTCAGGTACCTTTATACTAGAGAGAGCTGGTGGGACTCAAGCAGGCCATGTGGACTGATAATCATGAGCAGGCAATGCATTTTTCTCATGGTTAGTGAGGATGCTGGGTCTGGCTTAGTCTGTGCTCAAATTTTCCTAGACTGACAGAAAGCACATGCACTAAAGTAAGTGCTCTACAGTCCAGGAGGGACTTTTCCATGTCTTCATTCCTTTCTGGGAAAACAGGACCAGGTCTCTTCCAGTGCAGGAAGAGACCTATAGAGTCTGAAAATAGCATGTGTCTGGTTCAGTCTTCCACAGATTTATAAACCCTCCCTGGAAATTCATGAATTTGCTTCCCAGAATCAGAGGGATATGAACTATCCACAGCTTCATTTTTACACCAAACCCCTACCCCACTGCATTTGCCAGGGGAGGAAGGCAAAGGGGTTAAACACAGAAGACGATTGTGCAGAGAAAGATGGACAGGACAGGAC
Source organism: Cinclus cinclus (assembly GCF_963662255.1). NCBI lineage: Eukaryota > Metazoa > Chordata > Aves > Passeriformes > Cinclidae > Cinclus > Cinclus cinclus. The sequence goes on from NC_085052.1 coordinate 20,438,551, forward strand.
TTAATCCACAGCCACGACAGCAGAGTGCAGTGTGCTGGAGGCTGCAGAGCCTCTGGACAGAGATCAACATAAGCCTGCCAGTTTTTATATGACTGCCAGCTCTGTGCTGTAGAGACTTTAATGACAACCCATAACCTGCTCATCTTGAGTACAGCGAGGGCAGCACTGAGCCTTTGAGGCCCCAAGCCAGGGTGGCTGCCCAGTCCAAAAGCCAGGCCCATGCTGAAGGTCAGGCTGCCCTCGGGATCAGCCACTGGCTCTCCGTGTCCAAAAGATGCCCTCTCCTGGGCACCCAGTGAGCCACATGAAGTGTCACTAACAGGGAGCTTCTGCTTAAGTTGCAGAAAGCTTGGAAGGTATCACCCAACAGCTGTTCTGAAGAGGTGGGAAAGGTTGGAAAAAAGTGGTATTTTAAAGACAAAACCTCTCTACTTTCTGTAACACATACCTGTAGAGCTTTCTTGTGCAAATGAGAAGCAGCACTGACAGACTCTGACAACTGGTCAGGGTTGGCCCCAGACCTGGCCCTGGGGGATTGCACTGCTCGACCTTCCAGCACATACTGGTGAGGACTGACCTCTCCTTTTGTGGGAGGAGCCCCACAAATTCTGTGAGCCTCTTGGAAGTGACTGTTAAGACTTTCCACACCATGCTTCAGAGGACACACTCTCCCATGGCATACTCATGTCAAGGTATGTCCTGTATATATTTCAGATGGGTTTAGGAAATCCCAATTTCAGAGTCATATGGATTTATGCTACTGGAAATACAAATCAGTGTGAAAAACTGGAACACATTTACTTAGAAAATTGTCCATCTCCCTGCCCTCTCAGCAGAAGATCTGTAGCAACAAAAGAGCTCTTTTCAGAGAGGTTTGGGTGTCTGCAGGACCTATGTACATGCACATATAGACACACATTTTCTTTCATTACTTTGCCTGCTTCCTCCCATTGATCATGTTCAATCAGACAGAAGGGAAAGGACAGAGGAAGCTAAGACAAAAAACAATAAAAAAGGAAAAGAGCAAAAAGAGTAAGGAAACAACAGAAGAGGAAAGGAGTAAGAAGAGGTGTTAAAAGGAAGGTCAGTGCTAGGAGAGGCCAGGAGGGCCAAGGTTGAGATGGGGCTTTAACAGTACAGTAGAAGTTTGCATGTACAGCCCTAGGCAGACAAAAGGACATGCTGACTGTTGACGTGTCTTGGGGAATTCAGCCTAGCTTTAGGAACAGAATGCAAGAGAGGAGAGGGTCAGATGCAACTTGGCAGCATCTGTCCTTCAGTAGGGACTATATTTAGATAGTGGTATGTGGGGGCTGAACACATGCTGGGATGCTAAGAATAGCGTAATCTTGATAGAAACTCGGTGGCTTCACATCTTGCCTCAGTACGACTCAGGGAACCTGTTTTGAAACTTTGCAACCACTCTCCCTGCTGGCCAGCACTGCTTCTTTGTAATGAAGTAGGCTGTGGGTAAATAGAAGTGGTTTGCAGTGCAGGCTCATGTCATCCATTTCCCCACCCTCGCCTCCCCAAGCCACCTCCCATTTCCTCTCACTGGGAGAGGAAGTATAAGGTAGGAAGATAAATTTTATTATCAGTCTTCACCTAATCTCCTACAATCGTTCCAGCAGAAACCTAACAGCCTCAGTCCAAGTCAGAATTTTATACTGAATACGATTCATCTTCCCACCCATTGCCTTCCACTCTTTGATTGCATCTCTCAACACACAGCCATCCCCTTCCCCCAGAAGCTACAATGCCTTGGGGTCAACACTCCATACAATCTGGCAGTATTTAAATTTCATTTCCAGACTTATGTGAACTGCAGTCTTGTCACAGAGTTCTCATGGAGAAGTAAGAAATTATGTTTTGTGTTAAAAAGCATTACCAAAATGGAATGACTCAAGCAAGAGCCAACTAGCATATGTGTCTGCTCCTCCTAGAACTTCCTGCTCAGCTGAACCACAAACAGAGCAGTTGCTACATGCAAAAGCAGAAACAAACACCCTTAATCTCTTCTTCTTTCTGAAGGTGTGTATTCATATAATTTTGGTTATTGGGCCAGTTTGTTTTTTGTCCAAGCCAAGGTTTACTCCTTTTTTGTGTGAGGCAGGATACCCCTGTGGCTAGAGTGAGGAGATGGCTAGAGTGGGATTCAGAAGACCTGGATGATTTTTTGTGTGACCTCAGAGAAAAACTCAGACTGTCAGCCATAAAAGGCAGAAGCCTGGAAACCAGGACATTTTCCAACAGTTTTTCTTTCTCTCAGTTGCCCTCCTGAACACAGAGATCCAGTGAGATACTTACCCTATGCCTTATCTATGAAGTAGCAAATAACATCACATCCTCAATGCAATGTTTTTATTGGAAGCTATTTTACAGGAGAATATCTGTTATAATTACACTAAACATTACAACTACATAGGAAGTTATCATTGTATTCCTTCTCAAGAGGTGACACTGGAAGACTTGCCTCTTGGTAAAGTAGGTACAGTGTCTCTGCAGACCTACTTCACAGGTCATCCATGGTGAAGCTTAATTTGAGAGTTTTTATATGAAAAAACATAGAAGAGAACATGTACTTTGTGGGACAGACACAGCAAGAGAGTGGTGAAAAGATGTATCTTAAGTGGCAGGACAGACTTGGGTGGCTTCTGAGCAAGGGGTTTAGCAATGAGAGCTGGTAGTGAAAAAGGATGTTAGTGCTGGTCAGTTGGTTAAGTACATGCCAGACTACTGTAAAATATGTTACTGCCTTGAGTGTACTGGTGCAGGAACAAGAGGACAAATTCTTAGATACACTAGATGTAATTCTGACTTGTACCAGGGGATACAAGCTGATGTAAAACAAACACTAACTGTCAGGGATTGTTTTTCTTCTCTATCTGTTGGTTTTCTCTTACTGAAATGAAGTGCCTTAAAATAAATTTTGTGTTGTGGTTATACAAGAGAGGGGAGAGAAAAATAATCAAACAATCCACTTTCTTTTCCTATGCAAAAATTTAGCACAGGTGTCATTGTGGGGAGCAAGTTTCTAGCCAGAGGTGGCCCCAAGGTAGATAAAAAGAGGCTTTATCACCATACCTATTTGTTACTTGATGGTAGATTAGCTGAAAAGTGATTGAAATGCAGTATCAAAGACAAAGAACAATGCCACATGTACTACAGTAGATACTAACAGTACTTGATAAGCATTTTACCCTCAACAGAGTAAGCAGCAGGACATCAAGTGTTTTTCATATGGAGCAAGCATTCAGAAGGAACAGATATATTTGTCAGTTATTTGTACCGGGTCTCACATTTAGGAGCTGTGGGAAAAGAAACTAAATGTTCAGAAAAAAAAAAAGCTTATACATGTCCCATGTAAGTCCTTTTTCTAGAGGCTCAGATTGGCTCCTATGCCATAAAAGATTTTAGAATCTAAACCTAATGTAATTGAAGCTCCTAATCAAATGAAGCAACCAAAAGATCTTTTTACAGGCACAGGCACTGAACTGGGACAGAAGGAGGGAAAGACCCTTGAACACAGGGCAGAGTTATCCAGAGACACGGCTTCAGTCCTCCAGAGCAAGGTGCTCCCAGCCTTTGCACTGGCTGCTGATACTGTGCCCTAAGGGGCCGTGAGCATTTGCAAGTCCTGAATTAAAACTCTTCTCAAAACAGAAGGCTCTTTTCAGCTGCTACTAATTGTTGAACAGCAACAGTCTTAAGTATATTATGCCTCCATAGTATTTATGCTGAGAGAGGGCAAATTAGAGGAAGAAAAACGTACTATTATTTCAATAGAATGAGGGTCACTTTTGTTTGCAAAAAAAAATTGAACACAGCATTCATAATATTTCAAGACTGGTTACTGCACCAAAAGACAGCACTCACCAGCCCGAAGGCAGCCTCTCAGCAATAGTCTGAGGAGGATAAGCACTCTTGTTCTGTGGCAGCAAGGACAGGATCAGCCACAAGTATGGATTAGAGAAGTACCCCATTCACCTGAAGGATCTAAGGCACTTAGGTACAGAGAGCTTCCTGTGCCTTGCAACATCTTTGTAGTCATCTTGTAGGTATGACTGTACATCAAAAACCAGGCTCAGCCTCCATAGAGGCTAGTTCTCCTTATTCAGTAGTTCTAGCCAGTAGCAGGATGAATAATGTCAGCAAATGCACCTGAGCTCTGGACTGCAACTACTGTAGCATTAAACTGTTGAAATGATCCTTGGCACATCTTTGGCTCAGATCGGCTATTGCTGTCCAGAACAATTCCCAGGCACAGTTTGGGAGCTAGAACAGACCATTCCCAGAGCCACTGCCTGTAGGCATGTGGCCATTTTGTTTGGAAGAATAGATGTTAATTGCTGGGCTTCCTTACACTCTGTAGCAGCTGGCATAAGTGCCGGAGAATGGTCCCAAGTACATTTAATGCCAGGTATAGATGGATGGTGGTTGCATGTATGGTTTCACTGCAACTTCTCATCAAGAGGTTCTTCCAGGTCCTCAGAAAGTCCCACTGGTGCCACAGCAAGTGCTCACTAGCAGCTAAGTGTAGCACCTAAGTGCCAACAGGCCATAAAATATGTCCAGGAGCACTCCCAAAGCAGCTTGAGGCACTCCAAAAGCAGCATTAGTGACTACATTAGTGACTAGCAGTGCTTTTTCAGGTGTGACAGTAAACATTTATGAAAACAGATAAATAACTGGCTACCCACTGAAAAGGAGAGAGGAAGAGAAAGTGCTCACAAATCTGGAAGCCATCAGACCTATTTGGGTTAGAGCTGGCACCTCCAGCAGGAATAATGTCACATGAGCAAAACAGAATTGCACAGAACAGCCAGGCTGTGTGTCACAGGGAGCAGTGACATGGCAAACAGGCAGCAAGGATATATTGCAGAGGAGAGAGTGAATTATCAGGAGAGAATCATACAGGAAAAAGTGGGAATATGTTGGAAAGAGCTAAAAAGGAGGTTTTGATGAACTGCTCTTAAATAAAAAATTAATTTTTGGTTTTGGAACCAGTGCAATCCTGTGTTACTGCTTCCCTTAACAGTGCTGCAGAGTATTTGTACAGAACAGCCAACTGAAATGAATCTCTTGAGCTACCAGGGCAAATCCTCAGTAGTTTTCAGAGGCCATATTGTTTATCCCAGTTCGTAAACTGGCTCAAAAGATTTTCAGTTCTTTTTCTAGATTGCAAAGTCATTGCTGAACCTCCCTGGTTAGTTGCTCTGTGCTGTCAATGCTGTCACCTATATTTGAATAGTGTTGCTGGTATTTGCTCAACATCTATTTGTAGACTGCAGTCACCTCTTTCAATATTTTGCTAGGTAAAAGAAGCCTTCTATCATCCCCTCCTTTTCTGTGGCTGCTCTACCTTAGATTTATTTTCCTTGAAAGGGGCTGATTCTGTAAGTGTGGTGTTTCCAGTGAATTCCCCCTTGTGCATTCCACACTAATATCAATGCCTTCCTATCTCTGCTAGGAAAGTCTACTTGAGGCTCATTTGTTTACGCTTGCCTATTAATTTTTTTTCAGAGATTCATAATTTTGCTGGCTTATTATCGGTGATGCACTAATATGGCCAGGTCCTTTGCCTCTACTATCAGTACCAGCTGTAAATATTCAGTTTCCCCCATTTTGTCAATATTACTTGTACTTGTGGTGGAGGTAGAAGTGTTTTTCTTTGCCTTTACATAGAGAGTAACAATGTTTGCCCCTCATTGAATAAATCTTGTTTTGTAGCAGGATCCCTAAAGGCAGATTTGCACACACTTGTACAATCTTAAAACTGTCCTGTTCATCTTCATAAAAAATACTTCTATAATATAATTTCATGTTAGGTTTCCACTTTGGTTGATTAATGGCATTAGTACTTGCAACTTTTCTCAGACTAGCTATTTTACAATTTGTTTTGTTACAAAAGCATTTGATGCACATATCCTTACTGCAAAGAAACCCTCCAGGAACCTGATGGCATTGTTCTGTCTTACTATCTTTTCAGAATGGGTAAGCTTTCTCATCAGTTACAGCTACATCTGAGGACCATGTACTTTCCCTCAGCCTTTCTAAAATAAAAATTTTGCCATCTATGGATCCTTTTTGCTTCTTGTGCTTATGTTTGTTCTCTTTCTTTCTTAAAGACTGTTTCTGGTCAAAGACTTCTTGTGCTATGTTATCATTTACACCACAGCTACTGAGCTATCCCAAATCAGCTTTATTTTGTTCAGGGGTAGTGCAAATTCCCACTAGAGTTTATCTGTTTCATTAAGTAAGAGGTAAAAGATTAATTAGAAAACACAATAAGCCAGTATGGATCTAGAGTATTTCAACTAATTTTGCTGATCATTTAAAAGAATGCTGCTGTAACTAAGAACAAAATTAAGATTGTTCTTTGCTTTTTGTGTTCTTTAATCTTTATTTCCCTCTTTATTTGTTTCTCTAGTTCTCTATATTCCTATCCTTTCCAGTTTCTGCAGAATGATTCATGTCCTCTGTTGATGTTTGATCATGCTGTGTATCTGCCTGCTGAGCATATCGATGTCTGCTTTTCTTTCATCTTACTCATTACAGTGTGATACTTTAATACAACCCTCACTGAAAAAACATCTATTCTTTCTCACTGAAGGCTCTCCAGACACTTAGAGGTTTTCTAGCATTTATCTTTTGGTCTCACTCTGCTCTTATTGTATCTGGTTTTGTGAGATGAATTATTAATGGTACGCCTTTCAAATACACATCAATATGGTAGCCTTGATTCACATCAGCCAATTTTAGCACCCAGACACTTCAAATTATTCTTTTGGTGGAACAAAAGAGTCAGTATGTGCTCTTGTAGGCAAGTTTAGATGAAAGGAATAAGCATTTGCAGTTACAGATCTGGAACCATATGATCAGTTGGTGTTAATGCTAGCTTTTCAGTCTTTCTTGCGTTACTTAAATTTGTGCTCTTTCCTCAGTAACCACTGGGTACTGCTGAAAGAAGCAATGTTCTGATCCAAGGCAGGCACAGCTGGTTTGGTTCTGTATGTTTACTTGAACACAGAATTAGTTATCATAGAATCATAAAATGGTTGGAAGGCATCTTAATGATCATCTTGTTTCAACCCCCCCTTGCCACAGGAAGGGACATCTTCCACTAGACCAGGTTGCTCAGAGCCTCATCCGACCTGGCCTTGAACACTTCCAGGAATGGGGCACCCACAGTTTCTCTAGGCAACCTGTTCCAGTGCCTCACTACATCTAATAAATCTCTCCTCTTTTAGTTTAAGATAATTCCCCCTTATCCTATCACTACCTATCCACCTAAAACATACCTCTCCCTCTTTTGTATGAGTTCCCTTCAGGTACTGGAAGGCCACAATGAGGTCTCCCCAGCGCCTTTTCTTTTCCAGGCTGAACAGACCCAACTGTGTCAGCCTGTCTTCATAGGAGAGGAGGACCTCTCCCTCCCTTGGATCATCTAAATCCTCTAGACCCTAGGAAGTCCACATCTTTCCTGCACTGAGGACCCCAGAGGTTCATGCAGTGTTTCATGTGGACAGATGGACAGAATCATCTCCCTCCACCTGCTGGCCACTCCTTTTTTGATGCAGCTCAGGATTCTGTCAGCCCTCAGGGCTGTCAGGGCACACTGTGGGCTCACACCCAGTTATGTATGACCCGAGAGACTGTCCACAAGTATGTAATGCCAGCGTCTTTCTCCAGGTGTGTCCCTGAACCCAGAACCCACAGGGAGTTATTGAATGGCACAGAAGCTCTGTGGCAGCTGGATCCAGCATGTGAAGATACAGCTGCTTTTGTACACCTTTGTGTCAGTTGGACTGAGGTTTAGAATTGATCCTTTGCTCAGAGAAACAGTTTAAACTACAGCTATGCATCCTTTCAGTCTGTAGAAAAATGGGTTCATATCCCACTTCCAACATGCTCATGTACTTTATTTTGTTACAGCCAGTTGAATACTTTAAACTAGAAAACAGTTTCAAATGCACGTATTCACTATACATTTTGAGTTAATTGCAATTTGAAAAAAGCCAATAATTTAAGCCATCCTTGTGAATACCTTATGAGAGAAAAACCAATTAGAGGCCCATCAATGGGAAAGGGAAAAGGGGAAGGGGGAAATGGAAAAGGGGAAAGGGGGAAGGGGGTAGGGGGAAGAGGGAAGGGGGAAGGGGGAAGGGGGAAGGGGGAAAGGAAAGGAAAGGAAAGGAAAGGAAAGGAAAGGAAAGGAAAGGAAAGGAAAGGAAAGGAAAGGAAAGGAAAGGAAAGGAAAGGAAAGGAAAGGAAAGGAAAGGAAAGGAAAGGAAAGGAAAGGAAAGGAAAGGAAAGGAAAGGAAAGGAAAGGAAAGGAAAGGAAAGGAAAGGAAAGGAAAGGAAAGGAAAGGAAAGGAAAGGAAAGGAAAGGAAAGGAAAGGAAAGGAAAGGAAAGGAAAGGGAAAAGGAAAACCATACAGCACACCCAAAGAATTTTCAGGGAAACAGAAAAAAGATACCAAGAACAGCAATTCGTGATTAATTTTATCATAATCTCCATAACGAGAAACAATAAAAACATGATGGTGATGTAAACTTTAGAAAGCATAAAGGCAAGAAGACTACGAACTGATCATGTAAGATGAGGAATTGTGAAGGGCTTTGTAATACAACAAAAGCAACTCAAGCAGGAAATCCCACTTAGTGCAACATTTAGTCTTTGGAATGCCTGTTTGCTTGGTGTTACCAAATCTTCATTAGGAAATCACGTAAGACAGACAGGTAAGGTACTAGTTGTTCAGAAACAATTTTCTGTTTATCTCTAGGGTAAACCACTAGGACTACCAATTCTTACATACTTCCTAGGACATGCTGATAACTTCCTGAAGGGAAAGGATTTCCCTCCACATTTTGTTATGCAAAAATTAGATGCATTGGTGAAACTTACAACTTCCTCTGAAATACCTGCAGGAAACACAAAGTAAAGCAGGACAAGAAGTGACTCTCAGCCTAGTCTGGCTTAGCAATTCCAGCAGCTCTACCAAAGTACAATGTATCATTTATATATCATGTGTTTGTTATACTTGATTAATTTCCTAAATTAACTTTTTATCACTTATTTATAATTTGACTCAGCATCCAAAGGTAAGCATCTTTCCTTAGTGTTACTACTATGACTTTTCTAGCCTAGAAGTTGGGATAGACTAAAATGACAGCACTGGAATTCCTGTATCCACTCAGTTATCTCCTGACACCTATCAGCTATTCATATCTGTATGTTCTGTCGCATGACACCTGGCAGTTTATTCTCTTCTAAGCAGGTTACATTCAGATATGATCTTCCTGGGTACCTAGTAAGGACCTAAAAATCCGTTCTTTGGAGACTATTTAAATGGTGTTGCCTTTAAGACATTATGTAGGGTCACTGGATGCTATTAAATTCTGGGTGCTAATAGACAAAAAAGATAATTATAAAATTAAAATCTTGCCTAAAGAATGATGTGTATTTTAATCCTCAAAAGCATTTGTATCAATTTTATTTTCCATAATTATTTTTAATGCAATATCCAAGTATTGTAAAATTATATTTATTTCTATTGCTAGACTTAAAGTACAGCACCCAGTTCTGGGTGAGAGCTGCTTCTAGTTAATACCTTCCTGCAAGTGCTACTAATCCTTGAGCAATATTCCATTCACCTTAAGGTGCAACTTAGCCTGGGTAATGACTTAGTTCTTGCTGCTGCTCAATCCTGAGTAATCATTATAGACACTCACAGTCTCCTCCCTCTTCAGTCCCAGTTTCTTGTCTACTGAGGGAAAAATAAGAGTCAAAATAATCTTAGACCACGCAGAGTTAATGTAGCCCCTGAAAAATCCATTTTTCTAAGAACCAGATTCCAGACACCTGTTTCAAGGATATTGATTCTTTCTTTTTATCACCTGAAACTCTACAAGTTGGTGCAGAAGTTGTTTTTCTGGAGAAAAATAATCTTCCTCTATATAAGAAACATTAACTTCAAGGCCAAGCTAGGGTATTCCAAACCATTTGGCAGAAGTTACTGACAAACAGTCTCTGATCTGGGGTGAGCCAAGTGACATAAAACACTGAAATTTCAAAATGCTGTCAGAGGCATGGACTGCTTAATGAAACAGAAGGAGCTGGGCAGGGCATTTTTTCATTTCTGCTGCTGGGTGCCTTCCAGTGAGATATCCCAAGATATCATTGTGTCAAGGCTAATGCAGCTGTTATGAGCTTAATAAAGAGGACCTTTTCCCCCCTAGTTTTCAATCTATTTAGTAGTCTTTCTGAAAAGAGAACAGTAACAGCTGTTTATCAAAAATAGTGCAACACAAGGTTCATGTTTATTCCATTTTTAAAAATCTCCCATCCAAACAACTGTTTTTCTTTAATTCTTGAAATTAAGCCAGCGTTTGCTGCTTAGAGCATCACAAATACTCACTTCAGACCGTGTTGAAAAACTTTCACCAACAGAAGAGGCACTAAGAAATGTGCATCTATTTTGAAAGTTGGAATATAATAATGAAGTGTTAGGGACAGCTGAATTAAAACTATGGCTTTTACTGCTTCAATGTATTTTTTTTTTAGTTAGATGTCTTACATGAGTATTGAAGCTTCCATATTTGAGCCCTTTTCCCTGCACTGTCACTATGGTTATAGTTCTGCTGACAGCTGGAGAGAGTTGTGCAGCCTACAGAGTTTCTGAGCTGTACAGACCTGCACTGAAACAGATCTTCACCTGACACTTGTCTCTACCTCACCAGCATCTATTCCAGGACCCACAGCCCACCTCACACCCTGCTTGAGCACACCACCCAAGCTTTCCTTTCAAGATCTTGCCACCGTAAGGAGTTCCTGTATTCCTTAACAGTAATGAGAAATACCGACTCGGTAGGGTATTTTAGTTCAGCAGAACAACTTTGCTTTCACAGTTCACACCTCAAGGTCCTACCTTTGACACTTGAAGGGGTCTTTTCTGCTCTGAACCCCCTTGCAGGCGGAAGCCCCAGGGGGCACCTCCAGACAGAGTGATGAGCATTTCTTCTTCAGCTCCCATGATTTCTGTGCCTTAGTATTTTGTCTTCACAACTTCAGTATGACTCCAATTCTTAACAGGCAGAATCTTCTATTCCCATATTCACAATTCACACCACCACTCTCCAGACCCCACAAGGCCCTCTGCTCACTTTCTCCTTGAAGTTCACATGCACACACACACACACACGAGTTCAGACTGTCAAGCCCAGCCTTCACTGCTCTTCTGGAGTCTCAGCTGCTGCTCTGCCTATGATTAGACATTTGATTCTGCCCTTGGGAAGGGGCCAGAGTTGTCCTACACACGTGTCATGTCAATCTCACCCTCTGTGGCCCCCCCGCAAACACGATGGATCTCTCACCGGAACGTGGCTGAAAATAGCACACCTCCTGTCTCTCCAGAGCTTTGTCTGACACTCTTAAAGCTGGAAGCATTTCAGTAAAAATTTTATTTTCACTTTGCATTCCAAATGCAAATCTTAGAGTCACTCAGTACTCAGGATCTATTAGTATGAGTTTCAGGCAAGGACATGTCACAGGCACAGACTTGTACAAATCAGGTAATAGCACCTGACCCTGTGAATTGAACAAAACCAGCTTGCAGTTAATGTGCTCTCCACTTCTATTTTCCCTGTGCAGCTAGCGTTATTATGCAGCAGTCTGCCCTGAGAGCCACAGGCAGACTACAGATGTACTGTGCTCCCTCTGCAGCAGGCTGCACCCTGACATCCCCTACACCCACTTGTAATACTAGACACTGGGACCAGAATAGCTGGGATTAGCTACACACACAGGATTCAAACAGTTCTCTGCAGGGCACTGTTTACATAGACTCAATGGCCAAGAGAGCCCAGCCAGGTCATAGAACCATGGAATAGTTTGGGTTGGAAGAAATTTTTAAGGATCATCTAGCCCAAACCACCTGCAATGAGTAGGGACATTTTCAACTGTATCAGATTGCTCAGAGCCCTGTCTGATGTGACCTTGAGTGTTTCCAGGGATGGGGCATCTGTCACCATGGCATCTGGGCAGCCTGTTACAGTGCTTCACCAGCCTCCTAGTAGAATTTTTTTTCCTTGTATCTAGTCTAAATCTTACCCTCTTTTAATTTAAAACTATTACCCCTTGTCTTGTAACCATAAGCCCTCCTAAAAAGTCTGTCTCCAGCTTTCTTAAAAACCTCCTTTAAGTACTGAAAGACAACAATAAGGTCTCCTTAAAACCTTCACACTGAACGACCCCAACTCTCTCAGCCTTTCTTAGTAAGATAAGCCTTCATCCCTCTGGCCATTTTCTTGGCCTCACTCTGGACCTGCTCCAATGGGTTTATGTCTTTCCTGTGCTGAGGATCTCAGAGCTGGATGCAGGTCTGTGGATGGGGTCTCACTAGAGTGGAAGAGTCTTTCAGTGGTTTTTCTATAGGACCATGACAGACAAGACCTCCTAGCCATCCCAAGCCAGGGAGTTATAGAAGAATTAAAGTCCATGTTTCCTCTTTCCTACAAGGCTTAAAACATAATTTTCTGTTAAGGTCTTGAGGACAAGCTTACTCTTACCTCTTCCTTATTCTGCATGTGCTTAGCTCTCAATTACTAGTACCCTTATACTGTAACATCCAGAGGTCATACTTTTGCTCTGATGCCATTGCTTGGTTGATGACGCCATTGCCAGTACTATAGCACCACTAATCCAGTGCCATTGCATATTGCTGGTGGGCACACACCAACACAGTCATAGAATCATCAAGGTTGGAAGAGATGTTTGAGATCATCAAGTCCAACCATCCACCCAGCACTACCACTGTAACCCCTAAACCACTAAACCACACCACCCAGCAGCAGATCCTGATGCCTATTAAACACCTCTGGGATGGTGACTCCACCACATTCCTGATCAACCTATTCCAGTGCTTGACCACCTTACAGTGAAAATGTTTCCAGCATCTAACTGAGTCTCCCCTGTCTCATCTCTAGGCAATTTTCTCTTGTCCTCTCTGTAGCTGCAGAAGAGACCAGTCCTCACTTCACTGCAAGCTCCCTTCAGGCAGTTATGGAGGGTGATGAGATCCCACACAAGCCTCCTGTTCTCGAGACAAAACAATCCCGGGCTCCTCACCCATCCCTGTAAGATAAGTTTTCTAGACCTTTTACAAGCCTTGCTGCCCTTCTCTGAGCACACTCCAGCACCTCAATGCCCTTTCTGAAGTGAAGGGGCCAGTAGGGCCCACTGAAGGCAGTACTTGAGGCGTGGCCTGACCAGTGCGGAGTACGGAGGGACGATCACTCCGCTGCTATTAGGGAGCGAACAACTCTTTGCACCTTGGTGCAGAACTGTCCCTGGCTGCTCCCCTGTCGCAGTCTTTCACAGGCCGCTGGTGGGACAGGCGGCCAAGGGCACCGTGGTTAATGGTGGCCGCGGCTCAGCAGCCGCCCGCTCGGACAGCGCTGGCTGGGCTCGCGCGAGGAGCAGCCCGCGGTCCTTCCCGCAGCCATCCCCGCCCCAGCGGGACGTCAGCGGCGGAGCCTCCCGGCGCCTGCGCCGCATCCGGGCCCCGGCGGGCGGAGCGCGGACGTGGCAGCGGCGGGCGGGGAGCGGCGGGGCGGGAGCCGGAAGTGGGCCCGGCAGTGGCGGCGGCAGCGGTGGTGAGCGAGGCCTGGGGGGGCTCCGGGTGGCCGGGCCCACCGGCGGGGCCGTGCGGTGCCCGCTGAGGGCGGGCGAGCGGGGGGGCGGCACCGCGCTCGGCGGTTCGGCCGCTGCCCGGACTCGAGGTGCTGCCGCCGCTGCCGCCGCTGCCGCTTCCTCCTCCGCCGAGGCCCGGTGACGCGTCGGGCCCTCGGTGCTGCGCGCCACCGGAGGCTCTACAGAGCCCCGGGGCTCCCCGGAACGCGCCCGGGCGGGAGCGCCCGCGTCGCCCGCGGCCCGGCCGGTGCCGGCGGCCTGCGAGGCCGGGCCGGCTGGCGGCGGGGCCTGCATTTCCAGTGCCTGGGCTGCCCCGAGACACCCGTCGGTGTTCGGTGTGGTGCGGCGACACCCGGCGGCTTTGGGTCGGGCCGTCGGTCCGGCACGGAGAACCGAGCGCTTCTTTTTGGCCGGGGTGCGCCGCGAGTCAGATACCCCCTTTTGCAACCTCCCTAATCTCCTGTAATCCTCGGATCCTTCCCCTGGCGTTTGTGCTGTGCTGTTCAAGCTTTCATTCATTCGAGCTTTGCAAAGGATGGTCGGTCCCTTGCGGGGATCTGGCGGCTGAGATTGGTTGGATTTAGTAGGAAAACTTAGTGGTTGCTTGTCTGTGGTTGTGAAAAAAGGAAGGAGGAAAGTAATTGAGATGGCATGATCGGAATACAAGTGTAGTCTTGAAAAGGTTATTATGCAAGATGGGACTCTTGCTTTCCATGTACATGGTGCTTTAAATAAGTTTTATTTTCAGTTGTTGGAATTTGCTTCCTCTCTTTCTGGGTAATGCTTTGATGGAGTACAGTGAAGCTTAGTTTCCTTTAGTTGTTTTTTGTTTTGTTTTGTTTCTTAAATATACTGATCTCTGAGAGAGACTACAAAACCATCCAAACTGGGCTATGGCTGAAGTTCTTTTTGAACTTACTGGCTAATGGAAGTGATTGCTGGGACATAAGAGAATTGCTTACACCTTTGTCAGAAGTTATCCACAGGAATTAATGTTGTACTGTCATTGAAAATACAGATTTCTTTTTCAGTTCACCACCGAGTTGATTGTTAGCTATTAGTGTGATAATTCCTTAAAAATATTTCTAGATCAATTTCTGTTACAGGATTCTGTAATCAACTTTACCAGATGTTGTGAGGAATGTTGGACAGAAATTACTGAGACATAACATGCAACTTCTTTTTTGTTGTTTTTACAAGAAATGTAAAATCACATCACTGAAATGGTAGATCACTACTGATTTTGTACTGAAGTATTTGCTCTTTATTAATGTGAAGTCTTCATGAGTAAATTTAGGGAACTCTGGCTTTAACATACTTTTTTTTCTTTCCTGCAACCTTTTCCTAAAGCAGGTGTTTAAGTTGTGGGATGGATAAGATTATATGTAGCCTGAAACTTCCAAGCATTCCTTTTTAAAGGAGACTTACTTTCAATCACATATATACACTCTGTGAAAACATAAACATTTCTATCAATTTTCTTGTGGAACAGGTTCTTGCTAATGGAACTTCCTTTTCTGGCTTGAAGCTGTGTCATTCAGGATTCTTTTGTTGTTGTAGACAGACTATGAAGTGGACATCAATATAAAGAATATATAATTGCTTCTTAATATGCTGTGACACCCCAGTTTCTAATTTCATGGCTGAAAGCTGATTTATAGCAGTGAACAGCTATTTAAAGGATTATTTATTTGATGAGTGGTTTGGTGCTTGTACTTTGAATGGTTTTTTCTTGCTATGGTAGGAGCAACCTTCCTGTAACACTTACTTATCAGAAGGAGGGTCAAAAATCAAAGGAAAAATTGATGGTTGGCTAAGGAAGGGCAAGGTACAAAAAGTCACCAACAGTAATCAACAACAAGGTCTCTGCAGAAGAGAGGTGGATGTTTTTTGTTCTTTAGGTTTGAAAAGCTGTGTTAGGGATAAATTGTGAAGATAGAGCTTGTTTTTATATGTTAAGCAAGATTCATTGTTAACATAGAAAGTGCTAAAAGGGTATAAACTGGCAGGAGGTATTAAGAAAAGTCAATTCTAACCTCTTTTAGTTTCTTGCAAGTGATGGAAATTGTGTAATGTGTATTTGTGTAGAGGAAGTTAGAGGGCAGAGATGGCCAGTGTTACAATGTATGTGAAGAAAACTTGTTTTTTAGTCTTATTCTATATATTCCCATTATTCCTTTCTCCCTTCTGGCCTCTTCCCTAAATTTGAAGCTGTTCATGTAACTTTTTCTAATCAATCATGCTTGCGCAAGATTCACAGAAATTATTTGGATTGCTTCACTCATTGTAACATATATGTCCACATGTGTGTGGAGGCAGCTAGGAAACAGAGAGATCTTTCACTGTGAAATTGTTGATGCTGTTTTGTCAGTGACTTTTGCCTCCATGGGGTTGCTCTTCAGAAGCCATGCTCATAGCAGAGCGTTTTTAAAATTTTTCCTAGAACTTTATTACAGTGATAGAAATGTGAATCAGTCCCACGAGGAGACTTGAGTCAACAAAGTACAAAATGTTATTGAAGTAGGAATCTGGTGGTGATGGCAAGAGTTGGAAGTAGTGGTAGTTTTAAGGTTAGGTCAAGACTAAGCTGCGTTTTTTATATTCAGTTTTTAATCACTTTCACTCTTGTAATTTGTATACTGTATTGTACCTTGCCCAGGATAATGAATCAGCCTAACAAAACTGGGTTTAATGTGGCCTTCTTTAGAAGAATATACAAGTGATCACACCTTAGATTCACTTTGAAAACTGTGTGTTATACTTTTCAAGAACTGTTAAAACAAATGTTTCTGGCAGTAGCTCAGAATACATAGATGAAGAAAATGTTGCCTGTGGTGTAACAAGTTGACAGTCTGAACAGGCAGGAAGAGAGAGTGCCACATATTACAACCAGATTTGAGTTGGTTCCAGTATTGCCATTTGGGTTGATTTGGACAAATGTGTGGGAAGCATTTGTTATGATGGCCTGTGAGCTTACAGATTAGTTGTCAGTTTCTGACTTCTAGGATGCGAGTTTTTTTTCCAGGGGAAAAAAAAATAAAACACTCAGTAATTTTTTTATATTTATAAAGAACCAAGTGTTCCACAAGGACTCGTAGAAGACCCAGTCAAGCTGTCAATGAAACAAAAGCAAGGACATTTCCCTTTCTGAAGAGTGTTGTTAGCTCCAGAGTCTAGGTCTTTTTAAGAATAGCAAAACCTTGCTGCTTCCAGAAAGTTGCAGAACAGAAACATTAGAAGTACTGTAGACAGTCCTCTGAATTACTGGTGCTCTCTTTCTATCCCATCTTTTGGAAATATTTTTTAAAATTTTGTGTTAAATTAAATAGGTATATTTCCTTCAGTTTCAGGATAACAGAGGTGGCCATGTCGTTGTCTTGGGTTGTGTGTGGGATTTTTTTGTTACTGAAGGTTTGGGGTCTTTTTTTAAACCCCTCAACTTCCTCAGAAGTTGAAACAAGGGGGTTTTTCTTTCTCTGGGGCCAGTAAAAAAGGCACTAGCACTTTACTGAAGGACAGTAATTTTGCTGTATGCCTTTCTTTTAGAAAGTGAGCAAGAACTGATGAGATAAAGTTTTGAAGTTTCAAAAGGGAGTTAACAGTGAATGCAGACTATAAAAAAAGATGAATATGAAGTTTTCAGTGATTTGGGATATTTGCTCATTGAAATGAGCTCATATGAGTCACTAGGGTTTTTTAAAGTTTTAATGTCATAAAAGCTTCACTGTGGTCTGATTTGTTTGGATACTAAGTAATCTTGAAGCTATTGTAAAAATTCAGATATTCTGCACCCCCTACATGTTTCCTATGTATTTTCCTCCCATCAGTTTATTACTGATCTTCACTGTCTGTCTTGTACAATAGCCTGCTGGTGTAAGTAATCGTGGCTTTGTAACTGTGTTGACCAAAACTTCATGGTCAGCTGCCTTTATACAGAGGAACAGAAAATGGTATAGAATGACTGCTTCCTGCTTTGCAAGAAAATTGTTGTTTATGGTAATGACCATTTGTCATAGGAGTTTTTAACTCTAGCATCAGTCCTGCCTATCTGAGCTTTGTGTATTGTAACTACTGAGTAGTAATATGATGTTCAACACCATGTGTAAATATTATGTTTGGCTTAGTTTTGGTAGTGTGTTACTACATGCAAAGGAATATGCTCAGCATTTTTATCCAGTGAAATGGCCTGTTTTCTCCATTTCTCCCTGTCTGGTACATGTGTTATTTCTGTCATTCCCCATACCCCAGCCACTCTTTATGTCATAAGACAGCACAGAATTCTCCCTTTCTCCATATCTCTTCAAGTGACCAGGTTCTAATTTACACTGAGATGTTTTTTGAGCGGAAACAAAATGAATGTTTGATACAAGTAACTTGTACTGGGGAAGAGGGAAAAAGGACTCACTCAGTGACAACTTCCACCTACTCAGAGGCAAATACTCTTGGTCCTTACGGTATTTCACATCAGTGATGAGCAGGTGTGCCACAAGCCTTACGTTCAGAGCAAGTTGGGCACAAAAATAATGAAGCAGCCTTGTCTGCAGCTTCAGCACTGGACTTGTTCTTAAGTCTCCCTCCTTGACCCTCTTCCGCTGTAGAGCAAGCATCAGCGTGTGCTGTGGTGGAGATGAACCTGTGCTGGCTGGCACATGGGCTAGCTAAAGGTCTGAGGTGTGTCTGCCTTTCAGCTGGGACATTGAGTTGGAACCATCAAACAAGATGTGGCTGCTTTTTCCCCAAAAGTGTAGAAGATTATCTCAAAACTCTTTTTCTCTGTAAGATGTGCATTAAATCAGTTTACCTCTCTGTTTTGATATTGTGGATGGAGCAGCCAGCTGACAGATATCACCTCCTCAGGCAGGAAATACTGATATTCACATGGGAGAGAAGGCTGAAAAGAGAATAGTAAAAGATTCTCAGGTAAGATCACTTACTGAGTATACACTCACAGCAGTAAGTCAGAAGTGGTTTACAAGGGACATGCTTGAGTTCTTGTCCCACTGTGCATTAGAAAAACAGGAGAAAAAGTATGAAAGATTCAACTGCCCTGTAGTAGTTCCTAGTCCAAGCATGAGGTCTGTTCAGGGATTTCTGCAGGTCTAACTTGTGAAAAGTGTCTTAGTGGTTATAGCTTAGGAGCTGTCCTGTGGAATACTACTCTGCAGCTCTACCTGGAGGAGAGACCTGCTTGTAGGAGCAGGGACTAGAAGCCAGGTTCCTCATGTGCAATCCAATAAGAAGGGGCAGGAAGAAGAGACCACAGCCCTGCTTCCTTGTCAGAAGACCCTGCCCAGATGTTCCAAGATGTGCAGGTAGAGGAGTTCTCTTGATGTGTTCTTCCTTCCCTGTACTCCCACCTTTGCTTTACTGTTTATACAGAACAGGAGGTGGCTGAGAGTATGTCTGTGATTGCAGTGTGGTGACACTGATTGCCTGTCTGGGCAGGAAGAGGTTAACCTTTCAGGGAACTTTGGAAGGGAGCAGGTCCCAAAGTCCAGACTTCCTGGCCACATGGCTGCTCAGGTTAGACTGTTTTGCAGAACTGAGTCAAAGGTAGTGTGGGAAACCAGAATTTTTAGAGATTATATGTTATAAATGTGACAGCAAGAGAGTAATCATGTTTAAAACCACGGTGAGATGGTTAAAAATTCTGTCATGCTCTTGTAAGCTGTTGCAAATGACATGTTAACTTTCAAGAGCAAATTACCTTTAAATATTTAAGAGGAGATCTTTTTCTAAACAAAAGCCCAATCTTTGCCTTTGTACAGCTTGGAGAATAAAAATGTAAAACTTCATATATTTCCTTTCATAAATGTTTAAAGTCTAGTTTCAGAGTAAGTATTAGTAATCTTAGAATTGACATTTGTCATGTTTACTAGCTATAGGAGGTTAAATGTAGCTTTTATATTTTGTGCTAGCTCTCTTTTGTAAGTAATTAAATCTCCTAAATGTGATATATATCTTCCCTTTATTGTATGTATGAAAGAATTTCTTAATGTGGGTGATTCTTACAGAGCTGTAGTTCTTCCAGTAGCTTTGCTATACAACTGTGGTGTCAGTTCCTGAAATAATTCTTTGGCATCGCATTTTTGGTGATGTGAAAAACCAACCTTAGTGTTGTTTGGCATGTGCTAATCAGAGTGTAGGCAAACAAGCCTGGGGCTTTGATACCTGATTGAATTAAACTACAGATTCCTGGTCAGGCTTTGCTTCTGGTGGCTGTTGCACCTCTGTCTACTCTGTGCTAAGAATTAGTTTGTACCTCTAGCACACAAGTTCACAGTAGAGTTTGGAGAAAAATATGAGGGTAGCATTAGTTATTTATTTTACATTTACTTAGCTTTTTAATATAAACTGACGTTTTTTGGTAAAAAATTTGATTGCCCTAAACATGTTTCTTTAGTGTTAGTGTAGGTAGTCTTAGCTGAAGAGGATAACAGTGACATGGAGAATCCAAAGAAGTGCAGGGGATGCAGAATATTCTTAGAAGAAACACTCCATGAGGGAATCTCCTGCCCCTGAAGTCTTCTCCTTGATTCTCCACAAATGAAAGGCACTGTGGGTTATCTGCTTGCTTGCTGTTGCTAGAATTGCCTGCTTGGTTTGGGGTCTAAAAATAACAGTTCTGCTTTTTTGTTATAAAACTAGTGAGTCTCTTTATACAGTTAGTTAGGGGAGTTGGGAATCTGTCTGTTGAGCAAGATTTCTTGCAAAAGTTTGCTAAGAAATGTCTCTCCTGTCTCTGACACTCCGTTTCAGGTCTTATACTTTGGTGTAACTCCTTTAATGCCATCTTTGCCTGTAATTATTTTCCACAATACCATTTTGAACACCTTTCCTAGGTGAAAATTTTGCTTTAGGAATGTCTTTGTTTTCTGAAATGTATGTACTTAGCAAGGGCTTTAAATCATCTCTTGCTGAAAAAAAAAAAAAGGCTATAGCCCCCTGTGCTAGTCCTGTTCTAGATTCTATCAAACACTTCACGCAGCTGCCTTTGTGGATGGTGAAGCATGCTGCTTGTAACAAGGAAACATGATGGAGTAAACTAACACAGAGGTGACAGCTGAACTTGTTCAGCGTTATTGAAGTGTTATGTTGAGGAATTGCTCATTTCTATAATGAAATCTGTTTTCTGTGGGTCTGATTCTGTGAGGTGGAAGTAGTTTGAAAGGTTTCTCAAGAAGCTTGATAATAATCTGTTATGGAGTGGCAAATGATGGTATTTCTATCTAAGGTGATGATCACAGGTCTTACCAGGATGAAACACAGACTAAGTTGATTAGAAAACATAGTTTCTGAAAATACTGTTTTAAATGATAAATGTAAAGCATTTATCTCACTTGAAAAAATTGCTGTGAAAGAGTAAGTTACCATTAATGTTTTCTCTTCCAAGTACCTTAGGATCTCTCACTTACTTGAAAACAGTAGGGAAGCTGATCAGCTTGGTTTTATATCTAATAAAAGTAATTTTTCCCCACTTTTTGCAGGTGAGGTTAGTTTGGGGATGTGAACACAATGAGTGTAAACCAGCAAGCTCACACGGGGCCTCCTTACGGGCAGCCTCAGCCTGGCTATCAGGGATACCAGCAGCCTGCCTACGGAGGACAGTCACTGCCAGGGGCTCCTCAGGCGCAGTATGGAGCTTATAATGGGCCGATGCCAGGATATCAACAGCCAGTCCCTCCACAAGGTACTGCTCACCCAATGCTTCGTGACTGAGAACCTGTGAATTGGGGCGTGTGTGGAATTTTTGCTGTGTAGTTATGCAATGTTGTAAGTCTTTGGTTTTGTTTGTGGGAGTGATTACCTTTTTTTTCTTTATATAATTTGCGTGATGCTAAAAATCATGTTGTCCCATATTCTGAGCTTATTGTGCTGTCTCTTGTCCAGTTTAGTAGGGCTTACTCTTTTTTTGGTAGGTCATAAAATTAATGTGTTGAGGAACAGCCTGCTTTTTTCTCTGTGTCCATGTCCCTATTTTACTGCAGCATGTCACTAGAGGAGTCTTCCTGATGTTGAGAGGTTATGTTGAGAGGCAGCAGTTAGGGACTGTAACAGATTTATAATTGAGACTGCCTTACATTATTATATAGAAAGATCTACACTCCATCCTGAAAGATTAAGATAGCTCTAGATAGAAAGTGCTTTTGGAGATATCTTTGCTAATGTCTTCAAATTCAATAAAAAGTTTGTGGATGTGTGGCAAGCTGACGTAGTCCAGCATTTCACTGATTCTGGATCATCTCCTTTGTTTTTTTTTGTATGTTAAAAAAATAAAAGTAATTCAATTTTTGTTTTCCTGTTTTCAAAAGAAATGCTGACTTTATTAAAAGCTTTGTGAGTCTTGGCTTTTCAAGTATGTTAATTGCTTTGGGAAATCAACAGTGGCTTTAACATTTGAAATGTAGAGGAGAAAATACTATTGCTTTGAATGCAAGTATCAGATTATGGGGATTAATTCAATTTTGCTGAAATAGCACAACGTGAACCTAAAAATATTTGGTTTTGTTTCAGATGAGTGTTTTAAGGTAATTAGGACGATCCTGGTCATGCTAATCATCTCTGTACTATTCCCCCCTGCAAGTACATCTTCAGTCTTTTGCAACTTCTCGAATTTTAACTCAGACTCGATGAAAAGGATAGAATAATCGGAGTGCCTCTAGTTGTCTTGAAAGTAACAGAAGTGGGGGACTGAAATTGGGTGCTGGATAATTGCACTGTTGGATTTTTGTCTAGACTTAGTGGAGTAGTGTAGTAAAAGGGTTGAGTGTGATGTGGTAAAGAATAGGTTATTCAAGTGCTCCATCTTCCTTTTCTTTCCATAATCCTCTTCCTCCCATGCTCTCAATAAATCTCTTCTAACAGCACTTTTAATCTGAGAGTTTTGAATTAACTTCACAAGGGGTTTGAATTCCTGTGAAAGTAATGAAAATAATTTCTGAATGGAGAAAAGAAACTGTGCTTCCTGGGAGAACAGAGGCAGAACTCAGCCATTGAGTGCTCTGTTTGACTGCTCACTGTAGCCAGCCACTAAATAATGTTTTTCTGTCTGGAAGGAATGGGGAGAAATTGGACTTGTTTAGTGAGGGAGAGAAGGGGATTCAAGAAGAACAAAAATTACCACAGATTTGGAAAAGTTGCATCAGTGCAGCTATTTATAGAAAAGAGGTTTTAGCTGTTAGCGATGTGAAGACTGATTAGGGTGTTTGTGAAGAGAAACTGATGAGCGTCTTCTATCAGATGCTTCAAGAATTTTCAGACTTCACAAGCCTGAAAAGCTTTACTTTTTAAGGGAATTAACTTTTTTCTTCAAGAGTATTTCTGGTTTGCCTTTTTTAATTTTGGGACAACATTTTGCCTTTTTTAGTTTTGGGTATGTCAGTAAGGACATACCTAGATACCTTGATAACATTCAGGTAAGCTTGTACAGATTAAAAATGCAGATTTTGTGCGAGTGATGATTGAAAGGTGGTGTGACACTGAGGGCAACAAGGTAGTCTTATTTGAACAACATAACTGTATTACTCTACTCAAGTAGTGTCACATGTACTTTCTTGTTATTTATTAGGCAAAGGCCATCCACAGTTTGTGGGGATTTTTTCCCCTCTTTTTATTTTTTTTTTGAGACCATCATTCCTGGATTTAGCAGACTGTATTAAGGAAGTCTGAATTGTCAGACTGTTCATTTTTGGTCCACTGTTTAGAATTGCTATCTTTAGAAGAAAGAAATGTAAAATTCCACAGCCAGAGGTTGACCTGTCAGTGGCTGCTGAGTATGAAATCCCTGTGGAAGAGGGAATCAAACGAACAACACGTTTTCAGAGACAGCACACAGGTGATAGTAAAAATAGTGACAGTTATCCTTTCTGCCACTACCTCCAACACATGTTTACTGCAAGTCTTTGTGGCAAGGCCTATTGTACCTGCATAATATAAGGGAGAAATAATTAATTTCAGAGGCAGGAATTTAGAAAACACTGAGGGGTAAAGGGAAAACTGCCAGTGCTGTTCTGTAATTTCAAAGTAGCTGTCTTAGGGATTTATTTTTAAAATAACAGTAAAATTGCTTTGGGGACTGAGTAGAGAAATGTTGGGAGCTGGTGCCATCTTTAGTCAGGGAGTGTTTCACATCTGATTTATTTGACAAACCCTGACTCTAAATGGAATCATGGCAGTGACGATAGTCTTTCTGAGGACCAGAAGTGGAGTGTTGTGGTGCTAGCTGAAAATAGCTGCTTCTTGCTATGGGAATACTGAAAGAGCCAGGACAATTTTGCCCCAGTCCTTTCGTCAGTCTATTGGTTTCCTTCAGATGAGGACATGCAATTGCAGGTGCAAGCACAATTACCTGAATACCAGTACCAATTAGGCTGTATGTTGTTTTACATAGGCTTGCTTTATGAAAATGTTAACATTTGTATTAGTATAAAGACTACATTTGTAGTATGTTGTGCATGGTAGAAGAGAGGGAGTATAGTTTAAGGAAAAAGGTGGTAGATGACACGAATGTTGTGTTTGAGATATTTTCTGGGCTGCAGGCTTTCAGCATTGGAAAGGCTGTCTCTCTGCTTTCTCTCAGGCTTGATTTACTGGTGTATTCTGTCTTTCCAGGTTACTTCCCTTCCTTGGGGTTTCCTTCGAAGGGCTCTCCTGTATCTCTCAACTCTGACACTTCTTCTCTTGCACCTAATTTCATAGGTAAATGGTGTCCTTTCTGTGGGAGTGTTTTTGTGCTTTTGTGCTGTGTCACTTCTTCTGTGCCAAGTTCCCATTTAATATGGATGCTTCTCTCAAAGGTTAGGTGCCTGATTGTTCAGGCAGAGATGGGTGGGACATTTCCCAATCTATTTGTAGGCAGCATTCCAGAAGCATAAATAGCATATGAAGAAATAACCCTAGCAGAAATCCCTTATGCATGCAGATTCATAGATAAAACCTGACTTGTGACTAACGCTTTCTGAAGTCTGATTTTAAAACCTGAATTGGCCTATTCAGATTCTGTAAGGTACAATCCTTAGTTTAAAAGAACTCTCTCTCACCCTTTAGAGGGAAGGTGAGGTTTGAAATGATAGCATTGCAAAGAAGTGAAAAATTTCCACAAACCACCAGTAGACTGTTACTGAAAGTCAGGAGATTTGTGTAGCTTGTCCTTTTGTTTAAGGGGGAATAAAATATTTTGAACTTCCTTGGCTATACTTAGAATCCAAGTATATGTTAGGAATAATTATTTTTCCAAAAGCTGTGACTTGAAGGAAATGTCTTTTCACAACTAGCAGTCAAAATGTAATAATTAGAAATGCTGCAGTAAACTATATTGTACTTTCCCTTTTTTTCGAACTAGTGGTATTTTGGAAGAGCTATTTCTGGAGGTGTTGATTTGTTTAGGAGATGAGGGTGTCAGAATACAACCATATAGGCTCAAGGCTTTGAGGAAAATCATAGGCATTTCCCATTTGGCTGTAAGCTTCCTCCATTTTGAGGTCTGTAATGAGTAAGAACATCACCAAGATGTTGAGGATTTGTCAAGAATAATGAATTTTAGACTAATTAACAGTAGATAACTATACCTGTTCTAGTGATTTCTTTTTCAGTGACTGAGTGGTTTGTAGTAGGGGTGATAGAAGTACATTTGAGATGAGAACTAGGAAAAGAAATACTTACAAAGCTTTTTCTGAAGTAAGCACGTATTTGTCAAATGGTATGCCTGTTAAATTTGGGGGGAGAGGAATTTAATGTATATAAAAAAGTGTGTAGGGTCCCTCCAGAAATTGTATTAAATATGCCTTCAAAGACAAAAGATTAGAAGGCCAAACAGTTTGCATGTACTATCAAAAGAAAGACTTTGGAAAACAGATGCGAGGTATCACAAAGGAAATTAAAAAGCAATAACATACAAATAGTTAGAGATCAGGAAATGCTTAGTCAGAGGAACAGTAAGATGAAGGTGCTGTAACAGTAGTTTAGAAAAGACAAGATTAATGCGATGAAAGCATATAAAAATAATAAATGTCTCTAGGAATAATTAAATCCTGTGTCAAAGTGAAGAACAGGAGGAAGTTTAGTAATAAGGAAGGAAACCCAAAAAATTACGAGTTGTTCATGCAAGGTGTAGTTAATTCCTTCCTTCACTTTAGGTTTGCTAAGAATTGGATGTAGCAGATAAGATAAAATATATGAGTTGAAACCTCATGCTTTAGGCTATAAATTATACTGTAGAAGTGCGAAATGGCTCCCCTTATTTCCTACTTTGTAATGACTGCTCACAAGAAGGTTTCAGAATCCCTTTGAAACTTGCCATGCCAGTCACTGTCAGAGAGACACAACTGTGTATGTGTGGGTCTGGTCTCATGGGGCAGTTTTAGTCATCTGTACTTAATGGTACCCTATGTGAAATAGGTTCCCTTGTGGTTAACAGGCATGGTCATACAGTTGTTCTAATTACCAGCACTGTTAATACAGTATTATTAAAAGACAAGTTTATAGTCTCTTTTTCTTTTTTTTGGAAGTAAAAACTGCAGTTGGTTTGCTGGTATTGTATCCAACATTTTGTGGTCTGTGGAAAGACTGGTTTCTGAGGCAAATATATTTGGGCTGTGACTGAACCAACTCAGTCTAAAAGATGAAAAAGTATTTTTGTTAGCCTCCAAGCTTGAGAGGCTGGAAAGAACAGTCTGTGGTGGCCCCCATTATGTTACATATAAATGCAGTAAGTTATGTAGTTTTTGAAAATGGAATCTGCTTGCATAGCCTGTTTACCTTTGAGATAGGGAAAACTGACCTTTAATGAACATTAAATTCCACTGAATACTCTTGGTTTAGATAAAAATAATTGGACTTGGAGGGGAAAGGATTCAGTACCTTACTGACATGATAATTTTTTTTCTTCATAAAAGATGAAGTTATCTTCTGAAGACCTTCCACAGCACATGTTTTCTGCTTGATCTGTGTGGAGATGGTAACTAGTAACACTGGCTAAAAATATCTGTGCATTAATTATTTGTTGCTCATTGAGTATTGTTATAGCAATCCTGCACTTGAATGTTTCGTGGTAGTTGGTTCAAGCCCTTGTTTCTGTGAGTTGTGATACTTTAATATTTTTTTCTTTATTGGTTGTAGGTTCTTTAAGAGCCCCACCAACATCTGGAGCTCCTCCTCCAGCCTCTGGAGCATCTCATCCTTCTGGCCCCTTGGCATACAGTCAATTTGAACATGGAGATGTGCAGAATGGAATTCCAGCCTCAGCAGCCCCAGTGCAGAGGTGCGTATGAGAAGAGGGAATTGTAACAAAATCCTGCCTTGGTAGACTTGTGCTAGGTCTAGACTTTTTAGATCTAAATCAAACTAAGTACTTTGGGGTTTTGTGGTGGATATTGGCTTTTTTCATTGCTTTGTTATTGTTTTGGAGCAACATTTTGCCACAGGGGTATTTGTTAGACAGTGAGTATATCTGGAGATGAAAAACCTGTGAAAGGATGTGAGCAGATGTCAGTGACTGATGAAGACCTCTTCTCCTAAGACATTGTTTGTGGTGTTCATTTTCCCCTAAAAAGATTCAGTTGCACCCACACAACTCTAGCATTTGTTCCTCATCAGTGTGAAACCATCTCTGGAGCATGTGACAGTCTTTACTGAATAATTTCTTAGTATTGATTCTGGGCCCTCTTCTGTCCCTTATGGATCCCTGAGTTACTGTCATCTAAGGCTCTACAATATCTTTTCCAGAAAGATACTGCCATTACCTCTGTGGTGAAAGTGGCAATAGTTTTGGGGAGTTCAAATGTTTTGAGTGGCAGAACATTCTTACGTA
Source organism: Cinclus cinclus (assembly GCF_963662255.1). NCBI lineage: Eukaryota > Metazoa > Chordata > Aves > Passeriformes > Cinclidae > Cinclus > Cinclus cinclus. The sequence continues at coordinate 20,466,051 of NC_085052.1, forward strand.
GCTGTGCAGGCCTTGCTGTTGCTCACCCTAGAGACTCTATGCAGCATTTCTGATTTATTGTGATAAGTGGAATGAAATTAACAAAAATACAGAATTTGTATTTTAAGAGCTAGTAGTTTTTTTGTTGGTGTTGGTTTTTTTTTGTTTGTTTGATGAAAGGTATTCAGGTACATACAGAATATGTAATTATTTTCCCAAAACTGAGCTACAATGTTTCATGTAAATATCTGAGACCCAGATAGTGTTTATGTGCTAGAAGAATTTTAAAAGGCACAGAGAATTGTAACTTCTTTTATAACAAGGAATTCAGTTTGTCATCTTCCCTCTCAGGCCACCTGCTTCTCAACCGTTTCTGCCAGGCTCAGCACCCACGCCTGTCAGCCAGATATCTACCTTCCAGCAATATGGGCCTCCCCCAGCCAGCGTGCAGCAGCTCAGGAATCACATGGCAGGGATGACAATTGGCAGTACTGCAGCCTCTGCTCCTCCCCCAGCTGGACTGGGTTATGGTAAGGTTTCCTGGCTACAGAAGTATGCTGTCGATTTTAATTTTTGCTAGTAATTTCATAAAAGATTTTTCCTTGTCAGTGATTTATTACCATATGGTTATGGGAATTCTCTGGGTGTTGACATCTGCCATGGTAAACAGGAGTTTTCTTAACTAATAGATTCATAATTGGGGAAAACACAACTGAGGCTGTTGTAGGGGACGGTGCTTGCACTGCTGGACATGAATAACAAAGGAGAGTAACAACATTGGTCTTCAACTATTGAATCTTGTGAAACACAGGACTGTCTATCCCTAATTCACCTGTAGACATGAGTCTACATGTCTTGCCACTCTTGTGCAGCAGTCCAGTCAAAAAAAAAAAAAAAAAAAAAAGGAAAAAGGGCCCCGTAAATGTAAATCACAAAGAGCTGAAAATACTCTGAATGATTGTGTGTAGAGTTCTGCTGGAAGTCAGGAAGACATTTATTTAAATAGTAGAAGCTGAATTTATGGTACGGTATTAGTTCTACAGTCACACTGCTGTAGATTAGGGGGCTTTTTAAATTGAAGACTAGAGTTTTGTCTTTATTATTTGTAAGTTGGTCTGCAAGAGTCTAAACTATTTAAAAATTGTTTTGCTAAAGAACTTTTTAACAAGCATCTTGTAAGACAGATTTTATAGGAAAATTAGGAGTAGGTAGGGGATACAGATTTCCTTGGCCTTTTGGCAGTGTGTTTGTCCAAAATTATTCTCAGAAATAGTACAGCGCTACATGCAAATGGTGCTAGTTTCATGCTGTTAAAACCACAGAGCTCAAAACCATTCCTGATCTACAGGCTCCAGCTGAGTAGGGAGTTTAAGACAGAAACTTAGTTCAAGAAATCTATGGATAGACTTGTGGTGCTTTATGTTTTGTATATTCCTGGCTTCACCCTTTTTTCTGGCCCTGAAACCTGAAATATATTCTGATTATGTAAAATAAGCAGCTCAGACTTTTGAGAGAGAAAGCAATGAAAGAACTATCAAGTTTCAGATCCCCTGAAGGAATTTCAGCTCTCTGATCAATCTAGGAGAATGGTCACTTAGGATCTGTCTCTGCTCGTATTGGTAAGTTCATCTGAAGATGAGAAAGGGGTAGATTTACTCAGGTGATGTGGAGCAAATGGGTTTTTCTTGCATCTTAATTATCTTGAGGATAGAAGAAAATGATGTTATGTCTTTTTTTTTCTTACCGGGTCCCCCAGCATCGGTTCCTCCCGTCTCAGGAAGCGTTAGTGCGACAGGATCTGGTCTCTACACACCTTACAGTGCGAGCCAAGGACCCCCTCTTACCAGTGTGTCTCAGGGTCTCCCTTTGGCACAGCCTCCGCTCCCTGCTCAGGCAATATCAACTCAGCGCCCGCCTACTCAAGTTCCCGGTTTTACCCCACCTCCTCCTTCTGCAGGGGTTGGACCTTCCTCTTACCCTCCTACCACAGGCGCTCCAAGGCCACCTGCCATGCCAGGCCCACCACTGCCTGGGCAGACAGTTGCTGGACCACCATCATCCCAGCCTAATCATGTATCCTCACCACCACCTCCATCAGCTATGGCGGGGCTGCACCCTGGGCCTCCCATGAGTGGTCTCCATGGACCACCTCCTCCCACTCATCCTCCTCAGCCAGGATACCCAATGCAGCAGAATGGTGAGTATTCCTAGTAGAGGAATTTTAAGTTACTTATTCTCTGTATGCTGCAAAGTGAGAACTAGATTTCACATTGTCACTTGTGGACTCCTGGCTGCACATTAAAACTTTCCTCTTGTTTCCCTGTGCTCCTGTCTGGCATGATATCGTGTATCATTCTGAGATACTTTATAATACAGGTTTTAATCATATAAATGTAACTAAAGGAATTCAAGCCTGCTTGGCCAAAAAAGTGTTCAGCAATTAGTGCCATAATACTACCAAAATTTATGATCAAAATTTTATTATGGACTGTAATTTGATGTCTGCAACCTCACCTGTTCAAAAACAGGCATCGGAAATACTGAACAGTCTTATTTATATTTTTTAAATTTGTGGCCACTGTGCCTGTGTATGGAAGGAGTTGTGAAACACTGAAAAAAGAGTTGCTATGTTTTCTCCTTTAACATGCATAACCATATTTTTCTCCCTTGTAGAAGCTTGCATGTCTTAAATGTACTTAAAAGTAAGGCAAGTTAAACTATCTGAATTGAAAGCAGTTTTGGCTGGTTTTTAATCGATAACACTTACAGATAGCTGTGATAAAGTAATCGTGTGCAAATGTTAGGACTGAGAATCCCACCCCCCATGCAGCTTTGCACAGCTGGACAGGTAAATGGCTTAAAAATACCTGTTCAAATTCCTATGAACTGTAAAAATACTAATGGGTTAAATCACGCTGTTACTCTGTAAGTTACTGGAATTGTCTAAAATAATATAAAATAGCTTCAGGTAGTTACAAAACAAAAGACAAAAATCACACATTAGCCTATTGCTATAATTTCAAACAAGTCAAAAGTGCCCAAGGGAAGTCCTTGCATATCTTTAATTTGAAGAATTAGGGATCGTCCACTAGCTTATGTGGCTGTTCTGTGTGCATTTTCCATTAGACAGTTCTGCAAATAAATGTTCATAGTGTGTGGTCTTAATATGTATTGTAATCAACAATTACAAACTCTAAAACTATTTACAGTAGTATGCTGGTTTGGTCTGAGGTAGAGCTAATAGAGTTCAGACTGAAAACCTCTGTTCCCTTAAGTCTGGTTTTGAGGACTGTGTGTATCAGTTTATTGGATTGTTGGTAGAGATATACCAGTCTAAGATGAAGCACTGTGATAAAGATGTTTAATTGCAATTATTTGAAAAGCACATGATTTTATTTTTCTTGAGGGTGGGTTTTTTTATGTTTTTGTTTTGTTTTGTTCTGGTTTTTTTATACTGGCAGGAAATGTGAAAAGTGCCAAATGAAGAAATGCCTAGTATTAAGCCATTGTTTGATTTTTATGGATTTTACTTGTTAAGGTTCCTTTGGACAGATGAGGGGTCCCCAGCCAAACTATGGAGGAGCCTATCCAGGAGCACCAAATTATGGAAGTCCCCCTGGACCACCACCTCCACCAAAACGCTTGGATCCAGATTCCATTCCTAGCCCTGTAAGCTTACTTGTTCTTACCAGTGTAACTCTTCCATGGTGTCTTTGCAGAAAGCACCTGACGAAGACCAAAGCTGAAAACAGGTTTCTCATTCCAAGGAACATCAGTCTGTTTTCCTGCTTATGTTTCTCTCTTCTATCCACCTTCAGTCTTTTCTGATGAGTAAGCCCAGAGGCAGTATTTTTCTTGGTGACTAAAAAAAGACACTGCATATGGAAGTCACTGCTATAATTCCTCAGGTCTTTTTCTGTGCTGTGTTATCTTTTGAGAATCCTTGAAGGCTTTGATTAAACTTGTTTCTCCATTTCTGGATTCTTGCATAATGACTTTCCAAGGTGAACTAATTTCAGGTTTTGAGGTGACAGTCTGTGAACTGTGTGATCTATGTTTAAAGTATGGTTAGTAGGAGGTGACTAGTGCTTTTCCTATAATCTGTCAAAAAACTGGTTTGTGTTTTTTTGGGTCACGAAGTCATGATGCTGCATCAGTCAAATATGGACTTCTCAAACGGCGTTTTTTCCCAGCTTCTCAAACTGGGCTTTTCTTTCAGAGTGGAAGTTCTGAGACAGAATAAGCAGTTAGATGTAATGGTTAGCAACGATAAGTAATATTAAGCCTGGTGGTATTATTGCCACTAGTCTACTGTGCTGTTCCTTCCACTGCTCTTGATGCTGTTTCTGTGCTTCAAAACTATGAAAATAATGTAGTCTTGAGTTCTAGATCAGAACTGATGTTATTTGGATGGAACTTCTATTTTAAAAAGATTACCTCTTTAGATTCCAGGTTTATGTAAAGCTTACTATTGTTTTTTTTCACAGAATATAAATCTTCAAGTGCTTTCTGCCCCTCTTCTTTTCCACTAAATGAAATCTCAAATGGCTTGTGTCAGTTACCTTCGTGTCAGCATGTTCTTAAAGCATACATCTTCAGTTTCTAACCAAAATGAGTAGATGAGCCACTGCCTCCATTAGCAAGGCATTCAGAGCCAAGCCCAATATTCTGGCAGGACTGGTTTTGGGATCAGTGTATGCTGAAGAAGCTGATGTGTCCTATTGCATGAACCAGTATCTAAATGTATCTAAATTCCAGTGCTACAGGTTTGGGTAGAGAGAAGTAACACTGTTACTTTTTGGTTTATTATTCTCTTTTTTTTTTTTTTTTGGCACTCTTATTTCTTATTTAAAAAAAAAAAGCAACTTAATGAGCTGCCACCCCAGCAGAAACCCAGGCACAGAATAGACCCTGATGCAATTCCTAGTCCAGTAAGTGCTGTATATATATATGTCAATTGTAGTCTGTGTATTGGTGACCATCTGTGCATGCCTGAAACCTGAACTTCACCTTACTAACCCTCCATCATTAATCTTTTACCCTTTCCTTGCTGTCTTCTGCTTGCCTTATCAAAATGAGTAACATTACACCACATGAGGTTGTTGAAATCTACTGTGATGAATGGTGAGGCAATAGAAAGCAGTGTTTCAGAAACAGATCATGAAGAATGTCTCCCCTTCACTTTGTCTGGTGTTTAGGATATCGCCTTCAGCAGATTCCAGCTGGCATTTCCAGTGTAAGCCAGTAGTATCATTGCCCATACAACGTGTGTCTCATGTCAGCATGCACACAGCATGAGCTGTTGTAGCCATGTTTTCTACCATTTTTTGATCAGAATTTGATTACTGTTCTTGTTGATATACCAGTACTGGGCTAGTGCTCTGGAGTTCTAAAATTGCAGATGAACTGGAGTTTTTAAAATGTTAATTCCTGATACAAATCTTCTAGTATAAGGCATGGGGAGCTACAAACATTCTGTCATTATCTGTGCTCGTGCATAACCATTAAATTTTGAATTTTAAAATTTAATGTTTATGTTGGAGAATCCTATCTAAAGAAAGAAAAAAAGCAGCTACCTTTTGGATTGGAAGACAAAAAAAAACTTTTGGGGTTTTGTTACCCTGGGTCACTTCTTTTTCATGTAGTCAGAGTTTATCATTTAATGGGTACCAGTGGTGAGATCACCAATGTCAGTCAGCCTGTAGACTTTTGAAATGGTACTAGATTTATTCTAGAGTAGTCACTGAAGCTATGGGAGGCTCTTTGCTGGCAGCTTGCAATCTGTAGTGAGAGGGTGGAAGTCCTGCCATACGAACTTCTGCATTTCAGAATTTGCTCTGGGCAAAGGCAGATGTGCTTGGTGTCAAAATAAGAGTAGAAGAATGATTGCTAGCTTTAATTATTTCATTCAGTCACCACTATGGAAGTGTAGTTTAAACTGTGCACAGCTACAAAGGTCAGTGAATATTTTAGTTAAGTAGAACTATTTAATACATTTTCATTATCTTAAGCAAATTTGGACTTGTGAAGAATTTGAAATACCAAGAAATTTAAGATTTTTACAGTCTTTGAAGTTTGATTCATTGACAAATCTGTTGAAATTTCACTTTCCACATTCCCAGAATTCAAATCACATATCCTTGAGCACCACAAAGCAATGAAGACTTCCACCTGAGCTTGCAAGTCATCTGTCTTTAGGCCAGAATTACAGTGGTTAGAAATAAAGGCATACTATGAAAGCAGTGGGACTATAACAGAAAGAAAAAAAAAACGGATTACCTATAGGACTTCAGCTTGAGGCTTACAGAAACTTCTAATTCTTATTTGACTGGAACTGTACAGGGGAGTACTGCCAAAAATTCTTTTCTTCATCTGAGTTTGTTTTTTATGAGTTCAGATCAGACTTTAAAACACAGAATATGCTGCTACTAAGAATACTTGGGGAAAAAATAACTATTCGCAGCTTGTAACTTATTGTTAGTCACATTAAATACTATTTGAAATCCAACTGAGAGGTGACTGCTTGACAAAATTTACTTGCTTTTCCTATTTTTAGAGATAGTAAAGTTTGCCTCAGGTCCCCTTTTCACTGCCTTAGAGATTGTTTATTTTACAGTACTTTGAAACCAAGCCTCCATAATAACATGGTATTTTCCATCACAGATTCAAGTGATTGAAGATGACAGAAATAACCGTGGGTCAGAACCATTTGTCACTGGAGTGAGAGGGCAAGTCCCACCTCTTGTTACTACAAATTTCTTGGTCAAGGATCAAGGTAAACTGTTTTTCTTTTCCTAAACAAACAAACAAAACAAAAATCCCAAAGAGTCAGTGACAAAACTGTGTCCTTAATGGAAATACATGCTTTACCAACAGAAACTTAGTTTCAGGTCCTGAACTCGATTTAGATTCTCTTGATTGTTTGGTAGCTAGTAACTAATTTGCAGGTAAAAAATGTTTTCCAAGGCAGATACCTAGGACCAGCATTAGCAGAGATATCAGAAAGCAGAAAATTAAGTGTCTTCTATAGAGCTTTATAAAAAATATTTAAGAACTCAAATCTACTAGCAACATCATTAAAATTGGACTGGCAACTGTGTTTTATAAAATTAAGAGGGATGTAAATTGGTTTGAGGGTTCCATAGAGAAAAGATATTTCATCTTTTAATTGCTGACATTTTTTTGAGTTTTAAAGTTTCAGAAAAAACTTCAGAATCTGATTCTATTCAATCGAGTATTTCAATCTTCAGCCAAAATTACAATGCAAAAGTAGAAATGTTTGAGTAGAGTTTTCTGTCTACATTACATTTTAGTCTATGAATATATTAAAAAGAAATGCCTTTTTATAGGTTTAGATTGACATGGAGTCAAGTTCATTTGTTTTAAGGTCTTTTATTATATGTAGTTAATCATGAAGAGGTATTTTATTTGGAATTGAAGTTTTCCATAGATTAAAACTCAATATTTAGCTAAGCTCTTAGTGTCTGTGGCTTAAGGACACAACTTAAGGTATCCTTGTTTCTGTTCTTGAAGGTAAACTTAATTTGTACTGAAATTTGTGGGGCTTTTTTATTTGTTCCCCAGGTAATGCAAGCCCCCGCTACATCAGATGCACATCTTACAATATTCCCTGCACCTCTGACATGGCCAAACAATCCCAAGTTCCCCTGGCTGCTGTCATAAAGCCTCTGGCTACTCTGCCACCGGAGGAGGTGAGAGCCGTGTGTAGAGTTACGTGTGCTGTGTGCACACTCGACAGGAGAATGCTCTCAGGTGTCAGCATTTAACAGATATGTTTAGAAGGCATATTTAGGTAATGAAGACCAGGTAAACATTGATTCTCCAGCAGGTGTGTGATAGATATCTGTAAAGCAGAAGAATGTTGTGTTCAAAGCGTTTAATATTTTGACTGCCATGATAATTTCAGCTTTTTTGCAGTAGCTGTCAAGCACTGTGACTAAATTGCCAAAATACGAGGATGGTCACAAAGGTGTAAGCTGATCTCACTTTCTTTCTTCATCTAAAGTATTTAAATGGTTGCTAATCGTAGTTGTTAAGTCTTTTCTAGAATGCCAGGTTGTGAAATGGGGTTAGAATGTATGAAACAGCACTGGTTTAGCTGTCTAATATGCATGTACATGCACAGCATTGTGTGGGATGACAGCACAACACTGAGTACTGAGCACTGCTGAGCTGCACTTGTATTTCTGCCCTTTCTCTCTGCAGCACTTATTTCTTTCTAGGTGTAATGCGTGGCTGTTGAGCCTTTTACCCACTCATGTTTGCTGAGACATGAAAGCTCAGAGACTTTTACAGAGTTTGACTTTTTCTTAAGTAGTCTAAATACTCTGGCTACTGTGTAGTGTTAGCCTGCCTGGAGCAGTGACATGAAGACAAACAGGCTTGTTAAATTTGAATACATAGGTCTGCAGTGTCCTGTGCCTGTTAAACCTAACTGTAGCATCTGCTGAGGAAAGCAATTTCCTCTGGTCTTCTAAGGTTATTTTTCTCCTGTTGCATTTCATTAGTGTTCCTAAACTATGGTTTGAATTTTAAAAACTGGTGTATGATAAAACTGATCTGTGGCTGAAGTTTAAAAGGAGCACTAAACAGGGGAGAATAAGGTCTTTCTTGAGAAACTTGGAGGCTTGTGGAGTAGCACAATTTTAGAGAAACTTTACAAGTAATAGTTGTTTGGTCTCCTGGTGTGTTTATGCTTTGAACAAACTCTTGTGGTGTCCAGAAGAAAAGTGTCTAGAATTGGAAAATTGCCTTGGAGACCAGTCAGCTAGTGTTTGGAAGTTCTTTCCAAATGGCAAGGGCAAACTCTTGGAAGGGCCCTTCCAAGACTCAGCTGTTTAAAGCAGCAAGACTGTAATTAGAGCTAAAGCTTTACATACTTGTAATGAAAGGATAAATGTTTAATGAAATAATGTCTTATGAAACCAAAGCATTCAGATAAATTTAGGATATATAAAAATCCAGCCTGATTTCCGAATCCAGGACCTTTGCCTGATGTTATGCACTGCTCAGAAAACCAAGCTTGAGGCTTTGGAAAGAAGTACCTCTGTCTTCTGGGAGTAAGTGGTTAATGACAAGTTACATATAGTGCTGCCTGTTTTCAGCACCCTTGTAATTTGTTTTCATGTTACAGAGGGAGAGGCTGAGGAAGAGAAAATTGTGTTAATTGTCTTGAAGTACAATACCAATATTGCCTGCCAATCAGAAAACTTGACCTTTTTTTTTTTTCCTCTGAAGAAATCAGCCTGAGCTGTAGGAAATGAGAAATGCCAGCTGCAGAAGCATTGTACTGCCATTAAATGATTAGTGTGGTTGAATGAAAGACATAACACATCTGTGGCATGAAGAGGAAAGTGACTGGAGCATTTGCTCATCTTCTGCTCAGGGAATATGTTGTCTCTTAAACATGACCATCGATTTAGAGTAATGGAGAGAATTAAGACCAGACACCTTTACTGGCAGAAATTTTAAAAACAAGTAGTTAAATTTTTGAGCTAAGTTCTTAGTTCAAAAGGTGCTTTGTACTATGAATGCAGCTTATAACTTGCATGAGTTCTCTCTCAGTCATTTTAAGGTGCTTCCTGCTCCTTCTGTTGCTGAGAAGCTGCAGAAGTTGCCAAGCGTCTTATTCTGGTTTGGGTGCAAAAGAACATTATAAGTAATAGTTCAAAAATAGTGTCACTATGTAAGAGTTTTGAGGACTTGCTGTATAGTGGGATCGAGACACTAAGAGTTTGTGGTTATGATGTATTTCATGATGGAGTTGAAAAATAAGTCTTAGCAGATGGAATTTTTTAAGGCAGATACTCTGTATTCTTTAATATATGGAATGAAATGACTGGCTTTGCTATTGTCGAAAACCTTGCTTTTTACAAGGGGAAGAGATAAGAGGTGAAGAGTGATTTTGAGTCTTCTGTGTTCACTTGGGATAAGTCTGGTAGTGGAATGTGGTTGTGTTCTTCAAGCAAGCTACTGGCTACTGGCTACGTGGGATAGCCCATTAATGACTCTAGCCCTCAAAATACTGTTGTGCTGGAGCTTGAATTGAAAAACATCTAAATATTTGTTCAGGCTTCCCATATCCCCTGCACTCTTTCCCACAGCTGCCAAATGTTAAATCCTATGCTGTGTACAGGGAGATAGAAATGACCACCCAATGCAGAGCTTAAAACTTTCTCATCATCATGAGAGCTTTCTTTTCATGTGCTTTTTTTCTCTTGCTTCCACAGACCCTTCCTTATTTGGTAGACCATGGAGAATCCGGTCCTGTGCGATGTAATAGGTGCAAAGCTTACATGTGCCCTTTTATGCAATTCATTGAAGGTGGAAGGAGGTTCCAGTGTTGTTTCTGCAGCTGTGTCACTGAGGGTAAGGTTTCTTCTGGAAATCCCTCTTTGGGCTCTACTGGAAAGGTCTTTGAACAAGATGCAGACAAATAAATCTTTGTCATGTTATGATAATTTACAATGAATACTGTGATTTAGGATGTGTCTAGTTTTGTAAAAATTATTGGAAGGCATGTTCATTGTTCAGTTCTGAAATTGTATTCAAAAAGGTGCTTCTGCACTGTAGTATTGTAGCAAATTTTTAAGATGAGGTATTTATGCCTGGTGGTTTAAAAGACTATTGTATTTTCTTAGGGTATTTCAAAAGTACGGCATTTTTGAACAGACTGAGATATAAATCTAGTCAGTAGCATGTGTTAGGATTTTTTTTTCTCAAAAAGCCTTTTTTTGTCTCACTAACACAGATGAGATTGTGGTTAAATCTGCTACAGCTGAATACGAGTGTTCAGTACAGGCCAGTTAATATTAGTTGCTCTTCCAAATTAGTTCAAAACATGCTTCCTTTTAAGCAGAAGTTACAATGAGCTGCTCACAGCATGACATTTGTAGATTTGTTTTGAAGGCACAGTGGAATGTAAGGTACAACAAACCTTATGATGATGTTTTCAGTCTTCTGTTTGGTAGCACTGATGGCTTTTAATGGATTGTTCTTAATACCCCAGTTGTGCTGTACAACTGTTCGTACTAACCAAAATGGAGGTTAGAAATGGCCAACTTTAAAACTCAGTTTTGTCTGGTGGTTTTCTGCCTGCGTACACTCCCTGTCCTGCTCACTCAGCAGCTGTATGAAGGGCTGTACCTGTAACAAGTGAGCAGAGGCAGAAAAGGGAGGGATGCTGAGAGACTGCTGATGAAAGCAATACTGTGGAAACACAATGTAGTTGCACCTAAAATTTGAGAACAATTTTTGTATTATCTGCAAATGCCGTCAGGCAATTAGCTTGTATGGGATGTGTACTTGGAGACAAGAGTGATAGATGCTTATATATAGTCTCAATGATATCACTTTGTTTTCTTTTGAACTTCAGAAACTTGGAATGCTTATAATAGTTTAAAAGTGGTGGATAATGTCATTCTAGGTAATCTCATTTTAATCTCCCCTGGAACTGTATAGACAGCTATATAGAGCTATATAGACACCTATGGCTGGAATAAATTTTGTCATCTGAGCAGTTCTGCAGGAGTGAGTGTCTGTCATGGTAGTTCTTGGGGCACAAGGGGAAACACTTTGTTTCTGCAGCTGACTTTTATATGCAAAAAATTAGCTTAACTTCCCATTTTATTTTCTGTACCTTGTACCAGCACAAAAGCTGGGTGTGTGGTTGTACTTCTGTTCCTCCTCCTTAATCCACTGTAAGAAGTACTTTGTCTATTCTGATAAAAAGATTATGGGAGTCTCTGCACACGGGAGTGCCTGGAGGCTTTACTCTTGTGCAGCATAGGAAGGGAAGGAGAAACTAACTTATATAGCAAAATAGGAAGCTCAATATTTTAAGCCTGACTTGAGTTAGTAATGCTGTAGCTTGTAGTTTGCCTCAAACTCTCTTCTGAGTAATTTGTTAATGCTTACATGAGATGATTATATTTTTCCTTTGGACTAGATCCTTCAGAATAATCCTAAAAGTGTTTTGTAGTGATGTTTCTGATATGAAATGTAAAATGAAAATGGAAGGGAGATTCAAGAGAAGTATAACAGTAGCTATACTGTATGCTGTCTGGTGCATGAGACAAACTGGAGTAAGTTTGTATTTTTTTGCTTTAATGATATTCTTAAATTGCCTTAATATTTTTAGTACTTGTGTGCTAGCCCAGAGTGCTAGTTCACTTCCCTGGAGTTTTGTTTGAAGCAGCTGTTGTCACGTTGGCTCTCTAGTCACAATGTTTATTATGGGCATATCACTGAGCTTAATGATTTTTCCTTTGCCAGTGCCACCTCACTACTTCCAACATTTGGATCATACTGGAAAGCGAGTAGATTTCTATGACCGACCTGAGTTATCATTGGGGTCGTACGAGTTTCTGGCAACAGTTGACTATTGCAAGGTACAGTAGTACGTTTTTATTGCTGGATTTGTTTTGCTTTTAAGTAAAAAGACTATTTTCTTGAAAGTAAGAAAGACGTGAATTGTCCAGGGCTGATTTCTAGGTGGCAGAGATAATTGACAGCATTAATCCAGCCCACTTTTTAGTGTAAAATAACATGCTTGTTCACTAACTTAGAAAACCAGTGAAGGTCCTGATAACACATGACATAATATAACTTAATAGATGTCTCTATTTTTTTCTCTGGAGCTATATAAGCAGCTGTAGCTGTGCTTACCTTAGGAATTCTGCTGAAGGGATTCTTGTGTAGTAGTTCTTGGCAGAAAAGGGAATTGTAGAAGAGGTTCAATGCAAGTACAATAGCCACTATGCAATGTGCCACTGGTTCCCTAAGGCAGACCTTACCTATTGAACTTAATTTCAAATACAGCCATAGTGATTAAAAGCACAAGAATAGTGTGGAAATGTATATTTCAAAGCTGGTTTGATTTTAAATTAAAGATTTAATAATAATTAACTTCTAAGGAATAAGGAAAATATGTGCAAGGTATTTATTAAAGCAACTTATAATATCTCTGCTGAAATATTATGCTGAGAAAATAGATGCCTAGATGTTTTGAGTTGATACTGGCTGCCTTCTAATACCTCTGCTTTACTTTGAATTAAGACAAAAAGTCCAGTTATTTTCTCACAGCATAAGAAGAATTTTGAATCAAACAAATGCAATCTTCACAGCTTTTTTGAAAGTTCTTCTCTTTTGCTTTTGTTCTGAGTGCTTGTTCTAGTATGACCTATAGACTTCAGAAAACTATTGACTAAAACAAGTTTTTCATTCCCAAAAAAAGTCTGTTTTTTAAGAAGGAAAAATTGTAATGCTTGAAGGGGAAAATCTCTCACTTTATATTGATGGAATCACCTATGACAAGTCTGGTCAGGTTCCAAAGTCTTGAGAACTGGCAGAGATCTTCCCTGTCTACTTTTCCAATCTAACTTAGTCGTGTAAATGGATTATTTAGTTATAACTGTTCTTCTCTGATCAATGGTAAAGTCAGTCTAGGGCATTTAATACCAATATGCTTACATGTCTGTTAGTTGGAAAAGGATAGGAGAGTGAGCTGAAAAAACAACTGCTGCTCATGCTTGCAGAGGTCCATGAGAGCAGCTAAGGTTTGACCAGCATTGATTTGTCTGTGTTAGCATGCTGTTACGTGAGCTGCGTTAGTAGTGTGATTTTTTCCCCTCTCTTCCACAGAATAACAAGTTTCCTAGTCCACCTGCTTTCATTTTTATGATTGATGTGTCTTACAATGCTGTGAAAAGTGGCTTAGTGAGGCTAATATGTGAAGAATTAAAGTCACTCCTAGATTATCTGCCCAGGTAGGTATCTTGTGAACTGCTGTAGTCATAAATGCAAATGGGGGATGCTGTTTCTTTTTCTCTTAAAAATGCTAGAAATTTAAAAATTATTCAATAATTTTCAAAATATTTTTCAATATCAAGGTTTTCTTCAGAAAAGGGCCAAGCAGAACAACTTTCTTAATAACCTTCTAGGTGAAAATAAATTTTACTTCCTTACATTTTTCCCTTAATGTGTTGGTTGTGTGTAATGGTTTATCTAGCTTCTTGGATGTGAAGGCTAGTATGTCTCTTACAGGGAAGGAAACATGGAGGAATCAGCTATTCGAGTAGGCTTTGTCACCTACAACAAAGTGTTACACTTCTATAACGTGAAGAGCTCACTGGCACAGCCACAAATGATGGTGGTCTCAGATGTGGCAGATATGTTTGTGCCACTCCTTGATGGTTTTCTGGTGAATGTGAATGAGTCCAGGACAGTTATTGCCAGGTAAAGTAATAATATCGATTGATTTACAATGTGTGTAGTAAAATACTTGTTTGGTAGATTCACATGTTATGAGCTTAATTATCATGTTAAGTCACTCTATGTATTTTAACTTACTATACTCTTTGAGATTAAGCTGGCACAGTAGAATGGGGAAACTGAAGGGCTAAGGGATTATTTGGCTCATAGCCAGCATGACAGAAAGTGTCATTGAGGGGAATTAGTGCAGAAGGGCAGTTTTAGGAAGAAAAGACAAACAAACAAAATCCAAGCCCCAAAAAAAACCCACCTAAAATAAAGCCACACAACTAGAATGATGTAGAGTGAAAGCTGTAAGAATACTTAATCCATGTCTTTAAGTCAACTGCTTAAATAACTGCAAGCTGAGACAACAGGGGTGTCCAGTTTTGGTTCTGTGGAGAAAACAGAGTAAGTGGGATAAAGAAGATAAAATCTGAAAGGAGAGAAAGAAGTTAAGAAAGTTTTGGCAAACTATTTACCATGGTACTTGAACTGTAATTAATCTGTGGTGTGTAGCTAATTATAATTTATGAAATAGAACTGGAATTCCATATTTTTGGAGAAAATTTCTAGCCTGCTTTTCAATGCATTAAACCAGCCTAAATACAAAACTGTTGATTAAACCTATTAATCTTTGAGTAGTGCACAAGATGCTTGGCTAACAGAGCCAAATATCACTAGTATTTCCAAAACATTTACTTGCCTATGTATATTGGATACATTAAAAGAGAAGAAATACAGAAGAGCTGTGGAATAGGAATCAGTGGAGGCTATAGAAGGCACTGAGGATATGGATGAAAGAAGCCAATGAAGAACAATACAGCATTTTTTCACAGAGGAGATGCCAAATCATGTAAAAGTTATGCAAATAAGACATGCAAATAGACATGTTAGGGACTTCTCTTTAAACATCGCTCTTCCAAATCATCAGCTGCAACTGTGTGGCTTTTCTTATTAAGTGAGATCTTGAATTAATCCTTTTTTTTCTTGTTCTTTGCTAGTTTGCTGGATCAGATTCCAGAAATGTTTGCAGACACAAGAGAAACAGAAACTGTTTTTGCACCTGTGATTCAAGCAGGGCTGGAGGCACTGAAGGTTAGTAAATGCATTTTTATGACAGATTGTTTTCAGCCAAATACTCTGAAATTCGTATTCTAACACACACTAATAAGACAATTCTAAAGGTTTTGTAAGCTACTTGTAGTAGATGCACTACGTGTAGGGAGTACTTGGCTCATTCTTGAAGTGCATGAACTGTCTGTTTTATGCAGCTATCTGTATGTTCTTTACCCAGTTCTTTTTTTAATAATGTTTTTCAAAGTGCAAGAACATGGCTTACTCTCAGTTGTCTGTCTGGGTTTTGCTTTAAACAGTTTACAGAACCTACAAGGGAAAAAGAGACCCTCCAGCATTAAAAAAACAGGTGCTGAAGTCTGTTAAGTCTCATGGAGGTGTTGTGTAATTCAGTTTCTTTTTAATCCTTTACTCTGGTAGAATCTTAAATAAAAGGAGAGAATATCATCAGCTGAAGTTGCCTGCAACAAAGTGCTAACCAAGTAAACTTTTCCTAAGGTTCTTCCATTCTAGTACTTCATCCAGATATAATTACATGCATGGTTTAACTCTGACCTGTATCTACTGATCAAATTGATTGCTTGTATGGCTTCGCCCCAAACTGTTGACACAACTCTATTTGTCACATCAGTCAGAGAATCATTTTAGTTGGATAAGATTTTTACGATAAGCCCAACCTTTAATCTGGTACTGCCAAGTCCTCCACTAAGCCATGCTCCTAACTGACACTTCTGCACATTTTTAAATACCTCCAGGGATGGTAACTCCACCACTTCCCTGGGCAACCTGTTCTAGTGCTTAGCAACCCTTTCCATGAAGAAGTTTTTCCCAATATCTAATCTAAAACTCTGCTGCTGCAACTTGAAGGCATTTTCTCTTTTCCTATCCCATATTAAATAGGGGAAGGGGCTGACTACAGCCTTTTTCATGTATTTGTAGAAAGCAAGATCTCCCCTGAGCCTCCTTTTTCTCCAGGCTGGACAACCTGAGTTCTCTCACTCCTCAAGCAAGAATTGTGCTCCAGATCCTTAACCCTTCTCTGAACATGCTACAGTTTCTCAGTGTCCTTGTAGTGAAGGGCTCAAAAAGTCAAGGTGTAGCTTGACCAGTGCTGAGTACAAGGGGAATGATCCTTAAAAGTCTCTCTTAAACTCAGTTTTTGTTACAATTGTTCAATCAAGATACAGTAAAAATTGCTAATTGACTTTTTACATACTGCATGTGTCAGAGAAAATAACCTATTAAACATTAGCTAGTGTTGGCATGGGATGTTGATTTAAAATTATTGATCTGTTGAAGCTCACATTACAAAATTCTTTTCCATTTCTGTGGCTTTTTTCCCCAAATTAATTAGTTGCAAACCAGGGAAGAAGGTACTGCAACATGTTTGCACAAAACCTTTTGTATCTGGGTCCTCCCTACTCTTCTGTCTCCTTGGAGAAAGTTCTTTTCTCCCTGCTGTGGAAAGAGCACAAATCCAGAAGAACTCAAACTTGCTCTTCTGTAACTGACTGGTATTTTGTGCTCCCTCTCTTGGACACCAGTCATGTAACCAAGTCACAGTGGGCCTGTGTGTATGGTAGAGTCACCCTGACTTCAAAAGAGTGGTGAGGTTGCTTAGTGTTTGTTCTTGAATCACAGCTTCCCTTGCAATTTGTGTAAATATTTCTAACCTCTGTTATTGCACTCGCTTTCCTGCAGGCAGCTGAGTGTGCTGGCAAGCTCTTCATTTTCCACACCTCTCTGCCCATTGCAGAGGCTCCAGGGAAGTTAAAGAACAGGGATGATAGGAAACTGATCAACACAGATAAGGAGAAGGTAATAATGGTTTGCATAATCCTTACATAAGGGTGTATATTTTGCTCTTTATGGAATAAAGTAACTGAAACGGCACTTAAAAATTACAAGGATAGCACATACTGTAACTGTCCCAGCTAATATCTTTCAACATTCCACTTCTGTCTTCTGTTCCCAAGCAGGGCTATGGAGACTTGACATCATAAGGACAGCTCTAGTCTGAGAACAAGAAGAGTTAGCTCTAGATTGTTACACAGTGTAAAATACCAAATCTGGGTTCAAGTGAATGTGCTGAATTTACAATTAAATAAAAATTTGTCGTAATTTCTGTAATAATTAACAGCTCTTCAAAGGCAGAGTCAGGGAGAACTTAGATGTTTCTACTTCCCCTGAAGAAAGACTTAAAGTATAAAAGAGTATTGACTGGGATTATAAACTGGATCTCACTTTCCTTTTCCTCCACAAACTTCTGATGTCATGTCTGATTTCCTTTCTTAGACTTTATTTCAACCACAGACGAGCTTTTACAACAATTTGGCCAAGGACTGTGTGGCCCAGGGCTGCTGTGTGGATCTATTCCTGTTTCCAAACCAGTATTTGGATGTGGCGACTCTGGGTGTGGTACCTTACCAGACAGGAGGCTCCATTTATAAGTATGCATATTTCCAGGTAGGAGTGACATTGACTCAGGCTGGTATTTGATCCAAGTAAGAGTAATTGTTCAGCTGAGAGTTCTTTTTTTCATAGTGAGAACCATAATGAAGAAGTACTTCTTTGGTAGTAAATGGCTACTTAAATTTCCAGATAATCAGCAAAATTATTTGGTAGCTTTGTGTCTTTATACTAACATCTCTGTTAGTAACAAAACTCAATAGGAAGAGCTAGGCTGTTACCTCTTAGCACAATATTTTATTAGCAGGCCACTGAGTCTGATATCATGGCTGACTTCTAAAGTAAGACTGCAGGAGGTAGTATCTGGTTTTAAATTACTTTATGGTTTATGAAGCCAGTCTGATTTATGGAAGTGTGAAAATTCAATTACTGCTTGCCTTCTAGCTGGAGACAGACCAGTACAGATTCCTGAATGACTTGAGAAGGGATGTCCAGAAAGAAGTGGGATTTGATGCTGTAATGAGAGTGCGCACAAGCACAGGTGGGTGTTAGCATGGAGGAATCTTAATAAATTGACCACTTCAAGTGTGTCTCATGGGAAGAAAAAAAATTTTCCTGTGATTTAAAGCACATGGTGACTAGGCTATCCCAAAAGCTCTGCTAAAGCTTTTGAATTGTAGGACTTTTGTTGAGACTGCAGAGATCCATGCTGAAATCTGCCAGGATAACTTGGTGTCAGGATCAAAAGGATGGCTGTCTTGGTATTCTGTTGAAAATAGTGGTTCATGTTGGGTTTTTCCCTCTTTTAGGTATTAGAGCAACTGACTTTTTTGGAGCTTTCTATATGAGCAACACAACTGATGTAGAGATGGCAGGTCTGGACTGTGATAAAACAATTACAGTGGAATTCAAGCATGATGATAAATTGAGTGAAGACAGTGGTGCACTGCTTCAGGTATGGGGGGAGGCTTTTTATAGAAGTGAGTTGACAATTGAACTGAATTATTAGACACTTCCTCAAGGAATTGTTTGCTCTTTCTTTCTGTACGTTACCCTACCCTTCCAGCATACTTGTTCTGAGGGTGACCTAGACTACTCCAAACTACAGTTCTGTTTTCTAAAACCAGGTCCCTTAATACAACTGCTGAAATTGCTCCTTGTTACCTTTCGGTGACTCTGATTCTTAGCATGTACTTTTAGTTTATTGTCCAAGTTTTTTACATAGTTACCTTATTTGTTCATGCATCTGAGTGTTAGTTTTTAATGAAGTATGTTCTAACCCTGCCCTTGTTATTGTAGCAGGACCTCATTTCTCTGTCTCCTGGCATTTTTGTCTCCTGCAGTGTGCTCTGCTGTATACAAGTTGTGCAGGACAGCGGCGACTCCGCATTCACAACCTCTCCTTAAACTGCTGCACACAGCTTGCTGACCTCTATCGGAACTGTGAGACTGACACCCTCATCAACTACTTGGCTAAGTATGGTAAGGGTTAATATAGAAATGAGAATTGCAGCCTCTGACTGCTGCTAAAATGCCTGTTTTGTCACCCAATGATACCTGTTTATTCTTCCTGCTTCAAATGTCGGGTGTCAGTTCTGGTACTTCAGTCAGTTGTGGGAAAGAGGATAAAGTTGTGATGTTTGTATTGCTGCTTAGGACAAGTGGTACAGATGGAGGGTGTAGGCTTATTCTTCACACAAATTCTTTGCTAAATGTTTTTAATAACAGTTTGTATTGCCACCTGTCTGAATTCATCCTCGTATTTGTTTTTGGGCTGTTTTAGTTCATTCATTAACTGTTGCAGAATTTTGCTCTTGCAGTAGGAAATGGTGGCCCTTGTTTGTAGGTATGGGTTAAATGTCATACACCTATGCACTGTACCCTATTTATCCTTTCTGGCTTGCAGTAAAAGGCTAGAAATGAAACAGAGATTGAGAGTTGTGTATGTTTATTGCCATTAAAATGAAAGAAACTGTCCATTTTCAGGCCATTAATGGAAGATGGCCAGTCTGTAAAAGGAGTTTTTACAGAACCCTGTACTTTCAATTAGGTTAAGTATATTTTAAGTACGTAGGAGATAGAGAGTTCAAGATTATGTAATAAAATGGAGCAAATGATCTCCTTCAGATTATCAGTAGGAATATATCGTCATTTTCCTACAAGTTTGAAGCAGGAAGAATAAAGGCTTCCATAAACAATAGTTGTTTAGATTTCCTTTGTGGGAGTAGTGTTGGGGTTTTGCTGTTCCTGAGCAATCACTTGACAGCAGTCCATCTCTTTCCTCTCTCTTCGCAGCATATCGTGGAGTCCTCAGTAGTCCAGTGAAGACTGTACGAGATGCACTGATCAACCAGTGTGCCCAGATCCTAGCCTGCTATCGAAAGAACTGTGCTAGTCCCTCTTCTGCTGGCCAGGTAAACTCCAGTGCCTTCACCTGAATTCCAGGCTTGAAAATTTAAAAGTGATTACAGCTTCTTCTCACTTAGCCTGCTCAAAAACAGTCAATTCCTTTCCTCAGCAGAAATTTGCAAAGAGGAGACTCAGGAAAGTAGATACACTACTATGAGTAAAACTGTAGTTGAGAATGGCTTCTTGGACATCTGTCTGGAGCCCAGGGAGCACTGCCTGCTTCAGGGAAAGGTTTTATGTTCCTTCTGCAGTCCATTATATAAGTAGACTATCAGCTTTCACTCCTTGCAGCTGTACCACACTTTGTTGGTTCATGCAAGCCTCGTTTTGTCAAACATAAGCTTATTCAGCAAGACATCTGACCAGCTTCTATCTGCTTGTGACTTTCAGCTCATCCTCCCCGAATGCATGAAGCTGCTTCCTGTGTACTTGAACTGTGTGTTGAAGAGTGACGTACTTCAGCCTGGCCCAGAGGTCACAACGGATGACCGTGCCTATATCCGTCAGTTAGTGACATCCATGGATGTGGCTGAAACAAATGTTTTCTTTTATCCCAGGCTTTTGCCCCTGGTGAGTACTTCAAGGTCTTCTTAGCACTTCAGGCTTGCTGTTGTTTCATTGACTCATCTTAAGGACTGGCATTTATATTTTAGCAAGGGAAAGTGATTTGAGAAGTATTTGGGGATCTGCCATCTGTTGGGCTATTTCACTAAATTTTGCTCAGCATTACTGCATCTTGTGAATTTCTTAGGTGACACTTTTTTTGCTGAGCTGTAAGCGTATGACTAGTGGCAAAGAAGACACTCTTGACCCTTTCATAGTCTTTTTCAAAAGTCCTAAAGCTTACAACTCCTTGTAATTTTCAGCTTTGCAAGGTAATTCCACTTACTGTTCTGACTTCTCATTACTGTAGTTGCTGGAATAATACTAAAAACTAATTATATTTCTACTCCAGGAGGTGATATTTGAACTTGGGTCTTTTCACAGAAGCTTTATGTTCTGTTTTGCTGAGCAAGAATCTCTGAACTTGTGTGTCACTTTCAGTAAGAGAACTAAGGAAGATGCTATTTTCAGTCACAATTATTACAGTCTTGCGAGTCCTAGAAATGAGAAAATCATTGGGGTCTTCATGGCAGAAATTTTCAGGACTTCATAAGATGTTCTTGTTTTATAACCTTTATTTTACTTTGATTTTTATTTCCCTGTAAAACAGACCAAAGCAGATGTTGACAGTGATTCCTTGCCAGCAGCCATCCGGAACTCCGAGGAGCGTCTTTCCAAGGGTGACATCTACCTGCTGGAGAATGGGCTGAATATCTTTGTGTGGGTGGGAGTCAGCGTGCAGCAAGGCCTGATCCAGAACCTCTTTGGAGTGTCATCCTTCAGTCAAATTAGCAATGCCTTGGTGAGCTGGATGGCAGTCTGGGAGCTAGAGTTTGTGATAGTCACCCAAAATTTAAAACAGTGAGAAAGCCAGTAGAAAAAATAGCATTTTGTTTTTCATAATAGAAATGAGAGAAGCACAGATGTGTGAAACTAGCGGAAATGTTGATAGTCTGGGCATGTCAGGCATGCTTTTTGCCTAGGTAGTTGGCAAGTCATATCATTAACAGTGAAGAGAATAGTTGATATTTAAATGGAATAAATAGTTGAACTTCAGTTCTGATTTCATGTTATATTCTCTTTTAAGTAGTTGAAGTCAGAGATTGTATGCTAATGGGGGTAGATACTTCTCTAGCCTTATACAGTAGGCCAAAACTGCTAACTTTTGTTTAACATTGCTCTACTTCCCAAGGCTAATGGGGATTGGATATCTTTCATTCCAGAGTACCCTGCCAGTCTTGGAAAACCCCTTATCAAAGAAAGTGCGATCTATTGTTGATATGCTTCAAAGGCAGAGATCCCGCTACATGAAGGTAAAAATGTCCCACATGTATAGCTTTAAATCCCATTCCCTCTCAGTAGACTCAGATGATGCCTGCTAATGCTGAAGTCCTGAACTTATTCTTCCCAATCTCATAAATGTTATTCAAAGTTTTCAAGAATCTGAAAACAAATTTCACTAGTTTTGGAGTTCTGTGCCTACCATAGTACTAAAACTTATTTTTTCCATACCTATTACAATACAGTACTATATGAATCACATATATGGCATTTCCCTTCTGTTTAGAAAGGATTGAGGCTTAACCTAGCTGGGTTACACAAGTCAAAGCACATAAGTCATGTATGCTGTGAATCTGGCTATCTTCTGTGTTTTGAGTGTTTAGCTTTTTGCTCTATTTTCCCCATGAAGACTAATTCTAATAGCTGCCCACTGTTGGTTTTGTTCTTGTTTTGTTTGGTTTTTTGTAGTTGATAATTGTGAAGCAAGAAGATAAGCTGGAAATGCTGTTCAAGCACTTTCTGGTGGAGGACAAAAGCCTGACTGGGGGGGCTTCATATGTGGACTTCCTGTGTCACATGCACAAGGAGATTCGGCAGCTACTGAGCTAGAGGAGTGAGTGGTGCTAGAACTCAGCAGTGACATTTCAGTCTCCACTAATGACCTGATCAGAAGGCCCAGCGCCCTCAAAAAGGACAACATAGAAATCTGTACAATTCCATAATTTTTAATACACATTGCATAAGCAGAAATCCTTTCAAATTTTCCCAATCCCATATGAGATATTTTCCTGGTGAGGGCTAAAAAAAAAAAAAAAAAAAAAAAAAGGCCTTTGATACCAGGTCTTTTATTTGCATCTAAATTGTCTCCTGTGCTTGGCAGGAGTTCACCCCCCACCCCACCCCACCCCATGCTCGCTAATCCTGTTGTAATGAATGTAGGGTTTTTTTCAGTTCACTGTACATGATTCAACATCGGGTGAAAAAGCGATAACTCTTCAAAACTTCTGGTAGCTGCTGTGCATTTGTGTGGGTGCGTGTGCATGCTCCAAGTGTGAAGAGGATGCACAGGTGGGGAGGATAAGAGGCAGGTCAAGTGATGGGAGCTGGAGCAGCCAAACATTTTCTCTCTCCTCTGAAGACAGAAACATGATCTGTCAGAGCACAGAGGTATCATGTGGCTGTCTGAACCAGAAAGCCATGAAAGATGAAATGAGTTGTAAGCCAGGAGGCAGCAGGGCAAACTCCTCTCCACAATCTTCCCTGTACCATAAGTTGCTGTGCAGAACTGTAATGGAGTAATCAATACTTAAGTGAGCAAAAATCAACAGCTTCTGAACAGTGTAGGGGTAGAGATGGTACTTCCTGTTGACATGTGTGGTGACTCCTTTCCTTCTCGTTGTAAGGCTCTGTATTGTCCTACTCAATCCATGTACTGTGACCTCTCCTGCAGAGTTTACCTGTCTGTCAGATGGTGGTGGGAACAAAAGCATCTTAACCTTAAGCAGAAAATACTTTTAACAAGGTGATGGGGGACTGTGTAGGAGCTGGATGATAAGGAAGTGGCCATTTTCAACCATATTTTTGTGAATCATAGCAAACAAGCAGGAATTTGATTTATACTGACGTGAATTTGATATTGCTTTGTACCCTGGAATACAAGGAAGGGGGTACAAAACCTTAAGATTTAGACTGTACTGTATAGGTATTGCAAGTACCTGATTTGGCTATTGACAGCACCTGGGCCATAAGCAGAGTTTCATTACTGGATGTTTATACCCTTCTCATTCTGTCTACTGATCAGCTTGCACAAAACCTTTTATAAGCCTGTTTGTTAAACTAAAATACCTCAGACAGATTAATCCATCCACTTTGGCTACTCTGCTGCTCCATTGTGCTAGGGTGGATGAGAAGACTCCTGTGAAGAGGGAGCTAGTGTAATCAAATTCAGAATTCTAAGGGCTTTGCTTATTCACTTTTGAAAGGGGGCTTGTATATTTTAACTTGAACACTTAACAGGTGTTCTTCCAATACCCAGGAGTTTAAGCTACCAGTAGCACTAAAAGTGAAAGGAGGAATGTGGATGGATTAGAGAACATGTTATCTGGGCTTGATATTTCATAGAAAAGTCCTTGTTAAGATCAGAAAAATATCTGGCTGTGGTTTTAGTTCCATGTCCTGTAGCATGTATATAAATCCATTTTTTCTTCTAATGCTGCTAGTTTGTCTTCCCTCCCATCACTACACAGAAATGGGAACATGAAAATTGTAATGGAGAAACTCTTTCAAGATGTAGTTGACAGAACTTTCAGCGGTTTTGTATGAATGTGGCTGACTTTTTACTCCACGTACTGCCTCCAACCAAAAAATCTAGAGGATTTTTAATCAGAGGGGAAAAAAAGAACTTTCCAGGAATATAATGCACAGCAACCACAGACTTCCACAAATACTAATTTCTAGTATTAATATTGGGGGGTGTGGGGGTGGAAATGAAATCATGAATGAAGCTTTCATTTTCTTCACTTGTTTTTCCAATGCATCTTTTAATTTGTAAAGAAATAAAAATATATTAAGATGTATTTTATGTCATTGTTAGTAAATAAACACTGCTTATTTTTCCAAACCCTGTATTTTGAGGGAGGGGGGAAATGGGAAGGGCTGAAGTCTAGCTCATTGATCCTTTACAATCCAATCTTCTACTAACCAGGTGCAGTCTTTCTTTTTTTGGTCGTATTGTTATTCGCACTGAATGATAGGAAATTCAACAAGAGTCAGCAGACAAAAGGTACTGTTTAATCTCAGTGTTCCTTTATTTAGGTAATTGGTTTTTGACTTTCTGACCTGTCTGAACTTCCATTTCACAAAGATACTACCTTTTTCACTAACACACCTTGAGCTGTTGGCTGGGGTTTTTTTGGTCTACTTAGGCAAATACTGCCCTTGCCTTCTGACAATGACAAGTTAATAACTTCTGTAGTCTTTAAAAAGATCATATTTCAGAGTTAATGGCACCTGGGTGAATTGGTTGGGGTTGTTTGGGGTTTTTTTGGGGGGGGGTTGGGGTTTGTTTTGGTTGTGGGGGTTTTTTTGCTGGGAGTGTTGGTAATTGCAAA
Source organism: Cinclus cinclus (assembly GCF_963662255.1). Lineage (NCBI taxonomy): Eukaryota > Metazoa > Chordata > Aves > Passeriformes > Cinclidae > Cinclus > Cinclus cinclus. Next base: position 20,491,190 of record NC_085052.1, read on the forward strand.
AATAAAAGTTCAGAGTGAACTGGCAGTGTTATCTTGACTGTACCCGTGAATATTGCTGTTGTACAGTTTGCTGATAACATTATAACAAATCTGTATGAAAGCACAAGACAATCATCGCTAACTATCCAATAACACTAAATTTGCTGTAGAATATTTTTGAGATTCCTCTCCTTTAGAATGTACTTTATGTCCAGAATCTGCCACAGAACTGGTGTGATAGTGATGGGCCTTGTACATTAATCATGTGGAGTAAATGGTGCAGAACATTCTGATGCTGGTGGAAATTGCATTGGAGAGCCCATGTGTGTTTCCTTCACAGCGTGGAGGATGCTCTGGTGCTGTTGGAGCAGGCCCAAGCAGAGACTACACCTAACTTTTCAAAGGACAGGAAAACTATTCCCTCTAACTTGTTCCTTACACAGCTGAAGAATACTTCTTTGCCTTGTGTCCCTACTAACTAATATCCTGTATTATAACTGATAATTCATAGATATTATATCTTAATAAGTTAATGTGAAGCTTTTAGCAATTGTGTAACTGAGCAACTGAGTGGTAATTCTAGAATATGTCCATTGGATTTACATAGTGTAGCTTAAAACACTTTCCCATTTACAGAATATTTTAGTACTGAAGGAATTATTCCTTCAGGAAGGTTGGTGTGGAACAGCAGATTTCAAGGGAGCTTTAAAACTACCTGTAGATATATATATATATATATATATATATATATAAAGACCCAACAGAAGATTTCTGTTAGTAAAAGGTGTTTTCTGTTCCTTCCCTTTATGGTCTCCAGCAGGAGCTGAGCTGGGTGCTCCTTCTTGTAACAGCTGACGGCTTGCTTGGTCCATGAACCCTCTTTCCGCAGGTGTGTTCAGTCGCGGCATGCTGTCCCTCCGGGGAACAGCTCGGCTTTATCGCTGTCCGCTGCAGCTACTGCGGGGGCCGGTGTTAGCACAGACGGATGCAGGAGCGGTAGAGGCAGACAGGCTTACAGCAGCTTCAGCCCTTGTACGGCGGGCTTTTGGGACGGAGCTGCGAACGGGTCACTCGTCGAGCCGCTGCAGCAAGGCTCACGCTGCCGCCAGAGCAGGGGTCCGCGTCGCTGCCCCTCCGAGCCGCTTCCAAGCTGCAGCGACAGCTCGAGGTGAGAGAGGCGGGGAAGGCGGCGCTGCTCCCGCCCGGGCCCTTCCCCCGGGCCCTTTCCCCGCCCCGTGACGGCACCGCCGGGGGCGGGGTCGGCGCCGCTTCCCGTGGCACGGCCCGGGCATGGGGGGCGCCGGGCCGGGGTGGGGACCCGCGGGCCTGTGGGTGACGCTGGCGCTGGCCTGGAGCGCGGCGGCCGCGGAGGGCCCGGCCGAGCCGTGCGGGGCCGATGGGTGGGCGCAGGACGCCGTCCCGCCGGGCGCGGCCTTCGTCGCCGCCGCGTCGTACCGCGGGCCCGGCAACAACGACACGCGGAGCAACAAGGCGCTGCCCATCCTGCTGTGGTGGAGCGGGAGCCTCTTCCCGCACTTCCCCGGCGACACGGAGCGCATCGACTGCCCCCGCGGCTCCTGCCTCGTCACCCGGAGCCGGCAGGTGGCCCGGCACCGCCGCACCAAGGCGCTCATCTTCTACGGCACCGATTTCAGAGCTTACGAGGCGCCGCTGCCCCGCCTGCCCCACCAGACCTGGGCGCTCTTCCACGAGGAGTCCCCCATGAACAACTACGTGCTCTCGCACTCGCCCGGCATCCGGCTCTTCAACTACACGGCCACCTTCCGCCGGGAGTCCGACTACCCGCTCACGCTGCAGTGGCTGCCCGGCACCGGGTACCTGCGGGCCCCGGCCGTGCCCCTGGCCGAGAAGGACGCGTGGCGGAGGAAGGGCTACGGCCCGGTGCTGTACATGCAGTCCCACTGCGATGTGCCCTCGGACAGGGACCGCTACGTGCGGGAGCTCATGAAGTACATCCAGGTAGGTGGGCTGAACGCACGGGGACGCTGCGCCGTGGTGCTGCTGTCGGAGCTGGGAACACCCGGCTGTCCCCCTCTACCGCCTCGTTTTAATGGGGTTTGTCTGTCCTTGTTTTTAGCCGAGACGCGAATCATAACGGGATACATGCTGATTACAAGCTGGACAGAAAAACTAGTTGTGTTCCTTCCCAAAGCGTGATCTAGACTACACCGCATGTCAGTAGGCAGGCTTGATGCAGATGTTAGTTGTGGAGTTGGCCGCAGTCGGGATCAGTCACAAGCTGGGCAAAGCCTGAATAAGCTCGGTCTTGTGGATCAAGTGCTAGAAGTTGCTCAAATGTCTGGACTTCGAAGTTGGCATACAGGGAGGCTGTTCCTTTACAAGCCTCGTTCCCCTTTGAAAGTGGAGTGAAGTTAAAAGGCAGGTTGCTCTGTTGTGAGAATCTGCTCCTTTCCTGTGTTGTGGTAGGACCGTGTTGTTTTTATGATAGTTTGTACTGCTGTGCTACAGCTGATGGTAAGTAACTTCATAAAGTAAAATAATATAGTTTTTTCCAAGCAGGAAAAAAGCATACTGTATTTTTTCTCTTAAAAAGTGTGAAGGGTATTAGATTGATTTTTTTTTTTTTTAAAAAAAAGTCTGTTTTTAGACTTTGCCAGAAACTTGTTTTTCTGGTGGTTTCTGTTGTTTCTATTGGTCGTGATTTGGTTATTGTGTAAGGCCATCATGTACTGAGTAAAGCAAAGGCAAAATAATTTTTAAAAAATGACTGTCTTCTCAAAGCATGATGCAGGTTCCAGCTCAAGCATGTTGTCTTGTATTTTCAGACGGTATTCTTTTAGCTCCCTGCAACAATTTTTCTCAGTCTAACAAATGGAAAAAAATTGTCAGCTTGCCAAGACTGGCTGGAACTATGTGTAGTAACTGTTTGGAAAAGCACTGGGTCTCTTAAGTGGAAAGAGGATGTTTAAATTGACATAGAGTCAAATGCTGTTCCTTACTTGTTGGTTTCTGATTTACCTGGTAATAAATACATTTTTGGGTGGCATCTGTGCAGTCCCCTCACCCCCTCAGTCCGTGGTGTAGCTAATGTTGCTTTTGAAACTCAGCACTTGGTTTTCTCTAAAGCTTGTAGAACTGAGGCTTTAGGAATAGTCTCAAGGGAGACAACTTGGGGGGAAAATGAAGCTAAATTAACATAGCTACGAACTGATCCAAGTTAGGAACTACAGGGTCTGAAAACAAGTTCCAGGGGAACAAATCACTTTGTAAAGATGCTGTTTCTTATTTTAGGTTGACTCCTATGGGAAATGCCTGCATAACCGTGAGCTCCCCAGCGAGCGACTGAGAGACACTTCTACAGCCACTACGGAAGACTCTGAGTTTATGACTTTTATTGCCAGGTACAAGTTTCATCTGGCCTTGGAGAATGCCATATGTGACGACTACATGACAGAGAAGCTGTGGCGTCCCATGCACTTGGGTGCTGTCCCAGTGTACCGAGGCTCCCCAGCTGTGCGGGACTGGATGCCAAACAACCTCTCCATCATTCTTATTGATGATTTTGACAGCCCCCGAGAGCTGGCAAAGTATCTTGATTTTCTGGACAAAAATGGAGAGGAATATTTGAAGTATCTAGAGTATAAAAACGTTGATGGAATCAAAAACCAGTTCTTGCTAGAGGGCTTGGAGAAACGGGAGTGGGGTGTGAATGACATGACTCTGCCCAATTACCTGAATGGCTTCGAGTGTTTCATCTGTGACAAGGAGAACACCCGGGTCAAAGAGGAGCAGGAGCACAAGAAGTCTCGTGGAAAAATTCCAGCTCCCAGACCTCATATAGCTCAGTTCAAGCACATGGGATGTCCTATGCCAACCCCTGGGTTTGGAAGTATTGAAGACCTCTCTGAGGGAGATAGGTAATGTGCCAAAATTATGCTTTTTGAAAGTAAAAAAGCTTTAGAGAACAGGAGCTGTAACTTTAATGCTTTGTACTTAAAAGGTCTCTTGTTATTTCTCCAGTTATATTTTATATTAGGTCTTGTGGGTAGTATAGGAGTCCTGCTAATACTGTGTAAGGCTGAGGCTGAACAAGAGGCTTGGACTGTGGTGTTAGCAGCTGAAAGAGGACTGTGACACACTCACAATATTCTGTTAAAATGCTTTGTTACCTCAGGCAGTGGGGTTATCCTTTGTCTATCTTAGCCTGTTTGCTTGAGGGAGGGATGTTTTTCAGTACAGTGATGGTAAAGCACTTGGCAGCCCTGAGGCAAAAGCAGCTCTATACCTTCTTACAAAGTACTGCGTTAAGAATGGAGCTGCCAATGTTGACTCCTGTAGACTTCGGGAGTCTGAAGACTCACCCAGAATTCAAGATCTATTGCTGTTTCGTGCAACAAAACTCTGGCTGTGTTCAAGGACACCATCCCACTTCTTTAGGAGAGGGACTGTGCAGGACAGAATAGACTGATTTACCAGAGCTTTTTTATAGTAATGCCTTTTCTCAGTCCCGGTAGCAAAATGTTTTTTTGTTTTTGTTTTTGTTTTTTTTTTACTTTGTAGTGTGCTATGCAACACCCTACTCGGTAGAAGTATTTCTACTTTTCCATAGGTTTTCTGTTTGAGCATCAGGTGGCAGTAGAGACGTACCTGTGCAGGCACACAGAGTTGCTGCCTGTGCCACGTGCAGGCTCTGGTGCTTCTGTCATTCTTCACAGAGCTCATCAGCAGGGAGTTTCCAATTGCTGGTGCATAATTCAAGCTACAGTTTCATCCCATGTTTCCGTGTCTGTTATTCTCCCCATTTGTAGGCATGAGATGTGTCTGGAAAAATTGTTCTAGGGAAGCTTTTACATTCACTGCTATTTACTTTATAAAGATACGTGTCCATAGTTTCCCAGGCATGTTCGTGGGCATCTCCTGGGAAATACAGTGGTTTCTATCTGATAAGCATCTAAGCTTTAACCAGTTTTATTTGCAGAATGGGACATGGCTACTTATAATTCTAACTAGTGTGACAATAGCATAAAATTGCCACCAAAACATTAGCTAAGCATGCCCATATTTTTGAGTTTTGACAGTAATGTTATTTAACAGTATGATCAATTTATATGATTGCCTACTGAGCCAGACAATGGAGTGTTTTGTTACTTTAAAAAACATTACTGTGGAAAAATTACTCAGATCTAGCAGGGATACTAGGTCTGACTATAAACACACACTGACCTGTGGAGTGTTCTGGAGCCTTCTGAACTCAGAGGACAACGAAGGAGTTTATTAGAACATATACCCAGTTACAGTAAGGTTACACTAGACATTTGCATGCTCTGTAACTCTTATTCCCAGATGTAATTTGTTTTTAGTGTTGATAGATGTGCTGAATTGTCAGAATGCTGCTGCAATCACAATCTCTCTCTGTGTAGGTATATGTAGCTGGAGCACTATGACACCTTTAGCTGTATATGTGGAGATGTGGTTTCTAAATCCTAATGCTTGCAGCCTCACTTGTAGTCGGACTGCAGGGTTTCACACCCAAGTGAGCTTAAGGAAAAAAAAGCTGTAGAACAAGCAGTGGTATGTGTCAGGTTGTGGTCAGTCACTACAATTTATTGAATTCTTAGCTGCTTTGTACAGGAAACTCTGAGTTGCAGTGCTGCTGCTGAATATAATATCTATTTTGGGGAATAGATATTCAGTAAAGTCTTCACTTGGATATTGGAATTCTTTTTGGTGTTGTTTCCATAGAGCTGATCTGGAAGATGTTTCTCTTTTTTCTCTCCTTGCTGCGGCTTGCTCTTGGGTCTAGTACTTTATGCAGTAAACCAATTTTCCAAACACGTGCCCTTACTCAGTGCTGCAAAAAGCAAGTAATTCATGTTGGCAGTCCTTGGAACAGAGGATAATGAGTTTAGCTAGTAGGCAATGTGATCTCACAGTGCATCCAAGTGTGGTGCTAAGGAACCTTTCTGAAGATACTTATTTTTTAAAGCAGAAGAAAGCCTCTGTCTATGATCCTTCACATTGGAATCTGTGTTGAAAGCTTTGTTTTGGGGTCTGTGTTGGTGTACTCTGCAGAAAGGTGCCATCACAGGTGATGCTGTGGACCACAGAAGCTGATTCCCATGGTGTACAGGCTGCCGTTGCACAAGGACAGGCACTGGGATTTTTTGTGCATTGCTTGCAGCCTTCCTGGAGTGGTGGGTGAGATCTGCTTCCAGGCAGTGCAGTCACACTGGATTCAGTGTATAGTGTACAGAGGGAAGGCAGGAGCCACTGTACTTATTTCTGTGATTTGGAGGGAGAAGAAGCAAAAAATTCTGTATTTTAGTTAACAAGTATTGGGTAATTCATATGGATGTATTATAAAGAACCACATGTTTGGTCCTTTTTTCCAAAATTTGTGATTTGTTTCTGGGTAGCAGAAATAATAGAGAAGAGGTAAATAATTAGCATACCTTGATGTAATACAAGTGAGAGAAGTAGTCCACATGGTCATGAACTAGAAAATTGCTGAAATTTGCAGTGATGCAGTCTGTACTATGAAAAGGTTGAGACTGTATGCACTGACGAAGAGACAGCCCATACTTGACCATGTAGTCTGGAGATAAAGAATAGAATCTGTGTTAAAGAATATAATGATTTTTGTCTCTGTCATGTGTAAACTGAGTTTGTAGTTGTTTAAATGGATCAACTGAAAAAAAACCCTGATTTTTAGGCTGTTATATGCATACTGGCCAGGGAAAGCTACTCTCAAAATGATGACATTGTGATAGATTTTATTTTAATAGAAGTTTTTATTCCCTACAAGTAGTAATTTAGTTTATTTGGTTAACATGATAGTGATAGTATATGTTGGTATTTCTGGAATGTTGTAAAACTAACAGTGAACTTATTTTTGCTATAGAGAATTTTCAAAGCAAGTTTCTTTAAATGACTTGGAGCACAGTGGCAGACTAACAACATACCTTGTTATGACCGTCTCTGGGCCTATTTTCATCTTAAGGGAAAGAAAAATACGGTTTCAGTGCTATTACAGCTGCAGACTAATTTGTTCTTAATTGTTTGCAATGGTGTCTCTTTATGTTTCAGTTGGAAAGAAATGTGGCTACAGGATTATTGGCAAAGCCTTGATCAGGGTGAGGCCCTCACTGCTATGATTCATCGCAATGAGTCTCACCAGGGAAGATTTTGGGACTACATGCATGAGATTTTTCTCAAGAGGACAAGGCAACACTGACCCATCTTTGTAAGAGCTTGATTTGAAAATTGCATTGAAAGTTGAGACTGTGAATTCTTACCTCACTTCAGATGTTTGCCTTGAAAAAAAACAAAGCCAAAAAACCTCTCACAGAGACAGTTTTTTCTGGTGCATGAAGTAAGTTTCTGCTATAATTGGATTTTGGCAGTGGAAATGTTAGCAACTGCTTTGAGTTTCAGCTCTGTGGTGTGAAGCCACTCCTGACTTGCAGGTGTCAACATGTGGGGCAAAAGAGGAATTTACTTTCCTTTTGCATTTGCTATGCTTATATTGTGTCTTACATGACTTTCAGGGATTTTTTAAGTCTTCAGAATATTAGTTGTTTTTTAAAGTATTTTATCAATCACATATTCTTTTCATTAAGATGTACTTTTAGCTGCTATTAACAAATGGCTTTTCCGGTGAAGCAATTACAAAAGACACATCTTTGAAGAGCAATTGTGCCTTATGAAATTGCTGCAATAAAGTTTCTTCTCCCCAAGTAACATGCCTCAGATACTCCTCCTTTCCAAGGTAACTGAATAACCATGGGCAGGTCTCTTAACTCTGCCCAGTTTTCCTCTTCGGATGGCTTAGCAGATCATATGTACAATGGGATAGGAGAACTATTTAAGCTGCAACTTTCAACAAAGTATTTCATACCAGAAAGTGTATTACCTGCTATTGTGTAGAACAAAATAAAATTCTGTGCTTTGGTTCTTTTAAGTTTTCATCATATCTGAAATCTGTAATCTTGATTTATTGTTACCTCTTTAATGCTAGCAATTCAGAGGCCTTGGATTTTTTTTAGTATGTGCAGCTTTCTGCAAAGACAAATACATTTTAACAATGGTGCCTTTCCAGTGGTCTCTGCAGTTTGGATGCAAGTCTTTGTATGCTGAAGTGTGTGATCAGAACCAGGTGCACTGAGATGGTTTTGTATCTCTACCAGTCTTAACACACTGTGATTCTGGTCTGTGACCAGAGTTCCTAAGTGACAATATGTGGATAGATTTCCTTGCTGCATGGCTTGTATTGCTTGCAGGTATAAATAAACCCCACTGTCCCCTGCCATAGTAGGTATCTCTCTGAAATAATTAATCTTGCAGTGGAGGGGAAGTAATTAATTCAGCATCACAGGTTTAAAAGCACAGGCAGATATGGCCACACTGCAGTGATGTCTCTAATGGTATAATGCTATTTTCTTTCTCCATTTCCCCTCCTCCTTCAGAAATTAACTACTGACTAAAGAGCCAAAGTTTCTGTGCTTAAGACAGATTGTTGATAATGAAAGTCTACGGTCTACTCTGTAATTTGATTTTGTAAGGCAGTTTATGCATTGCTGTGGGAAGTCTGATGTCTGTCAGTAGAAGTTAGGAACACCAGTGACTCTACATTTTCTTCCTAATCACATCACTGTCTATTGCTTAGTGCATGTACACTTAATATCTTTTTCTTTCCCCTCAAATTCCCCTTCATAATGTTATACGTATGGTACTGCAGGTATAATACCAGTATAGGAAATAATAATCTCAGTGTTTGCCTCTCAGGTGACATAACAATATTACCCTGTTAAAATCGGGGCACCTTGACAGCAAAGACTTCAGACCCATGACTATCACTGGATTTTTGGATTTTTACATTTGGATTTTTACAAATGTAGGAAATGCATACACTGTACGTTGTTCTCACCTAATTGTTTTCAGGACAAGAATGTTTGTTTTTTTCTGCCTCTTCTCTAATAACAGTAATAAGTGATTCTTCAGCTAAAATGCATTTATCAGTTTACGTTCCTTTTTTCAGTTATTCAGGAGCCAAGAATACCTAAGAGAATATATCTCAGTTAATTGTTAAACTGGATTACTCAAATCAGATTAAAAATTACAGGTGTTTATTTTGGATTGAAGAAGCCACTTGCTTGAGAAGTAAATTAAGATAAAACAAATTAAGCCTGCTTTAGTTCTGAATATTGACTTATACTAAACAAGTTAATGATATTTAAGTAAATTGTTTGAATTAATGCCTTCAGTTACTTAATTTCATGTTTCTGTATAGAAAATAATTCGGTCTTCTTTAACTGCATTCTCTTAATTAGCTGTATCTCAAAACATTTTCTTATTCAAGTGTTTAGTGGAATACCCAGGAGGAGAAGTTGTGATCTTGCTTTTTGTACTAAACATAAAAAATAAGAATCAGGTACTAGAACATGCTGTTTTTACTATTTTATCCTGTAATTTAAGTAGATTTTTCAGAAGTGCAGCATTTTTAATAATTTCCATGTCTTTATTATAATTTATCTGCTGTTGCCAAAGTTAGGCATGCTACATTAAATGCATTGTCCCAACAGGAGGAAGTACCAGTATAAGTATGTGCATCAGCTCCTGCTTGGTCCTTGATGAGTGATGTCCAAAGCCCCATTTTGTCTTCCTGCTCAGCAACATGAGCATGTTTGTCAACTAACAGTAGCACTGAAGATCTGGTGGTACAAGCTGAAGAGTAGCTAGCAAAGAAGGTAAAAACTTCTTCCCTGGGGCCCTGATTTTGTTCATTTGCTAATTTACAACCGAGTATTCCTTACCACTATGTATTTCCTGTACTCACTGTATTACAGTCAACAACCAACAAGGTCATTTTGTTATTCCTGCAGGGTTTCTTTGTTATTTTGCTCTGTATCTGTGCTACAGAAGGCTGTTGCTTTGAGTTTGATGACTATTCCCGAGCATGAGTATTTCTGATTGTCATCTGTCTTCTTAAAGTGGGTAAGGAGAGAGTACAGATCTGAAAGTAACTTTACTACAGATATTCTATGAGTTTTTTCTGGTTTTCAAAGTACAGCTTCCAGTTTGTAGTTGAGTCACAAGTCATCTGGTAGCTTTCTTTTCTGAGTTTTTAGTGTCCTCCTAGGTTTAACTGTTCTTTAGAGTCTTGGAGGTGGTGAGTTTCTCAAAAGGTAATGAGTATTAGCTACTACTCTTGTCTGTGAAGCTCACCCAAGCCTTGTTTCTTTTGTATCTGTAGTGTTTTTTTTCTGTAGTAATAGATCATGCTAGCTTTCATCTCCTCTATGTCACAATACTTCCATGATTTATGAACTGTGTGTGTGTTGCCTCAATTAATGTAGTAAATGTATTTCACTTTTTATGTATGGTGTGGAAGAATTAAGGCTGGAATATTTATTCAGTGCACAGTGTGAATGCTTTGTGTAGCTGGTAGGCAAACTGCAGGGACAGGAGAGGTGGGAATCCTACCCAGCTGGATAGAGAGTTGTGGTTGCAGTTGTGTTCAATGCTGCTGATCAACCTTCACAGCATCTACTGCTCTGCACAGCAAGAACTACAAAATGTTGGGTAAACATTTTACCATGGCTTTGCTTTCATTCTCTCCTGTTATTTGGAGAAGACAGAAGGAGAAGCTGGGTCGCATACCCTTGAAGAGTTTGCAGTTAATTTACTTAATAATGCATTTGAAAGGATTGCTATACAGTGCCAACATGTACTGCCAGTTGTAGCCAAAGTGAATTCTATTTACCCTCCTAGTTGTCTTTCTACTAATGCAAGTATGTGAATGCAGACAAGGAAGAAGGTCACTACAGCATTATTATTTTGGAGAAAGGTTCCTGATTTCTGTTCTTGGCTGCTAACTTTCTTACTGCTTTAAATCCAAACCAGCAAGATGGTGGCTGAATGTCATCACTCATATGGTGACTACTGGAAGGCTTTGTGATACTCAGACTGAACATGATAGATTCAACATTTATCTTTATCATGTTCTTACAGTGCTGGTACCCATATTCATAAAAACTGAGACTAATCAGGAATTTATCAAATATACCAAATATTAAAGATACTTAGCCATGTAGATGCTTTGACAGGATCCTACAGACTAGGGTGAGTGGCTTCACTGCTTGTCATGCATTGTGTCTGTTTACTGTGTGACTAGAGGGAGGCTTTCAAAGCTGTCAGGATAGCTTTATTCACTGGCATTAATGTTCTAAAAATACATATATCCTCATTACTGCTCACATGAAACACCAGTAGATTCTACTGATGCTGTGTCTCAGAATTGGCTTGACAAGCTAGAAAAAATTTATGCCCTCTGAGAAGTGGGAGACAAGAAACAAATGGCTGACTGAAGGTTAAAAATCTAGTAGTCCAATGCATTGAATTGATTGGACAAGTCACAATTCTCATTTGTCTGCCAAAACTGTGATACCACATGCTGCCTTAGTTTTCAGTTAAAACCAGTTATTTTATTTACTGAACTAGTAGTCTGTGTTTTCTATCCTTTAGCAAAGACTGCAATTTGTAGGAAGTATATAACTTCACTGAAGAATATTGATTTGATACCTAATATTATGATTTCTGGAACTCAAAAGGAGTTCAGAAAGAGTTGCCTTTTCTTATTTCAGTCACTGTAGTAATTTTCAGACTGAAAGATCTCTGGGTCCTCTCTAATGGTAAGTAGAATGAGACCCAAGCAACAGTGGATGTATTTGTTTAGACAGAAAGGAGAATGAGCTACTTTCTCTGGAAATGGTTTGCAAAGTGCAGCAGCAGCTGAAGAATCAGCAGAAATGCCCCTCTTGCACTTTGACTGAGGGTAGTTTTAAGTGGTGTGGAAGAACAACTTCTAAATTACTGGGAACAGGATAAATTTAATTGGAACTCAGCCATCAGGTACATGGGAGTTTTAACAGGTATTGCTGTGTTAGACAAGCAGCCATCTGCCTCTCTTACTGTCCTGCCATTCACACTCTTCAGCCATGGTCCCAAGAGAGCCACTCCCTTAATCATTAGTTGTCATTTATTTGGTTGTATTTAGTTAAGGTTATTGATGGATCTCCAGGCACCTTCTGGGAAGTTGTATTAATTGGCAGTGTACGGGGTGGCAGGTTCCTTCATTCTGCCCGGAGACCTCTCCTGACAGGTTGAAATTAATCAGAGACAAAATCCTTTTAGTGATATGACCAACTGAGCCAAAGTTTGCGTCAGACTTCAACAAACTGTACTTCTCTTTATGGTTCATTGTCTCAGACCTGGCAGTGAGAGATATATGGCCCTGCAGAGGGATTAGGAAGGATGGAGAGGAATGCAGCTGCGGGATTTGTTCCAGAGCTATGACACCACTAGCATCTTAATTTGTGTACTGTTAAATGCATTTTTTTACTGCAGAAAAAAATGAATGTGCAAGTGTCTCAGCTAGAGATGGTTCTGGGGATCTTGGAATGGATCAGAGTAGATGACAATACCTTATGGCATCTCTGAGCAAATAAGGACACAAATAAGGTAATTGGCAGTGGAAACAATTTCCTAGATCCTGGGAATTAGGAGTTGGGGATGGCAGCTCAGAACTGCTCAGATTGATAGAAAAATGCAAGAGCAGCTGATCTGATTGAGATAGCACAAGATGAGGGTTGGTGTGGGAGTTGGGATGGGGTGTGACATGTCTAGTTATGACTGCATGAATGCATTGTGCTAAGAAGAGCATTAAGTGCTAGTACTGTCCAAACACAATAGCTCAGCAGGCAGGAGTTAAGTCTGAACCACCTGGAATCTTTGCAAACTGGTTTGTTTTACTACTAAGGTTAAAGTGGAAGTGCTTTAAATTTTAAGGCATATCTAAGTTGGTTTAAGGAGGTCAGGGTGAGACAGATGAGAATAAAGTGTGGTAGGTGAGGCCATTTTGAAGTGGTATGAGAAGAACTGGTGCATTCAGGATAAATTTGTGTGAACATACTGGAATTTATCTGAAAGCTGGATCCAGGCAGTCAAAAATACATGGATATCAACTCTGTGCTTTTTCCCCAATACAGCTGATTTCTTAGCCTCATCCCCTAACTGATCTGGAGGTTTTACATAACTACACTAGAAAGTAAAGAATACATGGTGTAAATTCTCATCTCATGATACCCAAAAAGAGGTATTTGAGATGAGTCTCATCTTAAAGGGTGCATTTTATCACAGCACTGTTAGCATTCTATTTAATTGTGGTATAGCATTTACTGTAGCACCATATGTGGCCCTTGTTCAGTGGTGATATATATTCTTTTCAAATCTAATATTAATAGTTTTAAGGTCTGTGGTTAATTTTGGATTTGACCAGTTGAAATGCAAGCTAGGATTCAGCTTTAAATGTGTCGATACAGGAAAAAAAGTTGTAAATGCTAATGAGTGAAAGTTAAAATCTTACATGGTTTTTACAGTTGTACATTCAGGATTCACAGGGAAACATTTCTGGGGTTCACTGTTGAGGGAATTTGGTTTCTGACTGTGCCTATAAAGTTAGGACTTCTGTCCCATCCATTAGTGAGTTGGTGCTATCAGCTATACGAAATACAGGCTGTAGAGACGTTTGGCTGTTGAGTAACACAGCCCTGTTGTAGTTCTACATTCTCCCTTAAAATTAATGTGTAATACTAAAAAATAATGTTTAATAATAAAACTGTGTCCTGCTTCAGACATCCCTGCATGGTATGTGCAGACACCATCATGTATCTTATTCTGTCTGCTTGGGAATCTTTTAGGCTGATGCTCCAATACTGGACTGATGCCAAAAAATTAGTTCTAATGCAGACAGCAATAACTTACAGAAGCTATTACAATTCTCCTTGTGTAGTTTGCCTTTTTATTTCCCAGCCTCCCTTCCTCCCCTACCTCATTTTTCTTGGAATTATTTAAATGAGCAATCAGCTTTTGAAGGTGAAAAGACTTGAAGGTGCTGCCACCATTAGCTAATGTAATTTGGAAGAAGGGAGAGTGATTTACAGGGAGTGAAGTTCAGCTTTTCTTAAGTCCTAGTACTTTTGTCTTTCCTTGTTAATGTTTCTGTGCTGTTCTAGTTAGGCATTGCAGGAGGCAAATGCAGCAGGTGAAGGTGGGTAGCTAGCAGTAAGGGTAGGAAGGGTGGCTAGAAGAAGAAAAATCAAGAGTAGCTGAACCTCATTTGAACGGGAATACTGAAATGTATTTCATGTCCCTGTGTTGGGTTTTCAAAGTCACCACTGTTCAGAGTTGCACAGTGCAAGCCCTCTGGCCTAATTTGAAGGTGTCAGCCTGTTTGCTTTCTTTTCTACTAGTAGTCAAGCTCAAAGGATAGCTTGTTTCCTGTCTTTTTAGAAAAAATGGAAATAGAGAAACATCCTGCTCAGCAAAATGTTTCAGAACTTCCAGAAAGTGTTTGAATTTGTACCTTGAGATGAAAATTTTCTCCCAGAAGAGAGCTAAAAAAAAAAACACCTTGTTTACTTGAACATGTCTTCTCATACTCTCTAATTTGGACTTGAAGTAGATACTATTTTAAAGTAACACAAAAATAATTATAGAATTGGATATACCAGGATTTATTGTCAGCAGATGCAGTAAATTCTAGTAACCATATTGAGAATATTGTTGTACAGATCTGGTGACGTTTAGCTCAAGGTAATAGAATTTCTAAACTTTCATTAACTTCCTTGACTAGGCAAAAGGGAGTGCTTTGCTTTTGGTTTTATGTCTGGGAGGTTGAATATATTTTAATTCAAATCATTGTCCTGTAGAGAAAAAAAAAATGCGAAGAAAAGCATTTTTTGATTTAGTATTCTGTATAAGGTCAGAGGACTCCAGCTGTTCCTGATACAGTGGTAAAATAGCCTATTCAGGAACTGCTCCACAACAAGCATCTGCATGCCTTGTGGTCCCCAGTGTTTGGTAGCTAAATCCTCAGTTTTCTGCATCTGCCTTGTCCCTCCTGCCATGCAGAGACCTGTTTGCATTCCAGCTCTTGGAATGTTCCTGTGCCTTCTGTATTGCCTGCCTTTTTCAGATGGGGACATAAGCACTCCAGAACCTGCCAGATGAGTTGAGGACTTCCAGGACCTAGGGGACAAACTTCTGGGAACAAGAGTTTTTTTCCTCCACTGAGTGGAGGCTTATGGGAATGATGCTACCATTTCAGAAGCAGCACTTTCAGTATCTTCTTGGAAGGAATAGTAAGAACAGTGCAGGGGAGATCCAGCTGTAATGTAACAGAGAGAAAGGAGGGACTGAGAGCTAAGTGATGTGAGTTTGAGACACCAAGAAGAGTTTCCATACACTTGAGAAGAGACAAGTGAGAGTGACCTTATGCATGTCTAGAGTATCTGAGGGGAGAGCGCCAGAAGGATGGAGGGAGGGACCCAGGCTCTTCTCTGTGGTGCTGCACAACAGGACGACAGGCAGCGGGCAGGAACTGATGCACAGAAAGTTCCACGTGAACATGAGGAACAACTTTACTGTGCAGGTGCCCGAGCACTGGAGCAGCCAGAGAGGCTGTGGAGTCTCCCTCCTTGGAAATACTCTATAAGCGTCTGGATGCAATCCTGTGCATCGTGCTCCGCGACCCTGCTTGAGCAGGGAGGTTGGACCGGGTGGTCTTTTCTAGCCTCGCCCATTCTGTGATTTCTTTTAATGCCATCTGAATTACTTCAACCAATCGCGATTTCCGCCGCTCCGGCCGGCCGAAGCGCGTTCGCCCCTTCCCTTGTTATTTTTGCCGCAGAAGGAGTTTCCGGGCGCAGCCTGTTGGGGCGGTGACCGAGCGCTGCCGCCCCGCGCGGAAGCTGGGGCGTTCCTCCATGTCCATGGCCTATCCCTGGGCGGGCGGGCAGGATGGGGCGGGCCGGGCCCCGCGCCGCCCTCAGGGGCCCGCGCGCGGACATGGCGGCGCCCGCCTACCCCGCCTGGGTGACCCGCTGGGTGTCGGGGCAGTGGCGGAACAAGAAGCGGCCCCCCACGCTCCGCCCGTCCCGGACGCTGGCGCTGGCCGACAAGGTGGCGAACCGCCGGGAGCAGCCGACGGGTGAGCTCCCGGCGAGGGCGAGGCCGGGCCCCGGGCAGGGCCGCGTTGCCGGCGGAGCTCGGCGGCGCCGTGTGCTCCGCAGGGCGGGAGGGGCCGGGTCCTGTGGGAAGGATCGCTTCCTCACACTGCAGCACTCAGGTCGCGGAGTATGTGGGTCAGACGCGTTGCGTCGTAGCATTGCCTTAACGATTCAGTCAGATGCGGGATGGCTGCAGGGGTTTGCTTTATGTTAGCAACAACTCAGCCCAAAGCAATGCTGGGATCTTTAGTTATGCATTTCTTCGCCTGTCTCTACCCTGTCTTAAACTTCTTTGAGATTTATGCACTGCGGGGGTTGTTACCATGAAATCCCAAACCCCCGGGATTTCTGGTTGTGTCTTTCCCTTCTAGAGGCAACGTGCATTACGGAGATGTCGCTGATGATGGCCTGCTGGAAACAGAATGACTTCAACGACGCACCTTGCGCCAAGGAGATCAGGATGTTCTATGACTGCGTGGCAAAGGCAGAAGTAATTAAAGCCTCTTTTATGTTCTTAAAAGCTAGTAGTAGGAAAGAAGAAAGCCTCCAGTAATTTTTTGTGTGCCAGTAGAATAATGTTCTCTGAGCAATTTGACTGTGACACGTTTGAGCAACTAAGAGCAATTAAGCTGGTGAAGGATCTAGAAGTTCCTACAAGGAGGGGTTTGAGAGAGCTGGGATTGTTTAGTCTGGTGACAAGGCTCAGGGGAGACATCACTGCTCTTTACAACTGCCTGGAAGGAGGGTGTAGCCAGGTGGGGATCAGCCTCTTCTCCCAGGCAACTGGCGATGTGACAAGAGGACGTGGCCTCGAGCTCTGCCAGGGGAGGTTCAGGCTGGACATCAGGAAGAACTTTTTCACTAAAAGGGCGCTGAAGCATTGGAACAGGTTGGCCTGGGAGATGTTGGAGTCATCATCCCTGGTGGCATTCAGGAAATGACTGGACGTGTTACTTAGTGCCATGGTCTAGTTGGCAAGGTGGCTGTCAGTCAAAGGTTGGACTCGGTGATCTTGGAGGTCTTTTCCAACCTGTTTCTGACTTTGAAGGCTAGGCATTCTTGAAAAATAAATTTCATACTGTTTGAAAATTAGAGGTTTCTTATTATATATTGACATATTATAATAATAATATACGATAAGCATGAAATGATTTTCAAAATAGACTAAAGGTAAGTATATGTACTAAACTTGTCCTTAAACTGATTTCAGGTTTCCATTTTCTTTCAGTAACAGTGTCATCATTTAAGTAGTAATTTAGCGGTGCTGTTTGACAGCGTAAGTGAAAAATTATCCACAGTTTATTTGGTAGATGACAAAGAATCAGAGATCAAGGAATAACAGAAAATAAAAAGAAAAAACCTGGGTTGTTACCAGAAGTTTATATCATTTTTAGCTAAGAATGTGAAAGGATATAATCTTTACAAGATGTCAGTTATTAATTGCATCATTTAAAGGTCATCAGCTTGTGATTATTGAGCCAAGTGCTATTGTAAGTGTTCCTTAAAGGAACACTATTCTGAAAGAAAGAAACATCCCCATAAAATTAGTTGTAGTCTCTGGGAATGAGCATCTGATCTGCAGAAACAGAAGTAAATGTTTTGAGGAGTTTTTTTCTCTTTCAGAAAGAGCGCAAGAGTCAAAATGAGGACACCCTGTCATCCAGGGGAAACTTGCCTTCAAGCAAAGTGAACAAGCTGCTGAAGAGGTTTCCTCAGATCACGCGTTATGTATAATGTACTTTACAGAAGGGACTGTGGACAAGCAATTAAAATTGGGATCTTGGTCAAAAAAAAGGAAAGTCAAGTTGAGTGATTTTTTTTTGATGTCAAGTGGTGTGCGGATCTTGACTGTGCTTTTGATTCCAGAGCAAAACCCACCCATCTTGAGTATCAGCTGGTTTTGTTCATGAGACTCTTGGGAGAAATCCAGTGTTAGGATTTCTGCAGTGTGTTGTTCAACTAGCCTACTTGGGGCCTCCCATTAAATAAAACCTTCTAGGCATACTTGTAAATGCATTTCCTAACAGGATGACTTCTTCACATGCAAGCTGCTTGTCCAGCTCTGGAGCTGCTATCAAAAAGTGTTTGGGCTCATACACTGAGCCAAACTGATAGTAATGATGGTAGTAACTGATGCTATGATGGCTTGTACTCTTACACAATCTGGTGCCTCTTGAAAGTTTATTTTAATTTTCACTGCTGTAAGAAAAGGCTGTAGAATTTAGAAAAAAATCTCCAGCAAAATACCTTGTTAATATGTAATACTTTGGTAATTATCAAATATAGCTTTAACATGGAAGTTTGTGGTTTATACCCTCTGATTTGCAGGTGGGACAGGTATGGTGCCACGTAAGTTTGATTATTTTGTCTGTACTGCAATAAAGCAAGGCTGGTGTTTGACTTGGGCAGCTCATCTACAGCAAAATGTTTCACTGTTTTTTGGCAAAAAACTAAAAGGGGGAGACAAAGTTCAAGCATGCACTGGTAATCGAAATAATTTATTTTTACTTTTGATTGGGGAAGGGGGGGAAGAACAGTTTCCACTACAGTACCACAAAACCATGGGCAGGTTCTTGGAACAGTACCTAATTGCTGGGAAAAAAGCAGTGTCTTGGAGAGCTAATGTTATAACCATTTATATCAGTAATTCTTTTGAGTGTGTAGAAAAAGCAGAATAAGAGGGGAGTCAGGCACACACATACTGTGTAATTACCCATGGATGGTTGTAGAGTTTGTTGGAGCTGAGTCCTCTGGAGCCCCAGGCTGATACCTGTTCACCACAGAAATTTTGGTCAGGTGAAGGCTTTCAAGTTACTGAAGCAACATTCACTTAGCTGTTAATTACAGTGGCTCATTAGTGGATTATCCACAGGGTAGCTTATTCTTTTGTTGCTATTATGGCATAATTGGGTCTTTGAGAGGACTTGGGGTCAATAACACAATACGCACATCTGAGTTTGGGAAAACACTTTGGTTCTGTGACATTTTGCATGTTCTTTCCAGAAGACACTGTGAAAATAAATGCTCCTTAGTCTTCCTTCATTTCTGGAGGATACGAGAGATTGGGAATGAGGAATGGATTCATTTCTGTTGATGATAATTTTTCTTCAAGCCTGGAACAGAAGCAGTTATGCATCTCTTAAGATAGCACCTGTGCTGAACGTACCAAATTCTAGTGTCCGCAAAGAACAGTCTTATATAAGAAGCTGTAACAGAGACACTTAATACCTTTTTCTGGTTTTACTTTTGAAATTTTGCACAGCTCCCAACTAATCTGAACAGCTATATTTGCATTATACTGCTTCATGGTGAGCTTTACAAATTCAGTTTGGGGTTTTGTCTAACCTTTTATATGTCTACTATAAGCTTGAAATTACTATGCTAAGGTTTTCCAATTCTTTATTGAGAGAAAGGAAACGATGCTTTTCAAGTGCACTGAGGTTTTGCAGTGCTTCCTTTAAAAGTAGTTGAGCAATTCTTTTGCTGCTTTTGTCATAACCAAAAACTCCAGTTACTGATAGTCCTTGGCAACTTCAGCTGCTGGCTATTTTCCTGGATCTCGCCATTAAGCTTATATTGGGTGTTTAAATGCATTCATATTGAGGATCACTCCATTAATAGTTCATGTGTGCGCCCACAGGGAACAGCACTGTTCTGTCTGAGTTGGGGCTTGTACCACCCCATGATGCTGTTGCTGGGGGGTAAAGAAAACTGTTCTGGTGTTGAGCACGCTGGTTAAGAACATTGCTGCAGAGACCTGTATGTGATTGCATGGTGAGGAAAGAATTAAACAAAAGCTGACTAGCTGTTCTACCCTCCTAAGTCGGATTTACAGGATTTAAGCAGATCTGCTGGAATTCCTTGATCTTATTCCTATACCTTATACCTTGAACTATTATACTAGCTCTATAATTGCTGCTAACTACTCCTTTTAGGCTTTCACTGTGGAGGTAGCATTAATATTTCAGCTGGTCCTGATGAATAGTTGTCCTGACAGTTCAGGAGAAATAGGTTGAATTCCAGAGAGCCAGGGACATTTTAGAAGATGGCATTTCATGTTCAGAAGGTTCATACAGAAAAATCTGGCAAAATCAAGATAGACTCTAGGGCATCATAAACTTACTTAATAGAACTGTGCCTGTATCAGGGTGAACAGGTGAATACTGTTAAACAGCAGATTTAGATATTAACAACTACTTCAAATTTGCCCATACAAGAAAGTTCAGGATATTTTACCTTATCTGTAGCTACATTACTGATCTGAACTGCTGTAGTTATATTGGTGTAATTCCCTTTCAGGTCTTTCCACCTTGGAGAGTAGTCTTGAGAAGCTTTTGAGAATCTGAGATCCACCTCTCTCAGGGAATGTCATTACATTGTGTGAGAAAAAATGGGAGTCTTGGTAAGAAGGAAAAAGTTCCAAAATGGGACCTGCCAGAGAGGAGACAACTGCAAAACCCGCTGTATCTTTAGAGTTCATCTTTCTTCCAGAAAGTGGACACATGCTTGGACTTCCATTGCTTTTGGTGTACTGGTCTGTGTTTCCTTTAAAATTACTTCGTTAAATCACTTTAGGAAACCTTTGCTGTGTGAGGGAGGCAACTTACAAGGTATCATGAGAGAAATCCAGTGCAGGCTTCTGCTAGAGGTGTTAAACCCTGTGCGTGAGAGGCCTGAACAGGGAGTGTCTCATGAGATGGTGTTTGAGCATCAACAATCTCTAGTAAGGAGCTAATTTCTCTGAATGCTAATAGAATTTCTGTTCCTGTTTCCAGTATATCCTTTCCTTGTGTGTTCAGTGGAGTAAGTGGTTCTAAATTCTAACACAGTCCCATATTCTTATTTTATTCTGCTTTGTACTACTGCTGCCTGAGAGAGTGTGATGTAGCACCTAAGCTATTTCCATCCCCTGCTGCCCTGATCGCCTGCCTCCCTGACTATGAGGATATAGGAGATTTGCTCCTAATCAACAGAGCGTAATTCTTGGCCAAATCCACTTCAGAAACAGCTTCTTTTTACCACTTGGTGACTCCTGTAAAAGATCCAGCATGTAGGGAAGTTTCCTTGCCTTTGGTGAGTGACTGAGGATGAGGCAACACAAAACTGTCACATTAAGTAAGTAATGGGCAAAAGTGAAGGAAGGAAAAAAAAAAAGAGGCTTTTTGTCAAATCAGTAGATTTTTAGTAGCCTGTTCCTTGTTTTTATGCTGAAGGTGTCTTTGGAAGTGCTACGCAGCAGACTTGGCCAGAAATGAGCTCATTTCTGAAGGTGACCTTCATGTTTCATGCTGTAGAACACCACAAGTTCATTGCTCCAAAATCAGAATGTGAGTATAGGAAATGCCCATTAGACTGAGGTGAGAAGCAGCACAAGGAACATGTGAAAAAGGATTTCCAAGGCTGAATAGCTCCAAATGAACCAATTGCCTTCTTAGATGTAATAGTTGTTTAGAGCTTGTAGCCTTGAACCCTAATTCATATGAAGGACGAGTAAGCTGAAAACACTAAAATCCCCCCATGGGGTGGGATGGTTCATGGTAATACAATAATGATTAACCCTCTGGAAAGCATCCTAGCCAATTGAGGGAAAATATAGCCCAAGGTCAAGGAGACGCTCGATGGCAAAGTTCTCTGGGGGCAATACCCATGATGGCAAGATACAGGGCTGAAAATTGAGAAGGCACCCTGGAGAGGGCTGTGCCACCTGTGGGTTGTCCGGGGGAGATCTGGAAGCTGCTTAACATAGTTTTCTGGGTCCCATTTACCTGGGTTCAAATCTGAGGAGGGCTGACCTCGGGAAGCTGCAAGCTGCTAATCGAGGAGGCAGCGGTGGGGGGGATAAAGTCCAGATTCCTTCCAGGAAGTCTAATCTCTGGCAAATGTGCGCGCACACGCCGTTGCCTTTCCTAGTTGTTGCTGAGGGCTTTGCAATAGGACGCAGTCCCAGCTCCTTGCCGTGCTGCAGCAGCCTTTGTGCCTTGGGAAGAGGAGGAAAAGGCAGCTGGGGAAGGAGCATCGCAGGAGCGGAGCGGGCGGCTGGCCCCGCCGCCGGGCAGAAGGGGCGGGGAGGCGGAGGCTGGCACTGGGAGCAGCGCGTACCTGGAGCACGCGGGAGGCTGTGGAGAGGAGGGGACAGCGGGGTGAGGGCTGTGCCCCACCGCTTGTGCTCATCTCTGTCCGTCTTCCAATGTGCTAGAGAAATTCGGGGGCATGTTCTGTTCCCTTATTTATCTTCTCTCTTCTTCCCCTTTCTGAAGAGAAGAATCAAGGAGAAGAGATGGGGAGAGGATAGGGAAAGTGAAATTCTAAGATGCTGCTGGGAACTTTGATCCCTTTCCTCACATCCCTTTCCCTGCGTAGAAATGGAAAAGGCACCCCGCTCCCTCCGGTGCGGAGCGGCTAGCGTGGGAAAGCAGACCCTGGCAGCTGAACGAGAATGTGATGCTTGAAGAACCTTCTGCTCACTTTGTACACGAGGGATGGAAATCTCCAAAATACTCGGGCTCTTGGTAGAGCTCTCAAGTCTGCTATCCTGTCTCAGATGTGTGGAGGTAAGAAAAGGTTATTTTTGTATCTGCTTGTAAGAAGTCACATGGCTCTTTTAATATCCTCACTGTAAGTGGATCTTGTTATTACTTGAATATGTTTTCTAGAGCATTTAGGCAGTTGTGGTCTCTGGGAAGGACTGGGGCTTCGGGAGAGATTTGTTTCTTTGTGCATAAAAATTTAGAAAAAGGAACAAACCAGGAAAGCAGGATGCACAAGGGCTTGCAGATGCTTTGGCTTGGGTTTCCAGTATTTCTCAGGCACTGCAGTGACCCTGGCAGGAGAGATCTTTTGTTTCTTTGCTGATTGTCTCTCGCTGTTGTGGACAGATGATTTATAGCTGCACAGACCTGGGGCAATGCCTGCAGCATAGGCTGTTTGCACTGAATTTAATTGGTGGTGATGGTCAGCACTGTGATATTTTGGAAGCTGCTACAGAAACTGGCCACAACTAATCTTTCAGTAGAAGGGAAGATTATTACTTGGACTGCGGTACTTTTGTTTATGGTCCAGCTCCAAGAAGAGCGGGTTCAGTCTCATAGATATCCTGTAATTAGTCTGACCCATCCTTATATCACCAGCAGGCTTACATGTGTCTGCAGGTGTACACTGGAAGATAGGGATTGAGGGACCTGGATTGTGGTGCAGTCACAAAAATACAGCTTAGCTCACTTTATGCTCTCTGCAAAGAGCTTTGAGATCCTCAGGTAAGTCCTTCAGTGCTGTTGGTCCAGAAACCCTGATGTGGGCTTGCAACAGCCTGATGGATGCAGATGGATTTTTGCCTGAAAAGGGTTTATCTGTGCATCTCCTTGTGCATATGCACCTGAGAGCTGATCTGCTACTTCTGAACCATGTCAGGAATTCATCTTCCATATGCAGTATCCCATTCTGACTTCTGGAGGGTGATGCTGGAGCTTGGCCATGATTGTCAACACCTTCTGGATCATATTCATAAGCTTGATTTGAAAATTATGCCTGACATGAGTAGGTGTTGTTCTGGTCAGGTTTCTGTGGGAATTACCTCTGCTTAGTCCAGAAGTGGATTTGGTTTAATTCCTAATTTAACTTTTCCCATTTTCCAAGAAGAGGTGAAGCTGAGAGATGCAAAATTACTGCATTTTTAAGAAAACCATAACCATTACCAATAGCTAGTATCCTTTAGCTGCACATCTCTGTGAATTGCAACTCTTTGTTCATATAAAAGTATTAGAAATGTTCATTTAGAATGTTTAGAAATGAATTCAACTACAAGGAGCTAGCAGAAGCATGTACAATTTATTCTTTTCACTCTGAGTCTATGAAGGTCTTGCACTTGCTTGCACACCATGTAGTGGTGTTGAGTGGGGATCTCTATCTCTCAGCCTGTAGTCAAATTTCAACCTCAAAAAACACTGCCTGTAAGAGGAAATGCAGTTTAGGGGCCAGACAGGACACTAGAATTCTGAGGATTTTGTTTCCTATTTTTTGGTTTTAATGGTTTAACCCCATCTGGATAATAATACTATAGGCTATATCATATTTTCAAGTATTAAAGACAAAATCCTCAAAAAAGCCTTGGATTTTCTTCCTTGTATGTTACCCACTTTATACATGGATATTAATTACCATTTTAACAGATATTCTAGGGGGCATCATCCTGTCACTCAAGTAGGTGAATCTCTGCTGCTGTGGCTGTAGATGTCTTGCCCTATAAACAGAGAGAAAACGAGTAGTTATTATTTTTCTTATTGATAATAATGATTTTCTTCTAATTTCCTTTCCATAGGCATATCACTCAGACTTCCAACTCTGCTGGAAAAAAAGCAAGCAGAGCCCTGTAATGTAGTGCTTAGATCAAGGGTAAATCTCTGCAGGCCAGTAATTATTCATTTTGTTGTTAGTGGACAGAGCTATGGTTGTAGCTGAAGAGGAGACACCAGGGAAAAGGCTGGTTACTAGGGTGTGTTTGCTTAAAGCTGAGCTGCTTTTAGGACATGTCCCTGTTTATTTCACTGGATAATCATCTCTCTGCTGTTGCTATGTTTCTTTTCCCAGGCTTTCCTGGGATCCAAGCCCAACCAAAACCATTTGCAGAGTGCAGGTAAGAACAAGAAGTTATTAATTCAGTCATTGGGCAGACTCTTTCCTGCAGTGGTGATCTGAGACCACAGGCATGATGAACCACTGCTACCTGGCCTTCTTCCTTTCTTTTCATCACTTCTTCAATCTTTTCTCTTCTCCTGTTTATCGCCTTCACCAACATGGCCAGACTGTTTCTTCATGTTGAATGATCTTGCAGCTCCCTGCTCCTCTCACATGTTCTTTTCCTTTAATCTCTTTCTCTTCATTGGTCTTTTTTGCATGCTTACCTTTCCTCTGCTCTAATAACTACTGAATTCTCAGACACCCTCTCTGAGGGTCCCAGCTGATGCTCTGCATATGGTTTGTTTCCTAACAATGACTTCTAACTGCTTCTCATTTTTGTACCTTGCATTTAACCTTCAGCTGTCACTTATCCCCTCTGGGCCTGGCAGTGGCTAGAAGGCAAATGACATGACGCAAAGTTTCTTTGTACCCTTGCTCTTTGCCCCATGTGCAGAAGGGTTTTCTGAAAGTGTTGATTTCTTTTTATTTACTTAGTGAATAGAGCTATAAATGTTGTCCCCTTTTCAGTCTATTCTTCTCATGTTATGGACTCTATAAAGCCCACAAAACCTGGGGGTTTCTTCCCCACCTTGTTATTTCAGGGTCATGAATTGAGAGGTTTCTCCTTTTGTTAAGGACCACAACCATTTAATTATTGGGTACTTCTACACTGGATATTTCACATGGGCACTGAAACATTGGCATGTGCACTTCCCCCAAAATAAATTCCCTTTTCCTTCCAATATATTAGCTAAGTTCAGATAAGCCAGGTGATCTGCTGATATATCTGTATATAGGGTGATGCAATGAAATACAGTGTCATTTCCCACCTTCCTGATTTGTCCAGTGCTGCTCCAAAGTGAGTAAATGTATTGCATGTACAGTAATGGAAACCGGCTCAAATTGTCATGTTTGGGCCCTAAGTTAACACTTTTCAAAGTCTCTCTGGGCAGTTCATTGCTTCAGAACAATTGTGGTTTAGACAGTGAATATTATGAATATTCTTTGAGCAGAACCTTGAAGTGTGCTAGAGTTGGAATCAGGCAAGCAGCAGTTGAGACTGCAGACACGGGGGGAATTTCTCATAACCAGCTGGTGTCTCCCGTGTTGTCCGAGCTTCAGTGTGTGATGCCTTAGGTGATGCTAACGCTGCCTTCCTGTGCCCAGCGCCCAGCGTGTGTGCTGTGGGACCTCTCGGGTACTACAATGGCTCACTGGCAGTCACCGAGGCGGGGGCGGAGTGTCTCAACTGGGCAGAGTTCCCTGATTATGTTCAGCAGTACCCAGACCGTGGCCTGGGGGACCACAACTACTGCAGGAACCCAGACGGGGGAACGACGCCCTGGTGCTTCTACAGGCTCGTGTCAGGGGCCATCGGCTGGGCCAACTGTGACTGTAACCGAGGTAAGGGCTGCGCTGCCTCAGGGCTCAAGCCACAAATGTGTGCTGCTCAGACTTGCAAGTGGCAGGTGGAACACCCCGTGAAAAAGCACAGTACAAAGACTGTTCCAAATTGTTGAAGTAATTAATACTAGAGGCTAGCCTGTGTGGGAGAAGAATGTCTCTATATAGTAGGGGGTGGATTTAAGCTACTGTAGCTGTAATGCCTTGTATAGATGTTTTAGTCTCATACAAGGA
Organism: Cinclus cinclus; assembly: GCF_963662255.1. Lineage (NCBI taxonomy): Eukaryota > Metazoa > Chordata > Aves > Passeriformes > Cinclidae > Cinclus > Cinclus cinclus. The sequence continues at coordinate 20,517,529 of NC_085052.1, forward strand.
GACTTTTTTTTCTACTGCTAACTTATGATACTTTGAAAACAGTTTTAATTATGTAGAAAACAACCCACTTCTGCTCCTTCAGGGTCCGTATCAGAGCATTCCTCATGTAAGTGTAGCAGTTCAAATACAACAAGAAAAAATCTTCTGTGGCAAGGCAGGTCATAGGCTTGTGTTAAACTTCCTCAGTGCTGTCACAAGGACTACTGCTTACTTTGAGGCAAGCAAGGAGCTAAGCTCTCTCAATGCATGGGCTGCTGTGCAGCATTCTTGAAAGTGTCCTGTTTAATGACCTTCCTTGCTTTTCCTGCATTTTGCAGAACAGTTGAAATACCAGTTTAATAAATAAATTGACAGTCTTTTCCCGTGCTAGTGGATGTGCTTTCAAAGATGGCTTCATTAAAGGGAAGGATGTAAGTGCAGTGGAGCTGAGTGCCTGCACTGAGCTACTGCAGACAGGTGTGTCCTTCTGCAAGTTTACATAACTGAGCTAGGAGATGTGCTTTCTAAACAGTGGTAAAATTTTTGGTGGGTGGGAGTTGAAAGGGCATTTACACTGGCACTTCCTTTTCTTAGAGAAATTACATAGGATTCATCTGCTTTTACTGAACTTCTCACTGTAGAAACAGCGTCACACAGGTGAAGTGGTTGATAGATCAGTTGAGTGTCAGAAGTAATTAGATAGCCTGCCATTTTTACACACCCTTTCAATATCTTCAAGCATGTAAAAGCATGTAAAATCATCCTCATTCCACAGAAGGAGAATCTAGGATCTTTGGCAGAAGCCAAATTTCCTGCTGGTGTTACCATGGATTTGAAAAGACAGTAAGACCCAACCTCCCAAGCAGCCATTGCTGGGACTGGGAAGGTGCCACATCCCACACTCTTTCCTGCACATCACTTTAGTGCCAACACAGGCAAAACAGGGATGAAAGAAGCCAAGTGCAGTTCAGCTCAGCTACATGCAAATCCAAACTTGCTGGTCTGAAACGTCTATCAGCAGATAGCAGCTGGTTTTTGGTTATTTTCTTTTTCTCCTTTGGAAGGTGCTGTGCGGTTGGCTGAAGACAGTAGTGTGGAGCTGTACTTCAATGGACTCTGGGGTACCATCTGTGCTGACCTCTGGACTGACTGGGATGCCAGCGTTGTCTGCAGGCAACTAGGTCTCAGGTGGGAACCTCAGTCTGGTTGTGAGAGGTACATGCTCATGTGGCTTTTGAAAGAGCAGCCTCTGTGGTTACAGTCCCTCTGGCTGAGCGTGTTGGCTGGCAGAAAAGAGTTTGTTTTATGGTCTAATTTCCCACTTATCAGGGTCCTTTTGTACTGTTTTCTTTCTTGTAGCTATCCCCAACCCAATAAGCATTTGCAAGATTTTTTTAAAACAATAGTTTATGCTTCATGCTCCAGGCTGTGAAAAGTGAGTTGTGAGATCGCATTCCATTTTGATGATCATCAGCTGGATACTATAGTAATCTAATAGAAATTTTAGGAATCTGAACTCTCTTTGGGTATCTGGGATTTGGACATTCAAACTTCCAAACAGCGAAGAGATAATGTCCACAGAGAGGGAAGGTGATTCAGATAGTTTGGTGTTTGAGTCTATTGATGGGTTAGTTCGTTGCTTTCAAATGAGACTGCCATTTCTGAGTACACCAACTCTTCTGCAGTAGGTAGGCACACAAAAGCATTAGGAAGTGCTTTGTGCTTGCTTGTGCTTTCCCATTAGACTGTAAATGGTCACCCCTTTATGCACTTCCAATTAACTGGGCACACTGGGACGTGAAATGTCAGAACTGGACTAGAGAGTCACAACAATGGAGGGAACTTGTAAGTCAAGCTGTGCTGTGACATTTCACTGCTCTGTTGCATCCTCTGTACCAGTGAGATCGGCACAGTTGGGAAGAAGAGTCATCCTGGACCACGGCCTGTTCCTCTGCACCTGCAGTCAGCAAACTGCCATGGAGATGAGGAAGCCCTGCTGCAGTGTGGCTATCAGGAAGCTATGTCAGGAGCTTGTAACCAGGGGAGTGCCGTGGTAACTTGTGCTCCTCCAGAAGGTAAATCTCCAGGGAAAGATCTCTGTCACTGAAAGATAGCAGATGCTTATGACCACATCCTCTTTTAATCAAGCCAGTTTTTTTTATCTGCAGGCAGAAAACTGATCACCACAGCAGCCAATTAAAGAGCCATCTCTGGACCAGCAGTACCCCACTCTGGGGGCTGCAATTGCGGGTGCTTGTGGGGGGTCTAGAGGGGAGGATGTAGTAAGAGAGCATCACGAGAGCTCCTCTGGCTAGAGAATGGTTCTACACCCTGAACTCATGGATGTGCTTTGTCTCTCTTGTTCTGTTGTGCTCTCTTTCTCTTTCTTGAAGCACAGGTGTAGGTGCCCCACTGCGCATAGTTGGGGGGAAGGAGAGCTTTGAAGGGAGAGTGGAGGTTTACCATGATGGCAAGTGGGGAACCATCTGTGATGACCAGTGGGACGATCGGGATGCTGAAGTAGTTTGTAGACAGCTGGGACTCGGGTAATTTCTTTGCTGTATGTCATGCAGTAGTAACAGAAGTAGGCAGAATGAACAACATGAGAGCATGTCCCTTCACTATACTACCAGCCCTTCCTGTAGGAGATATAAAGAAACCCTGGGAAATGTAATTCTGGACTGGTCGTCCTATGAAGGGATTTTGTACCCCATTTTTGTCAATTTTATGGGTTTGTGCTGTGTAAAAAAAAAAAACGAACAACAAAACAAAATAAAAACCCAAGTACATTCCTGTCTAAGGATTGTATTTACTCCTGTTCATCAATTTTGCATATGTCCTAATACAAATCTTGTTGGCCCCAGTGACAACTTGTCATGGTGATTTCCATATGTGAACTGCAGTTGCTTACTTGGTTAAGTTTATATACCTCTCGTTTCACTGGCTGCCCTTATCCTCTTCAGACAGGAAAGCAAGGGAGACCATCTCATTCTCCTGTGTGCCATTCAGTGCTTAAAATGGGAACTGTTGTATACTGAACATTCTTGAAAATCACATCAGTACAGGATTATTTAAAATAGATTGTTCAAATTTGAGATCCCTCAGTCTTTGGGCGTTTTGCCTGTTATGAGATTGTAACAGAGACTGATGTTAGGTCATTGTCTGCATTAGTCTGAACTGTTCATGATGTAGTAACATTTCTGCTATTTGCTGTAAGGGCTCATTACAAACTTTCCAATAACCTATTTCAATTAACAGTTGGCACCTCCACTGTGTTGAAAATATAGATAAACTGTGGGAGGACAGGGACCCAGTAAAGGAGAGTCCCTGTGCAAGGCAGAATCTGAGGGCACAAGACTGTGGCCTTCCTTACTGAGCATACATTGTCTGTAATGTTTACAGTGGGACCCCAAAAGCCTTGTCATGGGCTCACTATGGGCAGGGATCTGGCCCAATCCTGCTGGATGAAGTGCAGTGCTCAGGCAATGAACTCTCCCTTGATCAGTGCAAGAAGAGTGACTGGGGACAGCAAAACTGTGACCACATTGAAGACGCTGGGGTCTCCTGTGACCCTTTCACAGGTACAGATGTACAGCTCTGCCAGTCAGATGTGGTCGGTCTTACCCCCACATGACTTGGCTTGCTCAGCAGGTAACCCCCTGGTTCAGGATCCTGCACAGCTTCCATGTATGGCTCCCACAAGGGCTGCTGGATGTGGAGGCAAAGAGAAAGGGAATGGATCAGAGGCAGGTGGTGTTCCCACGGTTTTGCTCAGGTGGTGTGGAAAGGCTGAAGGGAATCCTCCCCTAACAGATGGGTATGTTTGGAAGCAATGAATGTTTGTATTTTGAGTACTTACAGACATCTGTCTTTTGTTCCTTTCACTCGGGGGCAGTGCAGAGACCTAGCAATGGTGTACAGGCTGTTTTCTTTTCTCCCCTGCTGAGTGCTGCCCTTTCCTTCTCCCATCCCTTCCAGAGGGCACTGTCCGGCTGGCTGGCGGCCGCAGCCCCAGCGAAGGCAGGGTGGAAGTTTATTACAACGGAGACTGGGGCACAGTGTGTGATGATGGCTGGACAGACCTTGGTGCCCAGGTGGTCTGCAGGCAGTTGGGCTTCAGGTAGGACAGAATGTGTAGTGTCTGTGCTTCCTAATTTCAAGCATTAGATTCCATCACCCTTCACTGGGATAGGCCAGACCTTAATCCTTCAATGCTGTCTTTGTTAGAAGGCTTATTACCATTATACAACTTATTAAAGAAAGATTAATAGGTATCCACATTCTTTCCAAGGGGCAAAAATAAATCCATTATCTCTTGCCTCAGTGTGTTTTGAAAGCAGATAACATGCTTAATATTATCCTTATAAACCCCTCAGCAAAGTCAGAAAATTTACGCTTCTTAAATTTGCAGGTGTCACTTCTGCTCTGTCAGTAAAAGGGCATCACCTATCTGCTCCCTATGTATCACCTTCAGTAGCTGAACAAAGACCATCAGGGCAAAAAAGAGTAGTAATAGGGATTTTCAGCCCATTGCTGAGCTGTCATCCCTTCAGGTAGGAGCTTGGGAAAGATTTAAAATCAGGATACAGTTGCATTTGAGCTGGTAAAATAGGGTTTTGTGGATTTTAAAAACATGGTTAGTAGGGTCTCCTAAAATTTCAACTTTATAGATGAAAAAAGGACTAAACTAAATTCTTCCCTTTGAGTTCAGCTACATACTGCATTTGTCATCTCTTTTAGTGCCTAAAAGTTTGCAGCTATCTGCTATTCAAATCCAGGTAGCTGCTTCCTATAAAAAGACACAGAATTACTTAAATATTGACATTTTTGATACCTCCTCTGCCAGCCCCTCCCCAAACTGATGTACCTGCCATATCTGCAAAGCAGCCTCTGCTGGGCCTCCGTGCCTTGGAATGTGCCTTTGACCAGACACTAGAAAATGGACTGGTCTGAGAAGGCCTCCCTGAAAACTGAAACTGGCAAAATGTGAGTGAGGGTGCTCGGTTGCCATCCTGTGTGTCCACTGAGTGGTTTAGGTCAGGAGGCCACCAGTACCATAGTTAAGCAGGGGAGTTTCTCTTTAGATCCGAGTTTGGGTCCTTCTGTGGCATTTAGAGTTTCAGTATTATTTCTGTTTCCTTCTTCTAGTGGTCCTGCTGCCCTGGCCTCTGAAGGAGACTATGCTGCTGGCCAAGGCTTCATCTTACTGGATGATGTGGCATGTGTGGGGACAGAGCTGTCTCTCTTGGACTGTCCCCACAGCAACTGGGGGCAGCATGACTGCTCCCATGCTGAGGATCTGGGAGTCCGCTGTTCCCCAGAAAGCAACACGGTCATGGATGGCAGCCTGGGTAACTCACCTTGCTCTTGCCCTGAACAGTGAGGAAATTTCACCTTCTGGTCTGTTCTCTTGGAAACTTTAGCAGATGTGGGAGTTTCCCCTCTGCTGTTTCAACAAGGGGTCTGCTTTTTGAGGACAAATGAGCCCTGACTGAATTGGGGCAGAGCCACAAATCTGTGGCTCCACTAGAACTACTATCAGACCAGCAGATAAATGGAAACTGGAGATAGTTGTATTGGCAGTCTCTGAAACAAACCTCTGAGGTTTGTTTCAAACAAACAAAGCCACTGAGGGACAGTGGCTGCCTTAGAGTGCCATTGCTCAAGGGAACCCTGTAACTAACTTTTAGGAAAGTTAAGTGTGGTTACATTAGTGCCACACCTTGCCAAGACAGGAGGACTTCAGATGCAAGTGGTTGTTGTTCACACTTCCTTGTGTGGATGGCACACTTCTAATTAATATTGTGAAAGTATTTCAAGTTAGCATAATTCCCTCATTTATATAATGCCTGACACTCTCTCCTTTCCTTACTACAGAAGACTTTCCAGCCCGTCAGACATTTGTTATTGGAATAGTTCGCATCCAACATTTTTGTTTTTCCTGGATGTAGAACTCTTCCTTAAAATCATGTAACAGTTTTACAATGCAATGGATTTTTTTCCCCAGGCATGTTTAGGCTTGTCTAACTCTTGGCTCAGGAGTTAATAACTTTCTTTCTGTTCTTGTTCTCCTCTTTACTCAGCTTTCAGAGTATTATCCACTGATGATTTCCAGTATTTATTAAATAAATTAGTATGTATATAATCTTCTGATTCAGCACAGAGGTAAAATGTCTTCATATAGACACACTTTTGTTTGTTTGTTTGCTTGTTTTTGTTTTTTCTTTTTGTTTTAAGCTTACTGATGTCTGGGATTCATCTTTTCCCAAAACCCAAGTTTTGGACTCCTGACCCCTCTTGTGTTTTTGCTTGCAGCAGCCCATGTGTTTTCTCCTTCAGGGCCTCCTGTGCGGCTGGTGGATGGAGAAAGCACCAAGGAGGGCCGGGTTGAGGTATTGCTGAATGGGCAGTGGGGCAGCGTCTGTGACGATGACTGGACAGACAGAGATGCTGCAGTGGTTTGCAGGCAACTGGGATTCAGGTAAGGGCTGTGGTACAGGCATCTTACAGAGAGAAACAGCTCCCAGGAGCACTTCTGGACTTGTTTTGAGGGGCTTAGTTTTAGTTTTGGCACACCCACACATAGGGAGGAGGGAGGGAGTAGGTTGCTTTTTTTATTGTACTACTATCTGTGTGTGGAGTGACACATAAACATTATTTCACTTAAAATGCACTGGTGTCTCAGGTTCACTTGGCTCCTGCTCACTGCAGATTAGCCACCCTCTTCTCTCTAATTGCAGTGGTACAGCAAAAGCCAGGGCAATGGCTTATTTTGGCGAAGGCCATGGGCCCATCCATCTGGACAACATAGAATGCAGTGGAATGGAGCACACCTTGGGGCAATGTGCCATGCCTGACACCAGGATTCACAGCTGCTGGCACAGTGAGGATGCTGGGGTGATCTGTGACTATGTGGAAGAAAAGGTCCAAAACATCAAGAGAACAGGTGACATTCCCATTTCTTCTATGCAGGAATCTGGAGCTCTGCTTGAAGGATCTCTGCATGCTTTTGTGGTTTTTCTCTGTCATTCTTGTCTTTGGCTGAAACTTCACCTACAAAATAAGCATGTCCTGTCCTGCACCTCCTGCGTTTTTCTTGTTTTCAGTGTATCTTCTTAGCAGCACAGAGTGTTCCAAATTAGTCTTGAGGTGCTCCACCCACGCCAGGCCTTTGAGCCTGCAGAATTTCCCCACAGCCGAGTCACCATACTCTTCCTTAGAACAGCAACCATAAGCAACCTTTGGGGTTTAGAGTACTGAGGAAGTATAAGCATAGGTCCCACTCCTGGCATAAGACTATAGAGGCTTCAGGTAAGCACCTCAAGTGAAATTAAGGAAACCTATGGGATCAAATGTTCTACGAATTCCATATGCACAACACAACACAGTCCTTGAGGATTACCTTGAGGATTAATGCCCTCATAGAAGGTGAATTGTATTTGGCTCTGTGATAGCAATGCTGATACTTAAGGTGAAGGTCCCCACCCAATTGCTCTAACTTTGCCATGCAGGTGCAGAGTCCAGTGTGTGTGGGATGCGCCTGCTCCACCGTCGCAAGAAAAGGATCATAGGTGGAAACAAGTCTCTGAGGTACTGTCCTGTAACTGCTAAGAGAGCCAGATTGGTTCCAGCTTTCCTTTGGGCTCTGGAAAAAGCCTGGCAGATGCTGACTCCATTAATGGATTTTCACTGGTTATTTTTGAACTTGGTTTGAACCAGTGTGCTATCTAGGGAAGAATGCAAGCCAGCTGAGCTCAGATGAGACAGAGTGAATGGGAAAAGAGGAGAATGCCTCCCATATGTGTGACACCTCTTATTCCTCTGTTTCTTCAGAGGCAGTTGGCCGTGGCAGGCCTCCCTGCGGCTGAAGGGTTTCCGTCGAGATACTCGTCTGCTGTGTGGAGCAACACTGATCAGCAGCTGCTGGGTGGTGACTGCAGCCCACTGCTTCAAAAGGTGTGTTTGGGAGTGGGAGCCCCAAGGGATACTCAATGATGGACAAGATAGCCTCAGACAAGTTTATCCTCCTAGCCCAGTGGAGCCACATGAGCAAAGTTTCTAAACCAAGAGCTTCAGGTTGTGATATGTGTGATCTTGGAGTGCTTACAGGGATGACTCAATATAGACTTGCTTTTTCCTTCACTGCTTACACCTGGCCTCTTAACTCTGAGGCTTTGCAGTGTAAAGGGAACCAGCCTTTTGCCACTTTAAGTGCTTTAAGGAACTGTGAACAGGTCAGTTCACAAGCCTGCGGCAACTATAATAATCATTTTTATAGGAAAAAAAGTACTGTGCATGGTGGATAGTGATTTCAGTCACCAAGTCTTCAACAGCTGGCATGATCATATCTGCTAAAGAGGTCCCACAGTCCTGCAGATGGAACTGTTTTACCATTGTGGTGTGAGGAGGTGGTTCAGTCTCATAGCAACTGAGACTTGTGTGAGTCTGCTTTCCTCTTAGTAGGAGTATCAAGATCTTGAGTCTGTTTTTCTCCAGGTTTGGTGTTGATGTGCGGCGCTACCTCCTGCGGGTGGGTGATTACCATACAGGTGTGAAGGATGAGTTTGAGAGGGAGCTGCCTGTGGAGCGGATTGTCCTCCACAGGAACTACTGGGCTGGCAGCAATGATAATGACATAGCCCTGGTCCGGATGCGGGGCAGAGAAGGGCACTGTCTCTCCTTCAATCACCACGTTCTGCCTGTCTGCCTGCCTGACAGGAGAGAGAGGTCTGACATTAACAGGCAAGCCTGCATCATCTCTGGCTGGGGAGACACAGGTGAGTGCTGCAACTTTGAGAGACGAGTGAGGTGAGGAAGTCTGCCTTCAGAAGCCTACGTGGGCCATTAATTTATGTCAACTCAAGGCTATGTTCTCACTGCTCCCGTTGTCTGTGCCAGCACATGGTGCTGAGGAATGGGGAGATGAGGTGGGTTTTGTGCTATTGTGTTTTCATCTAATTTGAGGCTCATTGAGTCTGCTCAATACTGGTGAAAGCTTTGATTTTCGTAACATCCCTCTGAAGCTGTGGGAGAGACCAATGCTGCCATCTGGCCACATGGCAGCAAAGTTTTCTCTTTCTTCCCATTTCTACACATATGCTTGCTCACAGCAGACCTCTAAGGGAGCAGCCTGTGCAGAACTGCTATACCAAGCCCCTGGGAGTCCCTATGTTTCCATGACCTGCCTTCTTCATGATACTGTCATAGTGAAATGAGGGCTTAGAGGTAGAATGAGCCCTCAGAGAGAAATCTCTCTCAGACTACTTTGCTTAATCTCCATGTGTATTTCTGCAAGGACAAATGGGCTCTGAGTCTGGTTTCTGTCCTGGGTTCAGGACAACCTGGTCCTGTCCTCTTTGAGCATATTGCTGTGAAGCTTCCTAGGTAAAAGGGAGCACAGAGGCCTTTCTGGGTCTGCTATGACTAGAGAAAAGCCATGTGTTTAGAAAAACTTCCTGTCAAAAGCCCAAGGAGCTCATCTGTTGATTTTGTATTTGCCCATCCTTCTCAGCTGTTTCCCTAGCTATTACTGCAGCTTTTAAACTGCAAGTATGTATTTGCCTTTGAGTCAGTTGTGCCACTTGCACGTGTCACTTCAGGTTGTTTGGGGTGGATCAAGGAGCAACTTAGCCATGTAACCACCTTAAGCTGTACTGGAGCTTAGTGGCTAGAATCCTTCCCACGCACCAAACCCAGCTTTCTCAATGAGGAGCAGTTAACCTACTACCTTGTGAACTTACATAAACCTTGGGCACAGAAAGGTCATACTCTAATATAGCACATTAACCTTAAGTTCTGATCAACCCTGGGGTAATAAAGAGATTTGATCAAACAGACTCAAGTCTGGCCAAAGATGAAGTGAATTCCCTTTGAATAATATTTGAATGCCTCTGAAACATCTTCTAAAACTTCTCTGAGGATTGAGCACTTAAGATACTACTGTGTTTATTCTCTTGAGAAAACACTGTCCTTGGTTTACTGAGGAGGAAATGGAGGTTTGGAGAGGTGAAATAAATTGAACAAGGTTCAAGTTACTTGTTGACAGAACCAGGAGTAAGATTCATCCTTTGATCTAAACTTTTTCTATAATCCTCTTCCCCACGCCTTTGATCTTACAGCTTTTTTGTGGTCTGGCTTGGCATCACTGTTTCCTGAAGTTCTTGTACTTCAGAGATGCTGAGCTCAGCCTATTTCTGTGCTGCAGACTTGACAAGAAATGTTTTAGTGTCTGTTTCTGTAGGAACCACTATTGCACCGGGTCACTACTGTTGCCTGTATGTGAATCAGTCTGGCCGCTCTGTTTTATTCCAGGAAAGTCCTATTCCAGAACCCTGCTGCAGGGGGTGGTGCCCCTTCTCCCACGGGAAGACTGTGAGGCCCGTTATGGGCAGAAGTTCACCAACCGCATGATTTGTGCTGGGAACCTCTCTGAGGACAAACGGGTGGACAGCTGTCAGGGTGACAGTGGAGGGCCACTCATGTGTCAGAGATCAAATGGACGCTGGATCATTCTGGGCATCACTTCTTGGGGGTATGGCTGTGGTCGGAAGGATTCGCCCGGTGTGTACACAAAGGTCAGCAAATTCGTACCCTGGATCAAGAAAGTGATCAAGCTACAATGAAAATGACTGAGCTCTAGGAGTTTCAGCATACAGTCCTTTTGCCCTGCAGCAGCAGAAGGCTGTGGCTTCTGGCTTGTGACTGATGGAGATTTGTCATTGGACACTGGCAAAAGATTTTACTGTAGAACTGGAAGGAAAACAGTTATGACTGATTCTTTAAAGTCTTTGGTTTCACTTAGTCTGTAATCTGTAAGCAGAGAAAGCAGGTGCACAGTGGTAACAATGATCAGTATGCATTGCTCTACGTATCTGAATCCTTTAATGCAATCACACTTATTCCTTTGCCCTGGCACACAGAAATGGTAGAAGTAGAGAGATACCTACTGCTGAAAATCTACTAATGGTTGTACGTTTGGACAGTTGAGACATGCTGCAAGGAGAGATGAGATGCTTGGAAGATGGCACCAGGTGCTGGCATAGTGGAAATCTTCAGATATTTTTTCATAACAGCTTTCTTCTGTTCCAGGAATCAGAAGATTTGACCTGAGTTGAGGAACAGGCCAACAGTTGGGTTTTTTAGCTTCCCTGTTATGTCTCTAGAGGGAACCTTTTCTCTTCAGAATAGTAGGTCTGCTCCTATAGGATCCCTTTCAAGTGTCTGCATGGACTAAGAGATGCTTGTCCCTCCCGCTGCAATCTTCTGACACACATTTCCAGCTGCCAGATGCTATGGTTTTAGTGCTGCTTTTTTGCTATAGTACTTTTTGTGTGCGTTTAGGCTTTTTTTTTTTTTCCTTAAAGTAGCATCTTCTCAAATCAGTTGTTAGTGTGAGAGGCAGTAGCTTTTTTGCCCTCGTGATTGCTATGAAGAACTCAAAAATCTGACCTCAAGTAGCTGAATAGACATGTTATTTTTCTTTAAATGCAAATGTAATGGTAATCTCAAACATTCAGATGTTGAATCATGATTTAACAGCACTATGGGGACTTCCTACTGGTCCCTTACTTATGATAGTTATTAGCTGCTCTTTGTTTGTGCTGCTAGTCTTTAATATCTCTGTGTTCACAGTTTTCCATGAAACATGGAATTACTCCTGGGGTATAGATACACCTCAAGCAAATTACTCCCTCCTTGTGAAAAACAGTAAGTGCACTGCTAAGCAGATTCCTGCTTTTGTGAAGTGTGTCCTGTTCTTGAAACCTCCGGGCCATGCTTCGTTTTCTCCCTTCTTTGCACTCTTTCTCTTTTCATTCCTCTCAGTGGGAGTAAACTGGCTTAACTTGAGGGCATGCAAGCACTGTCATCAAGCTATAGTTCTCAGCCTGAACAGACATAATGCTGAGAGAAAGCAGGGGTTATTCAACATTACAATATTACATATTACAATAATATTATAGTGTTACTATTATTCTGTCTCATCCAAACAAATGAACAGAGCGCCCTCTTATGCCTTAAGCACTTTTTAAAGTTAATGTATTATTCTTGAGTAGTAAAAAAATATAAGTAGACAGAAGGGCTAAGTGCCTTAAGAGTTGTGCTGTGCAGCATCTTCTCACTGTGTACAGATGAGGCAGAGAGGAGACAGGTCTGTGCAGCAGGAGGAGCAAAAAGCTTTGATGTATAACCAATGGCTTGAATGTGGAGGATGAATACAGGATGGGACACGTGGAACTTGTGCCAGATGTGCATGTTTTGGGTAGGCACTAACGGGGTCAGGCACTGACCTGCTGTCCAGAAGGTTTGCATTGAGGTGTTCGGTGTCTGGGTGTTACCAAAGCAAGAACAGAAGGCAGAGCACAGTCTGTGGATTAGCAATGTCATATTAGCAATATCACAGGGCATGTGGTTACAGAATCCTAGAAATTGCCTTGGATTCAAGAAGTAGTGATTGCCTACAGTTTTAATTTGTCTTCTAGAAATTAGCTTAATGTAGCAGTGCTGATCTGACTAGGTGGCTGATTTTTGTGTGTGAAGGCTAAACGAAACAGTTTCATTTACCCTTTCAGAATATTATAGAATAGTTGGGCTACCAGTGTTGCAGTGGACTGATCTAAAATCTTGATTACAAACTTTATTTTAATGAAGAATTGTTGGAGTCTTTGAAACATGCAATGTCAGGAGCCCTGCAAACTGGCCTTTGAGATAAACCTGATCTGCTTGTGCCTCTTCTTGAGGTGCTGAATGTCTTCAGCACAGCTTTGTGCTGATAACCCTGTTTAAAATGCCAGACTTGATCCCTTGACAGCACTCTGCTTGGCTCCATGCTGGCCATGTTGTCCTATGGCTCCTGGCAGTCTCTAAAATGCAAGCTGCAGACTGCTCCTTATGTCCCAGGAATTAAATACCAAGTTCTACACAGGTAGGAGCAGTACCCGTCTGGGAAACATGGAGGGATTTAACTTTTATCTTCAGCCTCCCCTGAGCCAGCATGCTACAGCAGTTCAAATGGAGTTTCCGTGCCTTGGGTGCTATCACATCTCTAGTTTAACCTGGTTTGACTTTTCAGTTTGTACCTATAACCCCAACAGGCTTAGAAACACCCAAAGGATGACATTGTGAGGTTATTTCCCTAAGCTTACTTAGCGAGTGGCTATTCAGGAGTTAGCAAGAATTACCATGTAAAGCATGCTTGGCATTGTCTTCTGAAATGCCCATGTTCTAGTTAAAAATACTTCTTTCTCCTAGATCTTGTCACTATGAAAGCTGTGAGAGTCCTTGCAATTAACACCCTTCGAGTCCTGCATGAGCCAGGAGGGAAGGAAGTATCCAATCTCCTTTGCCTGCTTTTATACCTTTCTGGTGCTGTAGGCAAGCCTGTCAATACTCTCCTCCGTTGACCTGGTGCCTGTTTCAGGATACAACTGTTGCTCTTCACTATTTAACCTGGGACTGTGGCCCAAACCACACTCATGTGCTTTGCCACTTTTGCCACTGAGGCTTACTGGAACTGCCTGTTGGATGAGCACCACTCAGTCACCCTAGGACTGTATTTTGTAATGTTGTACAGCAGCAGATGTTTCAAAAGATAGTATGTGTGAGTTGTGCTGAACAAGCTTTAACAACTTTTTCTTTTGGGGAATTTTGTTCTTGACCCATTTAAATTAATTACTTGCATTACTATTATCATAATTAAAAATGGAAGTGCAAATACTTGATCTTCTAGGTGTTGTACAGATACTGTGCACTATCTTTTGTCATTCTTCTTTTTTTTCCCTGAAATATAAGAGTTTATATGTCTAACTTTAAAAAAGGATTTAATATAACCAGCCTTCATCTTCCATATGAATGTTTACATTTTTTTGTTTTAATCTAACTGAGCTCTCAATCCCAGTATTTTCTGGCAATGAAAACCATTATAGTTTTATTCTCCACGGCACATAATTTCTTTTTATGGTTCCTGAATTAATTGCTCTTTGTTTTCATTGAGTACCATCTGTCCTTGTGTTCTCAGCCACAAGAGGAAATAAGGGGCCTGGCTTAATATTCTCTGTTATGCATTATTCTAGAGATAGTTCCTTTTCTAAGACTGTGGCTTCTCTGTCTCTCTTCAATCCAAATTGTCTGGGTGTCTGATAACATGCTGACTGTTTCGTCGTGTCTTTTCTTTCTGATGGATCTTTAAACTCTGGTGAACAACTGAATGCAGTTTGCCAGGGGAGACTGTATCCCCTGCTGATTATTTGAGTACAATTTTCTATAGCAGGCAATTTTGTAAGTGATTTCAGTGCTGTGTCTGTATGCTGGAGCTAGTTTTAAACTTGCTAGTGTGGTCTTGGTGGCAGCCTTACTACCAGGGGATGAAAACCCACTGAGGTTAGTTCCTCCTGTGTCTCAGGTAGGTGCAGCAGTCCCACTGAGCTCACAGAAATTACTGTAGGTCTGTCTGGGGAGCTCTGGGCAGGGAGCACCTGGAGAGCTGTGTAGACCTTTGCCTGTGCTGACATACCAGGAGGGCTGAGACAGTCCACCTTCACAGCATTTGTCCATTGGATAAGGCTAATGCATGTGCACTGGTTCCAGGAGCTGAGAGCTCAGTCAGTCTTGCTGGTGGCTGCACTGTGTCACATGCATGCTCTGACAGAACTTTCCATAGCAGAGTGGCACATCGTAGTTGTGTGAGAAAGGGAACATCACTGTGAGTGGCTAGGAGCACTGGCAGAAGTAGAAACATGGCCATGGTAAGAATCCAAGGAGCAGCCCTTAGTGTTGTTCCAATCCCTCTTCGAGAGAATGCCCCAGTGCTCTGAAGGCTGCCCCAGTGCTAGGGCTTTCCTGACCTGCAGTGGTACTATCTCAAACCTGTTCACACTTTGGCCACCTGAAGCTGGATTAAATATTTATCATTTTTTTGTGGCTCAACACTATTCTGATGATGTCTATGAATGATGTTCTATGCTATAATTAATCAGGCAGCTGTTTATTAAACTGAACAGGATGTCAATTATCCTTGTAATCTCTGTAAACTTGTAGCAGAAAATAACAGATCAGTTTCACAAAGATATGAGTAGAGGCATTGGTGAGGAACCAGGAAAGTGGGTATTTGCTATCTCTGGGGTAAAAGAGGTAGATCTGCCTTTTGTCTGTCTTCCTTTCTTTCTGAAGCCTGTATCCTGAAGTCTCTTCACCTCAAAAGAGCTGCAGTGATTCATCGACCACTTGAAGACAGATTTTTTTGCATATATTCAGCAATCAGATGGGAACTTTGGAGAGATGAAATTACACTGTGGTATTTAACACTATCTTGATAGACTCACTGGGAGTTTCTTACAGCTAGAGAGAACAGAATCACCTCTGGTGATAACCAAGTTGGGACTACTCCTTGTAGAACAAGGCACTGTGACCTGGACATCTCCTGGGCTGCATTTTCACTTGTTTGGAAAAATACGTAATTTTCCACATCAGAAACTTGTTTGTGTAGTAGCCCACTCAAGTCCTACTAAAATCCCTCTCTACTAAGGGCTGAATACCTCTGAAATTAGTCCAGTGCCAAAGTAGTCATGTCCCCTGGATCCAAACCAATGGCTCACAAGGTATGCTAATAAATGGATTATAATGTGACTGTGCGGGGCTCTGTCTTATTTTTAATAAAGGAATCTGTTCCAAGGGCAGATTTTAGGATTTTTTTCAACACTGAGTAAAGTTAATTAAATTTCTCTATTACATTATTTTTAGAGAAGCTTCAACATGCTAAAGCATGTCACAAAGTCAGCATCTACCATTACAATGAAAGGCAACAGTTCTTCAAATGTCATATTTTTTTGCTATTTGGAACGAGTGAAAGAGCAGGTCAGCTCATTGGATTAAAAAAGTTAACAGGTTTTAATACATCAGCTTACTAATTTGTTGTTAAAGGTGAACTTTCTATACAAACTTGATTGGCACAGTCTCCTTTCATGTGTCATCACTCTTAAAAGTCAAAGCCAGCCTCTGGAAAAGTGGAAATAGGATAAGGGAAATTCTGTTTGAATGAGCCATTGGTTCAAGAACACTGTTATACTCTACTGCTGTTATATTCCTCCCCACCACTGAAACCTGAATTTCTGTAAAAAAAGTCTGTTTTGAAACATGGTCCAGCTCCTTGCAAGGTATGCAATAATTTTTCCAAGTCATTAGGGTTAGCCTGGAGCTTGGTGTAGCTGATGCCTGCAGACTCCGAGAATTATAGCGTGTAAGTTTTCACATGTACTGACTCCAGCCTGCTGGTGGAAACCAACCTGCACTCACTGAAGAAAGAACTGCTTGTAGTTAACACTTTCCTCACTTCATCTCTCCCTTTGGGGTTTTCTACACCTACCTACATTTCCCTTCTTGCTCATGCAAAACTGGGAAGCAGAGTTCAGGCATTCTAGCTGGCCTTCATGGGTCAGCAGGCACCGCTTCATCCCATCGGTCCTGTAGTGCTCTTCGGTAGTCATTGCCTGGAAAACAATGTTGAAGCTGTGGTTAAGGTTACAAGTCTGTCAAATGTCATTTTGTATTAAAGCACTTGACTGCTGCCTTCCTGTGGTGAAAAGGCTTGGGAGGAGTGTATGGCATGAGCTTACTTGTTTCAGACTGCTTGACTACTCTAAGATAGCTTTGGATTTTGAAACTGAAATATCAATGAGGAGAAAACTGAGCTTTACTTCATGTGGTTTTCTAACTAGGATAGCTACCATATTCATTGGGAGAGAAGAAGAAGGGCACTTGGGTATCACCGCTGACATTAAAAAATTCTTACTTGGGTACCATTTCCACTTTCAAGTGGAGGGAGACAGGATACTGCTCAAATTGCCTCGGTTTGCTGCACTGAGTCCCGTGCTACTCTTAAACTGGCCTGTCTAGAAGAGGTTTCTGGCATTGGTAGGAGGTTTCCATGGAATTCTCTTCATGTGCAAAAGTGAAAAGAGGAATCAGCCATCAAAATGAATCCTTAAGTATGTGGATGGTCCAGCTGAAGTAATTTAAGTTTAGAAAAACCTTTGGATTTAAGATGTGCTGATGGAGGACAGGCATAGGACAGGATTCAAATTCAGGACAAATTCAAACAAATTTGTGAGAACCCAGTGCACCACTTGATCTTCTCCCTACTTTTTGAATCTCACATATTCTGTTAAAAATAAAAGGCACTGTTCTCTTTGCAGATTTTCAAAACTAGCCTGTCACCTGAACGGGAGAACCAGCTTCTTTGGATCAGCTGTACTAATGAGAAGCTGTGAAGCTGTGTTGCTCTGTCAGCGAAGCAAAAGGCCTTGTTTCTCCTATCCCTTTCTATCTGCAGTGGCTTTCATGCATGCATCAGGGACGCTAAGGGCTGAGCTGGGAGCAGGTGCAACACAGTGCTGGGCTCATGTTCACTTGCTGCCCAACAGAATAAACAAGCCAGCAGGAGTTACAATTTCAGCAAGTTCATCCTGCTGGGAAGCATTTGCTGAGGATGTTTTGGTTGCCAGCCCCTGGCAGCCCTGGGGCTCAGGAGCCAGCAGCAGGTACTGCTGAGGGTTTCCATGAGAAGTTGTGCAGCAGAGTGCTCTCCTGTTTGCCCACCTGCCAGACTGGACAGCCGTCACTGCAGAGACTAGGAGTGTGGGGACATTTACTGTGGCAATAAGTGGACAACTTTAAGTGGACAACTCAGCTCCAAACCACTGCAAAAGTTTATACATTTCTGTCACTTTCTTCTTGGATACAGGACACTGTTCCAAGAACCACTTCAAACAACAACATAATTCTTTTCTTTGCAATTTCACTAATCTGTTCTGTGTAAACCAGAGCTGTATTAAATGAACATGTACTTCTAAAGGTCAGTTCCTTATTCTTTCCCCCCTCCCCACTTGCACATACAGGCTTGCTGGAGGTAAAGTAGGATTATAACCTCTGACTGTGGGATTCTAGAACCAGTAACAAACATACCAGAGGAAAGCTCCCTTGCTTCAGGTTTATCATTTTGTTATCTCTTGCAAACCTAAGAAGCAGATTCTGTTAATCAGCACAATTATGCTGAAGTCTCAACAGAAAGCCTTTTAATTCCCCACATGTTTAAGCCACAGTGGGGTTAATTAAGACTTGAGAAATCTTTATTTTCCTGCAAGTCTTGTCTTCACAGTTACATGGGTTTAACAACTTGGTTAAACTGATGAAACATTGTGGTTGAAACTTAGGGATGATGCACTACTTGAATTAGATGCCTCTGTTTAGGTGAGTCAGGAGTGTCCACACACAAGATTCCTGAAGAAATAAGCAAAGAGTGTGCCACTACTCACTAAACTCCTACGACTATTCCATTTCACCATCCTAAATGAATGCAGTTTGCTAAATTTAACACTAAAGGTGATGATAGAATTACACAAATCTAGTTAACTTCCCTCAAGAAGAAGAAGATATGCAAAATAATTATATTGGGAAATGCATTAGTTTTGGATAGCAAGTTTTATAGGATCTTGTCATAGCATTTTGCAGGAAGATGGCTGAAAATGAAGATTTGACTAAAAAAGCTGGTAGCCTTTGAGGCAGCACACAAAACAACCAGCTGCCAGTACCTGCTAAGGGTTGGTCACCTGCCTAGAGAAGAGAGATGAAAATAGAAGCAGTGGATTTAATCTGAGAATCCTTAAGTCTAATAAAGGAGGATCCTGTTGAAAGATCTGCAGGTAGAATAGGTGAACACTTTACCAGTAAGCATTTGGATAATTTTAAGGCTTGACTGATTTGTTTTACAGAGCACGCTGAAATAAATCCCACTTGCTCAAGTCAGTAGGTCTTTTTTCCCCCCTCACTTATTACAGAAAAAGAAAAGTGACAGAGGTGTTGTCTCTGTATCTAGCAGTCCAGGCAGTTTTCAGTCATCATGACAGGCATAATACCTTTGTTAGTGTCTCCTCTTTCTTACACAAGAGGCCAGTTAAACATATGTAACTGGAACAGCACTGACCCTTACCCCCACCCATGAGCACAAAATTTGTCAGGTGTGTTTTCTTAAATGAAGCGTTGCTGCGTGGTTGTAGCAACCACACTATTTGTAAGAGAGAATCTTGTTAGATTGACAATTTAATTGATGATTGAACTTCCCATTGGGATCTGAAGAGAGGTAGCAGGAACTCAATTTTTAAAATAAAACCCCTCACGTCCCTAACTCCATGGTGAAATTATTTTTCTAGGGAAAGGCTGTGAAGAATACACACCATTTTACTGTCCATAATATTGTACACTGTTGTTCTTGCATTTTAGAATCATCTTTTATCCCTCTATTTAATACCAATGTACCTGTTACTTATATTTTGAAAGACTTTACTGCTAAGAAGCAGCTATAGTGCAAATTTTGCTATGGTGAGTTTCATCTGGAAGAGCAGGTTCCATAGCATGGGGAAAGCTTCTGCTCCTGAAGATATGAGAAGAATATAAATGTAGCAGAGCATTACTTCACTTAGCCAAGATCTGCTTGCATACATTGCAGAGCAGTATATGTTGGCCTTGACATGAACAAATGGGATTCCTATATTCCCTAAGAGTTATCCTTCACTTACCAGCTGACTGTACCTCAAAAACAGATACAGAAACCTGTTTTCTGCAGCAAAGGTGTGTTAAGGGTCAGCTACTGCAGCACTTGTTATTTTTAATTGCTATTTTTGATTTCTAAAATTGTAAATTGTTAGAGAGGGAGTGTCACATTTAGCAATTTTCCTTGATTATTTTTTGGTGAACTGAAAATAAGCCAAGGAACCTTATGTTTTGTCTGCATCAAAAGCAGCTTCTTGGAGTTCTTAGGAAGCTTTCAATGGTATAACGTTGCTAGTTAGGGTAATACTCTCTAGACAAACTGAGTTATCAGTTGCTGAGTTTACACAACTGATGTATCTAACCTGCTCTCTAGACAAAGGAGAGAGTTATTATACTGCTTTCACAATCTTTTCACACTGGCTGATGAAATATACAAATGTGATACAGACTGAGGAAAAAGAGGACTTGCAGTGTAACAGTTATTTTCTTTCCCCTCTGCAAAATGGAGAACATTTCAGTTCCCTTTAGCTTGGTGCTTTTATCTGTGAATGTATAGTATATATTAGACCCTGCCAGACTGTCAGCTTTAATGGCAGAAGAATGTGTGAAAACAAAAACAAATGCTCCTCCAGGTTAGTGTGAAAGGAAGAGGAAAATATACTTGTATCCTGTGAAATACAAGATGCCAGATAACATATGCTCAGTAATCCTTGCAGGCAGATTATCTGTAAATGCCATCTTCTCTTTCTGAAGAGTAGCAGTTATGTTCATATATGAGGTCTTAGCCACAATTGTTGTCTCCTGCTGTATAACAGTAATTTTAGCAGCTGTTGCAAAAGTGTTTCCCTACTGACTTTATTTCCCATGTATGTATATGCATACTAGTCACTCATCTCACAAATGGTGAATTTAGTTTTGAATAAGGCTTTAATCAGGCATATGTTCATATTCTCTAAGATCCCAGAGACAGAACCTTGGACAGCATCAGTTCAAACTCTTCTGTGGCAAGAATTAGTCAAAGACTGGGAAATGCTCAATCCAAATGGGGGAAATTTATCTTGCAATACCTGAGGACAGCTTTCCTTTCAGCTTCCTACTATACATTGTTTAGAAAAGCTCTGTGTATCTTGTACAGCCATTTGCCTAGTCAGAAGCAGAGCAAGGAGCAAAGAGTTGTATGCTGTCCCTTCTTTTGTGCTAAAACATTTATTTGTTCCATCTGTTGAACATGCCTAGTGTTTTGAAATAAATAATGGTGGCTGGTTATGTCCGTGGAGATGTTTAATATCTGTTATTAATTATTAGTACTAGTTATGAATTGAGTAATCAGTATAGCATTAAACAGTGATCATCTAGGAGGAACAGGAACTTTTGGCCGTTTGCCATAGTGCCATAGTTCTAGAGCATAAAAAACTATCACTCTGCACATCCAGTGTATTACTTAGACAAAAAGCCATATGTGTGCTTTAAGAATTTGCCTTTTCTTGTCATTTCTGAGTGCATTATCACATGCAAAGAGACAATTAAACCTTTGTTGAGTCAGAATGGAGCTGAACAGCTGGGTCCCACTGCACTTGCAGTGAAAATCTCTGGAGTGCTGTATTTTGTTATTGAGTCTGTATTAGATTCAAGCCACAGCAAGGATGTGTTTTACTTTCCATGCAATCAGAAATAAAAAACAGGCTGGATATGACTTGTAGTGTAGCATGTGACTCACCAGTGAAAAGCAGACACTTATGGGGTGCAATGCAGGCTCATTGATTTTTAGTCCCCAGTGAGAGCTTAAGACAGGAAACAAAAGTAAATGCTGGAATTCTGCTTTAGGGTATGCGTGTGCACTCATATGTGACTCTCTCATATGGAACACTGCATTCTGAAAACTGTCTACATTGGAGGCAGAGGAATTCTGAAGAACAATATCCTTTTTCTGAAATAAGGAGAAGGAAAAAAATCACATCCTCGTAAGCAAGAAAACATCTTACTGGCAACCTTGTAATTTCTGCAGGATTTCTTACTGAATTTCTTTCTTCCTAGCAGAACACTGCTGAAATGGTTGGATAATATTTTTCAGTCTCTAGTTTTTGTCTGTTGGAAGATCCACAAGGGAAAATACATGCCTGTCTCATGCAGTAAGTTGGCTGGGAAAAAAATGGATGCGTGTTTATGAACTTGTGTGCCTTTCCAAGCCATGAGGACAAGGAGGAGTGAAGCACTCACACCTGCACTCCCTCATGTTGGCCAGGGCAACAGCATACTCAGGCCTGGTCTGCACAAGCCAGAAGACACATTTTTACAGGGTCTTGAAATGCACTTTTAGATGAAAGTGCCAATGTTCACTCTGCTTTGTTTGTCTCATTATTTTCATCACCTCTTCCATGCTTTCAGCCTGTGATGTTGAAGAAAGTGAAAGCAAGATTTCTTTGGATATTTTTGTAACTTGTGGTATCCTAAAGCTGGAAGGAGGAATAGGAGTGAGGATTGTTACAATTTAATGGAATCAAACACAGTGTTCTGAAGCCTCCTTATAATCTAACTGTCTAACATGCCTCCTCTCCTCTGCCCTTTCTGGATGTAATATGTATTCTCCACTGGATTGAGGTAAAATCTAACAGTGCTGTGCTGGACATAACGTTGTCAAAAGATATTGCTGAGCAGCATCAGCCCTATGGCACCACTGTTTCCCTGAACATTTCTGTCATTTCAAGTGCCACAACATCTGAATTTCACTTGTAGTTACCCTTCACTTTTTGGGCACTTTTTTTTTTTCCCTCCTCCTTTTCCCCATGAAAATACTCTTCAAAATTTCAGCTGTATTTTTTTATTCTTTGAAATTCCAAGAGTTTTCTAAATCTCACTAGGGAAGCACCTTTCCTAAGGTGAAATCCTTCTTTAATGCAACACTGCACCAAGTATTCCAATGCCTTTGTGTGTCTTTGCTTTCTCATGTGTCAGAGATTCTCTGCAATGCCCTTGATTCATATTGATGTAACTCACCAGAACTCCCATTATCAGGCAGGTGAGTCTCTCTCCTGAATTACTGCTGGTGTGGTGCACTAACAGGTTATTTGATAGGGCCAGGCATCAGCACAGGTCAACTTTTGTGCAGGATTAGGCAGCGCACGAGCCAGAACTTGGCATGCTGTGCTGTGGCAACACTGCCTCGAGCTGGCTGGCCAGTGTTGTGCCTCCCTGCCCAGTGCACCTGTGGGAAGTCTGCTTTGGCAGCACTGAGGGATCCGACATTTCAATGAGTGACCATACCTCTTACAGCTGACGGACACTGCAGTAATGCAGCTTTGTGTTTGAAATCTTAAACTGGGTAGCATTAAGCTTGTAAGGACAAACCATGTAGGAAGCTTCCTTTAAGATCCAAGGTGCATTGCTTAGGACCCTCTGTGAGGACTCATCAATTACATAATTTCTTTGGATCAAGGACTAGAGTGAGATGAGGGAGACAGTGAGTGTTACCAGCTGCATTTCAGTTTCTCTCCCTACATTTAATATTTCTTAGTACGTTAATCTTTTCTCCCTAGCTGGCTTTTTTCCCATTGTTTGCTTTTCCCCTCTGTGCAAACACAAGGAGGGAGGTGTAGGTCAAGCTGTTTGGCTGCCATGTACTCAAAGAGCAAACTTAACCTTTGGTGTTTTACCAGTCAACTCTCTCAATGGAGCAATGAACTATAAGAACTCTAAAAACAGAATTATAGGAAAAAACCAAACAAACATACAAACTGAAAAACGTCACCTCTGCTGCTTTCAGAGAGGGTAGGATAGAAAGACCTTAGCTATCCTATGCAACTTCTCATGGGGCTGACACGGGAGTTATCTCCCCTGTTTGAATTTTGGAGTTGTTCAGACCTCAGCAGCTCCTCAGACCCCTCCTTGGCTTCGGCCTGTGAGAGAGAGAGAGCCAGGGGCTCTCGGCCGAAGGAATGCAGGCACTGCACTTGAACGGGAACTCACTCGAGCCACGGTCCCCTCACTTTATTTCTTTCTCCACTTGATCTTCTTTCCTGCTGTTTTCCATAGCAAATGTTACTGAGAACTCGTATATTTCCTTTCATCTCCAATCAGATGGTCACAGCCAGGGTAACCCCACATTTTAGCACAACTAGCACTCTCCCGCTGCCTACGGCGGTACGGGCAGACACAACACACAGGCTTTTGCTGTGTTACGGCCACTCCACGCACCCCGCTAGGAGTGCGGCGGCGGCGGCGGCACCAGCCCAGCCCAGCCCAACCCCGGCCCGTCCCTGGGGACGCCCGCGCTGCTTCTCCGGCAAGGCCCGGGCGGGGAGCGGCCACCCGGCCCGGCATGCCCCGCGCGGCGGAAGCCGGAAGCGCAGCGGCGGAAGCGGCGCTCAGCTGGCGGGGGGTGTCGCAGGTGAAGCTGGGAAGCGCGGAGCCATCTTGGTGCCCGCGCCGGGCAGGGACGGGACCCGCCGGGGCCACGAACCGCCGGGGCCGCGCCGGGTCCAGCGGGGCCCGCCGGCCATGGGCTCATAGAGACACCGCGGGGCCACCGCGACCGGAGCGGCGACGGGCTGCCCCCGCCCTGCCCGCCCGGACCAGCGCCGAGCGCTCCCCGCCGGCCGCCGCCCGCGCCCCCGTGAGGCCGGAGCCGCCGCCTGCCCGCCCGCGCCGGTGCCGGTGCCCGTGACGAGCAGCCGGGAGGTCGCGCTGCCCCTCCGCCGGCGCTCCGGCCCCACCGGGCCGTTTTTAAGCCCCCGCGAGCGGGAGGGAAGTTGTTCTCCCCGGCCCCCGCCGGTGCCCGTGCCCGCCCTCCCCTCGGTTCCTGCGGCGGGAGTGAGACAAGCACAAGCTCAGGGAGACCCGGCCCTGCGCGCAGGCACCGGCGGCACCCCGCGGGAGCCCCGGAGGAGGAAGCCGGCCCCTTCCCTCGTCCTGCAGCGCCGGGAGCCTTCGGACCCTCCGTCTTCCCGGCAGGCACCTGTCCCGCCTGGAGGCAGCTCTCATGGACTAACCAGCCCCCTTCGCCTCAAGTACATTCTGTGGACATAAGCATTTTTTAACTTTTTAAAGAACTTCCCCCCCGCCCCCCATGGAATTTTTACTAGCTGCCCCTTAGTTATTCCCTGATTCTCCCATCTCAGACAGCGTTTTGTTTTTTCCTGGTACTGTAGTATGGGGATCAAATCAAAACCGAGATTTTAAGTACTGCAAGAGCCCTCACGTCCATTCACCTGTTAAAAGTGAGCAGTACTGTTCCTGTCTTTCTTCTTTTCCCTCTCGTCGCCTGTCGGATGTGATGGAACTCATGTTCGCAGAGTGGGAGGACGGGGAGAGGTTTTCATTTGAAGACTCAGATCGCTTTGAAGAAGACTCTCTTTGTTCCTTCATCTCTGAGGCAGAGAGCCTTTGCCAGAACTGGAGAGGATGGAGGAAACAATCGGCTGGACCCAATTCCCCCACTGTCAAAATGAAAGGTGAGATCACCCGGTTTCATTGGGATGCTCTTTGGATTCGTGGAAGCTGTGGGGCAAGGGTGGGTGGTAGGTGAGATCTGCAGAAGGAAAGTCAGAGTAGCAGAGAGAACTCCTATGTGGGATTCATTGTCGGGATAATTTTTTGGCCAAAGATTAATCTGTATGTTCACCGGGGTTCTTCAGACAGAGCTGTCTTTCTGGTGAGTTTTCACCTGGGTGCACTCCTAGTATTGGGGTGCTGCTCTTCGGAGTAGATTCTGTGGGATTGCTCTTGAAAACCTGAAAACTGTCTTCTATTAAAAAAAAATGCAGACTTGGCTAGTTCCCACATGCTTTGATTGAAGTAGACTAAGGTTTCACGGAAGTTTTTGTTCCTACTATAAAGCTACTCATGTAAAGCCATGTAAGCCATCATTGTATAGAGCTGTCCATTTTCCTTGTCTGATTCTTAGCATTTCTCGTTTTTCTAGTAAATTAGCTCTTTCTTTTGCAGTAGTGGAGCAAAAGGGCCTTAACACTGTCACAAAGAAGTCAGCAAACAACAGTGTGCCTGCTTCAAGAGTTGTTTTATTTCCTTTCTTCTGATAGTAATTTATATTTAATAACAGCGAAATAGATAACATTAGCAATTGAATTTTATTTTTAATTAACATATAGCTGTTATCTCTTTGCTTGATTTTTTTTTTTCTTTTTAACAAAATTTGATTTCTCTGTTATTCTACTGTATCATGACCCTGGAACTGAGGTGATGTTTGCACTAAACAGAGCCAGAAACACAGTTAACAGATTACAGAAAATCTTTCTACTTTTCCTTTTATCTCCAGGCCAGTGTCAGTACTTTTCCTGTTATTGGTGATATTTGTAACCATCACCTACCTCATTGGTATCTCCTCCTCTGGAACTGCAGAACTTTATTATCTTCTGAATATTGCCTTTACATGAACAGAGAATGCAATTTATATTGAATTGGATTGGAATCTGGCCATGTTGTGCTGTGGACAAATGTTCAGTTTTCACTGGCTTAGTAGCATAAAGTACACTTTACATTAACCATAGGCTTTCCAGAGCAGATTAAGTTTTAAATTCTACTGCTGTAAAGAAAGGGAACTGTGTTGGCCTTTTTAAAAGCTGTGAGTCCTGAGATGCAGAAATAAGCATTGTGCATAGGGCAAAGCATATACATATATTTTATCTCATGTTTTGCATTAGGTCTTGTTGCACGTGTTAGCTTGCTGGAAAGGAACCGGATTTTTAAAAATGTGTTGGTGTGGAAATAAAGACATCTTTAGTTTGGCAGAGATGTATGGAAATATGGAATCGGTTTGTATGGCTCTGCAAGTCAGACTGATGTTTGCAAAGGTAATTTTTTTTTCCGACTTCTAGATGCTTTTAGCCAACTTTTCTCCACTGGTTCAGTGTATGAGTGCACTTTCTTCTGGGTCTTGATCTAGTTCCTTGAGCTCTCTTGACCGAATTAAATCAAGCAGCAGTTGCTCTCTCTGCTGGCACCCACTTGTTGCATTGAAAGGAAAAGACACTTCAGTAGGTAGTGCATATTTCCAATCTTCAGGCTCTTTTCTGGCATGTAAACCACAATAGCTTACATTGCTGTGATAATTGTAATTATTTACACCATATTGAGATGTTGCTGTTCTGCGTTCTGCAGACTTGCATAGGCAAGGATTTTATTGCTTATACTTGTGTCATATATTTCAGGTTTTATCTGTGGACACCTAATTACTTTGTATGGTAATCTTATTTTAACAGGAGGGACATTTTGAAAGGATACTCTTGCCTCCTTTAAGGCCCTGGCTGGCAATTCCTAAGCTCTGGTCAGAGTTATTTTTAGAAGAATGTGAATATGGATTTGCAGCCTAAATAATTATTTATTCACACTGTCAAGTCACATATGATACTACCAATGTGGAACACTTGCAGGTACTTCACTGTACACAGTTGTGTTGCCAGTAAGTCTGGTCTGAGGTGAGATTTGTCATTGTCTGGAATCTCCTTGGATTTCAGAACTTCTGTAGCAATTTTGTTGTTTTTAATACCTCTTCTTGACAGTGTTTTTAAGTCAGAAAACATAGAACTTGCTGGGTCCTGAGGTTGTCATTTGTAGTGAGTAATTTCAAACGTGATCATTCAAAAGTGAGCTGGTTTTGTTTCCACAGTTTGCCATTTTACTGTTGCCTATGCAAACAAAAAGTGAGGTCAGAGACTAGGTTCTGTTAAATGCTAAGAGGAAACAAGAGGAACTATATATCCTGTTAGTCTTTTCCTCCAGTTTGGGACTCAGCCTGTTTTGCTGTGGAATTAGTCAGGGACATTATGTAATAGAAAGGATTTCTAGATTTTTCAATTGTTTTTAGTTTGTCCTTGTAAGTGTCTAATTTTTCATTAATTGGTTCAAAGAGAATCCCACTAAGACTGATGGAAGTGCTGTTGGCTGACTCTTAAATAAACAAACTACCTGCATGCACACCAGTTATGGCTTTCTTATTTTTTGCAAGTTTTTATTTTCTTCTAGGGCATCTTTAATATTACTGTCATGCTTACTGGAAATTTCATAATAAGGCTTGGGGTAGCTTGTTACAAATATACACAGTATTCACTACAGAGGGTTGCCAGAAAGATGAGTTATTCACTTGTTTGTGAATCACCCCATTGGTTTGCTAGAAAGATTATGGAATGTGGGAGAAATGTTTGAATTTCTCTAATGTAATCCTTGGAATCCTTGGAACTGATTTCTTTATAAGATCAGATATCTTGAGTAGTTACATCAGAAAAACAATTGTCATTGGTTGATTTTTCTCACATTTAAGAGGTAAAGTCCTCTTATAATCTTTCTATATTACACTCTTGAAAGGAATTTTCTCCTTAAGTGTAGAATTGCCAATGCGAAGAGGGAGTACATTGTGTCCACCTCATGGATGCGTTTAGGTTTTGAAACTGCTCTCAATCTCCACTAATTCACCTGCACTGAAATCCTGGAGGAAATCTGTCAGTTTTGGGAGTACTGGGAGTCTTGTGACAATTCTGAATGTTTGTTTTACTAGTGCCTTGTTCTCTGGTTAACTGCCTTGACTGCTTGCTTTACCCCAGGTGTTCTTAATTTTGAGTGGTGTAATGCTTCTAACTGATATTTGGCCAATCATTACCTGTATACATCATTGATCAGAGGCTTTCTCTGCACAGACAGAGGATTCTGCTCTGAAGTTAAGGTGTATGGATGTTTGAAATACCATGTCTTTGCAGTGTTATCAAAACTGTCTGATTGTTAGAGTTGGCTTGTAACTCCAGCTCCTTTTCTTACATACCAAATTACATTCTGCAAATTTGTTACCCATCTACTAATGAATGCACCCACCTGCCTTTTCTCCACTTTTCTGGACAGTCTGTTCTTTCCCAGGAGCCATTATGATCCTCTCATGCCTTTCTTGCTTTTTAAAACATTTGTATTTTTCATTGGTAATTGAACTAAATGTAGTTATTCTGCAAATATTTTATCATCTGTTATCTTCACATAAGTATTTTTGTGACAGAATTTTTGAGAATAAGTGTTCAAGTACATGCATTGTCTCTTCAAACCCACCGTGCCTTTGTTTCTTCTTGAAAGCTTCCAAGCTCTTTCCCACCCTCAGTCCTTTGTTTCACAGTTCCTGAAGCATAAATGTTTACAAAACATTTAAGAAGCTGGCATTAATACTGTAGAATTGTTAAATAGTGCCTTCACAATATATTTACTCATATTTATTCATTCACAGTGGATTTGGTTAGAAGTATGCTGATGGGTTGTGTTGAATCTGTATTCAGTAGTGTGAAACTTGACTTTTTTCCTTTCCTTTACTGTAAGCTTGAACTATTGTATACTGTATTGCAAACCCCCTCAGACTTGACTAAGAAATGATGTAGGTAGTGCCATCTTAGAAAATATTCTCATGATCCAGCCCCAGAGAGTTTTTGTTCTTTCAAACTATTAGGAGCACCCACAACGTGAAGTTTTGGGTACGGTTCCTCCAAACGTCAAGCTGTATAGAGCAAACCACTGGCAGAGAATATACAGAGCCTGAGATAAAGATATGATCAGTTTGGAGATCAGAGTTTGAGCAGTGTCTGTGCTGGTAAAATAACAGTGTCTGATTTTCATTAATTTATACAGGAAAAGAGTAAATGGCATAGAGAGCACTGCTTCTTCCTCAGGATTGCCAGTAGCTAAGAAATTCAAGTTAACCCTTGTTTAAACAGTAAGTTCAAAAAAACAGCAGGAAGAATATTTAGTCTCTTTCAAATTCATAGTGTGCTCTTCAGACTCTTGGTATTATCAGAGGAGAATGCTGGTATCATCCCAAAGTGTGTCCACTCTTTGAGACTAGTGAAGCTTGAAATGTAGACTCTGTGGTTTGCTGCTGTTTTGTTACTGTCCATTACTGTATATTACAACTGATTTTTTAATCTGCTTTATTTGTACCTCTGCTATTAAGAAGGAGATTATGTAGTCAACTCACAGTTCTGGGAGGTACAGGTGTAATATGTCTTGTTTGTTGTGTTTTGTAATTTAATACATCACATGACAAATGTGTTCTAGCTCAAATATATCTGTTACAGTAAAACCAACTTCATTAATAAACTGCCAAAGCAGTAACTGTTGAGCAAAGGTGTTAAATGGCTCCCTAGTGAGTTTCTTTATAGAAGAATTCTATATAATTCTGTATAGAAGCAACAGAATTCTAAAAATATATTCTAAAATATTAGAATATTAATTCTACAATATTCTGAAAATATAGATGTTGATGAGAAGATAAAGGTGGTTATGAAATAAGCAGAGATCAGCTGTCCAAAGAGCAAAGGTAATGTGAAAGGGCTTAGCTGCTAGCAGAAGATAGGTTTCTCTATATTTTCTCACCCTAGTAAGTGAATTTCACCTTCTTTTGTACTCTAAACTATAGTTGGTGATGATGTTATTTTGCTATGGAGAAGAAGCAAAACTTCAAATTGAGGAAGGAACTTATTGCCGTGTAATAAATACAAGGTATAAAGTGGACATTGGTTCATTGTTGCTGAGGACCCTGCAGAGGAGCTGCATAGACAGTGTTTGTCAAGACTGATGGGCATGATTAAGTGCATGGTTTTGGAGCTGGGATGCACATTTCAGAAGCTGTCTCTAAAAAAGGGTGGTTTCACAATGCATTAATACATCTGTCATTTGGAAGATGGACAAATTGAGAATGATTCTCACACATTTGTCTCATTTGCATTTCCCTGTGAAAATAACTGGATGTGTGTGTCCCTCTTCAAAAATGTGTACTGAAGAAACCACACAAGGAAGCTATCAGGAAATAATTTTTTGCTACTGAGATTTTAAATTGTCAGTCCAGTTTTATCTCTCCTGTGTTTTTTTGGCCTTTCCCTTTAGTTAAATTTCTTTTCTCCTTCCAAAAAGTCTTGCATATTCTTTGCCTATTTTAATGTCTTGCCTTTCTGTAGGGAAATGTTTCATTTTCTTTTGTCTCATCTTTCTACTCATCTTTCTTCCTGGCTTCCATGGATTTTTCTTGTTGTGTTCATTTTCTATTTCCATTGACCTTGTGGAGATCCCTGTGTTGCTGAATGAACAGAGATTACAGAGGCTCTATTTGTAAAAGCTTCAGGCTTACTGAAGCTACAGGGGTTATTCTTTTCCATGGCATGTTTACCTCTGGGGGAGCAAGGATAAGGGTTCAGGTTTGATCCTAGACGCTGAATTGTGCTCTGCCTTTGTTTCCTCTCCCTTTCTTTCTCTCTCCCTCTCCCTGCTAGGTTTTTTTTTTTTTTTCCCTGAGTTGATGAGTTCACAAAGAAGCTTGAAGAAGCCTAGCAAGCTTGTTCAATAGGTGGAGGTGTCCTCCTAGCTTCATGAGCTGTGCTGGGCTCTTGTACATTCTGTGCTCCTCTTGCTCTGGTTTGGTGTTGTGTATGGTGAAATGATCTGTATGTCTGAAGACTCACCAGTTATGTGTGATTTAATATGCAAATCTACAATTTTGGCGTTCCAGTTCAGTTCGAGGAACAGCAACAAATCCATAGCATAACCTACATGCAGAAAAATAGCACCTTCTGTACAGTCTATATTTCTTTAGTGAAGAAGGAAGAAATGAGAAATCAACTGATCAAACTTAGGAAAGTCTGTTTGGAGGAATAAAATATAGCCAAAGTAAAAATCATTCAGCATATGAGTTTTGGGAGTAGAGCTCACATGCTGACTTGTGGCCAGGCCCCTTTTTTCCACTCTCTGAAGTCAACGTCTGTTTTGCTGTCTTTTAAACAAACACACAAAACCCCACTTCTCTCCCTCCCCCAGCAATACCTTTGAGGGAACAGAAATGGACCTCAGTGATTTGAACAGTGTCTCTTATGCCAGCTACAAACCAGGAACAAAGAGCATCTCCTCTTAAATAGTCTGCATCCTAGGTAATATACAGTACTTTGTTCCAGAGGAAAAAAAAGGAATGTACAGTTTCAAAAGATGTTTGCATACTTTAATGAACTTCTGGAGTAAATGTTTGTCTATTTAGAATATCAATACTTAATTTGGGAGCTTTTGTTTGTTTGTTTTTGTATATGAAACTTCACAAAGGGTCAAAACCTATTTATTCTTTGGTTCTTAACATTGAATAATGTCTTTAAAATTTCATTGCTTCTTCTAGTCCAACAACCTTTTGCATTAGCTATCTTAAGTGTAGGACTCTAAAGCAGTTATAAGACTAATATAAAATAGTGTCATGGCTAGAAGTTATTTTTTTCCACTTTATTTTAATGCACTTTTTCTTCCCTCCTCCCGTTTTGTAACAATCTTCTAAATTCTCCAAATGTAAAATTCAAAGCACATATGTGTCAACTAAAATATTACATTTAGAATTTGATATTTTAAAACATTTAACAGCAGTGTTGCGTAATGTACAAAATACTTGAAATACTGATTCTAATTTCAAAATACTATATGACACATTTTTAAATCGCCTGCTCTAAAGCTGTGTGGTTTTGAGAAGTTAAGTATAAGATTAGCAACCAGTAGATTCTCATTCTTTTCACAGTTTGTGTGTTCTTTGATGCATTTTTTTCTTCTTTGTTTCTTCTTTATTTCTGGCAAGGCTGTGGGTAGTTGTGCAGCATTTTTAACAGAAGAGACTGAAGGTGATGTCTTTGACCGCATTTCCCCACGTGCTTTAAACATTGTGGGCAAGACTTGTGGAAACTTTGCAGTTTTGATTATTTTTAGTTCATATATATTTGCTTCCATACAGCTGAAAATGTACTGTCTTTGAAAAGAGTGAAACAAAGGAGCTCTGTCAGGTTGCAATGTACCTATTAATTAATTAATTAAAATCTTCTGGAATTGCCTATTTTCAGAAAAGTGAAAAGTACCTGGTTTTAATAAAATACTCCCTCTACAATGTATCATTATTAGTGTTTCTAGATTTCTGGAATTAAAAATAATTAAGAAAAATGAAGATGTCAGTATTTACCAGTATCAATTAGGCAAAGCTGAACATGTTTAAGCTGGAAAAAGCTTGTGTTGATTTTTTTTTTTTTTGTATTTGCTTAAATCTCTGCTGGTGTGAGAAAAGAATTGGAAGCTAAGACATTCTCTTTACCCAGAAGGAGGAAACCTGAAAAGATTGCAGGAGTGGTGTCTTTAAACAAACTCTTAACATCCTCATTCAGCTGCTGCAGGTAGAGCAACCTGAGTATTATTTCTCTATGTCTCAAGTCACTTTTTTGCCTTCCTTTTGTCTTCTAGGTTTATCTTGTGACTGTGAGACGTATAGTAGGGCTTCCAAGCTTCTGTTTCTTGTGGGATAGAAATTGGCATGTAAAAGAAAGGGAAAGGATAAATTGATGAGATGGAGGGAGGAAGAAGGAAAATATCTGCACTCAGAAGAATTCCTTTTCTCCCTTTGTGGGAGAAAAGCTGGATGCTGGAGGGGAGAATATAGTTGACAGAATGAACAAGAGGGACCTCAGAGACCAAAAACAATATAAAAAAAGTCCATCTTTTTTTACAAAAATATAAATAGGTAGCATGATAAAAGAAATATTACCCAGAATTTATCTGCAAGCAGTGAGTCTTTAGAGGGAGGCATCCGGGGGTACTTTTTTTTTCTCCCAAGTTAAGACATTTATGTGGTGACTTACTGCAGCAGTGGGTGAACACCTGGGTTGCTGATTCTGGCTTCTTCCTCTGTTCAGAGAGAGGAAAAATTTAAGCAGATGGTCATCATTATTTGCTATCCAGAAATACTGGTAAACATGAATAATTCATTGATGGAGACCTGAACATTAAAACACCAGTGTTTTAAAATGCAATTAGTATTGCTCCTACCCTCTAAGCCCCCGCAGATGAACTGGTGGAAAAAAGTTAGTTGTGGCTTCTCTGTTCATTAGACTCAAGATCTCTAAAGATGCTGCTTTGAGCATGTCTCCCCAGTCAAAAGGAAAGAAAAAGTGAGTTGACCTTAAAATAAGAGTAGTCAAGATATCACCTAGACTCTCTCCTAGTGACATTCATTAAATGACACCTGTGTGCATTAGAGCCATTCTTGGTGGCATCTTGCCAATGTGTGTGACAAAAGCACAATTGTTGGTTGAAGTACAGAAGAGTTTCTGAACCTGTGAATATTGGGTGTTAATATGGCCTTAGGAATCGTCCCTGGCTTGTTTCAGGTTTACTGTTCTCTGCATATGCTCCCGTTTGCCTGACTTTGTGTATCACCAGTTGTGATTCTGGAGACTGATTCTTTAGCATTTTTATTTTCTTTTTAATATCCCTGTACTGGAATACTTAAGTGGTAAATACACATCTGTCTCATCCTTTGGAGAGTGCACCAACATGAAGTCTTGTTAATCCATGCTTGAGGCTAATTGAATAGCTTGATGGTGGCTTGAATGGCCCAAGTTCCATGCTTTTAGGAAATGATTGCTAATGTAAAAATACTTGGTAGGGGTGTGACATTGAAAGTTCATGGTAGTCCTG
The DNA here is from genome assembly GCF_963662255.1 of Cinclus cinclus. NCBI lineage: Eukaryota > Metazoa > Chordata > Aves > Passeriformes > Cinclidae > Cinclus > Cinclus cinclus. Next base: position 20,551,507 of record NC_085052.1, read on the forward strand.
CAGGTAGTATGTAATTAATAGGTGTACAAATGAAATCACCATTTTTCTGAGAAGCTAATACAGTTGGGAAGTCTACAGGGCATCATTCAGCAATTCTCCTGAGCTCTTTTCAGTTCCCATTGCATATTGCATGTAATTCCACTTCTGACCTCATATTTAGGTCAGTGTATGCTGAGATGGGAGGGAAAAAGAAATGTAGATCGTAAATTTGTTTACTGAAGCTCCAGGTGAAAATATTTGTAATTTAGGCCTTTTATGCACATCTTGCAGAGAAGGTTGTGTTTGACCTAAAATGTCTCAAAGCTTCATTGACTGCTTGCTTGCATTTAAAGCAGTAGTGCATGGGGTCAGCTAAGCTGCTTATCTTTCTCAAGGACAGGGAGTCAGTTTTGCCTGTCTAGTAATGAATAGGAACTGTGTTCTGTGGACATTTTCAGAAGATGGTTGATTTTGCTTCAGTCTTGTGATGTTGGGGAGATCTTGGGAGATATTATTCATTTGCCTAGCCAAACTCATGTATTGGGCTGCAGTAAATCAGTGCCTCACAGTTTTCCAGGGATGCTTTATGTATTATTTCTGTGCACTGAAAATAGCAGACATGATTGTAACTAACCCTTCCTCTGTAAACATTCTGTAGGTGCCTACTTGCTTCATATATGCTTTTGTATTCAGTTTTGTTTCAGCCATTTTGTTCTCCCTACAGGTGATGTGAGGCAAATGGGAGGGAGTTTATTTCTTCTTAGAAGAGGGACTTTGTCCAGCTGTAGGCTATTAACAAATCATCAGGTGAATACTTTACCTTGAGTGGGAGAAAATGTAGTTGCTTAGAGCTGAGAGTTTAAGGCAGGCCAGTTGGAAGCTTGTATCCAGCAGGGGGTTCTGGCTGGCTGGGGACTGCAGTGGGAGACCCTGGAATTGTAGACATTGCTAACTGAGCTCTGTAACCTCACATAAAGCCACAGACCTGAGATTAGATTTGGGGAGATTTTTTGCAAAACCAAAGGGGAGAGAAAGGAGTCAGGTAAGATTTCTTTCAAAAGCATTCACATATCTAACTTCTTTTTACTTGTGTTTATGAAATAGATATTTAAACCTCTGTTGGTTTCCAGTTGTTGGTATTAAGAGGTGATATCTTATTCTAGTTCCTGACAGTTGTTTAATTATTTTCTTTTACTCTAGAGGTGAGAATGCCTTATCCTTTATTCTTTTCAGACAATAACTTTCCCATCAGCCCCCCCAAAAACTGGCCTTATGTCATGCTGCTATGTTCAGTAAATGCAGCTCTTCAGTGTTTGCCAGTGCATTTGTTTGGAGACCAAGTGATACGGTTCTGGCATTTATTCAGACACATGAAGAAAGCTGGTTAGAGATTAATTTTGCATGTTATACTTAAAGATGGTGCTGTAGAGAACAGCACAATAAATAGTGGAGGTTTCATGGTGTTTTCTATGATTTTCTTTTGTGTCTGAAACTATATCAATACTTCTTGATAGAGATTGATTCTCAGCTGTGGTGGAGTCAGACTTTGTGTTCCATCATCTACATTCAGGAAAAATATTTGGTCTATGTTGATCTTTGTAGCATTTTTGGTCATATGCCACTGGAGAGAGTTTTGAATTCTGAGCTTTTTAAATACCTTGTGTGGGGCAGGAGTGGGAATAACTGGTAATACTGAGTTTTGCTTTCAGGAGGCAGGAGCTGCTTGATGTCTGTGCTCTGAATGTGCAGTCCTGGTTGTGCAGAATTTTTTATGCATGGGGTGAGAGAGCAAGGAGCAGCAGTGCAGGGGAAATGACTTGCCTGAAGCGAATCTGCTTCATCAGCTGTAGATTTATTTTGAATGCAAGCTGCCCAATTTGTCATGAAACCTTGGCCAACACTGGCATGAATGCAGTGTTTTGTAGCACTGTCTATCTTGCTTTACAAAAATCTGCTGTTTATTTTAGGATTTCTAACAGCTGTCGGTTGTTTGCCCAGGCTGCTCTTTTTATGAAATGAATTAATTTTTTTAGGGAAGGAAATGGAAAGGTTTGAAATAAGGTTTTCCTGTCTGAATTTTCAGAGGAGATTGTCAAGTTGTGAATGCTGTATTACCTGCCTAATACTGGTATCAGAGTTTTGGGATCTCAGTCATGTTAGGGTAGATGAGAGTTGGAAAAAAGGCAGTAGCATATTCCAGTTTCATCAACATAACTGTGAAAATCTGTACAAGGCTATTGCACAGGATTAGCAATAGGCTTAAATGGAAAAAAAACCTTTCTGATCTAGATTTGTGTTTGAAGAAGTCCTTACATTTTCTCAGAGCATATGTTTTCTGTGGGTACATTGTATGTCTTTGCAACAAAATGTTCTTGTGGCAGAATGTAGGTAGAGAACATAGGTCGAATATAGGTGAGTAGGACCTTAGGACTTCAAGTTAGTGATGGAGGAGTTTTGCCTTGTGTTTCTGTCTTGTAGTATGGAATCAAATAATGGATTTTTTTCTCCTCCCTCTATAGCTTTCTACATTTTCCTTGAACTGTAGTTCTGAAGATGTTATTAAAGTGGTCTTCTTTGTAGAGATTTGGTTTCTAATACAGTAAGAATGTTGTAGTAGTGATGCTTTAAGGACATAAGGAAGAGAGCTTTTGTAAGAGAATAAGGTAAATCTGTTCTTCAGCCAGCTGACCTTCAGCGTGCAAGAAGTTCTCAGACAATGCACCTCTTTAAATTCTTAGTGTGTTAGAAATCCTGGACCTTAAACATACATCGTGCATCTTCTGAGTTTTAGTTCTCTGGTCAATTATTGCTTACCACTGTAAAGCCTCACCAGCTTTCTTTTTTCTGAGGATTTTTTTTGAATCATGAAGTCCAGTGAAGTTGGCAAGACACTGGAACTCTTAAAGATGTAACTTTAAAAATAATAAGCTAAAGATAAAATAGTTTTAACTCTGTCTAATGTTGAAACAGCAGGAGTTGTGCTGAGTGTGGCATTCTTCCTCTGTTAGGTGCTCAGGTTCATTAGCAAAAACTGTTTTGAGATGCAGTCTCTCTCTGATTGATGTTAGCAGAGTGTTAATGTCATTTCTCCACATGTGAGCAAAGTTAAGTCAGTTGGTTTTCATTTGTGGGGGATTTTTAACTCTGTATGCATGCAGAGAGTGAATGTAGAAAACCATAGTGAAGTGGGTTTGTCAGAAGTGTGCAGAGGGGAACTGCAAGCATTAACAGGTGTAAAACTACTGACACTTGGAAAAAAAAAACCCCACGCACTCACCCCTCTAAATCTACAATCATTTGGGTTCTGCAATTCAAGGGCTTGTGTGCAAATAAAATACAAGCATTGTTTTTCTGATATCTTAATGTATATTAAGGCCCTCTTTACAGAAGGAACTAATTGTAGCTTTGTAAACTATCTTAATCTTGGAGGCAGAATTCATGGTGCCAGGAGACCTGTATATGCCATCAGTCAGATAATATACTTCTCCCATTTTGAAGGGGAATCCAAATCCAGCAACCAAAGATTATTTGAGCCATGAAATATTTTGACTTACACTTTCAAGCTGTTTGTGGTGTAGTGTTAAGCAGTTTTCAGAAATTGAATTCAGATGCAATTTGACTCTACTATGGCTTTTGCTGCATATGGCAGTGACTTTGTGGGTGAATTGGACACCCTCCTGTGATAAAACAACCCTTTTTGCATGGGGTTAAAAAAAGTGCCATTCTTAAAATGTTGTGATGTCTACCGTGGAATTTGTGTAGTAATAGTTGCTGCAGTTTGTCAGTTAAGTGTGAAGTTTCCAACTCTGGACTGTAATCTGCCCATCTGGGATCTGTATTTTTAATGGTCTGTGGCTGTGAATCTCATTAGTCTTACCCAGTAAAGTGCTATTGAAAAAATTATGTTGCTTATTCATCTTTTTTCACTGTTTTGTACATAAAAATAACATTGTGTGGCTTAGGGCTGATGTAGGCCTCCCCCAAATTCTTCTTGCTTTTGACGTGGTCTTATATCTCTGCATTTGCAACTCATTGACATAATTTTCAATGTCATGTCACTGGTGTAAAATGTTTACGTCGTCAGATAGAGTTGCATAACTCTCACTGAGGAAATAAGAGCTATAAGAACGTCTTGTAAACACTGATCCCATTAGGGTTTTAGTGCTGTTAGTAAGCTTATGGGGGTAGTAGCAATGGAGAAGGAGAAAGATAAAAGCAAATAAGAGAAGCAGATTAGTTCCTAAATTTAAAAAGACCCACAATTTTTAGTTAAGAATTCTGCACTATTTCCAGGCAGCAAGAAGGTTGATGTACATATTTAATGAGTGAATTGCATAGACAGAAAAATAAAACCAAATAATCCTGATAATGTTTTGTTTGTAGGGTTTTTTGTTTTGGTTTGGTTTCTTTTTTGGTGAACAAATTAGTGCACCTGTGCTTCAAAGTGAATCTTGCTTTGTTCTCTGGAGCATTTTGCAGATTTGTTGGTCACTTTTGTAGTTGTCTCTAGGAGTATGTCTTATCAAAAAAGTGTGTGTATATGAATACTTTCATTCTTCCATGAGGAGAATATCATCCTGCCATAAAAGCCTCTTGGATAAAACCATATTTTTAGAGTTTTTCCTGTGGCTAATTGCCTGAAATACTTGAGGGTTGCATTACAGTGTCCTGTTCTTGCTGCTTTTGCTAGATCATTTGTTTAGTTGTGCTTGCTTGTCATGAGTGAGTATTTTAAAAATACAGAAACATTAAGAGAAAACCAAAACCAAGGGAGCCCTCAGGTGAGAACATTCCCTCTAGTCTGTGTTCTGAGCAAGCTTGATTGACAGTAAATCAGCAGTAGCATTGTAGCATCCCATCTCCATCAGTTGATCTCTGTTCTTGTCTTGTCTAACCCTCTTGATTTGTGACAGTGTGTGAAAACTCACACAGATGAATTCCACCAAAGGCTGTTGTTCTCCATTTGTTGTTGCAGCTGGCTTCGTGAATGCTGGGATGTTTTGCAGGGGATTGGTTTGGAGTGCATAGTATCTGAGAAACAGCTGAAACTTTTATAGCTTGGTACAGCACCTATTTCAGTGTAAAGTAGTTGCTTATTTTCTTGAGATTGACACTGCACGAACAGATGGGGCATCAGGAGCCTGTATCTTTACATTAGCTTCCTTAACTTGTAAAAGAAAAACTACTACTTTTTAGCAATACTGTGGTTTGCTTGGTTTTTCTTACAAGGAATGTTGTGGGTTTTTCCCCTTTCAACAAAATGGCATGGAATTATTAATCAGAAGCAGGGGAATTGAAAACAGCTAATTGACAACAGCTGGGAGTCAGTACTTGCATATTGCATTGTGTCTTCTGGTTTTCAGATGCTTCATTCTGCGTGTAGTCAAGCTGGACTGTGACTGGGTGCAGATGCAGTTCCCTGTGTCTGTTCAGCTGCCAGGTTCTGATGTAGGAGGGTCTTGCTTCAGCTTTAGGGTCTTCACCCCTTGGCTTGCCTGTTGCTTTTATCCCTTGCATTGTATTTGAGACAAGAAGTGGTACCCGTTCTTGGTGTCTGCTCAGTCCTTGTGTCTGCTGGGTGCTGCAAGAACACCCAGCAGCTCCAGCTGAAGCAGTCTGTGATGTGTATTTGCTTAGAACACCACTGAGACCAGCTATGTGATTTGAAGAGATCATATGCTGCTGAGAGACTGTTGATCTTTTGAAGGGAAATTAATCCCTAATTGTAAGAATTTGAATACTGGCCTAAAAGAGAGGGCATTTTGACTGAGGTTTTTCTTTGTTATCTAGCATGCTTCTTTGGATGGTCTTCTCTCAGCATATGTGTAGCTAATGTCTTTTGCTGTATGATAGAGCTTCAAGCTGCTCCAGCAGTTCATCTCTAAGCCTTTACAATGGCAGTTTCTCATGCTGTTCAGTTTAGTTGTACTCTTATTTCAAATCCTCTCTCCCCTAACTTTGACCCATTTTGGTATGGGTGTTTAAAGGTCAGTAATTCAATTGTTTTAAGTGCTTGTATGTTACCTTTTCTTCTGTATGTTTAAATTCACATTGGTTATTGTGTTTTTATGTTAAGTATTTAGTTGTTTTTTTCTGGAGCTTGGTTGTTGTGGTTCAGTACTTCATATGTTCCAAGTCTTACAGGCACAGAGTAGCTGAAAAGTCTCTTCCACGTAGGTGGAGAACTTTTCCTTTATCTCTTTGAAAATATAGCTGTCTTATTTGTGACTGGACCATGAATCTCAATTTAATTATACTTAGTCTGATTTACTCCCAAGATTGTAATCCCAAGACTATTCAAGGATGCTCTTAATATTCATCTCTATGTATTATGTACTAGTGCATTATAGATGGGCTGTGTTTTTTAATAATGTTGCCTGAAATTTGGGAAATTGTATAGTAAGTATTCAGTACTCATCTCACAAGTGTGTGCTTTAAAGCCACACAGCAGCAAGGAGACACAAATGTTTCTTGTGGCCCTCAGTGCTTATGTGGTCTGCAAGGATCTTAGTTCAACACTTCTGATGTTCCCTTTCTGTTGACTTTGTAGGGCTGGGTCTTACTGAGGCAAAATGTTAGTGTGATAGAAAACTGACTGATGGTGGTGTGTGACCCATTTAATCGGTTCTGCTCTTAATTAACATGTCTTTGAATAGGGAGCTAAAATTCATGTGCCTTGTGGATGGAGCTTTGCATGAGAAATACCTTTAAAGGAAGAGAAAGTGTCTTATTTTCAGACTTTTGCAAAATGCTCCTGGTCCATACCACGTGGCTTAATCTCAGTTCAGGGATGGATTTTGTCTATTTTTAACAGACAAGTTGCTTTTTATAAGATGTTGATTATATGGTAAAATGGAAGAAGGAAAGGAAGTATGAGCAATGGCTTAAATGCCTTGGATATAATTTATTTGGAATAACAAGTACATTTTTAATTAAAAGGCTTAGGTTTCATTTTGCAATGTTCACCTTGAGAGACTGTTTTAAGAGTACATTCACAGCATTCACCCTCAAGTATTACAGAGTTAAAGACAAAGGTGAAGTTTTCTGATATTTCTTGCCAAGTTTGAGTCCTGTAGGACTATATTTCTCTGGCATCTATTTCTTAAAGACATCAACTCTGAATAAATTTTTAGAAAGGGGAAAAAAAAGCCCCAAGAGAATAAACTAAAGCCAACAGCAGAATTTTAGAAGGACATGTACAGAAAACAGTTGAGAAAACAAATATTTTCAAATAGTTGATTTAGGTAGGTTATAATTAAATGCAGTGCTTCCTCTGCTTGCCTGTTTGAGAATTCTCAGCACATTTTGGTTTTAAAGGATATCAGAGAGACAATGTAGCACTGACTTAAGCCAAGGGGCATTTTACTGACAGGCGCTTAAATTAAACAAGCAGAAGTGCTTGAAGTGCATTCTATGGTAACAGTTTTATCTTTCTACCTGGGAAATCCTGTAAAAGTAATGTGTTACTTACTATTTTTAAAGTGAGTTTTGTAAAACAGGTCTTGTAACACCTCCATACCTCCTTCGCCAGTCAAGATTGAACTCTGCATATTTTGTCTTAGTTTTACTGTTCTTCTCACTTTAGCATTTGATATCAGAAGTGATTCACTTAATTTTCTTCATCTTCTTGTTCTGTGTGTAGTTCTATTACTTTTTTACTCTTTGTTACATGTAGGAGTGAAGCCAGTGAGAAAGGTGAGGAGAAGGGTCAGATGGGGACCAGGGATTGCTATAAAATCAAAGCTGTAGACTCGTCTCTGAAATGATAATGCAGCCTAACATGCCATTTTTCTAAAGTTATACGTAGGGAAAGCAATGTGTCCTATCTTTATGCCACATCTTATCTCTTGCTGTGAGTTTTATTCATTTACATTTGTATTCATTCACCTGTGTGTACAGTTTACTTGTAGGATTTGTGTCAAATGAAAGTAACTCAATGGAAATAACCTGATATTCAGTGTTTAGCCCAGTTGCTTTTTCTTTGTTGTGTTTTAATAGCTCTTTGGTATTCTCATTGTCCGTGGTCTGCTGATTACTCAAGTAGTTTATTCTGTGTTTTTCGGTTACTGTGCTGAAGGAATACTGCTAGCTCATTTTGAACATGACCTGTTTTTATGAGTAATTGTTGGCTGCAACTTATTATAGCCTACCCACTGATAGGAAAGGTTAAGGCAACTGCTACACATTCCTCTCTGTGGCAAGTCCTGCTGGTGAAAATGCAGGTTTGTGTGCATAGCTTGTGTTGGCTGTTTTGGGGTCAGGTGTTTTGTTGTTGGTGTTGTTCCAGCAGGAATAATTACATCTATGCTAAATTTTTAGCTGTTACAAAATGGCTATAAAAATTAAACCTGTAATTCATGTAAAACAGTAGCAAAAAGGGGAGGATAGTCCTCATCAAAGCTGCATGTTTTGTGAGGCAGTAAATAATGAGGTGAGATTTATTCAGAACAGTTCAGAAGATATACTTGATCTTGCATTTTAGGTAGGGGATAAAGATTAGATGGCTTCTCAAAATCCCTTCCAGACCTGGGTTTTCTTAGTCGTTTAACCTGTGAGAATTGTTTCAGGTTGTTTATGCTTAACTGGTGACTCTATCCTTCCAAGACTCGAAATAGGCTTTTTGTTCTGCTTGGCTTATGTCTACTTCCCAGAAGTAAATTGTAAAATGATTCTTGCTAGTTTTGCTTCACAATTAAAAATTATCTTCTCCTTTGGATAGTTTTATCTCAAGAATTTGTCAATTTTGACTTCACCACTGTATGATTTTTTTAATATTAAATTTGCACTCTTCCTTCCTATACGTATATTTGCTTTCTGAGCAGAAGCTCTGGTGCTTTCTCCCGTACTTTTTTAGCAGACTTCCTTTTTTCTTCCTTGCTAAAAATATTATAGAACCTGAGAGTACCTTTTGTCTGTTTTATTGATAATACTTCTTGGTACAAGTGGGTATAAATCTACCACAAGTAGGTATAAATCCACCAACCTGGGCTTTGTGTATCCAGAAATAAACTTTTTGAATAGATCTCTCTTTGTTTAGGACTCAGATGTGAATATTTGAAGTCTAGTTTCAGCATCAAAGTAGGACTGTCCAGCTGACTTGACAGGAGTAAATAGGGAAGAGACCCTGTAATGCTGCTGTGAACCATATTTCAGGTAGGATTGTCTCACCTTGGCTACATGGGCAACTACCCCCTTGAAACTTAGGGCAATTTAACTTCATAATTTCAGCATTTACATGTGTGCCAGGGTAGCTATTGTGAATTCACTCATACTTGGAGTATTATTGACAAATTGTTTTCTACTTTTCAGTTAATTTCCACTATTTTTTCCGTCTCTTTTTTTCTTGTAGAAAATTCTGAATTTTAGAATGGTGCATGGTTTTATAAGTAAGATTGTTGGGTTTTTTTCCCTTCCAGGTTTTACTGCTTTTCCCTTATTCTGAAGATGTTTCAGCTGTGTGCTCTGAGCTATGCCACATAATTGGCCACCTGTCTTCTGCTCATTATTACTAACACAATACAGCTGATGAATCAGTTAATGGGTTCAGTGCAAAGTCAGCCTCACCCTACTTCACTGTGTACAGTTATTAAAATCAAGCTGGCTGACCTGTGCTGGAGCAGATGAGGAGGTCTCATGTAGCAGCATTTCTAACTAACCTTCATACCCAGCACCAGATCTTTATAAAAAGGAATCGTATCCAGGCTGAAGGCTTGCAGCTCTCACAACAATGTGCAGGTGTTTCAAACAGTACTGAAGTGGTTTTTTTGAGTCTTTTACCTTGTAGATGTTGTTTAGGTGTTGCCTCTTTTCTAGTATTGTGTAATGAGATAACTGAATAAAGAACCTCTATAGAAGAAATGCATTTTAAACCATTCAAAATGCTTCTCCTTTCATTGTTCAGAGTAATTTCAAGTATGAAAGTGCCTCAATTTGGACTTTCTGTGGTATCTACTACTACTGTAGCAGCATGAATTATATTAATTTGATTATGTTTAATTGTTTTGACTGTGTTTAATTAAAAACAGTACACTTTTTAGGGACTAATTAAAAGCAGTATGTTTTTTAGTAACTTGAAAGCTTTACACCTGTTTTGGTTGTCAAAAGTGTAAGTGAAATTACTTTTCTGCTAAAAGCTTGTTTATCTGCTAGCTGTAGAGAAAGGGGCACATCTTTTTCCATTGTTCATTTTCTAGTCTGCTTCTCTCACATTTGTGAATGGGATTATAGAACTGTAAAACAAGAGACTGGATCTATAACAGAGTAAATATCACTGGTGGTGGAGAAACAAGCCTGATGGTAGAAGATTGGCTCTGGGAGAAGGGAATAGTGGCTAATGAATCTAACTTCACTGCAAAAAAAATTAATAAATGTGGATGTTTGAAAACTGTGTTTTTTCCATACCTATGTAATCCTTTCATTTGTCAGGTGTGCTCAGTGCTGGGGGAGATGTTAGCTGCTTTGCTGTGTGCATGCACTTTGAAAGCCCTCTCCTATCCTGTCTCTCCCAGCTGTTGGGAATGGAGGGCATTTCTAGGCAGAGGGTGAGAAAGTGCTTACTGACATCAGGGCTGAAGTTTTCCTTTGAAAACTTGCAGCCTGCAGGGTGTGGAGGGAAAACTGAGGGCCAGATTGGTTTACATCCTGGCTTCCAGTAGTGTTTTAGAGGATGCTGAGGGACATAGAGGAACATAACATTGAATATCTGAAACTGAATTAATTAAGGGGTTGGCATCAGGGTTTGGAAGATGGGGGAACCAAGGCTGCTGTAGTGATGGGTCAGGAGGTCATCTCAGTAAAGCAGGAATGTACTTGCAGGTAAGTCTGGTGTTTTGTATAAAGTGTAATCTGAGTCAGAGCAAAGCAGAAACATAAGGGTTCGATAGCCTGATGATGAGAAATCTTCATCTGCAGGTAAAAACATAAAAAGTGGAGTTGATTTGGTAGAAAGGTGGTGGTTAAATGTATTTATATAAACCTCTTACTGCCTGCCTTCAGTTAAGATCCTCATGAGCATAGTGTAGTCAGCACTGCACTGATACATGAATCTCAGTTGCTTCTCTAAAGAACTTCAAGTATAAAGACAGGTATCATATGAAAGGTGGTGGTGAAGGGAATAAACCAACAAATACTAATTGAAATTAAAACCTTGTAGATAGCTGAATACTGAATGCTGTCAGAAAAGGTCAACACTAAGTTGCCTGGATAACTGTTCCATTGCTACTTGGGCGCCTATGTTGTACTAGCTATTTGTGAAAACTGCTGGAATTTGCAGGATGTTGCTGCCACATTGTAACAGAAATGTGTGAAAAGTATTTGGTTACCTTAAGTCTCCTAAACATGTCAGTTTTGTCTGGAGACAAGCTGCTAGGCTGATGCTGCTCTTTTGGCCAAGGACTGGTGGTTTTTTGTTTTTTGTTTTTTTTTGTGCTATGTCCCCATGCCCGGAGTGACTGAAAACAGACATGGAGTTGAGAGACAACTCTTCAGAGCATTTCTGGGCTGACTTTTACTATCTGTCAAAAACAGTCATTAATGTGGTGAGATAAAAGAGAAGGTGGAACAGCTCCCTGCTTTGACCTCTTTAGCCCCTCACAAGTTTTTTTCTCTGAATGACTAATTGTGTTTTGTTTCTTGTCTTTCTAGATGGGCTGGTGATCCCATTGGTGGAACTCTCTGCAAAACAGGTTGCATTTCACATTCCATTTGAGGTAGTGGAGAAAGTTTATCCTCCAGTGCCTGAACAACTGCAACTTCGAATCGCCTTCTGGAGTTTTCCAGAAAATGAGGAGGATATCAGGTAATAAATACTATTTTCTTTTTCACTGATTCTTAAGAAAAGATTTTGTTCACTTTAGGAGAATCATTGTTCTTTTGATGTCCTGTGTATTTGGTGCTTCTGTGGCTCTCACATGCCTTTTGTCATACGTGGAAAGATTACCGTGTGATATGTTGTGATACAGGGTTCTATTCTGGGGTGAACTGCCTTGCATTATGTGCCAGGAAAACCATATAGATGTCTAGGTTCTGTGTGTAAAGGCTAGAAAATAAACGCACCCTTTGCTAACATTAGGCTAGTTTGTAGAGTTTTGTCCTTATGTTAGTCTTATGAAGTCATCTTTCCAATTTGAACCTGTTGCTCTCGAGTCAGAGCTTTAACTGGGTTCAGAAATTGCCAAAGAGGGCTTGCTCAGTATGCTGTGCAAGCCTTTTGTTCATGTAAATAGGAGAAACAGAATTTGCTGAATACATCAGTCATCAGAATTGATATAGTCAGATGACTATATTTCTTATGTTTCCACATTAACTATGTGACTACATAGTCTAAGATTTTCTGCTTTTAGATCTATTTCTAAGCTTTGCTGAAACTTTTATATTATAAGAGGTCTACTGCTGTAACTGCATGTAGAATTTTGTTGCAAAGTAGTGATACTACACTCTTAATAGAAAAAGAATCTTGCTGCAAGTTCTTGGATATGTTTGTCTAAGATTCAGGGATCAGATGGGGGAGGTAATGTCAGAAGTGCTGATGTAAGATCACCTGCTAGGGAGTAGAGCAAGCCAGCTGGTTGTGTATGCTCTTTATTCTGATGAACACAGATATAAAAAAAACTCACAAGAGCATGCAGATAATTAGTCTAGAAGGAGTTTTTACTGTGGCATGCTAACATTAGACCTTGAACTATACTGTACTACTATATAAAAGCCTAATCTTAGACTATGAACGAGTTTGTATTTCGAAGACTTAGGTGAAAATTCCTACAACCGCCAGTGGCTATACACAAACCCAGCTGGGAAGAGACTAATGATTTTTGTGGTTGAATTGTTATGTTGAAATGGCAGGAGAGACCTAGACTTTGTAGTCAAGATAGCAAGGGTTTTTCAAAAGCCATGTCAGCTAAGAGGATAATACTGTGAAGTTTCTCAAAACCAGACTGATCCTGACACATTCTGTTTGTCTTGCAGGTTGTACTCATGCTTGGCGAACGGCAGCGCAGACGAGTTCCAGCGAGGGGAGCAGCTCTTCCGGGTGAGGGCTGTCAAAGACCCTCTCCAGATAGGTAAGAACAGTGCAGTCTCCAGATACTTCAGAGTCACAAAATCATATCTGCAATGGGACAGCAGTGCTATGGCCACGTCTCAAAACAAGCTTTTCTGACATCCTAGCTAAAACTCCCTGCCAAATGTATTCTATTTTGGGCTCAGTCAGCTCAGCTGTGAAATGGACTGGAAGGTCAGAAATGTTCTGATGCTTAATCTGTCTTAGCATTTTGCAAAAAACTGTATATAGGATGCCTTTTCCTCCATAATGCTTAAGTTCCTCTTTGCTAAAGAGAACTTGATTTCTAGTTGTCTGATCAAATGATCAATGGCTAAAGTGCCTGTATGGCACAGAGGAAGTTAGCAAGGTTTATTCTTGTAGCAAAAGTGTTTTATTAATAGTACAGTTATTCATGTAGTACTTAGGCAGAAGGAAACCCATCTTGTTAGACAGTGAGTTTTATAGCTTCTCCTACTATCTTGTTCTTTTTATGTTTTTTGGCTATAGAAGCTAATCTTATCTATACAAAGAATTGGTCTCTGGATTTTTCATTAAATCCTTTGAAGCAAAGAAGAATATTGAGATAGCTTTTTCAGTGACAGCTGTTTGACCAGAACGCATTATGTGAAATAAAGGTACCGCTTACTAGTATGTCAAGGTGGGCTGTGTCAATCCCATGAAGATTTTTTTACACAAGTGTGAGCTTCAGAATCAGACTGTTATTTGGCATGTGGGAACCAAGCCTGTTGTAATAAGAAAAATTATATTATAAAAAACTGTGTAGTGTTAAGGACGAAATTCAGGAAATTTCTTGTGTTTTCATGTGAAGAGGGATAGAGACTTCTGTGGGCCTGTTTAGTTATTGGAACCAGGAATACTTAACTCTCAGTGGTAAGGGACATGAATAAATTTAGGTAAAGAGCCCTCAGAAGGTGAATAAAAGGGACATGTACTATAAAGCATTGGGGAGAACAAAAAGAGAAGGAGATAGCCTTTGAGATATGCAAACTGCAAGAGGCTGATGAACTGTTACCTGAATATGGAGTAAAGCCTCTGTGAAAGGGTATTACCTAGTCCAGTGTGTACTGTAATAGCAATAGTAGGAATTCTTGGGAATGAAAGTGAAGTGATTCCTCATACATAGGTCAGATTGAGTTAAAACTACCTCACATAGTCTCAGTGAGTTGTCAGTGACACCAGATAGTAATTTTGGAATAACAACATTAATTTGGAAATTTTGCTAAATAGGATTAAACTGACTTTTGAGGGCATTAGTAATCTTCCAATGTCACAACTGTATTGCTGAGAGGCCTCTAAGGAGTCTGCTGAACTTCAGGAAGCCAAATGCTTGACAGAGAGAAAATTAGTTAAAAAGCGGCTGGCTGAAATTTAGCAATTCCTGTGACTTTTACAGTGGAAAAGAGCAAAATATTGATAGACAGTAGAAGACTCTGGTCAGCACTTGTTTCAGTAATACATTACAAAGGTGAGGAGTAAAGCAGTGTGCATGAATAAAGGCTGGGAATATTAGTGTAAAACCTGTGTGTTGTAGGGAAAAAGAGGAGCTGGTGAGTGATAATGGGTAAAAACTTCTCAAGTGCACATAGAAGCAACTGTGAATCTTGACAAAGGGTTATGTGTGTGGAAGGGAAGGAAGAAACTTTGTTTAAATAGTAAGATTGCCTTGTCCTTAGTGGAGGAACTGTCTCTAATAGTGGGTTTTTTTTTCCTGTGAGTAGCAGCACAGAAGCTGGGCAGCAGAGATTGGGTGAATATATTTTTAGTTGTCTATGCCAAATGATTTTAAGGTGTGTATTTGCAGTATTGAGTTTCACACACTGACAAATGGGAGAAGAAACATAGGAAGTGAAGCAGCCCTTGAGCAGGGAATTGATTTGCTGAGGGATTGAGCAGTGCATTGTGATACTGTATTCAGTAGAACAAATTTTCACTTGTGCTTTGTGCTCTTTTTGTCTCATTTCCCCTCATAGTCTTAAGATTTATTTTTTGACTATAAATAATCTTATTTTGTCCGAATGCATATCCGTATCTATGATTTCTGAACAGTAGCACCTCTTCACTACTTTCCAAACCCCCGATTTTTTTACAGCTTTCTACTGTATATACACATGGAATTGGCTTTTGTAAACCTTCTCCCTCCGTTCTCTTTGTAGCAGTCACATACCCACATCATTGCACTGAAGACATTACTGCTGTTCATTAACAGGTGTTGTAGATTTCAGGGACTTCTTTTCTGTCCCAGTCTTGGTTTCTTTTTAACAGCTGAGGAAGGCAGCAGCAAGTTCAGTTTGGATTCTGATTTGGCATCTCCTTGAATAGTGGCTACACTTTTTAGAGGTTCTCCTATCTTTGTTTTAAACGAACACCTGTCCAAAATTGCCTGGCTTTTTACTTGGGTATAAAAGCTTTTGTTCAGCTCGTTTTCTCCTTTTTTTCAAAAGCTCCTAAATTCTAAGCAGAGGTGCGTGTTTTCTGTTACTGTTGTAGGAGCATCAGAACTGCCCTTAAAACAGTAACAGAACAGTGTTGAAGAAAGCCATGTTGCAGTGAGCTGATGTGGAACTTGGGGACACGATTTAGTGGTGAAGGTGGCAGTGCAAGGTTAGTGCTTAGGGTAGATGGTCCTAAAGGTCTTTTCCAGCCTCAGAGATTCTGTGATTCTTTCATTTTTCCTGGTGAAAGAAACCATTCATTATAATCCGGATTGCTTTCCTCAGATAGTTTCCTGTGCCATCCCACAGAGAATTGTTCAGTACAGCAAGATGGGTGTTGCAAAAGAATTAACTGGGAAGTGCTGTTTGAATTAGCACTTTAAGTGTCAGACTTGTCATGTTAAACTCCTTAAATTTTGTCTAGTTTTATAAGTATTCTTCCCTCGTTGCATTATCAGTTAACTGTCTTCATACACAAGAATGTCATTGTAGGGGCTTGATAAGAGCTTGTAGCTGGAGTACAGTCTTCTCTAACATCTTTTGTATATTTCTTTTTTTGCAGTGAACAGAATTGATGCAATTCTAACGTGTGAAATGTTTAATTTGCTTATGTGAAAGTCAGAACATTACTCTGAAATGCTTTTAGTATAGCAGAAAGACTAGCTGAACTGTTTGGGTCGTATTAACCAAATGTGGAATATAAATTAGAACTGTATCTGGTAATAAGCAATGCAGTAATTTTGTGTGAGTTTTGTGTTTTGATTCTGTTCCAACTGCTAAAATGGCTGAAGAATTTGGGTGGCATTATGTGTACTAATCAAAATAATAACATCAGGGAGAGGATTTGAATTATGGTGAACAGGACAAATAGAAAGGTTAAGCAAGGTAAGAGCAAATTTATATTGGTATGAGGATTATATTTTGAGGAGGAAATGATGCACAGTATTTTAAATCGAATAAATTTAGTAGGTCATGTGCACTCCTGAACACTATCATTTTTATGATCTCACGATATCATAATAAAAATGTAGTAGTGTGGATTTATAGTCTCTTTCCTTGTCCTCCTGGTGTAGAAACGATCATCTGTCCCAAGCCATATTTTTTCACTTCAGGTAGACTGTTGGACTGAAGTTTGGTCATGACTTTGATACCCCGATGCTTTCTGTGCTTCATTAAAACTGAATTCTAGATTAGCGGAAAGGTTCTGAGCCTGGTACTCCTTGCTGTAGAGGATGACTAACTGCTGATAAGCACCTTCAAGATGGATAGAAGATTTATGTTCCTGCTGGTCTTTTCCTGATTACACGTGTCCCTCTGGATAAGCAGCATCTCCAGAGGAAGCTGCATTATGAGTACAACTCATATGCACTATACATGAGTTTATATGAAGCTAAGATTTGCTAAAGTCCTTTGTCATAATTTATTTGTTTATGGTCACTAATTAATGGGGCTAGATTCATTCAAGCATTATTTCTAAAATTTCACCTTTCTGTTGTTTTTAGTCTAAGCAAGAGGTTTAGGGTTTTTTTTTTGATTCATGATTTGTCACAAAGGGACATTAACAACATTGCAAGGAGGGGCATAATTTATGACCAATAGGTAGTTTCTGAAGCCACAAAGTGAAAGTAAGCTTTCAGGTTAAGTGCTGCCTTCTTTAGTTGCCTGTGAAATTGTGAAAATTGATTGACTTGGAAATAATTCCGATCACGTCACCTGGCCTGTTCTGCAATGCTGCCAGATTTAGCACAGAAGTTACACCTAAAATGTATGTAGTCTAGCATTGACTCTGTAAACAAAACCTGACACTTTTCAGGGATGACTTTATACAGTTCTGCTTTTCTCTGTTAAATAATAAGAGAAATGAATTAATTAATGTATTAAAAGCTGGTACGTTGGAGTCTCTTATAACACAGTATGCCTCTCGGCTAATGTTTAGGCACACTTGGTTGGGAAGAAAAAAGTACTAGAGTCTCCGGATCCATGTCCATCCTTGCACGGATGTTGTTGCCAGACGTATTGTTTTAGCATTTAAATGGCATATATGTGTATTTCTGTGCTGGCCAAACCTTTTCCCCAAATACCCGAAGAGTAACTTTGGACTTGTGAATCTCCACAGGTTTCCATCTGAGCGCCACTGTGGTGCCCCCGCAGATGGTGCCCCCCAAGGGCGCGTACAACGTGGCGGTGATGTTTGACCGGTGCCGGATCACGTCGTGCAGCTGCACCTGCGGCGCCGGGGCCAAGTGGTGCGCGCACGTCGTGGCGCTCTGCCTCTTCCGCATCCACAATGTAGGCACAGCTCAGCTCTGCTCGCCCTGGCGCCTTCTCCCGGGCTCTCCTCGGTCCGGTTCTGTGCAGCACGCGCTTCTGTAGGGATGTGGTTCCGGCGCTCCAGACTGTGCAAGTGCCTGCTCGCAGCTGAGTCTCAGTCTGCAGGCTGAGTTGTCTGAGGCTGTAGACTGCAGACTGTCCTTTGGTAATGTGCAGGTTCCTCAGGGTAGATACGGAGTGATTTTTGGCCCCTTCCTGTTTCTCATTTAAGTGCTAAAATCACTCATTGTTTCTTCATCTCTGAAAAGAGTGGAAGATCACCAACAGTTTGTCTTTTATTAAAAGTCTTTGTAAGTACAGGATTTGAAAGCTCACTCTTTATGTTGTTTGGTCAGAGTGCAGAAGGAAAATAATCTTGATCACTGTTGGCCTTTATGTTCACCAGTTCATTTTAACACTTATGGAGGTTACTGTCATTTTGACTTATAGATTTCAAGCAGTTAGGTTTGTTTTTGTTTGGTGGCTTTTATTCTATGTGGCCTTCTGCAGAGCAAGAAGTAGGCATTTTATATCCTAACCAACATGCAGTTGAAAATGTGTAGAATCAACATGCAGTTGAAAATGTGTAGAATCAACATGCAGTTGAAAATGTGTAGAATCAACATGAAATACCCTGGCTGAGGGTTTGGTTTTGCATACAGTTTAATTTCCTCTGCTTTGGGAAGCTGAAACACAGAGGAATAAGTTTTGATGTTTGAAAGGAACCAAAGATTTTCTGCTCTCATAGAACATCTTACAGTTAACATGCTTATGATCAACTCCAGATTCTTAAATAAGTTCTAATAACCTGCTGAATCTTGATAATATTTCACAGTGGACAAGTGTAATTGGCTTAAATTGATACTCTTGTGAAATAATCAGAGTATTGGTATACTTTCTGTACTTAGGACTGGAGAGCTGGCAAATAAGTGGGTTCTGCTTTGAGTTCTTCGTTTGAGTTTTAAAAAGTGGATATTGGAGTGTGAGGCTGGAAAACAAACAGTCACTTATATTATTTACACTCAAAGTTTGGGCACTGTGTAAGATAAAAATCATTCTTTTGCCTCCAGTCCTTTCTCCACCTGAAAAGTGATAGTGAAAGGATTTTTGTGTTTGTATTAACTGACTTCTGACACTAGAAAGTTACAAGCCAAGGTATATTGCTATATGTCACAAGACAACATCAGAAGTGTCTTTTATCAAACTGCTGTTGACTGTATGCAGGTTAAAATTTAAGTGGGACATTTTTGTTATGTAAAGTGAAAAAGATAAAGAAGCTAGTGGTGGAGTTTTTTATAATTAATTTGTTCTAAGATATGGAAAGAGATTTTTAAGACTGAATTAAGAAACTCTAAGGAGATAAATGAGATGGCTGCAATTCTGTGAAAGTCCCCCACAGAGCTCGTTGGTTTGCCAGAAGCTTAAGGGATAATGTCCTATTTTAGAGGTTTGTTTGTGAAATCTCTGCCAGTATTTGTGCAATTACTAGCAGCAGCAGATCTTAAGCACAGCTGTTACATCAGTTTCCTTGGGAAAAAAAAAAAATCTTAAAACCAGTTTTTATAAAACCTAGACATCTTATTTACATCTTATCTGCAACACACTACATAATTTCAGAGAAAAAAAATGGCCATCAACACCAAGCATGGTATGCATCAGCATAGCAAGTGTTAGTGACTCTTCATTAATTTGGTGGGCACAGCTTCATTAATGGTAGTTCTTGTCTCCTTTTCTTTCTTCAGGCATCTGCAGTGTGCTTACGAGCACCTGTTTCTGAGTCTTTGTCCCGGCTACAAAGAGACCAGTTGCAAAAATTTGCTCAGTACCTAATCAGTGAACTTCCACAACAGGTAAGTGGAGACCATAATCTGACTGACAACTTGTTAAATTCAGTTATCTTTATTCTGGGTGAATTTATGTGATATCTTTTGTTGCAAAATAATCAGTTATGGTATTCACTTGTGAGCTGCATTCAGTTCTTGCTCTTCTGCTATTCTGTTATTCAACAATTGTCTTATTGCCAAGTAAAAGATTAGAAGTGTTTTAAAAGGAGAAAGAAGAGTGGTGGCTATTCATATCAGCATGAATATATGCTGAGCTTGTGAAAGATCAAACACAGTTAATCAATTCATAATTGTTGCAAACTTAGCCCAAATCAGCTTGTTTCTTTTTTGTGTGTTTAGTTAGCTAAGTGGAGAGAGCCACCCAGGCAAAGTATTGTATGTGCCTTAACTGGGTACTTTCTAATGCAGCTAACTGGAAACCTTTCAGCTTCCCCCAGTGCAGCTTCTTGGTGATTCATAAGAATCATTCAGTGTAATAGACATGACATTTTTTTAGTCGAAGGCCAAGTCTGCTCTCTTGCTCCTTAAATATCTGTGTTGTTCAGGGTCAGGTCTTTAATATCATCTGCCTAAAATGTTTGCACAAAATACACAAGAATACCCAAGTGGTTGTGAAATGGCTGCTTTAAAATTATAAGGCCTTGGCAACTTTTTTATGCTGGTTCAGCTAAAGGAGATGGAGAAAAACTGATCTGTGTGGGTATCTGTCACATTTCAGCGGTGCATTTGTAACACACTCCTCTAAAGTAGAAGTTAAATTATTGGCAGCATGTGCCTAGAATTGATATTATGGTGCTGTGCATAGGACACTTAAGATATTCTGTTGCTAAAACATCCTATAAATTTCCTACAGAAATACTAACTTTCTTATGAGAGGAAATAGAGGAATTGTATAATATGAAAGTGATATAAAAATACTGCTTTTTTTTGCTGCTGAGAGATGAGCATGAATAGTGTGTGCTTCTTGCTGCATTACATAACAGGCAAAGCTTTTTTTTTTCTCCTCAGACTAAGCTTTATGACACAGTCTGGTGCTTAATAGGGGAGGGCTTTGAAAGGCAAGTAGTGGTAGTAGTTGTTTCCTGAATTGCATGTGAGTTACTTGCTTTCAGATATTCTCTGTCTGCTCCTTTCTGCAGGGTTTATTTCTCCTTTGGCCATATGTACCAGCTGTGCCTCAGGAACATCTAGATTAATTAATTATTACAATTTTGCCAGATAATCTGATGAATGCTGCCCAGCAGAAAAGTTTAGTGTTTACTGGGAGATGTTTTAACCTATGTTGTGTAATTCCTTTGCAAAAGACAAGGCTTGAGGCTTGCCCCAAATTCTTTCAGCAGCCTCATTCCTGGTCTTCAAGATTTCAGGGTGGAGATAGGTAGTCTAATTCAGTGGGATCCCATATTTTGACTACATGATGTAGAATTAGAGTAGGCTGTACATATTATTCTATTTTATCCATATTTCTGTTTTGTGAATGACATGGTACAGTATTATAATGCTGAATTACTTTCATGTGTAAGGGAATGATGGTCTATCGGAATGCAGCTAGATGTTTTTCAGAATCTCTGTTGAAAGTGTTTTCTGTATCTATGAAAATCGTGGAAAAGCAGCTAGAGTTCATTACCTAGATCTTTGCCCAAGAGCTCTTTTCCCTTACGAAGCCAGTATTCCTATTCCAGTTAAGCATGAATGTCTTAGCAAAGACTGAAGGAGAGTCACTGCAGCTGGTACTTTGGCCTTAAGGTGTGACTGCTGAGACCTGTGAATTTTCTTAAAATATGTAGTAGTGGAAAAAAGGTACAAAATAGCTTAATGCTGAATTTGTTTCTTTAGGTGATTGAAACGCAAAATATCCTCTGAAGCATTTTTTTTCCCGTCTGTTTGTGAGATGTATCTGTATTATTTGCAAATATAGGTGTAGTGAAGTCCCTTTCTTTATAGTAAAAGTGATCTTTTATCTCACCTTTTGTATGGAGAGAGGTGGGGGATATCAGACATTCTGTTGGAAGTCATGTAAATCCTAATTATGTGGATTAACGATTTGCCTGTTGTGTACATACCTACTAAAGGCTAAATGGATCTACACTTTCAGCTCAGACTTAGTGTGGGCAAGAAAACTCTTTCTACTGTGCATTTTTTCTTTCAAAAATAGCATGTGAAGGGTATATCTACGTAGGATTTTAGTCAGTGTGAACCTTCTCTGCTTATGCTTTTAGCTGGTCCAGAAACTATGATTAGTTTAGTGCTGAAATTGCATTCAATTACTGCTGAATCCCTTTGTTAACTGGATGGTAAATAAGCTAAAGTCTGACCCCAAAATATTGTGTAGTTGTATTTTAAAATTTGCTCCCCTGCTCCCATTTGCTTGGGTTTTAGAGAAATAATTCAGGAACGAGATGTAAAGATCTTTTAAAGTGCAGGAAAATGGTGACCTTAACAGCAGTGGCTTTCCTAACTCTCAAACTCAGTTGCAGTATCACTTTCTGTAGGCTCCTATTCCTCAAGAAATGAGAAAAGAGCTAATAAACCGTGATGCTTTTGTTTACTTCTTGGGGTGAGACTGCAGAAAGTGAGCCTTTTGGTGGGCTGTGAGGGGTGTCCGTTGTGTGATCTTTAGCACCCTCTGTCGTCCTTGCTCAAAACGTAGCTCTGTATTCCATACTCCCGGAATTGCCAGAGTGCTTCAGTCACGATCTCTGGCTGGGTGTAGCAAGATGAGAAATACTGTGTATAGTGAAAGTTTGCTTCATGTTTTCAGATTCTTCCAACAGCTCAGCGCTTGCTGGATGAGTTGTTATCTTCCCAGTCTACTGCCATCAACACAGTGTGTGGAGCCCCAGGTAATTTTAATAGATCTTATTTCAGTAATCTGTATCACAGATAGGA
Source organism: Cinclus cinclus (assembly GCF_963662255.1). Lineage (NCBI taxonomy): Eukaryota > Metazoa > Chordata > Aves > Passeriformes > Cinclidae > Cinclus > Cinclus cinclus. The sequence continues at coordinate 20,574,021 of NC_085052.1, forward strand.
AGAGGATGATTCCATTGCTGCAGGTTTGTAACTGATTTGTTAGCCTGTAGCTTGGATTGCAGATGGAAATCAAGGAAAAGGGATGAGTATTGGTACTTATGTGTACATATGGCACAACAACAGGCACCTCAGAGTGCTTGCAGAGAAAGGGAGCATCAGGCAATGCACTTTCTAACAAATTTTTTTTCTTTTTAAATTTGGTATTAAATATAGACTTACCTAAGTGTTGGTTACCAGAGATGTTAAAACATTCCTGTTTTAGTGCTGCATTACCCTTCTGGTCAAGAAGCTGCTAATTTAATGTTGGTAACATTGAAGGTAATGTTACGGTAGCATTTTAAGATAATTCTGAAAAGGTTGTTCAGCAATGGGTGAAATAATTTGAGTAGCACTGCTGGTGTACTCTGTGGTTGGGCACGTAGAGTAAACTATCTTCAAAGCATGCAGACTGTGTGTTTTTCTTTTGTAAGATCCCACTGCTGGACCTTCTGCATCAGATCAAAGCACCTGGTACTTAGATGAATCTACTCTGAGTGACAACATAAAAAAAACCCTTCATAAATTCTGTGGACCCTCTCCTGTTGTTTTCAGGTAAGCGGTTTCCCATTGGAGGGAAAATGTGACATTCATGTGATCTGTTAATTCATTCACCATACAGCCTGTATGCCTTGGACCGAAGGATGCTTAGTTTCATGGTCACTCTTCTGGACTGAATTTTTGTGTAGCTTCTGCACTTATTATTTCAGTAGAGCAGACTGTATTTGTACAATATTTCGCTTGTGCGGTGTTCTTGAGCTCATCATGCATTCTGTCTTTTAGGTCACTCGTGTCTGTGCCATTGAAGGGCAAATATCTTTCTGGATGTTGATTATACACAGGATTTATTATACTCGGGATTTTGTATGACTATGCTTGATTTAATTTTTTCTCCTTATTCTCTGCTTTATGTACAGTGATGTGAATTCAATGTATCTGTCTTCCACTGAGCCACCAGCTGCTGCTGAGTGGGCTTGTCTGCTGCGTCCCCTGCGAGGAAGAGAACCCGAGGGAATCTGGAACTTGCTTTCCATCGTACGGGAGATGTTCAAGAGACGGGATAGCAATGCAGCTCCATTGCTGGAGATTCTGACTGACCAGTGTCTCAACTATGAGCAGGTATCTCTCTGCTTGGAGTGGGGCATGTTTTGGGGAGCCAGGTAGAGCCTGTAACTGGTGCTTTGTGTCTATACAACCCATGGCTGAATACAGTTAATAGCCTATGTGTGTTGTAGGCATGTGCGTCTCCACTCTAAAAGGATGTTACAGTTTGCTCTTGTTCTAATTTAGTGATGTCCTGGTAATACTGTATTCTCCAAATACCTCAGTTCTTCTAATATGAATATGTAGAGTCTGATTTCTTTTGTTCAGCAAAAGAAAATTGATTTGATTTCTTCCCAATCAAGGTGATTTATTTTATTGTTGTTCTGTTTCTTTTAAATGAAGCACGTCACATTTGAGCTGTCATTTTGATAGAAACGAAATATATATGTTGTGTGGTAGAATGTCAGATTCTTTTGTTATCTTTGTGGAAGTTATCTTTTGGTTTGGATTGAAGCAATACGTTGTTTTTTTGTTTTTTTTTTTTTACTTTGTTAAAGTAATATTTAAAAAAAAGGTTTCCTTTAACAGTTCAGGACTTTGATCTCAGTCTGTAATACGAATTGTGGTGTAAGTTTCCTTATTGGTCCATTCCTTACCTCGACTTTGAGCAAGGGAAAGGAAATGCTTCATTTATCATATTTGTTCACTATTTCTCTCCGAGTGTGAAGGTGTCTAGGAAGTGAACGTCCTGTGAGTGTTTTGTTTTCTGGGTATGTGCCTTCTAACCAGAGAGATTTTGAGGCCCTTAGTTCTCACAAAACAATATTGCTTTAACGGTCATAGTTCTTTTGGTGTCAAATGAAAGCCTGGTATTAACTAGGATAATTTCCTCAGGACCATGAGATAGAGTGAGAACAGGGGATGCAATGTTGGCCACAACACAGCTCCACTGAACTTTTCTTCTGCAGATAACCGGCTGGTGGTACAGTGTGCGAACATCCGCGTCACACAGCAGTGCTAGTGGGCACACAGGGCGCAGCAATGGCCAGTCAGAGGTAGCTGCTCATGCTTGTGCAAGCATGTGTGATGAAATGGTGGTTCTTTGGAGGCTGGCTGTCCTTGACCCGACTATTAGTCCACAGAGGTGAGCTCCAGAATCAGTTCCTGTGTCTCTAATTTCTGATACTCAGTCATACTAAAGAGTTTCATCCTGCAGATTTCTTATGTTTGTATCATTAGCTCGATACCTGTTCAGCCATTAGTCCATCTGGACTATGTGCTATGTAACATTCAAAGCACTATAACTACTTTAATTGCTGTTGCTGCTTACTTTTAGCAACGTCAAGTAGTGTGACTAATTTGTTTTCTGAGAGTCCTTTCTTACATATGGGTGTAATTCTGCATTTTAGTGTCCCAGTGGAGAGCATTTCTTTGAACGATAGCACCAGTTACCAATTAATTATAGAAGTTTCTATATTTAACCATTCAGCAGTTTAATGGAGTTCTGTTTAGCCCTGTCATTCACTATTGCATATTTCATGATGAACCAGTTCTTACTTTCTGTCCTCTTGGGAGTTTGTTCTCTACATTGTATTGTTAAACAGTATCACCAGTGTGTGATTTTCAGTCAGTGTTTTCAATTGTCTAAGAAAAAATTGTGTGGCTTCTGCAGATTTCTAAACCATATTGTGCTTTGGTAAATCACTGCCATCTTTATTTAGCACCAGTTGAATAGCAGAGGAGGTACTGAGAGCTCCTGTTGAGATACTGTGGTTGACATTATAATAATTTGTTTTGTACATCTTGTCTACAAAGTGTGATGTGTAAAATGTATTGGATTAGTGTAATGTGCTATAAATTCTCAGAAGTTTCTCAGAACAAGTGAAAACAGGATGGTAATTTCAGAACAATTGCACATTAACAGGATTTGCTTTCTCTGAATTGTGTAACATTAAAATGTCCTATGGAAAGGCACATTAGGGACACTAAAATGGATGCAGTTTCTGTCTTGTACAGTTTACAATACGAAGTAGCTAAATATAGGAGTTGAAGACAAAAACTGTGGGAAACTGGGAATGAGGCTTAAAATAAGCACAAACATCAATCAAATCACATAGAAAAAGCATTAAGGATTTTGGCCATTAATAACATATGAAGTTGTGCTGTGTATATTCACATTTGAGTTATTTGATGCAGTTCAGATTTGCTTAGATCTTCTACTTGAGCTAATGAGTAATTGAAAAGCTCCTACTTGATTACCTATTCTCTTGGTGTTTGAATAGTCTCCAAGGACCCTCTTCTACTTGTGCTTCCCAATACTTACAGTGAATCATAAGGAGACTTCACAGATTATCATCCTTATGTTAGCCTTCCCAAGTAGTTCCTGCTCCTTTTTCTTCTGAAAATCTTCTCCTTGATTAAGCCCTACCAGTGTGCTTCCTGGTTAATTAATTTCTTGAGTGGACAAATATAAGTAGTCCATTTTGTTTAGTCCCTTTTGTCCTAATACCCTTTGCACCTAGATTGGGTCAACTCAATTTTTGGTTTTTTGTTCTTTTACTTTTGATAGAAAAATCTAATAGTATGGAAGTGTTGGGATTATACATCAGAAATGCGTGGCAGAAACAGAATGGCAGTTGATTGAGATACCTGGTGAAATTTCTAGAAATGTCTTTTTCTCTGGAATTAGATCACCATTTAGACTATTTTGCTCAAGTGTGAAGGCCCTGTGTGAGATTTTGAGCTGAAAAATGCAGAACTGTTTTCTTCTTCCCATAGTAATATGAGGTCATGGAACTAACTGTGTAACATGAGTCTGTGTAATCCTGCCAGCTTGCTTCTTCTTCAGAGTTATTTGAACATCAGTTATTGCTGTCCCTGTGGTTTACAACAGTTTGTTCTCCTGAGGATAGCCTGCTAAAGCTTAAATTAAATTGTTGGCCTCTATACAGGCACATCAGGGCAAAAAGGTAAATGCCTGAGAGGAACATGAGGTGGTCCTGTCTGTCATTGTGCTTCCCTGGGTAGCCTATTTAGGTTTTACTTGTGAATGTCTTAACTGGAGTTATTCACAGGGCTGTTTCACAGCTGCTGCAAACTTTTATGAGTGTTTCCAAGGGCAGTTCCCCGTAGTACTTTATTCATTTGGGACTGCAGAGAAGAAGATCCATTAGCACCTTCTTTAGGGCAGATAAGCAAACAGGGCAGACAGTGCTTTATTTTAAACCTCCAGTTTGTATTGTGCTTTCATGTCGGTGGTGTTCACGTTTTGTTTCTGGATCACAAACCTGTCTAGAACCCAGCTGTTAATATACCTGTTTGGTTTTTTTTCAGCCAGTCTTATTATTAGTGTTGTCTATATTTAGTATTAACTTAATTCAGCAGATTAAGTTTCTGGCCAAAGGAAGGAGGTGTTCTGTGGGCTAAGTAGTAGTTTGTCACAGATGCTTATTGTGTCTGCTTCCTAACCTGTCCTCTTCCTTCTCTTAGGCGCAGGGATCTTTGCTCACAGCTCAGGCAGTGGCAGCTGAAAGTCATAGATAATGTTAAGAGGGGTCAGCACAAAAAATCACTGGAGAAGCTCTTCCAAGGTTTCAAGCCAGCTGTAGAAGCCTGTTACTTCAACTGGGAGGAAGCTTATCCCATTCCTGGGATTACATACAGCAGCACTGACAAGAAGAACTCGTTCTGTTGGGTGAAGGCCATCCAGCAGAGGAGCTGCCGGTTGCAGTGTGCAGAAAGTGCCTGTGAGGCTGGCAGGAGCCATGGCCAGGAGCCTGGGGGACCGTGTCTGCAGCCTGGGGACAGGCTGCGGCCCTCCCCACAGGAGCCAGCAGTTCGTCCTAAAGAACTTACTGGGAAGCGGAAAGTTGTCTCTGAAACACCACAGAGGGTTCTGAGACGGCTCTCAGCAGAAGGGGATAAAGCTGTCTATAAGACTGCAGTGAGCAAAGCAAAGTTGCCAGTGAGCAAAGGCTTGACCAGTAAACATAGTGGGAAACGCCGTATGAGCAGTGAGGACAGCTCTCTGGAGCCAGACTTGGCAGAGATGAGCCTGGATGACAGCAGCTTGGCACTGGGGGCAGAAGCCAGCAACACCTTTAGTTTTGCAGAAAGTCCACTGAGCAGGAGCTACAGGGATGCCTTTGAGGAGGATGGTGGAGTGTACTTCTCTGAGGGACCTGAGCCCACTGTCAGGAGCAGTTCCATGGCCAAGAAATCCCCCAAGGATCCTGTGGGGGAGATGGGTAGTGGTGATGATGACCTGCCTTCCGCAGATGAGAACTCTGGTGGCGTGAGTCTGAAGCCAGAAGAAGTAGGAGAGAATGGTGCAGTGGGGGGAGGGGATGATGGAGAAGAGGAAGATGATTATCAGGTATACTATCTGAATCCACAAGAGGTAGCCAAGGAAGATGATGACAAATGTGAAGGGGGAATTGAAGAGGAGCAGGATATATTTGCTGGTATAAAGCCTCTGGAGCAGGAGAACCGGATGGAGGTGAGCTTCACCTAGTTCAAAATGCTGTTTTGCAGTTTTATGTGCTGTATAAATCATGGTGTCACCACCTTCATAGCTGTAACACTTAACCTAGGATGTTGTTAAATCAAGTGCTTAATTATAATGTTGTGATAACCAGCTGTGTCATAAGGTATCCACAAGCCTAATGCAGTGGTAGCATATGTTTGTTTCCCACAAGCTTGATAGCGGATTTCTGTGCTAACTGTAAGTGTGTCCCAGTTTTAGTTAGTGCCACCTCGCACTCCAGGATTTACAAACGTAGACAAAACAGTGTGTGCTTTTCACCTGGTCTCACTCTTGGGAATGGCAAAAATTATCTGAAATGAGAAATGAGACTGAGACATGGTCAACAAGAAAAATTTAACCATTTAGGCAGAGGCTCTTTGGAAAGGTGAGGTAGTCTAAATAAACTGCGTCTCATTCCTGTAATAACCACAAAATGTGCTTAGAGGTTGCACCTCTATAACCAAGCAGCCAAATGGCAATGCATGGAAATAGTGGTAGTTTGACATTTACTTTTTTGGGGTTTTTTTTAGCTATTATCTGATCTCATAGCCCTTGGAGAGAGGATATGACTTAATGATGTAAGAAAAGGCTTTTTAGGGGAGTGCTTCAAGGATTGATGGTGAAGGACTAGTCAAGGAGGACTCTCAGAATACTTGCTGCTGAAGTTAGTTGTGAATTACGCTTGCAGTCTTTGTAACAAGTGGTTTGAGCCTCTGTGACAAGTGGTTTGAGCAGGCTTAACTCCAGGCAGGGGTAGTGTGGTTTGAACATGACCATTTGTTCCTTCTTGCAGATCCTGTTTGCCTGTGCAGAGGCACTGTATGCACATGGATACAGTAATGAGGCTTGCCGCTTGACTGTAGAGCTTGCCAGGGACCTACTGGCCAACCCTCCAGATCTCAAAGTGGAGCAGCCACCAACTAAGGTAGAGACATGGCAGCAACCATCAGTAGTCTTGATTTTACTGCAGCTCTGTGCAGGTGACCCTGTTTCTTGTGATTCTGTCCAAAACCTTAGTCTCCTGTTTCACTGTGTACATCATTGGTAATGTTAGCAGTTTTGCTGTTTCAGGATAATAGGGTCGGACAGGAAATAATCATAAACTTCTGGAAACTCAGCTGTAGTGACACTAAGTAGTGTTTGTTGTAGAGAAGGGTTCCCTTGGAAGGGACAGGTGTGTGACATTTGCCTGCACAGCATCAGTCCAGTGGGGATATGTGTTTTGTCCACAGGCCAGCTCTTCCACTGTGTTGTGCTGGGGTGACATAGGGGAAGCAATGATGTTCAGCGGTAACCACTGAAATTTGAGATTCCTCAGCAAAAGGAATAAAATCTAAATGTGTTTTATTCTTTCTCCTGTCTATAATTATAAAGGGACAAGTATAGAGTCATTTAGGATGTTTAGGAAAGTATTCCGGTGACAAATTCCTCCTCAAACAGGGCAAAAAGAACAAGGTGTCAACCAGCAAGCAGACGTGGATGGCAACCAACACCTTGTCTAAAGCTGCTTTCTTGATGACTGTCTTGAGTGAGCGGCTGGAGTACCACAACCTGGCCTTCCGAATAGGAATGTTTGCTCTGGAGCTGCAGAGACCACCTGCCTCTACCAAGGCTCTGGAGGTAATGAATATCTCAAAAAAGCAGTATTCATAAACGTTGTTATTTTGGAATGTGTTTGCTCACATGGTTTAAATTTCAGCACCTGAAGGTTGGTTGTGCTTTTATGTTTTCTTACATTGGATTGCAGTGGAACTGAATTGAGTGCACATCCCATTAGCACGTGTTGATCTGCTAAAAAAATTATTAGCAATCACTTCAGCTGTTGTTTCCTTCAGTGATGGGAAGCTCAGACGTCATGTACCAAAAGGTCTTTGATTTCATATGAAACCGTAGGTCTGAACATTTTTAAAATGAGTACAAAATCTTCTATGAATGTATTATTTTGATTAGATTAGCCTACTTATCATCTTAAATATGTTTTCATTTTGCTTCACTGATCTGGGGAAAATAAAATCTTTTGTAAATATCCATATTTGTCGATATTTGCATCAGTGAAATGGTTTGAAATTTATTCCTTAGGGAGAATTGGTACAATTGTTATGTGCTTGAAAATTACTGCTTTTGCTGATACCTCATTCACAGGCAAATGAGCATATGCATATTATTTTGGACACTCCTTGATTACTATGAGGATTTCTGTTTTGAAAAAAACTGTCCAGTGAATATCATGTCTGTGTTATTTACAGCTATCTTGCTTTTCACTGCAGAGTTATTCAGTCCCTTAAGAGTGTGTACTGTTGCTAGTTATCCACCAACTACAATTATTACACTAATTATCTGTACTTCTTACGGTCTGATTAGAAGATTGTGAGATTGGCAACTTACCTAAAGAAAGCTATTACTTTCATGTGTTAAGAATGGAGATAATGCAGGCACAGAGTAGTGAAATGTCTTCATCCTGATGGCATGAGTGCTGCTATGCTGTGCCCATTCTTCTGCTGATCAGTCTCTGGTGTCTCAGATGGGTGTATCACTTAACATAGCATCCTTTCTTCCTACAGTTACAAGTAGCCACCTTTTCCACTGGCCTATCCAGTCAGATGCTTCTGCTGATGTTCTTATGAGAGCTGATGCATTTTTTCTGTATGCAGCAGAAGAGTGATCATTTGAATAAGAAAAATTGTATAGATATGAAGCAAGACTGGTAATAGATTTGAAAACCTGCTTTCATTGTGGAGAAAATGGTAAAGGTGGCTAGGTTGGTAAACATTGCTCTCATTTAATAAACTGATTAAAAATTTTTGTTGTATTTTATATATAGGGGACAATGGTCTGCTCCCCGCAGGGGCCTGTGGTGTTGACAGCTGTTCTGTTTCCTTGTGGATACTTCCAGGTGAAATTGGCTTATCAGGAATCTGAGATTGCAGCCCTCTTGAAGAAGATTCCCTTGGGCACCAATGAGATGAACACTATTCGAGGAAGAGCTGAAGAGCTGCGAGAAGGGACATTGTGTGATTACCGTCCTGTCCTGCCTCTGATGTTGGCAAGCTTTATATTTGACATGCTGTGCACTCCAGGTACTGACTGCATTGGCGTGATTGTGCACAGGGCATATTCTGAGATACCAGGTCTTGAGGGATTTTCAAAGAGAAACTGTCCTCTATATAAGAGTGACCAAAGTTTTAGTCTTCATGTGCTGTTGCTTGCACTTTACTCTACCTTACTTTAAAGATATTTTGTTCCCCAATGGAACTGTTTCTTCTTCTGCCGACATTTGAAAACAGCTGCACATTCAACACGTTTCAGCACTCTGTGTGTTTATAAAATAGTTAGCAATTACTGACTTTGCTGCTTTTATGCTGGTTATATTCAGAGGAAGCTAATATAAATCTAGAATTTAAAAAGAACACAGCAATTAGAAGACTGACTTGGCAGTACACCTGGTTTGGAGCCTTCTGAGGTTAGAGAGAGAAATGGAAAAAAAACCCCATAAGGTGCTGTGGACTTGCAACTGGTATGGAGCTAAGAATAGGACCACGGGAAGCTCTGCAAATTCAGAAAGTTCTCAGAAGCTTCTTTTGCTTTGAAGCCTTAGCTTTGAAAGATGAACACTAATTCTACTGTTTTCTTGCAGTGGTTTCTCCTACAGGCTCTAGACCCCCAAGCCGTAATTGGAATTATGAAATGCCTGGAGATGAAGAGCTTGGTTTTGAGGCAGCTGTTGCTGCTCTTGGTAAGAGTCTTTTACAAGAAAAGTCTACCTTCATCCATGTTTGGCATACTTTCCCATTTTGAATGGTGAGAGTTAGTAGTTCATTCCAATTTGGTGCAGAAATAGAAGTGTTTGCAGAGTTTGACAGAACCAGATGCAGGATTCCACATCTCAGGGTTGAGTTATCCTTGCAAAGCTGTGAAAAAATGGAAGAAGAATACAGGACAGGAACTCAATGTTTAGGTAGTAACATGAATTTCAGCTTTCTGCTTGCTCCTTTGTCATGAAACATGTATTACCTGGACTTCAGTGGAAGTGGACAGTTTCAGAGACTAAAAGGCAATAATTTCTGAAGGTATTGGACAATGGTAGTGAAAGACTATCAGAAGTACTCTCAAGCATTATCATATAATTCAGGATCTTAGCATAATACTGAATTCTTGCCTCATTTGCTTCAACAACAAAGCAGTACTGTATGCATGTTTTAAAGCAGTATGCAGAAAGGAATAAAATGCATTAGACAAGGCCTGTGCTCTGTTGCCTCATCTTTGAAAGAAAGATTATGAGTTTTTTATGGTGTTGGAATGTTGGCTTGTACAAAAGGTTTGTTTCAATATAGGGTTATAGGCTTGCCTGGACTCTTCTTGTGGCCTTTTAGTATCTGGTTGTTCTGACAGTTGTGACAAACTTAGTATTCTAGGGACAGACTGCAACTTCTCTTTATTCGTGGCCTATTCCTGAAGTTAACAGAAAAATAGAGGGGAAAAAAAAATCTCATTTTGCCTGTAATAGTGAGGTGAATAAAACAGTCTGAGGTATAGACAGTGCTCAGGATGTAGTGTAGCCCCATGAGCTCACTTGTCTCTACATCCTCTCTTTTATGGGCTGCAGGTATGAAAACAACTGTCAGTGAAGCAGAACATCCTCTATTGTGTGAAGGCACACGAAGGGAAAAAGGGGATTTGGCTCTAGTCCTGATGATTACTTACAAGGATGATCAGTCTAAGCTGAAGAAGGTGAGTTTCCCTTTGAAAGGGGAGAGGGAGAAGGAAGGCAAAACCATGTTTGGGTTTTGATGGATTTGATAGTTTTGCCAGTGAGTATAAGTTGCTGTGTCACATACTGATGTTTTACAAGCTATATTGTGGTATTTATATTCATCCACTGCTGCAAAACCTGATTGTACAGAGCACATTGCCCTGGGAGTGGCATTCTTTCCATAGGTTTCTTAGGATCCAGTCAGGAGATGTGTTGTTACTGCTTTTATTGCTAAGACAAGTCCACTCCTAAGGGTTTTTGGTGTGCAGTCTGTGTATGGTCTGGGAATTGCATATGTTTTGCTGCAGGGATATTGGCTTGCAGAGCAGTAGAGCTAGCAAAGCTTCTGTTTCTTAGCCTCTCATCTCTTTGATATACTAGTTCAGTACACCTGTGTCTTAATTTCCTATGCAAGAGAGAGAGTAAAACTCTGCCTGTCCACCCCAAAGGAAGGAATAATATTGAAAATTGCTGAAGCTTCAAGAAAGGGTTTTATTAATCCTTTATATTCAGAAATCCTCCTACACAGCAAGAACTACATTATTAGTGTCTTTTTGTCTCCTAGAAGAGAAGCATTTTTGCTATACTCTTCTCCAGGGAATTACAGGGACATTGTGATACCAATCATCTGCACATAAATGGTCTGTCAGACTTGTGGTGTTGATTAAATATGGAGAACAAACAGCAGAAGTGGACAAACCCTTAGAATGTGGTGATGCATTGTTCCCCAATTGCATAATAAATTATGATAAGAAAATGTTACTGTAGGCCAGTATAAAGCAGATTCTCTAGTGGCTTTGCCAGTTTCTTGGTAATGTATGACAGGATTTTCTGAATGGTGAGTGTGGAATTTTTGTGACTTAAACATCATCTGGCAAAACTAAATTTAGAATTCTCCATTCTGTCCTTGATATAGCAGAATTGCTTCTTTTTTTTTTTTTTTGTGAGGTTTGGGTGCTTTTCAAGTAAAGCCAGTGGCTGTTTCAAGGGAAAATGGGATATTACTGAATCTTTGCTTCTTCAAGTAGTGCAGACCACATGGTTCTCAACTGTGCATTGCATTGCTCTTTGGTGCAGGAAGATGATGCATATTTTCTAGAAAATACATTTTCTTTTTTTCTCCAACAAATGAAATTTGTTGTCCACCAGGAAGTTAATTTGGTACTTCCCCTCTTTGTCTTAGTGTCATGCTTGGTCTTACCCTTCTGCTGGGTGCCTTTTTTTTTTTTTTTCCCCTTGTTGCTAAAGATTTTAGACAAACTCCTGGACAGAGAGAGTCAAACTCACAAGCCACAGACGCTGAGTTCCTTCTACTCATCCAGCAAGCCTACAGTTGCAAATCAGAAATCTCCTTCCAAACATGCTGCTCAGTCTGCTGCAGCTATCCAGCAGCTTCCAGGGACTTCTGTCACTCAGCAGGCTGCTGTAAGCACTGCAGTCCAGAGCAGTCCCGAGAACTTTGTGGAGAAGAGTACACAGGGTAAGAAGTGCTTTGTAACAGCTATGCTAAAATTTTCCATAGTTACAGCCTGTTTTCCAACTCTTGAGTCAAATGTTCTTGGCCTAGTGTCAGATTATCTGCTTTATAACTGAAAGAAAACTGAGACAATCCTGCTCGTAAACACCATTCGTTTTATAAAAATCCTTTATCTTTTGATATGTGTGTCTTTTAAATGGCCATGTCTGGTTTTAGAAATACAGAAGCAAGATAATGTTTACCTTGTCGCTGTTCTGTTTATGCAGAGAGCTCTCAAAGGTCCCCCTGTGAGCCAGCTGCAGAGGCCACTGTTCTGAAACAAGAGGGAAAGGTCCCCAGTCGTCTGGCCCTTGGAAACCGAGGTGGATACAATGGGAGGTGCTGGGGTTCACCTGTCAGGCAGAAGAAGAAACACACAGGTGAGAATGGACTAGCCTAGTGCTCTGTTCGGCAGTCTGCTGGGGTGTAGCCAAGAAGGCTAGAGAGGAACTTTTTACAAGGACATGTAGTGATATGACAAAGGATAACAGATTTAAACTGAAAGAGGAGAGAGTCACATTGGATGTTAGGAAGAAGTTCTTTACTGTGAAGGTTGTGAGGCTCTGAGTAGGTTGCACAGAGAAGTGATGGATTCCCCATCCCTGGGAGTGTTCAAGACCAGCTTGGATGGGGCTTTGAGCAACCTGTTCTATGACTCTGGGATTTTACATGTCAGCTTTTCTTGAACAACAGAAGTAGCTCAGTGTCTCTGAGGTGTTTGACATGGACAAATAATATTTACTTCAAAAATTTCCTGCCCCTTTCTGTATCGCAAGATACCATGCCTTTCTTGCACCAGTTATGTTTTGTGTGGTGGATTCGATACCTGGAGCTGAATGACTGCTGACTCTGGGAGTGCAGCAGTGGATCCAGAAACAAATTCAGGGAAGCTGCTGCCTCGCTACACTTCTCTTGGGAAGGGTATAAGTTAGAGGCAGAGGATGTGAATGTTGTGCAGCATACATCTGAAGGGTTTTCTTCCTGTTTGTATAATCCGTGGAACTTGACTTTGTATGTATATTTCCTTCTTGTTGTTATCCTCTGCCACAAAGCTTGGCAGGTAGAGTGAGGGGCTGTGATGGTGTGAAGGGGGAAATAAAGATATCTTGTTCTTGGACTCTTCTGCATTTTAATCCAAGAGCTACAGAAGGACACTGATATCTGTGGCCAAATTGATTTGGTTTAGTCTCTCTTAATTTATGATTAATGCCTGTCAGCCCTAAGGCAGTCACTGACACAACTGATCTTAGTTGGGACTGCAGGTGATATGGTTCGGAGTTTACCTTGCATTGCATTTACCAGCCCTGGTGACATTTCTGTGTTGGTTCTGGTGTTGTAGGTATGGCTAGTATTGACAGCAGTGCTCCTGAGACCACCTCTGACAGTTCTCCAACTCTCAGTCGGCGTCCCCTACGTGGGGGCTGGGCAACAACATCCTGGGGTAGAGGACAGGACAGTGACAGCATCAGCAGTTCTTCAAGTGATTCACTGGGATCTTCCTCTTCCAGTGGCAGTAGGAGAGCCAGTGGGGGAGCTCGTGCAAAGACTGTGGAAGTTGGCAGGTAATGAATAGTACCTGGCAATGAGTAATGCGCAGAGGCAACATCTAGGCCTGATGATGGGGACCGGGCACATGTGTATCGGGAAATACTTTACAGGGAAAATTTGCTTTGTTTCCTCTGACCCCTAAAGACAGGAGCTCCAGCTGGCAAGTTTGGGGTACTTGTCTGAAAGATTCCTCTGTCTTTCCTCTAGGTATAAAGGGAGGCGGCTGGAGAGCCATGCTCCTCATGTCCCAAACCAGCCCTCAGAGGCAGCTGCTCATTTCTACTTTGAGTTGGCCAAGACAGTCCTTATCAAAGCAGGTGGAAACAGCAGTACCTCTATCTTCACCCACCCTTCCTCCAGTGGTGGGCACCAGGGACCACACCGCAACCTTCACCTCTGCGCCTTTGAGATTGGGCTGTATGCACTTGGGCTGCACAACTTCGTGTCTCCCAACTGGCTCTCTCGAACTTACTCCTCCCATGTCTCTTGGATCACAGGTTACAGCAAAACTTTATTGGGAGGCTTACTTTTGGGCAGGAAGTGGGGTAGGGGAGGCAAGCTTGTTCTTGAAAATGGTGATGCTGATGTGCTGTAGGAGCCATGTAAGCAGTTCACACAGCTACAGTAGTTGCTAATCAGCAGTGATTTACGCGGTGGTGCTTACTTTACCCTGCAAAGTTCTTGTGACTTTTTTCCTCTTGTTTGTACTGCAACGTGCTTCAGTCTAAAAAGCCCTCCTCTCATACAGAGACTGGTCTTTACCTCTCCTTCAGAGTTAAGCTGTATAGACAGACATTTGTCAAGTCTGAACATGCTCTTTGGCTGTGTTCAGTTTTCACTTTCCTCTTCTTTCTGATTGCACCCATACCTACTACCTATCCATATGGCTTTGAGAGGCCTAATCACCACACCTTTGAAAATTCATGTTTTCCTGACATGATGAAATAGGCTGACAGTCCAGACTGGTTTATAGCTAAAATCAGCTATGGCAAGTACTCTTTTCTATTTCCAATGAAGATAACTTAACTTAGTTAATGGTGTCCTCACTGACTGCTTGCTCGTGGAGGGCTCTTGTTTGCCCATTGTTTTGGGAGCAAACATCTAAATTTGATGTGAACCTTAAGGGAAGCGACTGGGCTGTGTCACTGCTCTTGAAGGAAGTGAAGAGTGCGCCTGCTGTTGAGAGAAAGCTGTCTGTAACTGTGCTGAGCATACAGTGGTGTGAGAGTCTCTCTCACTATTCCTCTTAGGGCAGGCCATGGAGATTGGTAGCGCAGCCTTGAACATCTTGGTGGAGTGTTGGGATGGACATCTGACTCCCCCAGAGGTGGCATCATTGGCAGACAGAGCTTCACGGGCCAGAGACTCCAACATGGTGCGGGCAGCTGCAGAACTGGCACTCAGCTGCTTGCCTCATGCCCATGCCCTGAACCCAAATGAGATCCAGAGGGCTCTGGTGCAGTGTAAGGAACAGGTGAGCATCATATGGCAGCTGCTAGTGGAGGCTGATTTCTAACATCAAGGATGTGCTGCTGTTACCCATAGGTTGGCTCCTTTGCTACTGCCCAGCATTAATCCCAGTTCTCTGGATTTCTTATGTTTCGTTAATAACACTGATTATTCTGCTGCATGGCATCTGGCTGATCCCTTATAGTGTTAGTCAGTGCCTTGTACTTCTCCTCTCTTGTAGTTTTTCCTTCTTGTGTTTCTTGTTTTGCATTCTTAACTACTTCTGTTTCACTGCTCCCAGGACAACCTGATGCTGGAAAAGGCCTGCATGGCAGTAGAAGAGGCAGCCAAAGGAGGTGGTGTGTACCCAGAAGTCCTCTTTGAAGTAGCTCATCAGTGGTACTGGCTTTACGAGCAGACTGTTGGTGGGACCCCAGCCCAGAGAGAAGGTGCCACTGGCTGCAGTGCCGGCGGCACACGGGCCGCGTCTGAAGCAGCGCGTGGCTTGGCAGACAGCCGGGTGACCTCAGAGCCCACCACGGTGACAGTGGCAGCTGCAGTAACTGCGGCAGCAACTGTCATGCCAGTGATCTCCGTGGGGTCAACCATGTATCAGCAGCACACGGTGGCAGGGCCAGCAATGGCACATACACACACGCAGGGTCTCCACCCTTACACCACCCTTCAAACTCACATCCCCTGTAATCCCCAGTATATTGGACACACTATCCAGCACATGCCACGCCCAGCTGTCTTCCCGGTCCCTGGCTCGGCGTATCCGCAGGTGAGTTTTGGCTGTGCCTTGTTTGTTTGCTGTCACCTTGTGTGGCTGCTTCTGGGGGAGTATGTTGGGGTAGGGAGAGCGTGGGGTTCAGACCTGTCAGGATTTGAGATCAAGCTTCTGCTCTCGCTTGCCAGCTGGTGACACTTACTTTGGCCCTCCAGCTCAGCATTTGCACAATAAGGTGCCTTCTGTGGCTGCATTTGAAGTCTCAAGAGAATATAAAATATAATACATCAATAGTTTTAAATTTCTGTTGTTCTGTAGTTTCTCAGAAGGCACTAGACAGAGAGCTTATCTTCTTGAGAAGCTTGCAGGCTAAATAGAGACTACACTGGGAAAATCAAATAAAGGTTATTTTAATCTTTGCCTATTTTTGAAGGTCTTGGAGGGGTTTTCTGTGAACTGATTAGTTTTTTTAAAGGAAGAGTAGCAAGCAGACGTAATGCTCATGTGGTGCAAGGTTCCTCCTTTGCTTCCTTCACACTGGACTTGTCAAGCTCTGAGGGCGGTGTGGGGAGGTGATGTTTTGAGTTACTTCCAGATGGTCGGGTGAAGTAGACGTGACTGTTGCGTGCCTTCTGTTGTAGGGTGTCCATCCTGCATTCATAGGGGCGCAGTACCCTTACTCAGTAACAGCACCGTCCCTGGCAGCTACAGCAGTGTCCTTCCCTGGCGTGCCCGTCCCTTCCATGACGCAGATTGCTGTGCATCCCTACCATAGCGAGACGGGACTTTCGCTGTCTTCCAATGTAGCGCGTAAGTGTCAGCTCTGGGCTGGGCAGCAGAGGTTTCTTTACTGTCTCTTTGCTGTTCCCCAGTGAGGTCCTGTTCCTCATTGATTACAGGTGGAACGAGGGTTCTTGCACTGAAAAGTTCTGCCCAATTGCATGCTGTTCTAAAGGTGTACGTGCTCCAGGCTACTGGGATTCCCAAGGGGGCCTGATACAGCTAGCAGAGAGAAACTTCTGTTCAGCTGAATTTCCAGTATGAGATTATTTTGGCCTCAAGACTAAGTAATGTTTGGACCCCTTGTGGCCTTTCTGATTTCTAAAAAAGCTTTATTCATGCTCTCCTTTGGGCAAGGTGAGCGTAGATGATCTTGAGCAGACTCACGTAATTCTGTTGGGTCAGATGAGCAGAGTGCAGGAAGCAGGCAGACTGCTGCTATAGAAGCACTATTAAATCTCTTTTGCTGCCTGAAAGGGTTGGAGGCAGCCAGTGCCCAAACGTTGGAACTATCGGAGAAGGTAGATGTTTTGGCAGAGTCATGTTAATGGCATTTGGAATGGTTGCTCATGTGTTGTGCTAGGGCTCAAGTGATGGTGAAAACCCATCAAGCAGCGTGTAGTATTGGGACCAGCAGATGTTGACTGAATTGTGGACGTGCTGGCATTGCCATGGAGTTTTGCACCAGTGAGTCATGCTTGACCCCAGTCTCTGCTAACCCCTCATTGGAGAGGCTGTAATATTTCCGTGGTCTTATAGTTTGTTACAACTCAGCAGGTTCTGGAAGACTGGTATGTGGAAAAATACTTAAGAGTTGTGTTGGCCTCCTTCATGTTTAGAATATAGGGATATTAATTTCAGGGTTTTTTAATTCTATATTTTGGTGCTAAAAAGCCACCACAAAAGCAAATACAACAGTCCTGAAGGCCTTAGGATCTGATAGCTGCCAGCCTTAGTCATAGTCTGATGCTGTGACTTTTCATTGTGAGAATCCATTTCTCCAAAGTGTTATGAATCTTCCAGAAGTGCCGGTTCATCCCAGAACACTTAAAATACTGAAAGGAGAAGAAAACTCCACCCTTTCCAGTTGCCATTGTTTACAGGTTCCATAAACTTATTTTCATGTCTTACAGTACTGTTTCAGTGTTCCTGAGGTACAGAGTCATGTGGTGGTGCTTGAGCTCTGGCAATAATTTAGCTCATTCTTATGGGTTATTCTCCTTGGCCAGACTTCAATCAAGTATGAATTTTGCCCCACTTTGTGAGTTGTTTGGTACCCTTTGTCTCCTTGGTTGAGGAGGTCAGACAGATCTTTCCTGAGACACACACTGTTCTCAGGTATTCAACTATTCACTAGCAGACATGGAGGGGAAAAATACGGAACTTAGAGCATTGCTCAAACTGGCATCACAGAGAAGCTGTGAAATAAGGGTAAGGATTTTCATATGCTTAATGGCATCTAGCTCTGGAGTTCTCAAGCAAACCTTGCTTTTTACTCTTTGCATCTTTCTTGAGAGGGATAAATTTGAGTCTTGTCAGAGTGCAGTTTAGTGACTCGGTGTTAGCTGCTGTCAGTACAAGTTTAGGTGGTACAATGCAATGGACTTGCATTTGAAACCTGTCATTTCCCTTGAGTTTGCTCATACTAGTTCAGTGTCTTAAGGTGACAACTTCTTAAGTCTCCTTGCTGTTTTTACTGTTGATACATGCTGCCAGTGTGCAGTGACTGTTCTTTCCAAGGACGGATTGGACGTCAGCCTCCAGTGGCAGCCTTCCTGAACAGAGTGACAGCTGTCATACAGCTGAAGTGGAAGAACCTCGCATTGTTGGACTTGATCTTTGAGTGACTTAATTCTGTTCCTGCTCAGTAATCTTCCTAGCAATTTCTCATCAGATGTAGACATACACAATTATTTCCTTGGACAAGAAATCAGAACCAAACATTTTATTTAATAATAGCAAAGGCCTTTGAATCAACACACACATTTATAAATAAAACATGGATCTTGTACATATTCACCAGATACTAGAGAGGAAATGGACACACATGTAGCTGACCCCATCAGGCCCACCTTGCAAACAGATTAAAGCTATTCCTGGCCCATTGTATTTCAGTTGTAAGCCTGTGGGTTTTGGTTGCTATATTGTTCTGTTTAGGGGAACATAACCCTACATTGGCAGGGGGCAGTTAGGTGAAGGAGATGATGCCCCAAGTAAACCTTCTTTTAGGCTGGTGCTGGGTCCTAATGCTGCTGTTTTGCTCTCTTCAGTAGGCAGTGTCCATGCAGGATCAACGTTCCCAGCGATTCAGGGTGCTTCCTTGACAGCTCTGTCCTCACAGCCCAGCTCCCTTGTTACAGGGGGTTTTCCTGCCGAGGATGAGCAGCACAGTCAGCCTGTGAGCCCCCAGGGTCTGCACTACCTCCACTCTGCATACCGAGTTGGTAAGGATGGCCAAGTGGCTTTCTGTAGCCCCCTTGAGAGGGATTCAGGGCAAGGCTGCAGGTTTTCACTGTCAGTTTGGCAATTTGCTACTGTTGGGGGTGAATGCACCTGAGGGACATGGGAAAAGCAAGTTAATGATCAGATGTGGAGTCTAAAAATGAAGGCAAAGCATTGTAAGATTGAACAATTCTTTTCAGGACCATCAGAGCAGGAAAGAAAGCTAAGTGGGTTAGAGCTGGGAAGTCTTGCCTTTCAGCAGATGTACGTAAAGGAGCCTGAATAGGGCTCCAAGGATGTGACTGTGCAAGTTGTGACTTTATGATAAGATAATATTTGGCTCCTGCTGCTCGTGGTTGGGGAGGGGACACCTCTAGTTTAATACAAGCTGAGTTTTCAGATACACAAAGGGAAGTGCCCTGTGCCTCTCGAGTTAACTTTTTGAAGATAGATGCAGAGGGACCCTACATTTAGTGAAGAGTGGGTATATTATTAGCATTCCTTTCCCAGTCTCACTAGTTATGAGAAAACGAGTGTGTCTGCCTGAATTGCCACTGGTACAAGGATATCAGTCTTGGGGTTTGGGATTAAGCTTAGATTGCAGTAAGCTATTATAGTGGTAAGTAGTAAGCTACTTGTACATACTCGTGGTCCAACCCAGTGGATACTTGGTGTAGGAGAAGGAAGCCTCTAAAATAAGCAAAGGAAGAGAAACAGCAAGAAAATGGAAGGGAAGCTTGGCATTTTTGTTGAAAGCTAGAATAGTTACTTGTGTGGAATAGAGTACCTGTTAGCTAGAAAGGGGTGAGGATGTTGTTTGAAACATCACAGTGTTACATGGCAAGCCATGTAGGGTGCTTAATAGCCTGAATAAGAGAGAGGCACAGGCAGGGAAGACAGTCTGGAAGATCAAGACATGGCACATGTTGGTATTTGAATACTGTTTAAATGGGTGGATTTGTCTGAAGAACTGTAATGGCGTAAGTGAAATATTTACAGATTGGCAATACTGCAGCTCAGTGGTGGCCTGTTGTCTTTGCAGCAGAGTAGGTTGGTTTGGGTAGCTTCTCTGTTGCAAAATTTAGATCAAAAGTTTTGCTTTCAGGACACCTCTTGTAGTGCAGCCTTTGGGGCTCTGCTTGATGCTGCTGTGGGTGCTTGAGTGTCTCTTCGCAGCTGTGGTGATGGGTGATGGCTGTGCAGGTTTCCCAGCCTGGAGAGCAGATCCAGATGTTCTTGCAGATAGTTCCTGTGTTGGCAGGTTCCAAGATTGGGCTTTTGTTTCTGTCTGGACTCTTTGTGGAATTTTCTGTTGGTGAAGGACAGGCCAGTTAGGTTGTGTTGCAGTGAGCGAAATGCTAGATTAAGCCTTACTGGGCAGAAGTGCTGCTTGACTGTGGCTGCCCCTTTCTCACAGGGATGCTGGCTCTGGAGATGCTTGGCCGAAGAGCTCACAACGACCATCCCAACAACTTCTCGCGCAGCCCACCCTACACTGAGGATGTAAAATGGCTCCTTGGGTTAGCTGCAAAGTTAGGTAAGGCTCAGAGCAGTACTTAACAGAAATCCACTTGCTGGGATTTGGGCCTTGGTGGGGAAAAAAGCTCTTGAAGGAGTGAAACTGCAAGGATTGGGCGATCCTGATATTGATCCCATTCCTGTGAGCGTTTCAGAAGGTCCCTACTGCTCTTCCATCCACTCGCTTGTCCCATTTTTGGGTTCTCTAGGCATGCTATTGAACTTTGAGGCACTGGATGAAGTACATGAGATTGGTCAGGGTTCAGAGCTTGTATCTCTTCCATTCTGTAATGTTGATAGTTACTTTTCTGTTTCCACTATATAGTAGGTATTCCTCTTTCTTACCTATGTTTATACCTTCTGTGAAGACTTTTTTATAGCAGTAGGTGCTAAAAACACCTATTTTTTGGGGGGGGGGGATTGTTTTTACTTCCATTTTACTCTTGGAACTTTTTTGTCAGCTCACTTTTTAAATTATTTCATAAGCAGTAAGAACTAAAAAATCTTTACGAACAGCCTGTTTAGTGGCACAGATTTTGCTGCTCTTGCTGGCAGGGCTCCACTGTAGGAAGTGGTGGGGAATTTTATGTCTACAGCCTCCTTAAAGCCTGAGTGCTGAGGCATCTAGGTGCTTCCTTGTCGGGCAGTCAGGAAACAATGGAGGAGGTACAGTGCTATCCTTTTCTTTCTAGTTCCCTTGCCACATTAGTTTGCTTTCACATCTCCTTTAAAGAAAGGTGAATTTGGGAACACCAGTAACTGAGTGGTACCTGTTCTCTCCTCAGACCTGAAGGATATAGCAGAATCTTCTCTGTCCCCATGAGTTTGCTAGACTGTCTCCCTCAAGCCTGCTGGAGGATGCATTACACTGAGAAGGTGCTCCAGATCGAGGGTCTTGCTGTGAAGTGTGATTTCTTGTGTGTCTCTTATCTTAACACTTGTTCTGACTTCCTTCTGTGCAGGTGTAAACTACGTGCATCAGTTTTGCGTTGGTGCGGCCAAGGGGGTGCTGAGCCCTTTTGTGCTCCAGGAGATCCTCATGGAAGCTCTGCAGAGGCTCAACCCTGCCCATGTGCACAACCACCTGCGCACCCCAGCCTTCCACCAGCTGGTGCAGAGGTGCCAGCAGGCCTATATGCAGGTAAAATGTGGCTTATCTTCCTGCCTGTCAGAGCTGCCAGGCCATTGCCTGCCTTGCCAGATGCTGCCTGTGTGTGTATGTGCAGAGGGGAAGGGGCCTTGGGTACTGAGAGCTGAAGTGGTCTGTTTCCTGATGCATCCTTCTCCCTTAGCAGGGACTGGAATTGGTATCACTTGCCTGTATGGGGGCTGTATGCAAAGGAGCTCATTGTACTGCTTCTGCCAAGGCCTTCTGCCTCCTGTGTTCTTCCACAAAGGCTGAGGTGGTTGTGTGTCTTCATCCTTTGAATAATATGTGTGCCTTTTAACTTCTGAACTTTCTTTGCTGTTTTCAAGCCCCTGTCCACCCCGTCCCTAGCCCATCCTTTTTACTTGCCTTGTTAGTAGTAGCCTGTTTTCCCCTCTTCACCCTGGCAGGTGTGCCAGTGCTGACATCAGCAGTGGAAATGGCTTGGTTAGCTACCAGTGCAGGTATCCCAGGCTTTGTTGTAACCAGTGTTTCAGTGAGGCAGCTGGGATACCAAAGCTGCCTGTTCTTTAAAACAGTGCAATCAGGACACCTTACATATACCTGCTTCTCTTGAATAAATGGCCAAAGGGTGATTCTGTAGCTGTATTGTCCAGATCAGATTAGCTGTTTTATCACCCTAGGCAATATTTTGGAGACATGACAGCTTCTTCATTTGACCTCAAAAGCTAAACCTGTTGCTTTGGGGCCTTCTTTGAGAAGCTGATAGAAGTGGCAGTGTTAAGCGGTGAGGTATTTTGTAGCAATTTAGTGTAAACTTTACTCAGCCCATGTGCCTTAGCAAAGGAGATATGCAGTGACCAGGCTGGGCGTAACCTGGAGAATGAAAGGTTGTGAGGGTTAGATGCTGGTGGGATAGAGTGTTACCTGGCCCTTTAGTGCTGTACTAGGGCCCAATTCAGTGCTTATGACACAGAGGGCACTTGCTGATGCTCTGTGCTGCATTTTGGTGCTCTGAGGGAGCACTGCTCTTGGGTGTACAGTGGTGTAGGATACAGCACTGCTGCTTTTGAGGTACTCTTCTTTGTCAGAGCTGTGAGCGTTGGGACCACTGGTGGGTAACAGGACCATGTGACTTATTGCCTTGGGAGCTCAGTCTTCCGAGTTCCACCAGCAGGAGGGTGGTGAGCAAATGCCTTACGGCTCTTTCCCTGTTCCCATCCAGTACATCCATCATCGGCTGATCCATCTCACTCCAGCTGATTACGATGACTTTGTGAATGCCATCCGCAGCGCCAGAAGCGCCTTCTGCCTGACTCCCATGGGCATGATGCAGTTTAATGATATTCTCCAGAACCTAAAGCGCAGCAAGCAGACAAAGGAGCTGTGGCAAAGGGTCTCTCTGGAAATGACCACCTTCTCACCGTGACGTCGGGTGGAGCTCCACGGACACACAACCCTTTGCCCAACATAGTTGTAGTTCCATTTACACCATCCTTCCTTCTGGTGTCTTTTTTATTTTAGTTTTAACTCGTTGGAAACCACTGATCTGATGTATTTATACCATGACATTCCTCTCCAGCACTGTTGCGTGTTGGCGCTCTGCTTTGCTCGCTCTTCCTCCTCCTTCTCAGTGGGCTGCAGGCTTCAGAAGCATCAGGAAATGAGAAGGAAGTTGAGCTGGCTGCCCTGTGGTGTAGTCACTGCTTTTTTCCCTGAGCCCTGGGAGGCTTCCTGCGAGCAGTTTGCAGTGTGATTACGCACATGTTAGAGGGGTTGGGGATTCTGTCTTAAATATTTATTTTGGCATTTATAAATGTGTAAACTTTTTTTTTTTCTTTTTTTCCCCTGGTATGGGGCTTCTCTTACTCCACACACCATCTCCTGTTGGGGAGTGGCTGGAACTGCAGTGCACAGAGTGTGCTCCCTCCATCCCTTTCAGCAGCTCCTGGTGAGAGAAGCTGAGACTGGAGTAGCAGGGCCAGGGCCACCTCTGCAGCTTTCCGCAGCAGCTGAGGACATAGGCTGGAGTTTGGGCAGTGAGTCCTTTATTGCACTGAGCTGCCTGGAGACTGCCAGAAGTGTTTGGGCTCTTTCTCAGGAGTGTCTCTCACTGGGCACTGCTGTCCCATAGAATGTTTTGATCCTGGTTGTTTCAAGTTGTACAATCCTGTTTCTTTTGGCTGGGGTATTACTCTCCTGTAATCAGTTTCTTATCCCTCGTCTCTTCTTGTTTCCTGATTAAACACTTGTTTTCTTAGACTGACTCTCTCTTCTCTCTGCTATGATGTTGGCAGTGTGAAGGAGCTGGCCAGCTGTGTGTCAGTGGGAGCTCCTGTGAGCCCTGGTAGGTGGCTGCTGTGCTCTGAGGAGCAGCAATCCAGCACAAGCTGGCACTCAAAGGCCTGGTGCTGCTCTGAGAATGACGTGCCTCTGCAGAGGCTGAGGTACGTGTTTGGTGGGTGTTGGTAGAGTTCATGGTAAGCCTGGGATGTTTTGCCTACAGTTCTGTCAGTCAGTGGATGTATTTCTAGCTTTGATACTGTGAGATAGTGCAGAGCCTTGTATTTCCCAAGTATTGTGCAGAGCAACAGCTGCTACTGTGTATTTAGAGAGGTACTTGGTGGACTGTGAAAGAGATATAGTAGGGACAGCATTGCAGAAAATTGTTTAGTTACCTTAAGTGTATAAGCACATAAATTTCAGGACTTTTAAAAGTGGAAGCTGGATGAGTCATGGATGTTAAGACTTGAGTTTCTCAATAGTAATGTATTTTGCTTACTTGGGTCTAGCCAATAAGTTTTAGTTTATGCAAGTTAGAAATATGTGCCTGTTTGATATTTTCAATTATACTCTTATTAAAAATAGCTCATAGGCACAGAGCAAAAGAAATTAATATATTCTTTTGGTTTGGCTTTGTGTACTACACTGGCCAGAGTATGACTGAGGTTCTTCTGATTGTGCAACAGTAACTGAAGATCTCCTTATAGCTTCTTGTGTTCCCCCATAAAGTGTCTAGTTACATGCTAACTAGAAATGCAGATGGTCGTAATAATGGGTTAGTAAGTTCTGTCGTTTTTAAACTAAAGTCTGTGTTGATAATGAGCGGCCTGTTATTGGGCAGAATTGGATTTTGCTGGAGAGCAGAGCTTGATGATGCGTGGGAGGTTTGGGTTCCTAGAACACTTTCTGTGCTCTGGTTCTTGCACGTTCAGAACTGTGAAAGGAGCTTAGAGAAAAATGAGTTGTCTAGTAAAGTCTAATCTTTTCCTTTCTAATGCATATAGGAGAACATCTGTGAAAGAGAAAGGAGCATGTTTTAAAAGCAAAGATGGAGAAGGGAAATGGGTAAAAGAGCTGAATGTTAAGTAGCAGAAGCAGAAGTGACTTGCAGCATTAAGGATTTGGATTGAATAGGGGAATGAAATGTCACAGCCTCATCTGTGATACTGATTGGAAAAATACACTTTTTTCAAAGACCCTGAACAGGCAAGTTTTCAGACCACTGTGTCTGTTAATTTGTTGTTGTTCCTGACCCATGTCCCATGAAATATATCTGAGCAAGGACAGAAGAAAGTGAGGCAGGAGATTTTTTTTATTTTTTTTTCCTTGCCATGTGGCTGTGAGGTTATTGAGGTATTTGTCCTTTATAAGAGATGGGATGAGCCCTGATGGTCCCAGAAGCATTAATTTTCTGTTAGAACAATTATTACCCACTGCAGCCTTGTTAGTTTGGTCACTATTCCAGGAGTGGGAAAAATATATAGGCTTAGAAATTCTGAAAAGACATTTTAGCAGAAGACCTGTAAAAGAGGTTGCAGGCAACTCAAATTTCCTTTGGCTTTCACTTAACCCATGTGTTCTTTCACTTGGAGTAAATGTTCTTCAGCAACACATGAAGTGTCTCTGTCTCTGGACACGTTCGCCTATTACCATCTTTCTTGCCTGTTACAATTTTCTTTTGGAGGCACTTTCCTGGAATATGAATTAACAGAACAGTATTTGCCTTTGGACTTCAGTGTCTTGACAGCCCATGAACAAGGTGAGTTGGAACTGTCCTGTAATGAAATTATGTGCCTGGCAACAGGTATAGCTGGAATTAGCTGAAAAGCTCCCCTCCGTCTAGTTTTGTTTACAGTCCTTACTAGTATTTGGGATTTGTATTTTGGTTTTTGGAGAGCCCATTCAGAACTAACCTTCTGGAGAGTTGCTGAAACTAAAGTTTAAAATTTTTTTTTGCTTGAGTTTGGTTTTTGTCAAGCCTGGAACTCTGGTGTTTTGGAGCAGAATATAGCTTTTACTTTCCCAGCTTATTTAGCACCAGTTTGGCTACTGCTACATAGTGCTGCAGTGCTCTGAACAGCCTTGCAAACCTCAGTCAGTGGAAAATGGGGTAAGCATTGAAGCACCCATGAGGTTCTTCACTACCTCTTGGTCAAAGTTGTCAGCTGTAACAATATGGCATAAATTTAAAATAGTTTTATGTAAGAGGCAGGAAAGTTGTAGTTTTCTTACGTAGACATTAAGAGATGGGCAGGATAAAAAAAAAAAATGTGTTTTTCAGGATGTAACTGGGAAGCAAATGTGCCAAAAGACAAATGGAGAAATGTGTTCTTACAGATTGCTACCATTAATGGGACCTTTTTTAATTTTTATTTTCAACTGAGGTGCAAAAAATAAAAGAGCAAATTGGACCATCAGCCTTCCCAGCATTTTCTCACCCTGACTGTTCTATGTCTTTTCTTTTAAGTCCTGTTAAGCCATAGACCAAATGGCTCTCAACTACACTTTATTTAAAATATTTTGTGCTTTCTCTTTCTGTGCCTGAATTAAATAGCATTGACATGATTATGGTGAAGGCAGGGTCTTCTGGTTGGTGGGGTTTTTTTTCTAATCTGCCTCCCCCTCGCTATCCCCTTGCCCCCCAAATAATTGATTGGCTTTTGAACAAATTTCTGCTTCCGGTTTCCATTTTAAGGGTATTTGCACTTGGAGCAGGGTGGTGGAGACACCTCTCCCAAAGTAGCATTAATCTGTGGAAGCTGAAGTGCAGCTTGGGGCTGTTCTGGGTGAGGGTTTTCATTTGAGCCGAGTGCTTTCTCTGAGGGCACCATGCAGATGAACCAGGTGTGCTGTCAGGAGCTGCCATTACTGAATAGTGTTTCTGCTTCTTGTAAAGACTGACTGTGCTCTGTAAACAGATTACTTTTTATCTTGAGGCCATTGTCTGCTCCCAGTTAGAGTATTCATAATACTTAGTGCTGTCCAGGCTGCGCTGCACAATTCCTCTTTTGCCATGAAGGGGATGTGAGTTGTAAGGGGAAAACGGTGGAAATGCATTAGATCTAGTACATAGCTGTATATGTACAGAGCATGCAGTGTGAACAGGGACTGGGTCCCTGACATCTCCTTCCATGCCAGACTTACACTGTCTCATTTAAATCGGCCAAGAACTTTTAAGTCCTGAAAGGCACCTTTTCCAGTCACCTGAGGGGTTACAGCCCAGCCTGATTTATGATCCTGTTATTGCAAGTGACATAACCATGAGCTGGATTCGGACTGCTGGCATGGTGTTACACTATGGACCTGCTGGTTTACAAGCATTGTGGAGAGACGCGAGAGCTGACAAAGCTATGGAAATGAGAAAGGTGAGAAACCAAGTCTTGGAAGAAAAACACTCTTTAAAGGTAAAACTAGATTATTTCTTTCCACGCAGATAGTGGAGATGGGGGTCAGGAATACTTTTTGTAGCAGAACCAGCCAGCTAAGTATTTCAGGGGTGAATATTACTTGGATTGTTGTGTTTTTTAACCTCCATAAGCCTTTAAGAAAAAACAAGCAGATAAATAGAGAGGAGGTACCAGTGCTCCATCCATGTTCTGCTGTGTGATGGAGGATGGGATTCCTGGCTTGAGGCGGCCTGAAAACACTTGTGAATGTTGGCTGCTGCTGCTGTGGTGGTGTCTTGTGTGCAGTTGCACGGTGTCAGCCAGGAGCCCCTCAGGATTCAGCAAAGGGGCTGAGCAGATTTGCTTCATTTGGCACGTTCAGACCTGTTTATCATTACTTTTCTGGCCATGTTACTCCTGATACAGCAAAATGATCAGCAAGGAATCAAAGGATTTTCTTTCCAATTGCATGTAATGGCTGAAAAAATGTCAGGATGAGGTTTATCAAGCGGCTTGTTAGGTTCCTGTGTGTCATTCTGACTTTCTGGAGGTGCAGCCTTCTGTCAGGAATGTTTGTCTTTGCAGTGTTGCCATCAAATGAAAATTGCAATTTTCAGTGATCAGCATTTTATGTAGAATTTGATGCATGCTACCACCTACAGAGAAATTCTCCAGTTCCCTTAGAAAATCTTCACCCTCTAATTGAGATTCATGCCAGTGTTCCCTGAATGTTGTACTGACTAGGAGGAGGTAGCAGACAACTTTTAATATCATCCTAGTTGAATTCCTGAGGTGGTGTGTGAGCACAAGTTCCAGAATTTTCTATTGTTTTGCCAATTCTCACCTTTGATGCACCTGGCTATTAAAGTTGCATGACCTTTCTGGTCCCTGGGTCAAATTACTCCTTTTGAAAGGGGTCAGTTGTATCAAATTGAAGAAGTATTTTTTTAATACATTACCAAAAAATAATATTTTTTTGGTAATGTGTTAAATAGGACCTTAAGGTCTTGTTTTGTGCTTATCATTTTCCTTGTCTTAAAAGTGAACTGGTTACTGTGACCTTCTGTTAGTGAGGAAGAAGGTGAGGTTTGTTTCTACTTATGGAAGTGTGAGGATCTGCAATGTTTATTTAGCCGGTGGATCAGTATCTACAAGCCAGTGTCTCTCACTAAAAAAGATAGGGTTTGTTGGCTTTTTGGTAGCACAGAGTTTCTGATACTCCACCAGCTTCTCTTAGGAGGCAATGTTTGATTTCACAGCTTTGAAGAGATGTCTGTAAAACAGGTAGCTTCTGCACCCATGTGCTGTCAGAGAAGCAGCAAATTTGAAAACAGCTCTTCATCAGGTAAGGACAGCCTAGATTTGGAATTGACCACAGCAGGTGCTTTTTTGTCATTAGCATCAACACTAGGAACTAGTGCAGTACAGAAATTAGACAACTAGGGGAGGGAAGGAATAGGTACTGGAACTCCACAGTTGCCCTTCACTGCCTTGAGTGACAGATTATTACCAGCAAAATAATATTGATAGTTACTGAGCCCCTCCCAACAATTATTCCTCGTTCCATGTTTATTTTTACTGGGCATAGCCTCAAAGATGTACCACAGTCTGAGATAAAGTGTGAAGTAATTGTGTGACAACCTATACTGAATTAAGAGCCCGAACATGTTTAAGGGAGCAGCACAATCATTGGGCCTGGGATCCTCCACCTCCTGTGGCAGCAAGTGAAAATAGCTGCCTTGCTGCTACCAGGGTTATTTGTGAACTGTCTGCTGGAGGGAGAGCTGTAGGACTGTTTTACAATGCTCTCACAACTGTGACAATTCAAACCATGTTTTCCTTCCAGTTCTTACTGTAGGAGCTGCTGTGCCAGGCACACCTGGACAGGAGGCACAGAGCCAACTGCTATGGCAGGCCCCAAAGCTGGAAACCACTGCTAGGAGCCAGGAATGGCCCCAAAGTCACCACTCTTACAAACCAGTAAAAATGAGTCTCAAACTCCAGCCTGGCTGCAATCTTTAGCAGCACAGTGCTTCAATGTTGTTTCAAATAGAAGTTAAACACCACTGTTGCCCTTCCAAATACCAGCTCTAAGGCCTGGAGGAGGATTTTCAGTTTTTCTCACACTTGCACCGGTTTCAGGTCCATGACACAACTCCAAATCATCACAAAGAAGAAAAATAAGTAGTACATTTATTGAATCTCCACTTACTACTACTTCTAGCCTTTATTCAGACACATGTGCTCAGCTTCGAGAGCCACGAATTTCTTCATTATCATTCAATGTGAATGATACTATACATGAATCAAGTGCAGGAAGTTGGGCTTTTCTCTCTAACAGGAATGAGAGAGGGGTTTCTAGTCTTTCCATCTGTTTTTTTGGCTGCACAAAATAACCCTTTCCAAGGGCACATGAAATAAAATACTATAGTGCATACTATATACATTTACATACAATGGTAAATGCACCATTCATTCAGAAATACACGATACCTAAGGCTCAATGGAAAAGCTCAGTTTAAAGCAACTTCTCTCTGGCTGGGAGAAGTGGCTTGTGACAGTTGTGGAAGTTTCCATAACCTGTTCATGTGGATCCTGCCTCTCTGCAGCCCTCTCCAAGGACCACCTGTGCCTGGGAAGGAGGGGCTGGCCCATGCCAATCCAGAAGCCCTTGGCTCAAAGAAAATATGTACAACCATGATGGAGGATTTCCTCTGAGAATAATTATCCAGCAACTGCAGGAGGTACCGTCGTATACTTACTTTACCCGATGCAGAAACCCCTCTTGGGCAAAGGAAAATACTTTCCTCCTTAAGATTGGTGGAGTGCAAGATTAAAACAGTGCTAACACCTGGACTACGTGGTAGGGGCGCTGGAGCTCTGTTAGAAAGGGATTTTTTTTTTTTTTTAAGCTGATTAGACATGGGGAACTGAAGTGCCTGCTTTCAGCTCTAGCATCAGCCTTATTTTAGAATACCTGAGCTTTGCCTCTGTCCACTGCTGTGCTGTACTTACACACACCTCCCAAGTGCTTGCTCTACAGGGAACGTTACTGCTCCTTGGTTATCTTCTCAAATGTATAAAGTCCCTGCAGAGAAATACTTGCCACGTTGCCATATGTGGCAAACCTTTTCTCCAAGATAACAAAGCAATTCATTGCCCAGAGTCACCAGCCACCGTATCACACCCAAAGCGCTGGAGATA
Organism: Cinclus cinclus; assembly: GCF_963662255.1. NCBI lineage: Eukaryota > Metazoa > Chordata > Aves > Passeriformes > Cinclidae > Cinclus > Cinclus cinclus. The sequence goes on from NC_085052.1 coordinate 20,604,340, forward strand.
AGGAGATAGAAGGTTACCTCTCTCCCTGTGCCCCCAGGTGCAGTCCCCACCATCCCCACGCAGCGGCACTGTAGGCAATGGGCACGGGCAGGAACAAGGCGTTCTTGGGCCTCGCTGTGCCAAACAGACTACGGATAAAAGCTGGGCTTCACTGCACTAGATTCCCCTTTTATTAGGCTGCTGCTCTTTTCTCAGCAGTGGGCTCAGTTGTTTTCCCCTCTTCAGTCTTTACTTCTGGGCTCAGAGGAGTAACGCCTGTTTCATAGACTGAGAAAAGTAATTTAAAAATACACCAAGTTTAACTCTGCTCTCTCCCCTGCTCAAAGTAGGACAGGCATTCCCAATCCTTCCTGTAAGTAAAAGTCGAATTGTAGTAGCACACCATTAATACTCAAGAATGTGACTTGCACTCTATGCCCCAAGGCAGTGTCAAGGGCAGCAGCCCTTTCCAAGGGTGGGGCAAGGCTCCACATGCACATTCTCTGCTCCTTCTCTTTTGTCCATTTGTTTTGGCTTGACAAGAGATGGCATCATAGCACAACTGGAGCACCACACGTCCCAGTGACACTGGGGGCAAGGGAGTCGCTCTCAGCTCCAGCTGGAGTTTTGCAGTTCCTCTCGGAGCCAGGTTGGAAGGGGCTGCCCAAGTCTGTTCATCAGCTTGGATAATTCAATGTTGTGCTCCCGGTAGAAGTCTCTTAGAAAGAGCCGTGACTGTGTGGAAAAAACAGACCACATGAACATGAAAGAAGATGTTACCCTCAACACATGCTCCACAGGTCATCTAGGACAGATGGTAGGAAAATCCATGTGGGTTTGCTGGGATGTTTCTACATCTCTTGTTGACAAGAGATTTGAGACAGCTACTCACCAAGGAATCCATATCAGGGTATTTCCTTCCTTTACTCTTTCCTAGGCATTTAGTCTTCCCTCCATCTAGCAGCTGGCACCAAAATCCTTTTGCTTCATCAAATCTGAAAAATACATTTATCTTTGAAAGATACAGCCACCTACCCAACTAGCAGCAGCAGAAATTCAGTAAGTCCATAGTTATTCCCTATTTCAGTGCTTTACCTATTTATTTTGTGATACTGGTTCCTTGAGTTTTTTAGCCCTGGACTACTTTGACAAGAAATCCATTACAAACATGACTGTTTCAGCTTTATGCAAATTTCAGAGGTTACATAATTTGTCTGTTCAGCTGGAGGGAAAGATAATAATCAGATTTTTAGTGTATGTAAATTATTTTAAATCTCCTGGCTATAGTTGAGTATCAGAGAATCCCTTGACTGTTTATAAAGAGTCAAGTGTTTCTTTTCTTGTTAAAACACAGGCATGAGGCAACGGTGGGAGCCATGTCTGGATCTGGCCTGGTCTTTCCCTTCAGCTGGGCAAAGGTGAGCTTGAGGTTTGAGCAAGTCCCCTGGATAAATTTGAGGCAAGCTGACCCATCCCATCTATTTTCTGACCCTGGCTGAGGGCTACCAGCCAATACCACTGCTGTAGATACTCCATTCACCATCAGCACATGTGCTGCAGCAAGTAAAGCTTTCAAGTAACCTGACATTTCTCTAAATCTGTTCCCCCCTGGGGAGCCCTTTGGAAACAGCTGTAGTGGGAGAACTGAATGAGTTCAATTGTTCTGTGCCTACATCCATGCATCCTCACCCACCATCCTCAGCTGGCATAGGTGTGACAGCAGCCATGTGAAAACAGGTTTCAGCTGCAAAGAACAATATTCAGCATCTTCAGTGGGCTTGCAGAGTTTCCACTGAACACTGGTATGGCCACAGTACACCTTCCACAGCACTTCAGTCTATTCAGAGTCACTGCATATGCAGTATGGGCAAGATTACAGTCAGGGCTCAGTAGCATCCTTTAACTAGCAGGGAGGAGGTGCCTCTGCTAACACTCCCTCAGGCAGCTCTGGGCACCTGTCAAATCCACAGCATCTCTAATAACAGGCTCTTTACCCCACAACTGTGCAGTGTGGACCTAAACTCCATCCGGGTGAAGGTATGAACAGACTGTCACACATTTTTATCATACCTCCCTCTACTTTTTGTCAGATAATGGTAGAACACAAAGCATAAAGAGTCTTAATAATTCCAGGACCTTTTCTGAAACACAAATATCAAATGGAAAAAAACCACCATAGCTACTGCTGTGAACAACTTCATACCTCTCCATGACAGCGGCAAAACCTTGTCCTTCCCCTATAATTTCAGGAAACACCAAGGTGCGATTCCAGTCTCCATCTCATGCTATCTGAATCTAATTTTAGGGTTAGGCATAAACATGAAACCTTGGCAGGTCTTGTGATCAGAGAAAGAAGTATTCTTTCAATCAAGGGCTTCCTTGACTGAGAGAGCATCCTCCCAAAACTGAGTTATTTCCCTACCTGAGGGCCTGGGTGTAGTTGAAGAGCGGTGTAACTCCCAAGAACTTCTGGATGTTGTCCATTACAGAGGCAGGGTTGTGTCTCAGCTCCTGACCATCCACAATGAGAAGCTGAAAAAAGAACAGCTGCCTTAGCCTCTTGCCAGCTTGTGCTGACTGAGACCTGTGAACTTCCTCCATCTCCAACCGCCCTGGCCTATGAGTATAGGCAGCCAAAATCTGTCTGTTCTAGAACAACACAGTGGGGGGATTGTGGCCCATTTGTCACCACAGATAGAAAAGTTATGATGTGGGCCATAAGTTGCATAAAACAGTAAATCGTGACAGGCTTTGCTTACTAAAGTTGGCTTTGGCCAAATATCCTGTAACAAAGCACTAAGGCCCAGCAGCAGCATGTACACATTGTCTCTGGAAACCGTTTTTTTTTTCCAGATGTCAGCAGCCATTGTGCTAGGTATTCTTCTGTAACCTGTGATAATTCTCTTGTTACATGTCTTATAGACAATGAACAACATTTGTGCTAATAAACGACCTACTCCAAAGAACAGAATGGAGCAATAGTCACATGAACTGATGACTGACCTGCAGTAAGTACAAGGAGGTGTGTGTTTGGCTCCATCATTCCTCACAGCAATAACCTCCAGGAATAGTAAGGCAATGAGACTAGCCTAAGAATGCTTTACCATCTCTTTTAGTCTTGGCAGATCTGTCATGTACAGTTCAGGCTCTGCTGCTTTGGCAAAGAATAAGAGACCAAATGGACATTATAAACCTCTGCTGTATTACAGACTGTCTTAAGAATAACCCCAGCAGCAGATAGAACTTGATAAAACATATCCTGACACACACCAATCCCATATGTATAGATATAGATAAATAGATATCTATGTATCTATCTTAGACAGTTTCTAATTATTGGGAATTTACAGACCAAAATAGTCTACACTGTCTGTAAATTTGCCTTTTCGCAAATTTATAGACAAAACACCAAGTCCTGACATCTCTGCACTGAACCTTCCCTTCAGCAGACAGCTAAAGGCTTCACAACATGGGAACTAACAAGAGGCAGAAGTCCATCAGCCTCTCTGTAAAGCAACACAACCACGGGAGGTGTGTGGAGGCCTGGGCCTAAAGAGGGTCCCTGGACTGCAGACTGCCAAGGTGAAAGGAGGGGAGTGTTAACGCTGCTGTTCTTGCTGAAATTCCCAGTACTGTGGTGCTTTCTAAGGAGATCACAGTATCCTCCTGCATTCATTTCCTTTTGCAACTGCAATAAAGTGCAAAATTGGAGTATTCAAGCCTGATTTCTTGCCCACTCATATCAGGACAAAGGAAGCAGTGGCTTTTGTTCCAAAACACAAAAAAGAAGGTGAAATTAAAATCATGGGGGGAGTACACGCACATGAATCAGTTTGCTCCCCTCTCTTCCACACTAAACCTGCAAGGGGCTGCGTACGAACCTCTGACTGATCTCCTACCTGCCCAGAGGGATAGTAGGTGAGCCAGCGCTCCAGGTGAGTGGAATACCAGCCAGGGAACAGACATCGGCTCTGCAGGTTGCGCAGCTCCTGAGGGGCCTGGGATTTTGCAGAGATCACTTGGTAGAAGGTGTAATTGAGTGCCACAGGGTCATTGTGAGCACGCTGGTGCTGAAAAACACAAGCTGAATTCAGGAGCAGGAACACGATTCTGCCTTACACTTCTCAGTGCAGACCCCCATGAGGACACAGCCACCCACCAATGCCTCTGTACCTGAATCTGTCCACACCCTGCAAGGAACCTGCCTCCTTTAGGGAAGCACATGCATGAGTTTCTACCTCCTCCCACTGAAATATCTCTGTGGCCCTCACCTCCAGCACAGTGCAGGGAAGTTACCTGATACCATGAATAGGCTCGGTCAGCAGGGTTGATAAGAACAGTAATGATTTTGGCTCGAGGCAGCAGGGCTGCACCACGTTTTGGTACCACCTCTGTGTCAAAGTAATTGGCACTCTTCTCAAACATGAAGTCTGTGCTGGCATTGGAGGGAATGGGAAAGAATTCCATATACCTGCCAAACAGATGGGATGCTGGTGAGCAGCATGGCCCAACAAGGAAAGGCACAGGCCACTATACCCTCACTCCTCTTCAACAGACACAGCTGCAGCACAACTGCACCTCCCCAGTAATGCAGGGAATGAGCAAAGGAGTGCAGATCTGGCAGAGGCGTGACTCAAAAAGGGGTGGTGGCACATGACAAAAAAGTTGAGAAACGATACAAAGGTAAGAAAGTATTTTGCTGAGAGTGTGCTCCCCGAGTCCCTGGCCAGTGAAAGGAAAAACCTGAGGGTAAGGTCCCAGTTGCAAGCTTTAGCAGGAAAAACATTTTGTCCAAGAGTAAAGTCAGAATCCTGCCTGCCATGTCACCAACCACTTGTTTAAACCTGTCTAAAACATTTGTCTCTTTGTACCTCAGTCCATAGATGAGATACAGGGTAAAGAGCTCTGCCCTGCCTCACAGGAGCTTGTCAAATTAGTAACATGGAAACTGCAAGATATTTGAATAACAGGGTACGAGGGTAAGGGGGGAGGGGACTGTTAAGCACTGAAAGGCTGATCTGTGCTCAAATCTAAGGTGTGCAACAAATGCAAATTCCATGTTAAACACGAAGATTCTCCCCTTGTATGTGATCCTACACTCAGATCAATCTGGAGGACTTTTCCAGGGGATGCACATAAAAGCCTTTAACCTGTCAGCTAGTTCAACTACTCTAGTGCTTGACTCTTGTGACGTCTGCTCAATTACTAACCATCTTCCAGTATCTTTTCAACAGTCCTCTAAATGATTAGAGAAGTCAATCTCCTGCAACTCATGGGTAAAGAAATCCCACAGCAGAATGCCTTAGTGCCACACAGCTGTCCCTCAGAGCCATGCACAAGGGAGGCCAGTGCTACTGTCAGCCAAAGCTACTGCTTCGAGTATGAAACATCTCTAAGCTTTGTCTCTGCAAATACAGTGGCATAATAGTGCCATGGTGACAGTAGAATTTCTCTGCCAGGTGGAAACTTCCACAGGTAAATACCAAGGTATGCATATGGACACTGGAGCCAGCACAAGGAACACAGTGGTGGCTCTAAGTGTCAAGGCTCAAGAACAATAGCAGGGAGGTTGTCCCCTCTAGTAGTATCTGTTTTAACTCTGAAACCACGAAGAACTTTGTAATGAGAACACTGCTGTCTATTTTGCATGTCAAAGTAAAAGTAACTTCATGACAGCAGTGCATTCAAAAACAACTTGCTGAATTTTTAAAGCTAAATCATGCCTACAGCTCTGTTGGTGAAGAGTCAGTAAAATGACAAACTACCTGTGCTCCTCCTGGGACTACCAGGAAAACAGAAAGCATGCACTGAGCAATAGCAAGGAGAAAAGCTGTTCAGAAACAGAGAAGCTGCTAAGCGGGACAACAGAGAGACTGAGAGAAGGCAACATGGGTGCACCATATCACAGAATACGTGTCAGGTTTCTTACCAATCAATTCCTTTGTGATAGTTGGGGCCATTAAAAAACTGGATCTCCTCAAAGGTGGATGGACTTGGGAAGTTACTGGTGACTGCTGGATGCATGGTCAAGAAGAAGTGCACAGCTGTTGTGCCTGCAATGGGAACCAGTTTAACGGGACCTGGGTCACACAAAATGTTTTTGGCTCAATGAAATGCTTTACCTACACTGCAAGAAAGAGTTCCTAGACGGGCACACTCCTCTCCTGTGTAGCTGACCAACCCCATAACTCATACAGGTAACAATAGTAGTGACACCAAGCACCACTCAGTCAAGTTCAATCCACATTTGAACTCATGCAGCTGATTTGAACTGCCTCCTTTGCAGGACAGCTGCCACCCATGTCAGCTACTCCAGTGCCAGTGGCACAGGCACACTGTCACTTGGCAGAACCCAAACCTGCCACATGAGAAGTGACCTGGGCAGGAGGTGTGCTAGGGACAACATTAGTGTCCTGGGGTGAGAAGTCTGCCAGAGATGCCTTGGCCTGCCTTTGTTGTAGATGTTTTCCCTTTACCCCGCTCAGCATATGGCTGTGGGCCTCCAGCAGGACAATCAGCCAAGGGAAGGGTTTTCTTACTAAGCCACCTGCAACCAGCCTGGGTCATGATACAGGAGGGCTCGTGCTGTGCACACTCCGTCTGAGCTTCCCAGGGACACAGCCAGGGGACAGCAGCTTGCCTGGGACAAGCTTTGTTCCAAGTCCAGGACCACCATTTGCTGTGCACAGTTGGTACTGCTGTTGCACTGCATTACGCAGAAAGCCAAGGCTTGAAGATCTGGTCTTAGCTGAGGAGATTTTGCTCTCTTCAGCCTAGAAGGGAACTCATCAGTACAGTACATACAGCTATCTCACTGCCAACCACAATGCCACAGCAGTTAAAAGGTGGTGACAAAGACCAGACACAGGGGGTTCTTTCCCTCCCAGTGACAGTGACATGGAGCATGCAGTGGGTACACAGATCTGCAGCAATAAAAGCACTAGGGGACATTCACTGAAACCTTTGCTAAGTGTGCTTAGTCCTGCTGACAGTCTGTTTTTGTGACACACTAAGGTCACAGGTTTTCTGAGCTTACATGAAAAGCCAAAACAGGTAGGGCAAGCCAAGCACAGTGCTGGGGGAAAGACTTGCTAGATTTAGGTTACAACATATCTGAGATTGTCTAAAATGTCCTCTGTGCCAAAGGGCAGACAGATCTACGGCATGGAGCTTTCCAGTTCTCTGCAAGAGTGAGATGGAAGCTGTAATCCATATAAAAGTGTTCACATTACCAGTTTTCTGAGGTCCCACGATGAGGAACTTGGGGAGTCGATCACATGTTTTCTCTTTGGACCAGATATCCTTGTGCCTTTTATCATCACAGGGATTCTGTAGCACAAGTGATGAGATTAAGCATTACCACAGAAGGTAATGGCAAGGGGAGGAAAAGCTGGACGGGCCAGTCCTCTCGGGAAAATGCTATTAGCATATGAAGAACTCTTCAGAGCCACACCGCTGCTCTGCCAGGCATCAAGAAGTGTTAAGTAAAAACACCGGGGACTATTTTCAAAAGCTCCAGTGACATGGAATCCGAAGTCCCTCTGAGAGTGTTAACCACAGGCCTTGCCCTATGTAGCCACACTGGGCTGGGCCATTTGTAACAGCACAGCTCAGCATCTGTGAACTTCTGGCAGACAGACAACTCTATCACCTTCAGTTAATTTCATCTGCTCATTACCATGCAGAGAGCTGCTGCACTGGGATAAAATGGAATAAGCATGTTTTTATTTAATGAACATGAAATCTGCAGTGTGAAATTACTTTGAGATTAATCACATTAACATGCCTGCAAGCTCCTCCAGCACCAAACAGGCTCTTGCTTGCACACTTTACATTTCACAAAACTTGCTGTAATACAACCCCTTTAATGATCCAAGCTGGCCCATGGTCATATATGACAGCCATCCCTGTCCCTAAGCTCACACTATGACTGTGTCCTACTGCTCCTACTTCCCATCCCTTCCACCTTGCCATTTGCCACAGGCAGCCTGAAACCACAAAAGTTAAATCTAAAAGCTTTATGCTTTACCCCTCCGCACTCTAGATCAGCAGTCTTGCTACACTTCAAATGTGGCATACACCTCTTAGAAAATCACTAGGAGCAGTAAAAGCTGCCTTCTCACCTGCCACAAGGGATTCTTTTCCTGCGGGAAGATTTCAAAGTACTTTTTTGCAAGCTGGACTGGAGGCAATGTTTGCAGACGAAGGTTGGTCCAGCACTGCACAAACTTGACCAGGCTCTCAAAAGTGTACAGTCCCAGACGGTCATTCCCATAGTTGGACAGGTGGGTCATGAAGATGCTGATCTGAAATAAAAAAAAGATGTGGGATACTGGTAAATGAGGTAACAGAACTGTTTCTGCCTAGCTTGATTCCATGGTCAGCAAGAGGCGGTTCACAACTCAGACTGCCATGGCTGTCTTGGGTGACAAATGTCCATCTGTCAGGAAATAGTGCTTGCAAGACAAGAAGAAGTCAGGAGAGGAGGGTCACAGACCTCTCAGTAGTCCCTTGGAATGGTGTAGGGGTATGATAACTGTACCCTGGATGTGAGTCCAGAACAGTTTCAAAATCCCATTCAAGTGGCTCTAGGACATTCAGGTGAATAAGGCTTAGTCAGCAACTCCCTACTTGTCAAAAACCTTGCAAAGCCTCTTTCATGGAAAACAGGAGCTTGCCTTCCTCTCCCCAAGCACAATCAGGGCAACCTCTTGAGCTGCAGAGTCTGCTACAGCAGGGCAGCAGGCCAGGTAGGGGGTACACCACACTGCAGGCCAGGCCACACAGCACAGGGATAATTGTCACAGGAATTCTTCCTGGGCCCACAGCCCATCAGCTTTCATTCTCTTTGGAGCTGATATCTCAAATGTAAAGGAACAACTTGCAACTCCCACTTTAAAATATAAACAGGTGTATCTGGGGATCTGAACAGGGACTGCAAAGAAACACTGCACTAGGATTTTGTCATAGAAACAGACACCAGCTGCTAAGTTCTAGCCTGCAAGAACCTCCAGCACATGCAGCCCCTGAAAAATGTCCTGCCAAGCTTTAACATCCATGGGCAAAGTGGCACTCAACAGCTGTGGCAGCTGTCTCAGCACTGCAGTGCTCAGGAGGTTGTGCACTATCTCTGTCTTGCCAAGCCATCTCTTCCCTCCAGCAGATGTATTTTCCTCCTGTCAGTTTTTCACTAGTTTAACTTTTGGAAAAGAGTGCAAAGGACTCTTGACAGCTTGACTCTGGTATGTGGTTTTGGTATGTCCCATGGAATTTAGCATCCTAGTGCCCATAACACAATGGCACTTTGCCAGACATAAACCACACCATGGCTAGAAGATAGAGAAACAAAAGCAGAACACTGAGGCCACTGGAGGAATGGCTGACTTAGCACTCCTTGTCCAGAGTCTGCAAGTGCAGGGAGGGAAAATGACCTCATCACAGCAGGGGCACGCATTGCAGTACAGTCCTGGGTTCAATTCTGGGGACACCAGGTAAGGTCAGGAGGCAATGACAGGCTTCCCTGGCAGGGGGCAGGAATGGCTTTCCTACTCACAGCAGGAAAAAAGCAAAATGGGGAGGTAGGAGACAGATGGTCTTGGGATGAAGACATTTGCTGGCATTGAGGAAGTCTGAATTCAGTTTTCTGCCCAGTGTCATCATGGGCTGGTTTCAGCAAGAGAAGAGGCAGAGATAGATAGTAGCTCTTTGTGCCTGAGCCACCCCCAAGACAGTATGAAACAAATTTAATTCTGTCCATAAGGTGCTCATAACCCAGCATCTTTGGGTAGGCCACAGAAACACTGGTAGGACTCTGGGACACATGGAAAATAAGTGGAGATCAAGATTTATCATGTCTGTCTGCCTGTGAGTCTTTCAGTTCTAGTTCCCTACTGAGCTGACAGAGAGGCCGTGGCAGACAGGCTCTGGCACCCACACTTCAAAGAGCAGCATGTGCTTGGTGCTCTTATGTAAGAAAGATGTGCTAAATACACAGAGCAGAGGACAGAAAAGATCTGTGTAACTGCAAGGCATAGTGGCAAAAGGATGCGTCTCATGTTGTATTTTCCCCCTTTCTGGGAGACATCAGGAAGGTTCTGTGACAGCAAAATGTGCCTCATCCCTTTGACTTGCTGATGAAATACATAGAGGAAACATTTGCTATGTGAAGAGTCTGGCTCACTGGCACAAATTGAATACTACAGCAGGGAGGACAAAAGAGACCACCTGTGACCCCTTAAAGATTTCCAGAATGAAAAAAACAGCCTGCATGTGCTCCAAGTTAGCAACTGGGTGTCAAGACTGACTACATTTGGTAAAATGGCTCACACAGGTAATGCTGCCACCTGCAAACAGTCCCAAGCAACCGGATTTGGAAGAAGAAAAGACAAACCCAGCCTATGAGCCATTTCCCTGGACTTGTGAGTGTGCAACCATGGTCTGTAACATGTGCTGTTTAACAAGGCCTAGCAGCCTGCTCTGCCCCATCACAGCTACTGCTGCCAGAACAGCTCCGAGCACGACTTCTGACACAAGCTACACACAAGGGCCATCTCCCTCCCAGGCACACCCACTGACTCTGTAGACTGACTTGGAAATAACATCTCCCTCCTCTCCCCTCCCTTCCCTTCCTTCACACTGAGGAAAGATGAGAACCAGAGATGCTCCCAGAGAGCCCAGCATACAGCAACAGAAGGGTATGAGCACCCTTGCAATAACAACAGCTGTGGGCACAGCAGTGACCGGCCTGCACATTGTGAGTGGAAATGCTTGTGAGAAGCAATCAGCCTGTGCTCAGGATCAACAGCTATTGACATCAGACCTTGTTCACTAGTCAGAAGATCAAACATTGTCTGTTTACACAGTGGAGTCGATTACACACATACAGGCTTGGAGACTGCTCCGTGTCACTTAACGGGAGCTGGAAGCACCAGAAAGGACTGAAAGAGCCGGGTCCAAGTCTGCTAGGGATCACTGCTGGGGCTGCAGAGCTGGCCAGCTTTCTATCAGGCTCCTGAGATGGCTCTATCAAGCAAGGGGAGGAATGCAAGGTCTGAGTCACTGTGCAAACACGAGAGGGGCTTAGAGCACAGCACTCTGCCCTGACAGAGAGAAATGCTATGCTGCCAAAAGGAAGCAGAACTGTAAACATGGGAAGCATCCAAAGGTGCCTGAAAGAGTTTTAAGTCACCACGAAGAGCCAACAGTAAATAAAGCAAATAAGCTTGTCCTGTACCAGAAGACAATTTTCCCAAATGTTTTTGGATCACAGGTTTGCCAGCTGCTTTGACCAACACATCTTATCAGCAAATTTTAACGGGTGGTTCTAGATATTATATTTCTATTAATTCTTTGGCACGGCCTCCTAGATCAGAAAAGATCTCTGAATTACAGCCTAGCAACTGGTTTTCCAAGAGAGACCTATAGCCTTTACTTTCACAGAGGCTGTTTCTGCATGCCTCAAGATTTGACAGAGTGGGGCAAGGTGCAATTCACCCAGTATATGGGAACACAAGCACAGAAAAGAAATTGTGAAGAGAAAAAAGCAGTTTCTTTCCATCTGACTGATCACTCCATACGTAATACAAAGAACAACCTTCTCCTTACTCCAGACTTTTGTCAAGCAGGAAGGTTTGGTTGTGGTGTGTGAAGAAAACAATTTGTCTCAGGCAATAGGGACAGAAGGCTGCCTTCCAGACCTGGAAGTATAAACACCTACAGCTTTTTAAATGGGGCTGTCATAGACCCACAGCTTCTGCAGATCCTACACAAGCCAGGGCTGGTCACAGGCTAACTTTCAGTAACACCAGGCCTGTTTGTCAACTACAGCCTGTCTGTCTGGTGCACCCAGAGCACACTGCGAGAGTCTTTTCACTATCAGTTCTACTAAACACTAGAAAAAGCAACAGACAAAGGAAAAATTAAGGTCACTAATGAAAAAGAGGTTGATTTTCTAATTTGCAGGTCTTCTACAGTCCCAATCAAAAGTGGCTAAAGCTGCATATTCAACCCTGCAATCAAGGTGCAAAAGAAAGAGGGAATGAAAGAAAACATCATGATGAACAATGCCATTACATAAAAATATCCCATAAACAAGTACTCAAGGACTGGCACCAGTACTCCAGGATTCCCCCCGAGGAAACCAGGCAGAACCAATGTACTTTCTCCCAGATTTCCCTGCATGGATCCTTGTCCATACTCAGCTACTGGTGGAAAAGATGCATAAAGGATAAAGAAAGTGGTAGAAATGCAGAAGTCACAAGAAAATAAAAGATTAAGCATTACAATATTCAAGAGCAACTACGGAGGGAGACATTCTAAAATGATTATCTAAACCTTGCATGGCAAAGTCTGTTCAGAGAAATGAAGGACAAGCACCTGTGGGTCAAATCAGCTTTAGTATGAAAGAAATTCAGGTGGGGAACTGAGAAAGTTGCTGTAGGAACAAAAAGAGCAGAATGTCTTCCTGCTGTAGCCAAGCACAAATAGGAGGGAGTGTGACCTGTGATTTGAAAGGGCTACAAAACTTCATGTCTTGATTTTACCCATTCAGAATTTTCTAAAAATGACCAGGGTTTTTTGTGTCTCTTGCCTCCTAGTACACCATCCCAGACTCAATGGGAAGTGAGAAACTCATTTGATTTGCTGTCCACAGCTCTAAGAAGGGACTGCAGGGTGTTGAAGATACTACATTTGTTTAGTGGCTTAACAGAACTGTCAATATTGAAAGAAAAGGAAACACGTCTGTTAGATCCATATCTCACAAAAAAGCCTTAGTGTAATAGCTACATCACAAAAACAGAACACAGAAATCGTTCCAAGTGTCTACATACTGAAAGAAAGGGGAGAACACTTCATAATGAAAGCCCAGCAAAAAGCAATTATTGTGAACAAAACTCATCAGTAAGCCAGGGGAGAAGCCAGCAGGCAGCAGATGTACAAGGGACAGAAGGAGCAAAGGCACATCTCACCTGTGATTTATGAAGACAGAGCAGCCCAGGTAACACCCCCTGTGCTGCGGCCCACGATCAGGGTGTCACCCTGGCTGGTTTCTGTCTGCTCAGTGGTGCACCTCGTGACACACTCAGTACTGATGCTCTCTGGCAGTGTGTAAAGCAAAGCACCATTAACCAGCAAGTTCTTCCTTGGCCCTCCATTTCCCATCTCCTTAACAAAACAACACGCTGTGATGGGGGTGACACAGAGTCACATAGGCTGGGAGAGCTGCACACAAATTCCCCTTTCAGATGAACTTACTGGGTTCAGAAGCACCGTCAGGAAGAGTTCACCACCACGAATGCTCTTGTCCAACTCCTTTGAGCCACCAGGATATTCATTATAGAAGATAGTGTGAGTAAAAAGACCACAGGTCTGTCGAGGCAGAACCTGGCAATATCAGAAAAAGGCAAAGTTAGACAAGAGGCAGATGCAGCAGCGTCTGTGTGAGAATGAATCAAAGCAGCACTTTATGGATCAATATTAAGAATAAGGGGTGTGACATAGGTGTAGAGGACTCCTGCTATTCCTCTCAACCACTTAACTCCTTACACTGTGAATAAGCCACTGGGATTTCAATTTAGTCTTGATGGGCTTGGTTTTGCTCTCCATTGAGTACTGAATTGTTCTGAGGACACAGAACTAGCTTCAGCCAAGTTTTTTTTTCTTTGCCTCACTTAATGATTTTGGAAATACTGGTGATATTAAGATTATTGTTTCTGATGCAGGTCATGAGAAGTCTGTTCCCTGGGCAGGTAAGTGGGCCCTGCTGTGCTCACCATGATTCCATTATGGATGAATCCACGCCGGTACCGGGCAGGCCGGAGATGTGGGTATTCCTCTGTGCTTGTTACTTGGATGCTCCAAACAGATTTCCATGCCTCATAGAGTTGTGTGTGGACAGGATAAACCCCAGAATGATGGGGGGCTACAGCATAGCCCAAGTCTGTGGGAATTCCATGCTCCTGGAAGCAGAATACACAGCTTGATAATTTGTTAATTTCTTAATAAGGATCATATTTAGCAACACCATCCAAGTTGGAGCAAGATGACAGGGGAACATGAAAACTCTCTGGATTGGGAACTGAAATACTGCTTGTACTTCTTGTTTTATGCTTCTGTAGAAATGTAAGGGTACTTCTGTACCAGCAAGGACATTCAGCACTGGTAACAGCTGCTGTAAGAATGGTCTTGTAACTTGCAGCTGTGACAGATCAGATTAATTCAAAACCCTCAGGTCAGATTCCCTGGTTACTACAATCTCATCAATGCTGTTAAGTGACACATCCCACTCCCACACTGCCTAGATGTGAGTCACTAGAGAAGAAAAACAAAATTTCCTTAACTGATATAGAGGAAGGGAAGATGACTGGGATCTGTATTGTCTCTAGCAAATCAAAGAAAAGCAGACATGGAGTAAGAGACTATTGCAGGTGAAGATATGGGGCCTGGAGCTACATAAAAATGACAGGAAATTTCTGAATTTCTTGGGTTTTAATTCCACTGTGTGGTTCTGGTGCCAATATCAAGGATGACAGCTCTGCCCTGGTGGTGCATGATAAAACCAGAGCCCCTAAATGAAGCGATAACCTTCTCTGACTGCTAGCCTGTTTTATGTCAAATATGTGCAATTGTGTTCTGTGCTTTGTCTCTCTTTGCAAAAGACTGCATTGTTATTTAACCAGGAAAAGGAGGAGCCTAAATTATTTCTATAATGCTGTGATTGTGCTCTGCATTCAAGATCATTCCTAATCTATGTGTTTCACAGGAACACAAGACAGCAGTCTGTTATTCCCAAGGGGATTACCATCAAAAGAACCAAACTAGAGGCGAAGAGGACATTTCTTTTCAGTGAAACGTGTATGTTATATTCAACTCTGAGCTGTAAGAACCAAACACACATTTGTTCCATCAATGCAGGATGTTCAAGGCTTCCCCCTCCTCTGCCAAAACCCATGCAATTTTCCTCTGTGCTTCTTAGATGAGTAACTTCCTTCAGCATTGTCTGGAAGGCCAGAGAAGAGCTGTTAGCAGACAGAGTATTTTATACTACCACCAGGTGACTTCCTTACAGAACCACACTGAATAAAGATGGAAAAGGAAACCTTTCCCACTGCCAGAGTTTGTAAATCAATTGCATTTGGATGGTAATGCTACAAGTTCACACCTCAGGAAACAAGAGTCTCGGGATTTGCACCCTGGAATGTAGCAGAGCTGCCTGAGGCCATGCAGGCGCTAGGAAGCATTTCCCCATAGCACAGGGAACCATGTGAATAGTGGTTTTTTGCCACAAGACACCAGAAACCACACATCAATTTGAACTTCCAGAACTGCCTTGCTTAAATGCAGATGAATTACCAGACTAGTATTTGGGTTCAATGGGGTCCAAACAGCTATTCCAGGAGAAAAATGTATAAGGATTAACACTGTAAAGTAAATAAACTGCAGTGCTCCCTACCACAGCAAACTGCTTGTTGAGCTTCATCTGCTCAGCCAGCACAGTGACATTGTGGAAAAGATGAGGCTGCATGTGACTCCACATGTGAGGGAACCACCAGAACTCCTTCCTGTGCTTGAGCAGCATGTCATCACCTTCATCTTCCTCATCTGTACCTACAGAAAGCAGAAAAGGAAGTGCAAAATCAGAAGGCAGAAGAGGGGCTCAGTGTTTAAAAGCAATGGCTAATCCCCTTCCAACAGAGTCATGCTCTCCCTACTGCATTACACACGACACATCCCAAGGTGGGGGCTGTGTGCAGGTGCTGTGACAAAGGAGTGGCAGGGGCTTACCTGTGTGGTAGAATTTCCCTGAGAAGCCCAGGTTGAAGGTGAAATTTGGGACTAAAGTTCTCAGCTTATTCTGGGTGCTCAGTAAAGCCTGTTTGAACAGAAGGGAAAAGAAATGTTCATATTCATATTTTTTCCTCTGTAACAAGTCTCTGTGTTCTACTGGTGCCCAGTTGAGTCTGAAGAGGTATCACAAGAGATGGGGCTTAGGCATTGTTTCCCTTGGAGAGCAGATAAGTGCTCCTCATACACAGTCTTTACTTGCAGTAGTTCTGCTGAACTAAATGATGCCTCTTTAAAACCACAGTCAGATCATGCCCTCCACTTCAATGTGAGGGACCTAGAGTGCTTGTGCTAGGGTAAAAGGACAAAAAAAATCTCACTTGAAAGCAACGCAAAGAGATTCTTTACAGGTTCAGCCTCGATGCTCCCTTCCTCACCCATATTGGCTGGGACTTTGCTAATGAAACTCTGCCCCTTCTCAGTCTATGTGCGGATGAAAAGGAGGATGGGGCAGCCTATGGTACACAGATGAAGGAAAAGAAGTCAATATCACAAACAGTAATCAAGTAATCCAAAAGGAGGGAGCTTTTATTTGGAGAGGAAAGGTGGATTCTCAGAACTACCCATGCAACGAGTCCTGCCACAGCAGAGGTATCCCTGACTTTGTGTTCCTTTGAAAGTGCCAAAATTTGGTAGCAGAAAGTTTCCTGGATTCTGGGAAGAAAATCTGGGAAAGCCAACATTCACAATCCTCCCATCTCCTACAGCTTCTCTCATGCTCACTTGCGATTACTTTAAATGTCCAAAGAATTGTTTTAACCAAAGGGAAGGTGCCTCCTGCCACAAACCTCAGGGTCCAGCAGCGTATGGATGAAGACAGCACACAGCCTTGACAGAAAAAAACCAAACCAAAAAACAAACCCCAGAAACCTCAGTAACAAACACAGTGTGTCACAGATAAGCAGAACATGAACTAATTCTACTCAAATTTCTCCTGATGGAAAACAATAAAAAGACAGAAGCCGTGAGACAAACACTCTGCTGCTACCTGTGTGCTTTGGGGAAATGTCACTGGTGCATTTCCCTGTGGGTGAATTCTCAATCAAACAGGGGGTGGCAGGAGAGCTGTTGGCAGGTGACAGACATGGTCCTTGCCTGGGTTATTTAGATTTTAATAGCTTTTCTCAGAAAGCAATGGATCCATGGCTGCACCAAGGTGAGGGTGATGACCTCTCAACAGCAGACTTTGGATGGATGTAATCACACAGGAAACATGGGATATAACTCTGGGGAAAGCACACAGACCTATTAAACTGTGTAGGGAAGATGAACAGATCTTCCTGCACCAGCAGCCCTTCCCCAGGCTCAAGGAGCACAAACAAAACAGCAGTGCAAAGTACCCTCACATAGCTCACACTCCATGGGCACTGCTGGGTGCACCACTCCCTCAGCAGTGAATGTGCACTCACAAAGGAAGACTCTCCTTCCATGGAGGTGCCTTGACACCAACCTCTTATGGATAACCTGACAAATAACTGCTGTCACTGATGTATCCAAACAGTGTTAACCAAACACTGGTCACCATGTTAATTTAAAAATGGCTTCTATAATTCACTTCAATCATCCATTCACCTCAAACATATGCTGAGTGGTTTTACACTCAAGGTGGGTAGTCCATGACCATGTCAAGGTGGGAAGACATTACATGTGCAGTGCTACAACACACTCTCAGTGCTCTCTGTGAGGGAACCAAACTTTCAGACTTTTCACTACAGTCACACTTCACAGCCTGTTCTTCATTCCCACATCCACACAACAGTGACACCAAATGCAGCCTGGGACAAATTTCAAGGATTTCAGCTTTACCATGGCCACTTGCCTACCACATCTTTACCTCAGTCTCCACCCAGGAACAGTAATTTGATACATGCAAGGCATGTGACATGTTCAGAACTTACCACAAATACAGGCAGTGCTTTTAAAAAAGTGACATGCCAGCAACACTGATGGCTGAAGCCTCCTTTGCAGTACAAGATCCAAAACAAGCAATGGGAGGTCAAGCTTCCCTTACGTAGCCCAGCAAGACAGTGGGACTCACCCCCCCACATCAGGGAGCATAGACTAAGAGCTGTGCATCTCTCCTGGGAGAAGCATCTGCCTGTCCAGATGATGGTTTACAAGATCACTTCAAATTTGGGACCAGCACCTTGAACACACCACCCAGTAACTCAGATAGGAAAATGCCACTTTCTTTTCTTTTCTTTCTCCAGAGCTGTCCCAAGCCCCAGCATTTCCCTCTGCTGCCCATCCAGTTCCCCAAGCTTGGGTAGGAAGCGGTGGAAGGAAAGACAGCGGTTAAGAGGCTTAGCATTCCTCTGCACAGAAAGAGATTTAAAACTGGCTGAGGTTACCATGACAACACATCTGTCTGATAATAAATCCCAAAAAGCCCTGCTCCAGCAGGCTGCAATCCTTTGTGTCCTGGGAGGGACCAGGGAGGAACTATGGTACCCCAGAAATTCAGAGACTGTGGAGCTCTATGGAGTCCTGCTTTCCGGGCAGGCTTATTGTTAATCATATGCAGTCCCTCTGCTGATGCTGGGTCTTGGTCACAGTTGCAGCTGTAAGGTGGCACAGCACAGCTTGAAGAAATGTCTTTCCCCTGAACAGGACAAAGGAGACTAAGGTGCCAGTATTTGGACATTGGTTTCACGCATTCCATGTTCCCTGGTGCCACGCTGGTTCCAAGAGGTCTGTAAGCTGTAGAAAGGTACAATAATGCAGGTGTGGGAACAGGCTGGAAGATGGCACTTGTCTCTGCACACTCTTTCAGAAAGTAAGAGGAATATGATAGTACTAATCATATCTAACGGGTGACTCAAGTGGCATTTCATTTATATCCATAATATGCTCTGAGACTCTTAAAGAAAAGGCAATCAAGAAACGTGGAGCACGCCACCCCTTAAGAGAGAAAACAGCCAGCCAGATGTGAATAGATCTTCATTTGCATTTGCAAATTTAAGTTCAGTTGCTCACATGGTATGAGAGAGGGCTAGCATTTTAGCTATCCCCCACCTCTAAAAGGCAGACTTTATTCCCCTAGAAAACTTTTTCTATTTCTGTCTGCATTTACTTCAAAAAGCCTTCCAAGATACAAGCCTGCCCGCTAACTAACCAGAAAGGCCCTGCCCCAGCTAGGCTCCCTGCTAGAACCTCTGCAAGGCTTACCCCAGCAAAGCACTGATGGGGTCTCCAAAGACATTCCCAGCACTGGCCACAGGAATTCTTAAGCCACATCAAGGCCAGACCTGCTTCATGCTTGTCACAGTCTATCAGAGCATTCACTACCATGCACAACCTGTATTTTGGGAAGCCTTTAGTACTTAACTGTGGCAGCCATGCTGCAGGCCCAAGTGACACAGAACTACATTCCAAAGAACATTCCTGGACACAATGGTAAAAATGTCTAAGCTTCACTCTGATGTTCAATGCCCACATTTTAAAAAAGGTTTTTAAATAATATCAAATTACAATAAATTTTTACTTCTGAGCAAATGTTAGGGGAAAACCATTTCAAATTGTGCCTTTTGTTGCAGTACATTAAAAATCTGTATCTCACTGACACATCTGCAAAGATTTCCTCAATAGTCACTACAAGCTCTTGATGTCATCCAGGGAAAAGAAAAATTCTCCTCATTCTAGGAGTGAGGAGGAAATCAGGGAAAGCCACAGCACCCTGACTGTATTGGGAGCTTCTTCAGGACCTAAGCCTTTTCTAAAATAACAGGGTGTCCTTGGCATTGGAGTAATACAGGGCTAAATCTTAATGCAACTCTGCTTTTAAAGCTACTAAATTTTTAACTTCCAGAAGTGTTTGCACAGAATTTAGTTGCTCCACACAAACCCTAAATGTTATCGATCTCAGCTCCCTCTAATAAGAGGCAAACAAAAAGGGGGAATTAATTCAGATGCTGGGAAAAGAGAAAAACATTACTCCAAGAAAACAGTACATGGACAAATGAAGAGAAAGAGACGATAAAAAGCACAGGAAGAAAGCTGAGTACTTTTGCAGCCTCTTCTCAATGCTCATGCAAAGCATACTAGGAACATGTGGCAGGAACATGGTCTTGGCAGATACTGCCCAAGGCAGTGTGTTCTTGAGAGGAATTCCTGGAGTTTTCTTACCAGCCAGCAGTAGCACTGGCAGAACTCAAAACAACACTGGCAAAAAAGAAAGCTCTCAGGGTACTGGTATGTCTACCTCCCCTGCAGTCTTAAAATCAGGCAGTTAAAAATTGCCAAGTACTTTAATTGCAGGTAAGATCATCCTCTGCAATTTAGAAAGGCAAGAGCTGGCTGACAGTCACCTTCACTAGGTTCTTTTTTTTTTGCACCCTTACCATACATAATCCAAAATGAAATTACTGTCCTTGATTTTCACTTATCTTGCTCTCAGACTCACTTGCAATGATTGCTCACTATTTATGCCCTTGCAGAGATTACCAGCAAAAGAGGCAAAAACTCATCTACTTAAGCTTCTTTCCTCATACCTAAAGATGACCAGAATGGATCACAAAAATCAGATCCTTTTGCATTAGAAACAGCTTGTCTTTGTTGGCCAGTTCCATGGAGGTTTGGTAAATTCCAAGGATTATGATTTTAGAAGAGACTGAATGTAGAATAAATTGAGAAGAGAAGGGATTCCCTGAGATTTTGTTTTGTTAATTATGTGCAGCTCAAACCTCTGGTAAACTCTACAAAGGAAAAACATTTCCTTTGTGCAACTTCCAACTGTTCCACTTCTATTGAGGACTGCAAGCTTCTTCTGCTGCAGCCCTTCAGCAGAAACAGGAACTCAAGGGTTATCATCTTTAAAGTAAAAGCAAGCACAATTCCATTCTTTTCATGTTAAAGAAGAAAGCTATTCAGCTCTCCTTTAAGCATCACAAATAAAAACATTTCTCTTGTGTAAGACACGTACCACGGGCATGCATTTGATCAAATTATATTCAGTGCTTTCCTTTAATAGTCATTTTGTCTGGGAAGGTCTCTGAACGTGGACCTGCAGAGGGTAAAGAGGCTCACTGGGACAGCAGAGTCAATTTAATACCTCCACACAACACCCAGTCTTCAAACCATTACCCTGACCACTGTAACCTAAGCTTTGAGATAAGGAGCTGTGTGTAGAGATATCAGCCCTGAAACGGAGCTTTCATATAAAAGGCCAAAGAAAATGCCAGCTGTTCTATTACTATTATATCCCCTTCTCTCCCCATGGTGAGAGACTATCAACAAATCCACGTAGTTATTTCTCGCTTTTAAAAAATAAAAATTCATTAACCTCGTGTGGCTTTGCAATCAGAGAGCTTCTTTTAAACAGATAAATCTGGGTTTTATCTGCTTTGCCCGAGATTCTCTGCTTACTGATCACAGATTATTCCTCCATTTTGCTCTGTTAAAACCTGAACAAAGCATCTTTCAGAATAATCTTGTCTGGGTTTGTTTTTAACATCACTAGAGCAGCCTTTGTTCCCAAGAGCTTTGGCCACCTATCCTGCCTTCCCACACGGGTCTGTAACCTGCACAAACTCTGCAGAGGTGAGAATCTCTGCTGATTTGGACTAGTGGGTGTAGGGCCTGCTTAGGACCAAGATAAGACTGTGATCTTTCACAAAAGAAACAATTCTCTTTCAGAACATTTCACACTTCAAAACACAGGGACACTACAGTCAACTGAAAAAGATTTTAGCATTTTTCTTAAATAAATACTACATAAAAAACATAAACTCATGAAGTCCTCAAACCTTGGAGATGAACTAAGACGTATCCTGCATGGATAGAGAAAACATGTAGAAAAGGTGGAAGACTCCTAGGGAGGTGGAAGAGGTCTCTTGGGAACTTGCAACAGACAAGGTTCAGGTAAGGGGCCAAACGTGTACAACAGTATTCTTCTTACACCTTTGCCTCAAATATTTTGTGCCTTGGATGTAAGTTTAAAGAGTGCTTCACCTTGAATTTGTTTTGGAAACCTGCTGAAGCAGTTGCAGTCACAGGCTAACCATCATCATGGCTGGTACCAACCAGGACTCACCTGAGGGCAAGTGCTGAATGGGAATACAGAGTATGCACCTATGAACAACCTCAGCACACCTGAGAAACAGGCAGGGTACCTGCCTCAATGGCTACAAACCACAACTGATGGGGAAGATACAAAGGGAAGTCCTTGGCTCCATGAAGCATCACATGCACACAGATCACAGACTAAACAGAACACTTTATCATGTACTTTCAATGACACGGAGAATCAGAAGGAGCACTTTAGTTTGTTACCTTTTTCCTACTTATTTTTATCTTTGCCTGTCTCAGTTCCCTCTGCTCCACAAAATCTGTCTCTGACCCATAGCTTTTCCTAATAGGTCACTGCATTATTCCAGGAACTGCCAAGGAAAGCAAACCACAAAGCTGGCATCTCCCTTTCTCAATCGTGAGGTCACAGACATGGTTCTCATGAAGGCTTGGTCTGACCATATTTCTCTGGTGAATTTGTTGATATTCCCTACTCAGGGATCAGGGTTGCTGGTGGCAGACATGAGGAGGGTGCAAAGGGAAAGCGAAAACCCTTCCTTTCCCAATTTAGTTGTGTGTTAAAAAACTAGATGGCTAAAACAGACTGTATCAGTTTACACTGCATGGACTGGCCTACAGTTTTGCAATATAATGCATACAGCTTATACACACCATAATTTTTCTGTTCTATTCTAACACAACTTGCCTTTTCCTTTTGAACAGCAGAGTTTACAGCTACAACTAGGTTGGCATAGGAAACCTGCATATACTTGTTCTCTACATTAAAGAGGAGACAGTATAGACCACTACAGGCATCGTCCTCTTAAACTGAGAGAGGCCAGCTTTTAAAGTGCTCCATTTCAACCTCCAAAATGGCTGAGAGCATCACACATGGTGCCTCAGCATCTTTGCAGGCTAATTCTCTGTACAAGATGAGTACAGCTGCATCAATGCTTTCCCTCAGATTAAATGCCATACACCACACACACTAGAAACCTAGAACCTCTGGAGGTATCTACTCTAGGATTTTACCTCTACATCAGACACTTTCATGCGAGTGCCCTCTTTTCCCACAAATATATCATCGATGTCAACAAGGATATAACGATCAAGCGTGAGACAGAGGCGTTTGCCCGTCAAGTAGGCAATGGCATCCACAAAAATGAGTTTGTGCAGCCAAAAATTGAGGTTATTGCCGAAGAGAACCCGTTGGATCCCATCATGCAGACCCAGGTCCTGCATCACTGTGGCATGCAATGCTTTGTGAGTGGCCAGGTGAGGAATGGACTCCGAGGATTTCGTGCTGGCCAACAGAACTGGCTCATAGGTGCTGTGGTTTGACTGAAACACAGTCCAGTCATCACCAGGCAGAGGACCCTGCTCCACCTCATTAGCCCGGGTGACGTAGAGCAGAGGAGCACTAGGATTGATGTGATAGTCCCGCAGCCCCAAGTTGGAATGTAGGAAAAGGGGGAAACCCTTGAGCTGTGCACTGAGCAGGCTGTTCTCATTAGCTTTGAAAAAGCCTATAATCCCCACTCCGTACTCTACACAGTATTTGTCTAGCAGCTCTCGGTTCCAAGCATCTAGATTCACATATTTAAGGATGTTCTCGTAGATAATTAGAGCGTAGCGTCCTCTCTCTTTGTCTGTCAGGGTGGGCATATCCCCTTTGCCAGGGGCGATCTCTGTCCTGTATTTAAACCGGCTGGATTCCAGGATGGCCACTATTTCCTGCCCCAGCTGGGAGTAAATGCTTTCCACAAAGACGAGCACCACGGGGTCCGTGCGCGACGTGTCCACAGATTTCGTGAGCCTCCAGCTGGCTTGCGGTGGGATCAAGATGCGGTGCTGGTTGCTGCAGTCACTGAAGGGCAGGGGTGGTGGCTCCTTGATTTTGGGACTGTTAGTGACGTAGTAAGCCAGGATGCACATGGAGATCAGGCTGAAGGCAATGAGCAGCAGGATCAATCTGTGGAGCTCCAGCTGTCGCACGTGCCGCACCACTTTCCACAGCTGAATCATGGTGAGGCGGGCGGCTCAGCCCCTCCTCACACTCGGGACCCACGTCGTGCTTGGAATCTCCAGTGCCGCCGTGGCAGTGCCCAGCAGCAGCTCGCAAACAAGAAAGTGCAGCTGCAGAGAGAGAAAAAGCTAAAGCAAACAGCTACCAGGAGAGACTCCCAGAGATCTGCCATTTATCTCAGGTAACCATGGCCCTCAATTCCCATCGCTCTTTTGTGTGCTTCCTCGGGCTCCTCTCCTCTCAATCAGAAGTCTTTGGAGGAGCAAGGTTTCCAGAATCTCGTCTCCAATAGCTAATCAGTCTGTCATTCTGTGCACAAGCAGTTTCAGCTCAGCCTTCCCAGGTGTCCTGTTTCTCATTTAGCTTTTTCACATTCACATGATGGCACCTTCTCTTTGCATCCTGCAATTTAGAAAGAAAAAGTCAATTCTCAGCATGGCTTCAGCATTTTAGCAGGCTTGAGATGAAATGGCAGGACTAGCAGGTGATAGGTGGGCAGCATCAGTCGCCCATCAGCAGGTCTGTTCCCTGGGAAATGTCACACCCCATTTGTGTGGGAGCTTGACAGAACAACCACAATGACCTTTGGAAGAAAGGTCCCAACAGCGCACAGCAACTCAACATGCACCTTGGGTGAGATTCTCAGACACTACAGCAAACAGAGACAAGTACCTGGCTTTCCCTCAGCCCTCTGCAAGCCACTGAACAGAAAACATGAAACCCTTTTATTCTGGTCTATATTTCAAAGCTAACAAGAGAAGGAGAGAACACTCTCTGCAAGGTTGCCCCATTTGTCCTGGGAAGTCACTCTCTTCCAGAGGTTCACAATACAGCCCTGGAGAGGCACCGTCCCTCAGGCAGCACAGAGGATGGGGGCACAGGCTCCCACACCCTGCACACTTAATGGTTGCCAAATGATTCAGTGGCAGCTGGAGATGAAACATCTCCTGAAACCTTCATTGCCTTCTCTCATATGCCACTGAAGAACAGGAAGGCAGTTTTAAATCAACAGCACGACATAAATTTGGGTTGGTCTCAAATACATGAAAGCCTCTTGTTACGAAGCTCTCTCACCTCCTGCTTTGTGTTCATGGCAGCAGATTATTTCACCATATGTTGCTACTTTCTCATGAAAAAACACCCAACAAAGCCAGCAAATACCAAATAATCCAAAACAAACACTAGAGAAAATAACTAAATTTCTCCTTGGTTTAAAAACAAAGTAAAACTCACGGCGGAGTCTTCTCTCCCTTACCAGCAGTGTGACTTGCCCACAGCAATACCCTGGTGCCTTTCCTGGGACACAAGCACATTTTTGGGGCACACCTGCTGTCTTCCCCAGAATAATGCAGGGACACCCTCAATGCCAGACATTGCTCACTAAGTCATGCTCATGATGACCTCTCTGTAAAAATTAAACTGCTTTTCTCTTTAAAAATCTTTTTCAGTCACCCCCCAACTCCTGCAGACATGCTCCACCACATACAGACCCTCTAACCACCTGTTCAATTGGCACAGCTTGCAACACCAGGAGGCACAAGAAAGCAATAGCAAATAATATTACCAAAAGAGAGCTTCATCCTTTCTCCATTCCTCCCATTTTTGAGCTTTTCTGTTACTACCATTCTGATAAAACATAAAATATGAGAAGACTAATTTATCTGTGAGCTTAAGGCATACATAGGTTTCTTATATAGTAGAGCCAGGGGTTTCTAACAACTAGCTCCACCAGAAAAGCAGCTACTTGTGAGACAAAAGCTAATTTTGCTCCACCAGAATTTACTTGTGAGGCAGATGTTTATTTTGTAATGTGTATTACTAGATGAAAAAAAAAATCCTCTTGAGTCCGGGAAAATATAGATGAGGCCAAAAGTCCCACACTAAAGACTCCCACCAGGCTGTTTCCAAACTGTTGGTGCAGCTTGAAGCAGAGACAAAAACCAAAAAAACCAGATTTTATATGAAGAGATATAACTGCTAACTTTATGGCAGCAGATGGGAGAGAGTCAGAGTGCTCTTTACACAAGCCTTATGATGATCATTAAGCACTACCTCAACTCCTCTGCTATAAACTCAGCAGACCAGGGACTGGTTTGTGTACAATGGAACTTTAGCCCTGATGAGGTTTTCAGAATAGCTGTAGACTGTCAATAGAAAGTATATCACACAAATCATTTTCCACTGGAGAAACTGAGACACAGCAAAACTTACTGAAGGTTGCACTGCAACACAGCAGATGGATCAGGAGTTCTGGTAGAATTACCCCTGTTCCAGAGATTCCAAATGGATTGGGGTCTCCATTCCCAAATGTCCCTCTGTAATGACAGAGCTGGCTTTGGAAATCCAGCTCAGTCAGCAACAATAAGCTGTGTTTTCATCATCACAGACAACTGTTCACCTTTCAGTTTTGTCTTTACATACTGTTAGCTTTGTACTGGAAAAAGGACAGGGCAGAGAAAGCGAGAAATAACATTTGAAGATGTAAAAACCAAAACTTGTATATTTTTTTTCTTTTTGTGGCTACTGCTTTGAATATATGATTCCCTGGGCAGAGCACAGAACATGATTTCTCAAGTCAAGTTCAGTTCCTACAATACACCAGGAATTCCAGTGTATCAGCATAGTACCCAAAAACATGTGCCACCTTCCAAAAGCAACCAGGAAAATAGCCTTTCCACCTCCACACTAAGCTCTTCCATCCCACTGACTCTGCAAGGAAGACCCCAATTACAGCATTACAGCTCCAAAGCTGCAGAGAGGCAGAAGCTGGCAGAAGCAGAATTCAGCAGGGCAGAGAGAGGTAGAATAGAAACATGCAAAAAATGCTGTATCTTTTTTTATGAGGTGAATTCTTTGTAAGACAGAATAATACACAGCTCCATGCATATCACAATGCTGTATATATGAGAATTGATCTTCATTCTACTCCTGTGCAACAAATTCATGCTGAACACTTCACTTAGATTCTAATTATAGTCAATTTTGATGGAGAAACCTGAGAATTCCAAGTTACTGCCTTCCCAAATAAATCACTTCCTCTTGCTTTTCAATCCCACTGAATAAAACAGAAACATAAAAACTATTTTGGATTTAAAGATTCACTATCTTAACATGTATTAGACACAAAGTTGTTTTTACAGGCGAAAATAATGTAAAGAGGAACCTCAGGCGCCCACATATTACTTCTGTGAATTTCCAAGCAATGTATTGTTTCTGAGGTACAATTTGTAGTATAAACACCAGGGTAATGGTAAGAAAATCAAGATGATGTTGATTTATGCAAAAGCTTGGCAAGGTTCTACTTTTACTACTCTCTATCTCTAAAGCATCAACATGGAAAACACTTCTCTTCTCTGGTTGGACTCATTCATCTCTCCAACTTAATTTTTACTTTTGAACTTTATTCTTTAAAGAGCTGTAGCTTCAGTTTCCCAGTTACCAGCTTAAAGATGAAAATCACAGGACAGCTGGATGATTCTGTAGAATAAGAATGAAACCAGAATTGAAGCTAGGCTGCCACACCTGCAGTGCCCAGCTGAGGGGCACTAGGGAGAAGAACCCCCTTTGCTGGGCACTTCTGAATCACAGCAGTGTTTTGATAACAATGATTCCATTCAAGCCTCTAGCGAAGTTCCCAAACAAGCCCCCATTTGTTACACGGGTGAGCTCAAAAAAACAAATTAAAAAAAAAAAAAAAAAAGGAGGCTTGTATCAGATTGCTGCTCAAGAATCTGTCAGCTCTGATCTCTTTAACAAGGCTTCACAGCCAGAGGGCATGCCAGCTGGCACGGGATGCATTTCTTTCTTTGGGGACTGCATCAGCTGGTTTAGGTACAAATGAAAAGAGAAAAAAAAACAACAAACAAGTACACCGAACAAAATTTATATTAAAAGGCAAGAGAACTGTCAGAAACCAGTCATACATGAAAAGCTGAGAAATATCTATACTGGAGAAAGAAAAGGAAAAGAAAAAAAAGGATTACAGCGAAAATTATTCTCTCTTAAAGGAAAATAAAATACTTGTGTCCTCTTTTAACATTGAACTCCTGGGAATTTAACACCACCAAAAAAAAAAAAAAAAAAAAAAATTAAAAAAAATCGAGGTCCACTCTGAACTCCAGAACTGCCTCCGTGCAAATTGTGGGAGGTGGCAGTCAGAATGCACAGCAAGAATGAAGTGTTCTGAGGTCCAAGGACACCGGCTCAGCAGGCACCCACACCCATCCTGCTAGAAAAGCATCTCTAGATCAGAGAGCATCAGCTGTAAGGACAGCGATCCCACAGATCACCAGCATTAAGACAAAGGCTTCATCAAACGGAGGTGTTCTGTTTCCTAATGATACATACAGTGTTAATGTGAAACATACACTGCTTTGTGAATTATCAGCTGCTAAGCCACATGACAACTGTGATATGAAAGCAAGATAACAACCCCAGCCCCGTGGTTTTAATCTGATCTCCAGATATTTCCAGTGCTTGGAAATGATTGTGGGAGATCAGAACAAACGCTCAGGACCAGCACTTACCCAAAACCATTTTGGTAAGTGGTTTTGACCAGAATATAAGTATTTTGGGCTTCTGGTACAGTCATGCCAAGGCTCATGGCAGATACCAGGTATCATCTGACACCTTTATCAAGAACTGTCAATGCATTCCCAGCTGAGCTACAGAAGGTCTTACCACCCAAACCCCAGTGTGACCAGTACATTTCCCCAGCCCTTTTCACTGTTCATAATATCATCTCTCCATCTGGAATGAACAGCAGCAAGATCTTGCCTTTGTCCACAATAGCTCTATTTCAGAGGCCTTCCTTCTGCACTTCCTGTGAGATGGTTGTTGCCTTGGGCCCCAGGGGGACTGCAGTAATTGAGTTACACAGTAATCAGAGAAGGAATCTGATTGATTTTTCAACCCATTCCACTTTAATGCTGTCATCAAGACACAAAATTCCTCATTAGTCTGCTCCATTCTGAGACACCACAGTCCCTCTCTTTGTCTGTGGTGGTATCTATATGCCAGGCCTCCAGGTACAGCCCCTCTCTCACAAAAATGGGGAGCCTGGTAAGTAGTGTCAACAAAACACAACAAGCCACACAGCAAAAGAATTAGTAGAAAGCTCAGGAGAATGAATGCTGCTTGTATTTCACATATTGGGGGTCAAAATATTGAGGAAATTACAGCCACATTGCAATGAAATTGCCATGCTCATTTTTGGGCTCTGGCCATGTGTTTCAGCTAACATCCACTGCCAGTTGAATCCTGCCATGAGAGACTGCCTAAGGAATACAAAATTCAGATCAAAGACACAGAAACACTAATGGTGCCCATGCTGCTCTGACAGACAGGGCTGCAGCCTCCAGCCAGCTCTGTGTTTTGCTTGGGCAAGTCCCCATGCAGGAAAAAGCCTCCCAGTACAGACCTGTGCTGAGCCAGAAAGCTGCCAGAAAGCAGGCTTGAAATATGCCAGTCTGGTATAAGAGAAAAAGATCTGTGTGATTAAGCAATTATTTTAATTCTTTTATTATCACCCCTAGACAGGTATGTAACTCCACACCTTCTGCAAGAGCAACAAACTGCTGTCCATGCTGAACAGATCTGCATGCACTCCTCTCATCCCAGCCTGCTGGAAACCCAACTGCTTCAGTGAATTTCCCCCTTGTGCCAGTGCAATGAAGTCTGAAGCCAACATGAAGACAGAGATCTTGGAGAGGCTTCACAGAGGGCTGCACAGGGATCCCATGACTCCTGCAGGGTTCTTTGTGTTTGGATACATGATGGATACCTTTGTTTGCTGCAGATCTTGGTTCTCTTGCTCTTTTATATTACAAAAAAATAAACAATAGGTTTATCCTTTCTCATGCCAGTGACAGAGGCATGGCCCAGCATTGCCTGTTAGCAACATACACCAATCCTTTCCCCAGAAAACAGAAAGGTCCTCCTCATAAGAGCTTCCAGGAAATCTGGTTTTCAGCTCCCTGCCTTCTCCCCATCATAATACACTCACTGCTTAGGGTCATTACAACTGACCTGACTCATTTTCCAAAGCAAAGGAATTTCAGACTTTTACACTGAGGTACTCCCTCAAGTTATGTGCCAGAACCACAAGCCCCAACAAGTTTCACAGCCTCAGCATAGGATAAATTCAGGAAGGGAAAACAGTTTGTTGTCTTGTATTTTCAGCCTGCTTAAAGAGTGGATCTGCAAATAAGGCACCTGAAGAATTGTTAAAAAACCAAACAAATAAAATTTCAGCCTTCAGCAGTCACTGATGCTGTTTAATAAAAATAATAGGTAGCTTGGCAGCTGCACACCTCTGCTGCAATAAAAAGGAAAGACTACAGGTATTGTAGCAGTGGAAGTGCTCACACAAGTCAGAGCTTTCCAGCAGCTAAGGAGATGTAACAGCTCTGAGGATGCACAGGTCTCTGTAATGCAAGTGCTCATAGGAGAGAAAGGAGACATTTTCTTCAGAGATAACTGAAGGGACATAGCCATTGCTTTATTTCATGTGGTTCTGAGCTTTTAAAATCTAGGGATCAGGCCAGCACAAGAACAGCAGTTTCATTCTGGCCGTACCTCTCCTTCTGTTCCGTGCCTTTCCTGACACATTGCTGTGCCTGCTCTGACTTTAACCCTTTTCCCACAGCAGGGGATAATGAGACAGCAGCTCCTCTCTGCACCACGTGGAGCTGTGGGACAGAGAGCCAGACTGTGCAGGCTAAAGCCTTGCAACACCAAGGCAGTCCAGGCTGCTCTACAATCCCCCCCAGGTGGCAAGTGAATTCTTCAGTCACCCCAAAAGGAGGGAATACACCATCCTCAGCCTCCTCCTTTCATCGGGAACCAACACATACACTCTATCGTGGCAGAACATCTCCAACTCAACTGTGGGAACAGGAAATAGATGCAGTTCCTTCCGCATTAGATATGGACAAGAATCTCATTTCCATTCTCTCATGCTCCCTGCTTATCACAGTTCAGATCAACTATTCTACTGCAGAAAGCAAAACGTTTTCTCTGGTGATTTCTCCTAAGTAACTTAATCAAGTGGGGAAATACAGTCACACTGTGGCAAAACCAAGAAAATTCAGTGTCAGTCAGAGTTAAGTGTCTTAATATAGAAATGTTATGTTATGAAAGTTTATCTGTAATTGTTACGAAAGCGTCCCAACCATTCTTCCTATGAGAACTTAAAAAATTTCACCTTAATTAACAAAAGGCTGATCTTCTATATTCAGTTGCTTTCTCCTTCCACATAATACACAGGAGATAATATTTTACAATCAGTTTTATCTAGGAACATATGACAATAGGGAACAGGTTTAATACCATTACACTGAAAATTTGTCTAAACTGACACCAGACGAAAACTGTAAGTACACTCCACCAAATCTTAAAAGCTCAGCAAAGCTCTTGAGCTCACCTTTCTGGTGTATCTGCACTAAAATTTAGGGTCAGAATCTGCTAGGCTTGTAAAAGAACATGTTCCCCAGCTGTGTAGAGCAGCTCCCTCCTACCTGCCTTCAACTGAGATGTTCTACTCACCCAGACTCACCCAGTGTAACTTTCATGGTGTATCTACCAGCCTTTGCAGTACCTAATTATCCAGTTTTCTATTACCTTGGTGTGATTGAAGTAAGTCTGTCTCCTGGACTCAGAAAAAAAAACATTCACATTTTTGCTGGTTTGGCTATTGCAAGACAGCTTTTAACACAATGCAAACTCCAGTTTAAAAAAAAAAGAAAAAACAAAAACAAAAAACCCACACAAACAAACAATAACAACAACAATACAGGGGCATGGAGAGAGAGAGAGGGACAAAAGTGATATAAGCAGGGTACAAATCTGTCCAGGCAAAAAGGGTAAAAACAAGCAATGGGAAGTAAAATGAGTGGAAAAGGCATGAATACAGGTCTTCGGAGATTACACAGGCTGGGTGAGACAAAACTGTTTGGAGGCCTGGTTTTTACGAGACAGGAGCAAATCCAAAGTTCTCTACTGCCCTCTCCAAGCCTTCATGGCCATCTGTGCAATGAAAAGTCATCATCTGCTTTTTCTCAAGCATCCTGGCAGAAATAGATCTCAGTGGGGGCACAGCACCCACCAACAGCCTCTGAATGCCCTGAGCAGCCTCCACCTCCTAAGCTGTGAGCTGCACCTGAGCTCAGGCCAGACCCAAACCATGCCACAGGTATGCTCTGCCTTGCTGACCTGACCACTGGGCACTCACCTGGTGATTGGACTCCAGGCTGAACCTGGTACCCATCACTGCCTGCCTCTGCAGCTGTGCTCTTTGGGTGCTGCTGCTGAGGATGCTGCCTGTGCCAGCAGAGGGTGGATGGAGGTCCCCTCCCTGCATGGTGGGGTGAGGCAGCTCCAGCCTCCTGTGGTCCTTATGGCCTTGATGGACCCCACAGCAGCTCCACACACGGTTACTTTTCCACACCACAGACAAAGGATGTGTAAGTGACAGGAGAACAGAGACTGCTAGAGAAACGGGGTGATAAAAAGCTGTGACTATTGTTAGACTTCCCTGTTTTCATGTGGGTGGAATTATTTAATTTTCTCTCAAACCATCTGTGTTTGCAATTGTTACAAAATCCCAGGCAATGTGCATTTATTTCCACACGTTACATGTACTATGCCACGCTTGCCACACAAACAACAATAATTTCAACCCTGTACCTTCTGCTTCCCCTTGTTTCTACCTTGTTTTTAGATAATCAACTCACAGAAACTAAACTCTTCTGCAAATACATACATCTCAAATATATTAATTTTAAACTGTACTGTAATTACATGCCACTAGTGTTTAGTCTTTCTCCCATTTTCGAGACTTAATTACTAGAGTAGGTGCTATATTCTTACATTTTTAATTAGTCGACTGTTTACAAGTAGGATTTTTTCTGCTATGAAGCACTGCACCTTTAAAATATTCATTCACGCAGAATTAAGTCCAGGACCTCATTAACATCCTAATTAAGAGTACCCAGGACAACTCAGGAAAAAAAAGCTGCCGTACTTGCAATGAAATCTACCCCCTGATAAAACTGAAGTTTTGTCAAGAAAGCTCAAGAGTTTTGAGCAAAATACAGATCTCCATTTTGGACTGCAGCTGAAGTAAAACTAATCTGAGTATTGAAAACTGCAAGGTGACCAATTATAAGTTTTGGAGACTAACTCTGCTATCTTGGGGACTCTTCCCCCAAATTTACAGGTAGTAGTAAAATGCCCAATTAAATGCAATCAATTACTGAAAACTGAATTAATTTTTTATTATTAACATGGAAACTGTTCATATGTTGAAGCACAAAGTTTTTTTTCATGAAGAAATTCAATATTAAATTCACTTATAGTTTTTGATAATGAAAAAACATGTCAAAATAATGGAGTTAGTCTGTGCCATTTTGCAAGCTTTTGTAAGTATTTACAGGGTAAAACTATTGTGAAACTATTTCTGTTTCCCATGCAGCAGTAAGAGACAAGGACAAATGATATGAGAAATGTAACTTAAGAAAAAAGAAGCGTTCAGAATACTGTTGATCATGAAACTTAGTCTAACACAACATTAATGTTTTCAGGGATTCTTTGGCTTACTTAATAAATCTTCAGCTTAGTTCAAATAAGTGAACTGAAAACAGGAAATCCCAATTTTTATTTTTTTTTTAAATCAGTGATCCAATTGCCTTATCTCAGTTGGAATAGGAAGAAGAGAATTTCCAGAAAAGAAAAATTCTCTCCAAGTAGAAATGTGCATCTGCCTGTCTGGTGAGGTCTTCAGTAGCACAGAGAGCACATTTATTTTGGTCTAGCCTGGTACGGGGTTTTCAGTCTGTAAAATGCATTGCAAAAAACATAGTAACTTGATTCCCCCACTTGCATACAACAACATAATCACTTACCAACACGTATTTCTACTAATATGGCGAGCCTTGTGCTTGTTTTTGTGGAAGGACTTGTTTCACAAAGAAAGAGACACAAAATGGTTTAGAACCAGTAAGCAGATCCATGTAGTGCCTGCCTCTGTGAACTTGTCCATGCTGGGGAACATCAGCCATGGCAGCACAGTTACCAGTGTAGTGTGCAATGACAGGAGAGCTGCTGAGCGCCACCAGATCTGCCCACAGCCCTAGGGTCTCTACTTTCATTTATTCAGGTTCAGCACAGCTGAACTTTGCCTATACAGACAGGCTAGCTGATGGCACTTGCTGTAATACAGACACTAATTTTCCACAATCTAGCAACTACTTTATAATAAAACATGGCTGGTCTTTAACAGCACACAGAAAACAGTGAACTATGTGAAAAATTCTGCACTCAAAATGAGAAGGGGAATTTATTACTAATCATTATACGAAGATCTAATGCAAACAGTGCTCAACAAAACAGTGGCAAATACACTCCTCTATCTTGCCCTATGTACTGTCTCACATTAAGAAACATGACCCAGAACAGCAGATATAAGAAAGGAATGCTACAAAAGAGACAATTAGTCAAGTAAACAACTTGGGAATGATTGCTGGAAGAAATGGGTTCACAAGAGCAGAGAAAGGGAGGGAGGATTTGGCAGCAGAGACTGGGAGACTGTTCCAGGAATAGGAGGCAGCATGAAACAAAATGCAAAGCAGAGAGTAGGAGGAAGAGATAAATGGGGGAGTACACAGCAAGTCAGAGGGGAGTAAGAGAAAATGACAGCTCACATTGCTTAAGGAGGCAGAAACGTAGTGCCTAAAGACAGAATTTTCCTAAGACATTAGGTCTAGCTTGCCTACATTTAAAAAACATAGGTTCTTTAATAGCCAAAAAAAGCATGGTCTAAAAGGCTTAGCAACTCATCTTCAATGATGAATTCCACCAGGAACAGACCAGTATGCTTACAGCTTATGTCTGTAATGCTGACAGAGAAGGGCTCAAACACTCTGTACCTCTGAAATTCACAATGTCAGGCAATAGTCCAGACACACTGCAACATTATTGCATCCCTATCCTGACTAAAAGCACTACTGGGTTGAAGAATCTAACAACACTTGCTGTACTCACTGCATTCATCCCTTTCCTTTGTCCAGAGCAAAGTGCTCTGGAGCAATGGAAGGCAAGAGCTACATTAAAGTAGTTAAGTTGCCTCAACTACATTCCTACTACAGTGCTTTCTGCCCTTTCAAATATGAACTGTGTCCTACACAGAGACAAAAGTGGTATTAGCTAGCTGACAGTTTAGATTAGCTACATCAAAGAATAATCCCAAGAAACATTATAAATGCTGAGATTTCATCATTAATGTTGAAATCTCAAGTTCAAATGTGCAAACTGATCTCAGTGAAGTAGCAGATACTTCATAGTTTTCAGATCACTTAACACTGTATCTTGTGCACGGATGTGATGCGAGAGAAACAACTGCATTTAGCATTCAGGTAATTCAAACTGGACTTTGCAGCAACGCTATAACTAAATAAATAGTGTTTTCTCATAGCCTCAGATTAGACTTAACAGTATACTTCCACACACAATGTTTTCCTCCTTTTTCTACTCAACAGTGCTACAAATGAGAGAGCAAAGGCAGCCTGGATCCCAACTCTGAAGTTTCCTACCTTCTTCATTGCAGGCAAAACACAAGAATTAAATAATTTTAGCAAGACAGTAACTTTGAAGAGCTATATTACTAAAAATATATAATGATAAACATATTTTAAATTTTTAGACCTTTTTAGCAGTTAAATTTAATTTTAAGTCTAATGATTTGGTCTACTTAACTCTCACATAACTAATTTGGTAGCTGAAATACAATGATTACAGTTTTTAGGAAGACATGCTGTTTTCTTATACAACAAAGAACTGAAGCCTGTAAAATTCAGTCTTCATTACGAATTTGAGTTAGTGTTTCTGCAGTAATTTGAAATGCTTTGACTTTGTTCCCACTCTCCTGTGACGTGCTAAGTGACTTGCAGAATATCTGTGACTTCAAGCGTTAACAGAAAGCACATTTGGAATACCTATACATTGCTATAGGTACCTGCTTGGTAGCTATAGCAAGAATCCTGCCCAGTGGTTTCATGCTTATTTTTGCCCATATTCCCCATTGTCTGCCTGTATTTTTCCAGCCAATTTAGTTGACACGACCAGGCAGCATCGTGAGGCAGCTGCCTGCCACTGGATGCAACCCAGCCTCGTCTCTGCTTGCCAGGTGCTGGCCCTGCTGCCTGACCTCCCTCTCAGCTGAGAGGGGCATGGACAAGTGTGCAAATTCAGCAGTATCACCTCGCCCCACCCAGGAGAGCAGACCTGAACATCGTCCTCTTCCTCAGCCACACGAGGTGGCAGTTTGACAGATGCATTGGCCATTTCAGCCTCAGGAAACCCAGGGAGGCAGCCCTTGTGTCTGGTGTCCCTGTGCCCCGTCAGGCTGGCCCCAGGCAGCAGTGCCACAGGGTGTGTGTAAGGCTTATCAAGTTTTCTGCTACCCTCACTCAGCTCCTCCAGAGTTAAGACAGGGTGACTGTTTTCTAACTAATTCCTGCACACATAAACTGAGGACCCAATTTTGTCCTCTCACCCAAATGCCAGTTTCCCAAAGCATTCAGAGAGGATGACTCCACAGATTAGCTAGGTGGGGATTCTGTGTTCAGGAGCTGTTCAGTGCACTTTTCAGTTTCCATCTTTCTGTTCTTGCAGGGTTAGGAGAACAAAAGGACAAGCAGCATTACCACAGGAGATGAGACAGGGTGGGACATTAAAATCTTAAACTTCCTCTTTGTGCACTGGTCCACAGCAGCAGAAGTGGGTTCAAAGAATCTTTGAGACAGTGAGAGCTCTTCATGTACTCTCTGGGAGGGAGTCAGACATCATCCTAAAAGCTAGGGAATTCAAGGGTAA
This sequence comes from Cinclus cinclus, assembly GCF_963662255.1. Classification (NCBI taxonomy): domain Eukaryota; kingdom Metazoa; phylum Chordata; class Aves; order Passeriformes; family Cinclidae; genus Cinclus; species Cinclus cinclus. The sequence goes on from NC_085052.1 coordinate 20,641,064, forward strand.
GGCTGACTTCAGTCCTTTACTCCACTTTTACCTTGATGTGGTTTCACATTTCCAGAACTTCATCCAGAAAATGGGAATCACATTACACAAAGATGCTGAGCATCAATGCCTCTACAGCACTTTGTGAATGTATCAGAATGAATTGGTGTCCCGGTGTCACCTGGGTGAAACACAAACTTCAAAACAGTGATAAGGGTGGGATTGCCACCACTTGCTGCTCTACTGCAAACACTCCAGAGAACCAGATCTGAGACAGACAGGAAGTCAAAAATTCTCCATCAGTTCTCAATTAGCAGAAGGACTGTAACTCAGCTTGGTTTGCTGACAACATACAGGCCACTCCATGGAAGGGGTGAAAATTCTCTTCCACTCCACTGCATCTCCCAGGCTCTCATGTATTTCTTTCCCTTCACTGCTGCTATTTGCACCAAAACGGGAATCACACTCATTCAACAAGAGCCACCTCAGAGGTTAAACTACTGGCAGTGACATTTAATTTATTGAAAAGGGGGAAGACAGTTTATTTTAGGTCAAACTGCTTATATGAAGAATTACCTTGGACTTTGCAAATGCTAAGAATACAAATAAAGAGAAGATATGCAACTCCATTATTTTTATGGGAGAGTTCCACTGCCCTCCACGATGCTAGAAAAGAGTAGTCCACCAACTGATGTAACATCTGCAAGCTGAATCAATGACACAAATGCTTCTAAATCAGAAGTAACACCCTATATTCTACCCCCTGCTCCTTACAGAAATACAAACCAATCTATCAGTGGGAGACACTGGAGGTTTGTGTTATGTGCTCTCCCACATTCCCCATCCCTCACCCCAGGAAGACCCTTTGGCCTTTACACAAATGTATTCTGCGTTTGAATTTTCAGTATAAAAATGATTTACTTATTCTGAAATGAAGTACATAATACAGAGTGGTCACTAAGCACCACAAAAGCTACTAAAGCGGTTACAGTAAAGCAGAGAGAGGGTTTTTCAGGTTTTTTTGGGGTTTTTCAGTTCCAAAAAGGAGGGTCTCTGCATAATCTCAGCTCATATAAGTAGTATGAAAAAGCAAGACTATACTAAGTTCATATGATACCTAATTTCACAGCCTTTTGTTTGGAAGAAGGCATCACACTGAAAGCAGCTTTTCAAATAGCAAGCTACAAAACCAAATTCCTTTGAGGAATACCTTGCATTAAAAATGGCTTCATATTTGCAATGAAATATTCCAGCACCAGTCATTTTCTAAGAACAATGTGTGCTGCCTCTCCACAAGCCCCTGGGCTGGGCTTGCTGACTCTATAGAGAGTTTGTTATTGCCCTAAGGGAGCATTAGATACTGAAGAGCTCATAGTTTTCCTTTCACTTCATGCCCGGACTCATCATAATGTGTGCAAGCAGGCTTAGTCTGCAGACCTTCCTTCTTTACATCTTCCCCCTCCCATTTTCCAGCAACCCAACAACATTTTTTACGAATGAGCACTATCAATTGTCTCTCTTGAAACAAGGTTTTTGAAACCATCACCTTGTTTAGAGTGTTGCAGAGGATAAGACAAAGTTCCCAGCTTTCAAACACAATTGAATGCTTTTACTGCACCGGGTGAATCCATCATGAAGCATCAGAAAACAGGCACCCCACAGAGTGATAACTACTCTAATACCTGCTCCTGTCCAGCTCTGCTCTACAAGTGGCACTTCACCCTGCTGGAAGAAAAATTCAGCAAAGTCCAGGTGTGTGAAAAGAGATACAACAACAGGGACATGTCCATATATACCCAAGTGGTAACGCCAGACTGAACAGGGGCCTTGCAATGAGAGCTTAACTGTGCCTTGAAGCAAAAGTCTGCTGCACTCCTGAAACAATTCTGACACATTGCAGCATTTCACTGTGCCTAACATGGTTCTTCCACGGTGAAGGACAGCAGCAGGGTTAACAACTTTCTGTTATATTTCATCTAAGGTGAACAGTTAATACAGCATTTGAAATGGTTTAGAAAAATAGAGAATGTTTCCATTGAAAGATCATTTGTATTGTTCAGTAACTTCCTTCAAATCATCAAAGCTGAAAAGTCACATGGGAAGCTATCTGACAATTCCAGCAGTGAAGTAAGATCCAAGGTTTTTGGAGTTAGCAGCAAGTCACTCTTAAACAGGATTCTTTGTCTCCCTTTTGGTTAAGCACTCCTATCAAAATATACCTTTTCATTATATCTTTGGGATTCCTGAACTGAACAGCTTATAGAAAGGCCACATCCTAAAACAATATGGAAAAAAATTCACTGCTATTTTAGCTAACCTGAAACATATGACATCACTTAAACAGAGACCATCACCCTTCCTCATTTTATGAGATGAATCTGGGGAGTGAGGGGGAATGGCAAAGAAGGTAAGTGAAAACTGTGTCTCTTCTTCCATACAGGCACATTCCAGAGGGCCGGTTTTACATAGCCAGAGCTACATCTACACTGTTGCTTATGATGCAGGCTAACTACCTAGCTTATATTTGTTACTTTAAGATGAAAAACCAAAGGCCATTAAGAAAAGAGGCCTTGTAAAAAGTCTCAAGTCTATGCTCCAGGCCATGCTCTTGCTTTCTATATCTGCAGTGTCTGGCCAAATTTCAGAAGCATCTGCACTAGCGACATGAACGTGACTGGTTAATAAAAGAATATTTTCAAAGACTGAAATTCTATTTAATGTGCCTTGACCAGGAGAATGGCATCTACAAGTCAGCTTGAGGATCAAGAAGTTTCTTAATGACCAGAAAAACCCCTCAATGTTCTGAGTGAATCTTTTTTCCCAGGAAGCTAAAAAAATGGAAATCAAACACACTGTTAACCCAAAGGATCATCATTTAGTAGTCTGTGCTGAAAGGAAAAAGAATATATCTAAAATCATCTTGCTAAATACTAACTAAGCAGAACTAGCTTTGCTCTTGAGATGCAAACAAGAATTTAGATTGCTGTGTGACAAAACACTAGCAATTGTGGTTTAGTCCTCAGGAAACTATAAGGCATCATCTGATTTTTAAAATGCTCTCTGTAATGGCTCTGATCTTCACAGTAATTTCATGAATTACCAATATTGCAGATATCACTTCATCTACCAGTCTGGTACCCAAGACATGAAGCGACAATCAAGGTTCAAGGGAGTATCTATTTATAGTGCATCATGAGCAGAGCCTAGGCAAAGGCGTGTGCAGATACAACCACCTCCCCTGTGCTTCTCAAGTGCATTAATGAGCCACCAGTTCATCACAGGCCAGACTTCATCCTCCTCCAGCACATTTCAGAACCTGAATTTAACCCAGCAGCAAGGTTAGATGCAGAGACATTCTGTGGGGAGGGAAAAGGAGAGCAGAAGGAGAAGGAGCTAACGAAGAGCTTAATGAGCAAGGAACTATAGCAGGCATATCAGTATGAGATACAAGCCCTGCCAACTCCACTTAGTGCACTGCCTAATACAGCCACTGAATAGCAGCTCCTCAGTCCTCCTCTCAGAGCATTGTCCTTGCAGATAATGACTGGTTAACAAGCAGTCAAACAGCAAGGCATGGAAGAAAACAGTGTTTTCTTGTAACAACCTACATAGCACTCAGACAAGGAATAGAGGAGATAGGCATAAAGATTCAAACTCCTACCTTTAAAAGTGAAATCCTTACAGGCAGTTACTCTATCCAGAGAGGTCAGACAGTCAGCCACCCAAGGAAAGACGTGGAGCCAAATGGAAAGCAAGAAAGCCTGAGAGATGGTCTTCAGAAAAATCATAGTGAACTGGCCTTCACAAAAATCATACAGTGAGCTGGCCTTTCTGGAGAAGGGCAGCTGGGCTGCATAGTTGGTAGATGGGTAAACCAGTAGCAGGGGCTGCCTTCCCTTTACTCAGTGTTGCCAAAATCTCTTCAAGTCATTTTATGAACCCAAGGGTGTTGTAATTTTAAGCACAGGCAAATGGAAAAATGTAAATAAATTTATGCTATTAAAAAGAGAACATTAGTGCTGAGCATAGCACCATTAAAGAGTAGCTGCTATACCATAATGCAACTACAGGTAGGTGGTGGGCAAAGCACAGTCCCACATAAACAGTCCAAAAGCACAGCTCCCCAAAAACTATCTTGCCTCGCAGCTCCTCTCTGAAAAGCATCCATGTCACACCCTGAAATCTCAGGAACAATGAGAAGCAAGTAAGGAAGACTGTGCAAAGGAAAGCATGCTCCAGTGCTCAGCTTATCATGGCACAGGGCAGATTCGGGATGCTCCATCAGGGTGGGAACAGCTCCATTCCTTCCTCCTCTTACACACTGTGCATCTAATCACGGTAGGGCAGGGCGCTGAACTCCATTTGCACGGCAGACAATGGGATCTGGCAGCAGTTCAAAGGCATTTATAGCGAAGTGACTGAACAAGCTCACTGCTGGCGCAGGCAGGCGAGGATGCAGAGCACCCACTTTCCTCCCTTGCACTACTCAGGCTGCAAAGGCAGGTGCTGCACCATGGGCAGCCGGTTCTCCTTTTGTTCCAGGGGCATGAGGATCAAGGAGGAAACCGAAAAGGTATCACCATCAAGAACAGCAGCACCTAAACCCACATCAGTAAGGTAGAGAGAGGTGGGGAACCAGTGGGGGAAGAGGAGGGAGAGGGAGACAGAGAAGAGAGAGGCTGGCAGGCAGAGGTAGAGCAAGCAGGCAGGCAAAAGGGGAGAGAGAAAAAAGGGAGCCCACAGGCAGCAGTGCCTGGCACCCTGACAGCCTGCTACCAGAGTTCATCTTCTGAAGCTGTCGGGTTTATGGATGCCTCTAGACTGACAAGCTGACAAGATGAGGGAAACTACACTCAGAAAATGTATTCAGCAGCAGCAAATTGCTTCTCTTGCCCTAATGTGGTTTGCAGCTTCACTCAGGGAACTGATCTCATTTGGGGCGGTGCAGGGAGCAAATCAACTATGTATATTCAGACACTATTATTGGAACCTGGAGACTGGAATAAATCTACACAGGGACAAAGAAAAATCACCTTCTTGTGCGCCACTAATAAAAAATTAACATGTTAAAAGAACAAATACATAAATCTCATATTATGCTCTGTCCCTATGTAAGCATTTTTGGTAGCAATGGTTGGGGGTGGGGCAGGAGCTAAGCTCCTGAAAGCCTGGCAGAAAAGGGGCTCTCTAGTTCAAAACCTAACAGGAAACGGTGTCACAGAGAAGCAGAGACAGGCAGGAAAGGAGGCACTTCTGACTACAGCAGCATACTCTGCTCTTCAAAGATGCAATGCCCCAGGTATGCCCAAAGTTGTATCTTTCCCAGTCAGGGTTTGGGAGTAGAGGGTTTTCAGACAGGATGACACACTAGCACACATCTCTAGAGAAGTTCTTTTAACAGGAGCTGACAGTGCACAGCAAGCACTTCTGTAGCAAGGCAGGGAGAGCTTAATGCGATGGAATGTTACAGGGTATTTGAGAGCACTCTGGGAGAGGCCTGAATCTCACAGATTCATCAGGTGCCATCTCTGATAGAAAGTGAAAAACACACCTCCTTAAAATTTTATCCTGACAATTCCAAACTAAAAAGTAAAATCAGAAACAAGGGTCAAGTACCAGGCTCTTGGGTTTACCTACTATGTTTTAACCTGCTTTTGTAGACTGGTCAGCTTTAAGGTCTGCCTCAAAGATATTTCCTACTGTCGCACTGCTTTGACTGAACATAAAAAAATCCCTATAAGCTACGGTAGAAAATGTTTTAAAATGTTTATTAAGAGTAAATTACTTTTATTTTGAATTAACAATAAAACTCATTCTGAATAGGCACACAATTATGCATTCTTTCTGTCCTATAATGGCACAGTGATTTGCTCGGTGGTTTTTAATCCTAGAAGATATATTACAAAAACATTACATTACCTTATATCACAAAAAGAGCACAAATTCTTCATTCATTTATTTAATATGAAAACTGAGAAAAGCACTGAAGTCTTTCAGAAAGAAAAGCACACAGACACAAAGATATTTATTGCTAAGCGGCAAATAAAAGATGAGGTGCTGAGGGATAAGGATTATACACATAAAACTAGAGCTGCTATCCTAATCAATCAATGAAAGTTAAATGGAAGTTGAGCACCTCTGAAAAATGTTTCCACATCTAAGAAAGGAGACAATTCTCTATTTTGTCTCATTAAAAAAAAAAATCTTCTTGCATACATGTCATGCTACAGTGCAGCACTGCAAATCTGCAAGCCTCTTTGTGAGCTGCAGATGGATGATGCTGACAAAAATTTTCATAGAATCGTAACCCAAAACCATTACATTTTTTAGCTTCCAACTCCCATCTATGCCAATAATCAAACCCTTTCCATTCAAGCCACAGTATGTAAACAGCAGATGTAGGAAATCTCTTGATGCTCCACTAATCAGAAAGAGGACAGAAAATTATGACTCCACACAACAAAAGAACCAATTTTTAGAATAACCAAGATTTTAATGATGGGTTTCCACCATACACCTTATACATCTTGCTCCAGTCTCGAGAGTTTTATGGAGATTCAGGCTTACTGGACACTTGCTGATAGTCTTTTCAAATCTATTCATTTAGAAAATACTAGAAAGAAGAATTACTACTGCTCCATACATATGAAGACAATTACATTTTGCTCACTGCCTGAAGTCACGACTTCAGTATATCTCTCAAAGGCTAGATTTCCTCTTCTTCATCCTCCTTAACCAAACCCCCTGCCCTTTCCCATGCCCCACCAACTCTCACAACTATTTCACAGTGTCCTCCAGATCAAAGGCAAGTAGAGGAATAATTCAGCCCAGCTGATGCTAAGCACCATTTAGGAGCAAGTACATGAACTCTGTCCTCATGCTAGCAGGTAGTTATGGTGAGATTCCAGTGGTATTTTTCTAAACAGTTCAGTCCTAATTACCCTGCCATAACACAATAATGTAGCTCTGCACCTGTCAGTTTGTGGTGATTGTTTCCAAAGAGCCCTGGAAATAAAGGGGGAAATGATGGATATTGCCACCAGTTAACAAACAGTGTCTACTTCTGCTCAGTTTAAGGACAGCCTCCCCTTCCCAGGCAGTTTCCCAGCCATTGGGATAACCCCATAGGTCTTGCAATAACATGCCCTGTGCTGGCTGTCATACACAACAAGGCCTATCTGACACTACTGCATGGTCTTTATACTTGCTGCTCAGTGGATTTTAATCACATAGTGACAGCAGAGGCACAACTGCAGAATTATACACCACCAGTATCAGCAGGCTACATCTGAGGGGTCCAAGAAAAGGTTACCAAGAAAACCAAGCCAATCCTCAGAAGTTTTGATTAAAGTTTTGACACTGTAAAGGTGTCAGCATCTTTATTAGGTAATTTTTTTAGATCTTTGAACTAAAACAGATTTTAAAAGTAATTTTTGAGAGAGCAATGCCCAGAAAAATGAAAACAAACTCAAAATATCTAGTCACGATTCAGACAAAAGTCTCTCTTCTGTCACTGGCTGAAGTTGTGCCTGTTGCAGTATTTCTGGACCAGTCAGTATCTTTCCTCTAGTTCTAATACCCATAATCTGGAAAACTCATCTAAAAATCAGAACCAACAACTCAGAGAAAGAAAGGTGTCTTTTAGAGTCCCTACAGCTTAAGAAAGAACCATGTTTTTTAGAAAAACATTAACAGTATTTGCAGTATCTCTTCTTAACCAGGGCTACTGTGTAATGGCATGATTTCTGAGATGTTGGTAAGACCCAAACCTCTCACTGAGTTTTGTATCAGTAGCTTAAAATAGTACGATACATGATACAAAGTAAATATGTTTCTACTAAGTGGCCCTAGTTGGTAAGCAACACAATCATGAAACATTAAATTAAAAAACAGCAAAATCCCACTGTGCAAGGAAATCTGCTAACAGACATATACTGAAATCCCAATTTCATAAAGCAAGACATTTGATAATCCTCTCTGATATCTCTCATTTATTGAGCTATACTACGTTTACTTGAATTTTCATGAAGACTTTAAACAACTGGACAAAACACGTTTTTAATGCCCTGCCATGCTCAAAGGACATGTTTTTCTGTTATGTGCTTTTCAGAACACCTCAGGTTTATGATGTCTTTTACACTGATTACACTTTGAGAAACAGTCAAAGCCTAAATGGTTCTGGCTACCAAGATACAGGAAGACTTGTGTTTGTCTAGTTTACATTCTTTGAATTTTTTTTCTTGGTCAAACCTTATTTGTAAGGCGTCACAGCACAATAAGCACTGGTAGTGCTACCCAGGAACAATTCTTAACCTCCAGACAGAAACACATAACAAATCCAGAATGGTTTATGGTAATGTGCCAAACCAGAATTACTCAGCCAAGTTCCTCAGTCACACACACACTCACACCCTCCCCATCCTCAGTTTACCCTTGTCCCCCAGGGCTCTGTCCACCATCTCACTAACTCAATTTACCAGCTGGAGACAACACACAAGATATAATGTAGCCAGTCCCATAAACCTTGAAATTCTCACTGAAACCAGTGAAGACCAAACACATTTGAAAAAATACCAGCAAAGATAGATTAATATTGAGGTACTTAAATACTGCATTTACTAGCTGAAAAAACAAAAGTTTGTTTCTTTTGAGTTCCTCTATCCTTCCTCACCCAAATATTGATACAGAATATATATCACCTTAGCTCTTTCAAAAAAGATATTTGGGCACAACTCAGATTTTCTAGGAATCACCAAGGGAGAAGGTAAAATTTCTCATGCACTTTAGCAACTGTGGAAGGGATGGAAGATTCAAGGATGCATTTAACTCGGCCAATATCTGCTTGTTAACAGAAGAACAATTTCCTCTCCTGAATTTCCTCTTTAACTAAGGATAACAGAGATCCACGTCAAAGCACAAGGACTATAATTAAACCCAACAAGAGTTATTGCCTTAACAAGCCATGTGAACATTGCCAGAATGGATGCTGGGATTTGGCTGAGAAAGGAGACGGACTCTGCAGACTTGGGTAGGTAGAATCTCTTCAGCTTCAATCAACTCATTTTATCTGCACATATTTTGATAAAGTTCTAGCTAGAATGAATGTTCATGTCATCACTAGTGAAATCTACCCTACCTAAAATTCAATCAAAGACAGCTATGTAATATTATCCTTTTTTTTTTTTTTTTTGTCCTGGCACTGAGACAGAAAATAAGAGTGGTTCTTGAAAAGGTCCTTCTTGCCACTCTGGTTGTAGTTGATGTTGGAATTAAGAAGGGAAACAAAGCAAAACAAACAAACAAACAGTAAAATGTTTGTATCCTAAAAACACACCCCTGTCTCTAACAGCAGGAGACAAGTCAACCACTATCCACCCCATTTGGAATTAAGTGCTTATCCAGGGTGACAACAATTTCTGAAGCCAGAATAAACATGTGAGTGAAAACCCTTTTCTTTCCCTTCAGTGAAACAGAGGCTTTGTTACTGGTACCAGTTATATCATTAAAATTCATGTGAGATGGCAGTACAGGCAGCAAGCAACCTTTCATGTCATTAAGGAATTGAAGGTGTCAGTACCTGAGGGCACCATCAGCCTCTGGTGACACTTGACTGCTCTCAAGTGGACCCTCTGCACCCTGATTTAAGGCTGGGCTGGCCCCCTGCTCTCTGTCTGAACTTTGCTGCAGGTATAATATCTGTCTGCAGCCCTGCCCCTGGCTTCATCTCCTGGACTGACTTAGGCTGTAGGAAGCTCTTCTTCTGGAAAGATCCCTCATGTATACGGTGTAGCTTGTACCCAGTTCTGTCTTTGGCCCTGTCTCCTGGGTGGCCTTTGGACCCATGCTGCTGCTTTGTCTCCAACCCTGTCTTAAACTCCTGGATGGATCCTCATTGCTCCATCCTGCCTGGGAGTGTCAACAAACCCTGTAACTAGAGCCAGCTCTGCCTGCCATGCTCAGACCCTGTGAATTGTGTCTCACCAGTGGTGGCACTGCTGCACTGGGGCCACCCTTGCCTTCTGACTTGCCTCAGCTCCCAGCTCTTGCTGTACCCTCACAAAATGCTGGTGCATAGTGGTTGCAGGAACAGATTTAAAAATCAATGAAAACAATATTCATCTCTTGTAACTGTCAACTGTACAGGTCTTTTCTGGGAATCCCTCCAAGTTGTCCATAATCAAAATCTAAGTTGATTTCTGAAGCATTTATGCATGGCCTTCAGACAGACCTTGGCAGTTTGGTGTGTACCTTGGATCAACAACTTCAATACTAGATACAGGAAATATCATCTGAGATACTAACAGAGTTTTGTAATATATTAAGCACATGAATCATTTTGCGGAAGAAGGTGAAAGAAAGGAAGAATATGCATCTGCATTTATAGAAGAAAACCAAACCATAATGTGCTGCTTTTCATCTTCCATGTTTAGGGAGGGGAAAAGCTCTTCATGTATTGAACACAGCATTCCCCAGCCATGGTATTCATTTAAAATGCATGATGAATGGGGTGAAAAGGGTCAGAGTTAAGCCATTCAATTGACAAACAGATGATACATCCAGAAGGGAGGAACATGCCCCCACAAAGCACCCTAACTCATGCCCTTCTGCTTTGTAATTAATTTTTTTGTCTCTGTTCAGCTGTGCTCACATTTCTTATCTCACAGAACTCCTAAGCCCACCTGGGGACCCAAGTTATATGGAGGAAAGGATACTGAGGTCAGTGGGTGTTGCTGTGCAGGTTGCTGGTCTTACATGGTCTTTATGCTTCATAGTGCCTATAATTCCAGAGAGTTAATTCATTTCTGTATTCATCTTTAATGCTCGACAGGCTCATCTTCAGCAACAGCCAATCCATAAAAATGACGTGATTTCTAACTGGCAAAAATCCACCATGGATGTGCCAGTTCTCAAACTTCAGACCAATGAGCTAATTAAAATGTTTAAAACTAAATCCTGCCCAAGCACTAGAATTCACCCCTATTGCATAAATGTGGCACAGTGTCATGAAGACACACCATTTAAATAAACTAGCACACCTCTGGAGATGTGTTGATGACAGGACCTCATTGATAATACTAGATCAATTCCACAAGTTTCAGAGGACCTGGTTTACTGTAACCTGCTCCAGACATGGAGATGAAGAACTAGTGATTGCAAAGGAATACCTGGAAGACAAATCCTTATTACAACCAACTAACAAAACAGACATAGTTAGGAACCAGAAAAAGTTAAAATAGAACAGAAGAGAAAATAAGTTCTCCTCTATTTCTGCTACAACTGAACAGAGTTGAGATATCTCAAAGGAAAATGAAGACTTTTGGGAAAATAAAGATTTTTTGAAAAGCAAGCTACATGCATTTTGGGACTCACTTTCTGTAATTTAACTGTGGGATATCGCTGGCGTAGGCAGGAAACAATAAGACATCAGTTTTAAGCAATAAGTAAGTATTGCTAAGGATATACTAATCATGTATTAGCACAAGGAAAGTCTAAATTCCACTGTTAAATTAATAATAACTTAAATTTTCCAATAACTCTGCTTTCATGTAGAGTGAAATGGATTCTGCATGGATTATCTGGCTGTATATTCTAACTGCATGGTCCCCTTTCCATCTATAATTTTTACATTTTTGCTGTCTTTCCCCATTTTCTACCCTTTGTGTCAATGAAATCAGTGGTGCAGTAGCAATTTACTGTGTCTGTACCTGAAGTCAAACATTGCTCTCCCTTTGCTCTTCTAGCCATGATGTCACAGGCACACTGACACTAGCAGAACACATGAAGCGTTCCATTAATACTTTGACTCTTTCACTTATTAAAATATTTATCAATTTCACATGTGAAAATGACACCAAATGTCTCTGGAAGTACACCAGTATTCAAGCTGAATAGAATGCTAATGTGGTCACTATACTCATTCTACTCCATCTCAAATTTTTGTGTAATTTATTCTTTTTAAAATCTTGAGTTCACAGAATTAGCTGCAGCTGCTTCTACCACTTTACTCTTCACAAGAATGTACTGCAAGTATAAAAACATGTATCACAAATTTCAAGTTATTTCTGTTCCTTTACTAGTCTCTCTGCAAATGTCACCTGCAAAGCTGATAAAAAGTTTACAGAAGACAAGATTTAGTATTCGAATCACACTGGAATGCGCTATGATAACAGGGCCACACCAGCTTCATAGGTCATAGCTCTCTTTCAAAATCCTTTTATCTAACCAAGGTCTAAGGACTCTTGTCTACGTGTCTCTAGAAAACTCAGGGTTAGGGTTAGGGTTGTGAAAAAGCACAAAGCTGCAGTGAGTGGCTGCCAAAAGAAAGCGTGAGCTGCACGGAAATCAGCCCTAGAAGAAATCTTCCATTTGGGCAACAGTATCAGAGGCTTTGCAGAAAATTAGGGTAAAGTTCAGCTTCTGGTTGACAAACAAAGGGATTTAGAACTGTAGCATGTGTAGGGCTCAAAGAGCCCAAAGTCCTTGTTTCAGCATTTCCAGCTTTCCTCACCATCTCAGCTACTGTACACTGGAACCCAGCACTAAGCACCAGCTCCTGCAGTCTCCTTCCTATAATCCCAGGCTATTGCCTAAGTCACGAGCTGTTCCATCCTCCCTTCTCTGCCCTCTGATTTTCTGCACAGTTGGAGCTGTAGCAGTCTACTTATATAAAGCAACCTGAGAAATCCATACATCACTCTTTAAGGCATGAAAAAGTATTTCAACCCGATTTGTTCAGCACACATACAGAACTAAGTCGTCTCTGTTCTTTCCAAGAAAAAAAATTAAAAACCTTCCACTGGACCACATCATCCCTCTTTATACTTCACTGATTGTATGAACTTCCACTCCTAAAACAGGACTAACACTTCTGTGAGCAAATTAGCACCTGGAAATTATAAATATCACAGAAGGCTGAATCTCTGAAAGTTTTCCATTAGAGATCTTGGCAGAACTGTGTTTTCTTTTTTTGCTACATTAGAGTGCAGTATTCAAACATATACAGATTAAATAAACTCCACAAGAATAACCTTCCCTCACTATTCAACCAGACAGAAATGAGGAGCAAAAAAGTAGGACTCCTTTCCTTCAGCACAGAATTCTGACCAATCCCATATTTCTATTTTTAATTTTTAATTATATTTATGATATTTCCAGTGGTTATAAGTCATGAATGCAGTTCCAGTATGCTGGGAGCAACATAAATAGTTATTCCCAAAGGGATCTTACAGCTCTTATGCACAGGTCAGAGATTCTGTGAAACGCAAAATCTGAAACTTTAAAAGCTTTTTAGCCCACATCCTTCCCATTTCTTTTCAAAGGCAGAGTTAATGGATAATGAACAACATTGCCCTAAATTTTGCCTAGAAGGTACAGAAGTAGTAACTCCATCTAAATGAAGTAACATTTAGCATTAAACAACCACCCAGTCTTTTTACAGTATTGCAGTCCCAGAACTGCATCAGAAATTCCTTCCTAATCTAAATTAACTCATCTGCCACTTTATGCTGACAAGCCTACAGCTGAAGACCAGAGATATGAAATTGTTTCCTCTGAAACTCTTTATAAAGGGATGAAGGATAAGTGCAACTTCACACTGCAGAAAAAAAATCTAGCCACCTCCTCCACCAAACACCGTGCCTCTTTTCTGATCTGCTCAGAAGGACTTGAGGTCTTCCCCTCACCAAATCTGGAAATGTCAGTCCATAAAAATGCAAAAGATTGTGCACCTACCTTTGATCACAGTCTGGTGAAGGAAAATATTCATCAGTTGCTTCAGTCAGGAACAAGGTTCTGTTTTAAAATAAATAAAAAAGAGAACAAGACTTAAAAGAATGCTTCCCTCTCTCTCTTCCCTAACATTAGCCTTCAGCAGTGTTGGTAAACATTTACTTAGCAGAGCACCTTCGCTCTCCACAACCAAGGTAATGATTACCTGACACTGAACAGGGCACGAGGACGGACTGAGGCCATGACAACACCGTGCTGGCAATGACTAGACGGGGCCACAAGGCAGCAAGCTCAACTGTGCAAGAGTGAGAAAGAGTGGGGCAAAATGAGAAATGACAAATGCGGGGGGGAATCCCCCCAGTCAACAAAGCAGGAACCTGGATTCAGAACCACAGAGGAAAAAGAAAGTTCACAGAAAAAACAAATTCAGTGCAAGCTGAGAGAACTGGAAATGCCAGCACAATCCAAACAGGATTTCTGACACTTGTTCATTAAATATTGTTGTCTTTGAAACAACCAACAAAGCAAACTATAAGATGTTACCTTCTTTTGTCTTGGCCACAGCTAAATTACTTCAGTAAATCTCCAACGGTGTGACCAAGTCCGTGTAGTCTATTCCCCAAAGCCTTTACAATTAAGCATACTGTGAAACAAAAACAAGCCACCCCGAGGAGGGAGTCACAGCCTCCTCCACGCCCCTGCCTGGCTGGCGATCACACACGCATGGAAGCGCTTTGTGAAGCCAGCCGGAGGCCAGGAAAGGTGTGTGCACACACCGAGACAGGCACAGAGCAGCTCGCCAGGGACGGCGTCTCAAGAGCCACCAACAGCCCGGGGGAGGGCACAGACTAGACTGCTGTAATTTCACTGTACCTGCTGGACAGCCTCTCAAGTCAGCTCTTTCACATCACCGGTGTCACAGATATGCAGGTACCTCTGCAACCTTCCAGTTCACACAGACCATGATTCAGCAAAAATTCTGACCTTTGAGCTTCCAATAATCTTTAATACCTCTACAGCCAATTACTAAACAAGAACCACATTTGCTCTGCCTGTAAATACAATGAAGCACTGCCTTCCTAACATAATTACAAGAACGAAAGTTTCTCCTTTTTCCTGTTTAGATAAAGAGCAGTTTAGTAAAAAAAAAAAAAAAAAAAAAAAAAGAAACAAAAAACACCTATAATTCTGCAGGACACAGTTTTACTCTTTCCTTTTGACCCATAATTCTTATCTCCCTTCACTAAATAGTTTGAGAAGGCAGAATAAGAAGCCCTGCATGCCTGGCCTCTGCAGATCCCAAAACACCAGGGTAAACATCAGAACAGCCAGATGCAACCACAAAACAACTAAACTACAGAAGATGTGAATGTTTGATTTCACTGTAAAAATAACAGACAACAAAATAAATGTTTGTTAGTTTGTTTTTTTCACAGAACAATCCAATGAGAATCACAGAGAAAAGCAGTCAAATTAGGAAGTTAATTATTAGCAGAATTTATAAAATTCTACCATCATGGTTAAGACCCACACAAGCTGATACACCAACATCTAACTACTAGCATTTTATAGAGCTTTCCCATAGGGGTTGGCTCTCCATTTCACTGCAAAAATATCTTGCGCTCTCTGATGTAAACTATTACCAAAGTGCTGGATTGGAACAAGGCAGAGTATCACTTTGACCTAGTCGATTTTACTTTCCAGAATACAGAAAACTTGAAAAAACCCAAAAGGATTAACAGACATCAACTGCAGGGGAGATAGAGAGGAGCACAAGTTTCAAATAATTTTGTCTTCAGCTTTCAAAAATGCAATTTACTCCTACTTACAGAAACTCAGAAAACTGTTACAGCAATGAGGTAAAGAAACTGCCCTTTGTAGTGCCACAGTTTACCACTATGGCATTGTCAAAACAGATGTAACAAGCAAAAATGCAACAGAGGCTGGTAAGAAAGGGGCAGAATTTTATGCCAACTGAATGGGGTAACAGGGAATTTAAACAGGAATTTAAACTGCAATAATCGATAAGTTGCCAGTGATAAAACACAAAGAACAGAGCAATATTATCAACCATTTAGAAAAATCTATCAGTAGAATGAGCATGGAATTGGCCAAATCTGATTTCACTGCAATATGTATTTTACAGAACCCCAAATTCAAGGAGTGGTTTAAAGCAGCATGAAAGGGATGACACCGTTGTCATTTCCACAGAAAGCCAAGTGAAGTGGCAAAAAATTCACCTAACAATTTCCCATTTCCCTCCTCCATACATACTCTTGTGCCTATGTTGTCCCTGAGAAGCAAACACATTTGTATGTTTGCAAAGCCCTCAGCACAAAGTGTATTACCACCATTATCAACAGCTGCTTAATACCAGCTCCCAAACGCTTAACAGAAGAGGCAACCCCACATTTCATCTCTAGGCATCAAAGCATTTACTAATGGAAATGAAACTCTGCCTAGCACACAATTAAGTGATTTTGGAAGGATGTCATTAACTTTAGAAGCATCATATCTTTTCCCACGTTTGCATTTACTTGCAAATTTACCAGCCATAACAGTGGAGTGGGAAAGCTCAGGAGCTTGTGTCCCAGCCAGGCAGGCTCCTGCAGAAGCTCCCGTTAGTCAGGGTGTGCACCATACAAGACTCAATAAGCAGTGACATTTGTATTCCTGACAGTTTTATTCTTTCAAACAGCAGTCACACTGGAAGTTTCACTTTACTTTTTACTCCAGCATAAAGGCAAAATCTCAGTATAAGAGATGCTGTCTGGAAATCCCAGGACACACATGAGAGTACGCATGAGGTCCTCTTCACCATTACAAGATAAAACAGCTTTCAGGAAAATCAGAAGGGTGCTTGGTATTTTTAAGCATAAAATCCTTAATACTTACACTAATCAAATATAACAGGCTCCTCTTAGTCAGAAGAATAATATTCACACAGGAGCCCAATCAGGCAGAACTACTTTCCTATGAAGATTTTATCCTTACTCTGGGCAAATAACCCAAGTCACACCAGACAGACAACCCTGTATGTCCAGTTCTACCCTGTATGTCTCTTTAGTAATTACACCAAAGAAACATCACTGTGCTTAGTTTAAAAATATTAATAATTCTAAAAGCCCAAATCAGATGCACAGTGAAAACATATAACGATCAAGCATACATGGGGAAAAGAGAATATAGCTTGATATAGTTAAAATATGCAAATATTTACAGAAATATGAGAATAGAAAGAAATACAGAAATATAGACATATAGACACACAGAAATAGAGAGCAGGAAACATAACAGAAAGGCCTGCTTACCAAATGGTGGTAATTTTAGTTAATTTCTGAAAAAAATAGAATTCCAAATAAAAAGCACAGCCACATGAGGTCTGCATTTTCTCAACAAATACTTTATGAGAATTGTGCAGTTTTACTGTCCCAAGCTGCATAAAGATGAGCAAAGACAGGGTCAGCTTTCTAGTGGGTATAGGAAGTAAGTGTGGAAAGACTGCAGCAATCAAACTGGAAAAAAGGAAAATATACATAGAGAAGGAAAAGAAGAAAGACAAACTTATCTGGGAATGAATGAAACCAAGGAACAATTATCAGAAAATGTTACTGTCAGAAACTGCAAGTGCTCAAGAAAAAGAACCATGCAGAAAACTGCATTCACTGCCAGAATCTCCAAACAAGATAAAGAAATGGAAACTAGGCAGCAAAGATACACTTGAAATAGTTAATTAAGGACACTGGACACAAAAACACATGAATACATTTGCCTTAACATATTTGAGATTACTTCTGAAATACTGCATCCAGCTCTGGAATACCCAGCACAGGAAGCACATTGACCTGTTGGAGCAAGTCCAAAAGGTGGAGGACCACCAAGGTGATTAGAGGGATGGAGCACTTTGCTGTGAGGAAAAACTAAGAGAATTGGGATTGCTCATCCTGGAAAAGAAAAGGACTTCGGGTGACCTAATTGTGGCCTTCCAGTACCTGAAGGAAGTCTGTAAGAAATACGGAGAGACTACTTACAAGGGCAGGTAGTGACAAGACCAGGGGAAATGGCTTCAAACTGGGAGTAGGTTTATATTAGATAGTAGGAAGATATTCTTTACTGTGAGAGTGGTGAGGCACTGGAACAGATTGCTCAGAGAAGCTAGGGACGTCCCATCCTTGGAAGTGCTCAAGGCCAAGTTGGATGGGGCCCTGAGCAGCCTGGTCTAGTGGAAGGTGTCCCTGTCCATGGCAGAGGGGTTGGAATGAGATGATCTTTGAGGTCCCTTCCATTCTGTGATTCCATGATTGTTCCTTTATTACTCATTCACATACATCCAGCAGAACTGGTTTAAGGAAGGGAAATGTTTTGAGACACATTAAAGCTCTCAAGTGAACTTGTATTTCTCATAAGAGAAAGCTGTCTAATTTTCAGAGTTCTAGAACTGATCTCCTAAATTCCTTATCTCCCTCTTGTATGAGGGGCTGTCTTCAACATAATTCACCAGTGAATTTCCCACAACAGAAGAAAAAGGCAGAACCATCTGATGAAGGAGAAGCATCAAGGTCAGTACCCAGCCTGCCAGAGTTCAAGAAGCATCTGGCTAACATTCTCAGGTCCCACGATGTGATTCTTGGGGCTCTCATGTGCAGGGCCAGGAGTTGGACTTCAATTATAATGTGGGTCCCTTCCAACTCCAAATATTCTAAAGTTTTATGATCACTTTGATAATATAAAGCAAACGGCTCAGTACAGTTCATCATTCATTCAATGCCCTACTTCAGATCTTGCATGTCCTTATGGGTTATGGCCTTGCCTGTACACAAAGGAAAGGATTCCTCCCTATAAGCTTATTCATGGCATGAAGGGCAGGTGGCCCAGGCCCTGTCTGCCATCAGCATGACTCTGACTGTTTGCAACCGCGCTGGTCTGAAATGCCCATGACCCTGACTGCTTCAGCAGTCTGATTTTCAGAAAGGCCCGTGCAGGTAGTGGAGTATTAAAAGAGTAATGCTGTCTTTGCCTCTTCCCTCTTCTGTCCTGCTATCAGCTTAGCTGTGTGCCGCCGGACAAGCCAAAAAAGCAAACCAACAGCAATCAAGGTCAATGGGGGAAAAGCTATCAGTAGCCTTCTTCCCAGTGCTGCAACCTAGCAGCTAAAATCATGGCACCTTTGCAAGAAGAAATTTGTAAAGAAAGGGGAAATGACTACAATATTATGAAAAGATCTCTCCTAGTTCTTGTTTGTTTTTGCTCTCATCAGGTGGTAGGAAGGAAGCAGCCTTCTCAGCTGATTAAGCTCCACTGCTACTATTCTCTCTTCCTCTCCACTCCCACCCTTTAAGACTGTTCCTTAATGAGCAAAGAAGAATCTTGAAGAAGGAATAACTATGATTTATGTGTTAGACAGATAAATCTTGAATGACTGTCAGTTTCTGTCCTGCCACAGAGCCACTGCCTCCTGGCAGCAATGCTGCAATTAAGTTGATAGCATTGACTATTCTCTGAATTACTGGTTAAAGTAGTAGAGCAGTGTATTTAAACCTGTCACCCCATTCAGATAATTTAAACAATTCTGCTAATGGCTTGTTTAGGTTAATCCTCCTCAAAGCATTCCAAATTAAGAGCACCCAAAGGAACTAAAAAAACCTAGTTTGGTACTAGTCTTTCCCTGGTCCTAGTAAACCATGGCTCACACAGTCAAAGCAATGCCTTATCCCCTCTCTACCTGTCACAAAGCCATTGCTATCTTAAGAAAAACAGCATTAATAAAAAGCAGCAAACAAATAACCAGATTCATGAAAGGCAATCACGTTACGTTTCCAGACAGCCTGAAAACACCTGGGTGCCCAAATCCCATAGGAATGAACTAAATGTCAACCAAAAGCTAGTAAAGGTTTTGTGCCTAAATGGTGACTCCCACTGAAGCTGCCAGCTACCATGGAGAATTTGAAGAGGACGAGGATAATTCACTTCTCTCATTTTATTCTTCCATTAAATAAAGAAAACTAAGCCAAAAGCCTGCTGACTTTATGTTTTTCCTTTATCACTGTCAATATTTGATATGGACAGTGTTTCCTCTTCAGGCTCCTTATGCTTGCCTTTATCTCTGTCTTTTAACATAAATGACATGCACTCTACATTGCAGAGCAGATTCCTCCCATATCTCAGATGCTGTTGGGAAAAAGTATAAACAGCTCCTCACGGAACCTCACCTGTGGGCCTATAATGATATGAATCTGCAATTTTAAATTATTACATGCCCCCACTAAGAAATTAATTAAAACTAGAATTAACATAGTTCATTTTTTAAAAGGAGGAAACCAATAGAGCGAAAAATCTATACACAAATATAGCATACAAAACACATTTGATATGATGGTAAAGACACGTGGCAATAAAGAAAATGGAATTTTGCCCATAATTCAATTTAATTCTGCTGTTTAAGCACTTTCTTCATATGCACTTTGAAGTTCATAGCAGTAACCTCCAAGATACCCAAAAAGTGGCCGTACCACAGCTGGCTGTACAGAAAAAAAAGTATAATGAAAAGAGATACTCAATCCAATGAACCAAGTAAAAAATTACATGCAGTTTTCCTGGATACAAACATAGAGCTGAATGAAATCCAAATCTGGAAAAATAAGTATATCTTGAAGCCAAATTAGGCAAGACTTGTTGCAGATCACCTGTATCCACACCTGTTTAATTTCCATACATGGAACAGGGAAAACAGGTTAAAAAAAAAAAAACAACATATTTTTAGGGGAGTGAATGGAAAGAAGAGATCAAAATTCCTACTCAATTACTTTTTGCATGCTTGCTTAGTATTCAGCCCCAAATTCAGCCTAGCCAATTCTCAGAAACAAGACATATCTTCAGGATCTTTCTCACACTTCAGGTACAATAGCCTTCTTTCTCTTTCCACAGTCCTCACAAGCTCTGCTCCTCACTGCTACCAGTTTCCAAAATGCCCAAATACCTGATTGCCGAGGACAAAGATTTCAGGTGCAGTCAGTTGATGAGGAATACACAAATGTTGAACAGACTGTTCCCTCCTCACTAGGGGCTCCCAATTGTCACTTAAGCTGACTATATAAATGCTCAAACCATCACCAAACCTTCCCACAAATGGAAATAGGTATCTGATCCACTCAGAGAAGTCTTCACTACCATATATGCTTATTTGGAAGTATATTTAAATGCACAATTTTACTCTATTCTCTATGCTTTTTGGCATGCAGAGGTAAAGCAATCTGCTGCACAAAACTATTTGGAAAGACTACAAATTATGCAGTTCCTTGATCCTATTTTACATTATGCCCAGAAAAAAAAAAACAACAAACTGCATAAATCAGTAATTTTCTTTCTCTTTATTTGCCATGGGACAATAATACAGATTATGGCTACTGAGAGCAGTCCAGAACAATTTGAGGAGGACAGTATCAATTCTTTCAATGCTAAAGGTGCAAGGACTTGGCTGAATACTTTTACTTGATCTTTTGAAGTCAACAATCTGACTGTGGTTGAATGGTAAGGAAGAATGGCATCTGAAAAAAGGTACACATGATCAGCCAACCTGAGTTCAAGGAACACCATAAATGCTTTGAGATTAGCAGACAGAAAAGCCTGCAGATTCTCTAAGACACTGGGTTACGATCAGGGAGAAGTGTCAGTACTTACAGATTGACTCATGGAAGCGCGACTAAAGCGGCTCTGCGTGACATTGTTTGAGAACCACTGACCCAGAAAGGCACTAAAGTAAAGCTGCAATAACACTCCCAATGCAGGCAGCACTGAGCTCTGTGCTCTCCTGCTGGAAGGGAAACTACAGGAAGTTCCACAATTTCATAGTTCACACAAACAGCTAAAGGAGTTTTTGTGCTGCTCATCTTCTTAATTTCCTTGGATATCTCAAGTTGAAAGCTCTCTGCTGCCATCCTTCTTTCTCTTCCCCTGCCTTATTCTATGCTTTCACAGTAATTCTGAGTCAATCAGATTAAATTCCCAGTGTTTTCATGCAAACATCTGACTTTCCTGGCTTCAAAGGAATCTCAGCGAAGGCCCCCCTCCCACTCCTCTCATCCCAAAACACTGAGGCATGCACAACTTTCCCTGGGCATCATCTCGTAATAAGGCCATGCTTGTGTTTTTAAGAGAGGCATCCAGCCAGCTGGAGGTTTCTTTATGGCTTCACTAAGTGAAAAGCCTTTTAGACTTGTAGACTGAGCCAAAACCTTGACCTACCATGCCCTTGCGGGGCCAACAACATTCTTCCACTTCTTGAGAAAGTACATGAACTGTCAGTTTGACAACACACTCAGGCACAGGGTGGGATCCTAGGGGTGTCCTGCAGAGTCAGGAGTTGGACGTGTTGATCCTTGGATCCCCTCCAAGTCACTATATTCTGCTATTTTATGGTTCTATGGTTCTATGTGAAAATCATGTAACATGACAAGTGAGTGTTATCACCCACGATTCTATCAGTGTTTCAGTAGATAAGACACAGAAAGGTCCCACGTGCAGGGCAAATATTTTTTAAGACTTTGAATCAACTCTGCTCCACTTAAAGGCAGATAGAAAAAAAGCTATTCAAAAGCAGAAGATTCGGTCTGAGTTTCAGAACACATTCAAGTGTCAGTGTGAGAATCTGATCAAATGCCTGTCAGAACCATCAGAAGTATTTCCATTAAATTGAACAAGCACAGGGTCAGGATCTAAATTTATGTTATGTCAGTATTTGTACATACATGTACAGATATAAACACCATGCTGGTACTCTACTATCATAATTTATTTTGCATGCAATTGTCTAAGCATTACACGTGACTCACAGCAAAGTGTTCGTTTTTTTAAAAAAATATTTTAAAAATTCTTTCTCCTTTGGGACCCAGCCATAACCCATTCTTATCTCTGTAATAACATAGATTTTCATCTCACTAATCTTCTCCCATCCTCAATACAAAAAGAGAATTTGCAAAGTGGATGACTAACCAACCCCCTTTCACTTAAGCATCACTCTGCTAAGTGTTTTGACACTCCTAAGCTATACTTTTCTACTCATTTTTTGGAAAATGCACGTTCCTTTTGTTTCCCTAGATTTACAATAGACAAAGTCAGTGACAATGCTCCATTTGAGTTACCTCATGCACCAGCAAAAACATCGGGGGAAATTGCCTTTTCCATCCTAGCAGTGCAAACAGAAGGTCCAGCCTTGTTTAACAGACCATGGTGAACTGCATAACCCTCACACTGTCCTGAACACATCCACGCTCCCATGAACTAAGCACCTGCAGATTATAAGGCTTTTCATGGTAAA
Organism: Cinclus cinclus; assembly: GCF_963662255.1. Classification (NCBI taxonomy): domain Eukaryota; kingdom Metazoa; phylum Chordata; class Aves; order Passeriformes; family Cinclidae; genus Cinclus; species Cinclus cinclus. The sequence continues at coordinate 20,664,084 of NC_085052.1, forward strand.
CAGGTTTTTTTTTTTCTCATTCCTTCCCTTCATCTTGACTGCCAGTCTAACCTGAATAGTATAAACCAAAGGAAAATAATTTCCCAAATGCCAACACTCAAACCACCATTTCCACCAGGCAAAGGCTCTGCCATCTCACCCTCACCCAGACTCAAGTCTGACTCAACTGTCAAAAAAACCCCCAGAGCTGTTCAAATACAACAGCATTTAACCCTTCTGCCAACAGAACAGCAGACCTATCCCTAAAACAGGCTCAGTACAGTTGTTATGATCTACAAGACAGCAAAACTAAGGAAGAGGACACAAGCTTGGACCCTTATCATGTCAGCAGCAGAACCAGGTACCTGAGAACACAGGAACAGAGTTCACAGGCTCTAACCATTGCCTTTTTGCCTCTGGAACATTGTTTCGTGTCCAACCAGAGCATTCCCCTAATTTTCTGCCTCACATGGAACACAGGCCATGCTCTCTGAGGTTCCTGGCATAGGCCAGGGCTGGGACTGTGGTGTTCTCAGGGTTGTATCTTCCAGGTGTCATCCTATATCACCACAAACATTAAATATCCAACATTCACTATAGGTCACCTCAAATGTTTACAAAACATAAAAGGCAGATTTTGATGACAAAAATAACTTCCCACTAAAAATCACAGTTCCTTCCTTTTTTTCCTAGCACCTTCGCTCCTATTCCAGGGCACCCTCAGTTTTAATATTTTCCCTACCTAAGAATATACCACACTGCATCACAAAATTTCGATTTTTTTTTTTTCTGCAACAGGAAGATTGATACCTTCTTACCTAGGAGAGCACAAGTAGTTCTAATAAAATCAGGTTTTAGAGGTTATCAGAGCCATCTTCTCAATTTTCAATGGCAGCTGGATGACAGTTTTCTCTTTCACTGCCTTTCTTGTCTATCTCTGCAGGACTCAAGCTAATAAGCTTCCCATTAATGAAATGACTATGCCAAGGTACTGGCAGATGGTCCTGTGTTCCAAGCACATCTTCCCATTCCCTCCCTCCCAGAAGTCCTAATCTATACACAGTGTAATCACTACAAAAACATATGCTCCACTGACAGAGAGCTTCCCTCCCATTATCTCTGTACTCTAGGGGACTGGCCCCAAAACCTCAGTGACACAAAGCAACTCCCTACTCAAGTCTCAGTTTCCTATATGCCTGAACACACATTCAGCAGGTCATGGCTAAAAGTCCCTGTACAAGGCTTAAAATCCATATTTATCTGTCCATGATACTGCCCATAGCCTAGTCCATTTCTAAGTGAAATGCACATACAAAAATCCATACTTTTTTTTCTAAAATAATATATAGCTGATATTTCTTATGGGCAACACTTTGTTGCTGCTTTACTTACAAGTTCCTAATAACAGTGCACAAGCCTTTCTCAAAGATGAAAAACCACAAAGTGTAATTTATTACATTGGTTACCAGGAAATCTCTTGAGCAACACTTTTACTTAAATGATGAGGCAGTTACTAATTGGATATCTCATATATCTTAAAATTATCTGTTTGTTTCATCTGCTGGCTCCCTCTCCCCCATCAATTTAATCAGATTATTGTGATTGATGAATTCATTAATATGGTCATTGTATCCTGAGAGCAGAACAACTTCTACAGAGAAAGCTTCAGGAAGGAAGAGCAAATATCACCCTTTTGCACACACAGACAGCTACACACAGAGGAATAAATGAACACTATCAGTCTCCCAGCCATGGGAAGGGCTGCACAAAGGGTATTTCCAGACACTAAGGACCACTGTGGCTGGCTCTGCTGGAGCTCCTCAGAGAAGATGAGGGACATGATGGGCACAGACAGGTCACCATAATATGAAGGGTTGTTTTAGCTCTCAAAATTGACTCTGAACCTTCTGAAAAATCATTTCTTTACAGAGGAAGAGAAAATTTTTATTGTCAGTTCTTCTCTGCATTTAATCTCAACAGTAGTGAACAGCTTTTCCACGCTGCAGATAGGAAAAACCCCCTAACAGAAAGTAGGAAAGCTTCCCTTTAATCTTTGCTACCTCCTTTTCAACTTCAAGTTGAAAGTCTTCCAAGTAAGACCTTTTCTCATACCTCCTAACACCTTAAGTCACTGATTGTCATAGGGAATGACTTCAGCTCAGTAACTCCAAAACTATCTACCTTACAAAAGGTGAAAGAGTTAAAAAGCTTCTTCATTTCCAAGTGAAACAAAAACAAATAGATCAAATGCAGGCAGTAGTGGAGTAGTGGACAAGAAAAAAAAGTAAAAAATATTTGTTAGCCAGGAGTAAAAATAAGCTAATTATGCTTCTGTACCTACTGTTATTCAAAAAATAAGGAAGCCAAAACACCTGAATAACACATTTCCCTAATCTTCCCAAACACTACTGGAAAGGAAAAAAAGTAAAGAATTTGGCACTTACCAGGAAAAATAGTAATCACAGAAAAGCAAGAGCAGTGCTCAAGTTCCCAGGAGCTATGACTGCAGGAGCTGAGGAAGATGATAAAATGACCTCTACCTGTCCTTACTAGATGTCTGAAACTGTATTCACTCTCCCTTGAGATGCAACTTTATATCCTTCTAAAAGCATCATCAACCAGATGAAAAACATGTCTTAAAAACATTGTAGGACACCAAATTCCTAATGAGGAAATCTAGATTCTACCTCGTGCTGTCAGAGCAACAACCAAGGTGACACTGAGCATTTGAAGATCAAAAAGGCTCTTGGCGAGCATTTGTTAAGTGAAGAATTTGGACGAAGATTACTTTGAGAGGACAGCCAGTCTGATAAACAGCAGCAAGCAAACAGGAAAAGCTACTTGTTGCAGGCAGACATGCACAATAGGCTTCCAGAAACTAACCACACCATATGTAATTAAAGCAATTTATTACAGTTACACGGCTTCACACATTTGGAAATGCATTTCCCCCTTTTTTAGTCTGGGAGAAGTGTGCTTATTCATGAAAACTAAAAGGAAATACATAGTAAACAGTTTTGAAAAATTCAAGAACTTAGTGTGAGAATGGAGCATTTGATATGGCATTATCTTGCAAATGTCTCCAAATTCCTCTCTGGTCACTGTGTGGGCAGCACATTCCCAGGACAGAGAGCAGGGTAGGCGGGAGAAAGGGGACTGTAAAGCTATTCATGAACAGAATTTCATCTTTTCCCACTGAGGTCCACTAGGGACCGAGTGGAGCTGTCGGGAGGAGGGAGGGAGGAGCTGTCTCCCTGGGCACAGCACACGGAGCCCGGACACCTCGGAGGAGCCATGCCCCCCTGCCCACACAGAGCCTTCCATTGCTCTGCTCGGGCTGCTGGGCCCTCCCCAGTCTCTTCTGGATGTGCCATGCTCAGTCATTCAAGAGGAAAGTTAATCCATCACAGTGAGTGGAGTTCTCACAAACCAGGCAGCCCTATCCCCATCACCCACACAAAAAAAATATAAAAGTCTCATCGCCTAGACTTCCCCTGACCCCAGCAAAGCTCAGGGACGCAGGGAACAGCTCCCTGAGCCAGAAGAACCGATGAGGACAGTCTGTGCTGACAAACGAGGCCAATGGGCACCCAGTGCCAGCAGAATCAGGTCTCCACAAATGTCATAGCTCACCTTGCTGCTGCAAGCACAGGAGCCATCCTACATCTTCCTGCTACAGGAAACATCAGAAAATGCCCCAGCACTCAGCACATTTATTTTGACTACTTAGAATGCTGGTAGAAATAGAAATGCAGACTTTGCACTCTCTAGGCAAGGGCTCTTCCAGAGCAGCATTTTGCTCTTGAGCATCTTCTGCCAGCAGATGCTCCTTTCCCCCATTGACCAGTACCCTCTGCAGCACAGGGCAGCTCTACAACCAGGGCAGCATGAGAAAGCAAGGTCTGAAGCTCTCAACACATGGACACATTTCAAAGGTGTGGTATGAAATAACACTCAATTGCTGACAAGTGGATGATAAGCCCTGAGTATGTAACAGATAGCTACTAGTACAGGCAGAACAGCACTGCATAGTGCCCACAAGCCAGGGGGCAAAGGAAAAGGGTGGGGGAAACACAGCTGGAGAATCCTGATAACTGGTTTATCTGCACAGCCCATCATTACTCCAGGTATCCCTCACAGCTGAGGGACGTGGAAATCACAGTCTGTGGAACAGCCCTGGGCCCTTTCCAAAGGTTCTCCCTGTGAGAGACGTAAGATGCATTCATACATGGTATACTACAAAAATTGTAAAAGTGACTATTTGGGGTCTTCTGAGTTCAGGGTTAATTTCTGTCCCATTTTTAGACCAGTAACATCTGGGGCTCAAGAGGCTGATGTAGGATGTAGAATGATATAAAAAAGAGAGAAAATTACTCTGCCATGTAAGAAGAGCATGAGCTAACAAGCAGAACTGAAATGCAGTAGAATGACAGAAGCCAACAGGCTGCAATCACAGTGGGCTACAAACCAGAATACATCACACTAATGAGGTAGGAAAAGATTTGTCACATGCAGAGGATTACAGAGAGTCCAATAAAAAAAATTTCTATTAGGAGAAAAACAGAATCTAATTCATATGGAAACAACTTCCATATCACACAAATCATGCTGGAAAATACAGAATAGAAATTCAGAAAGAATGGCATGTAACACTGATGTAAAACAAGATGTCTGAAAAAAAATCATAATACTGATGAACAGAAAATACAACTATTTGACCTAATCAAACATAACAGTAGAAAAATATTTCAAATATTTGAAGTCACAAATGCTGTACTGAAGATACAGAAATGGTGGTGCAATGAGTTTTTGATTAATAAATCTGACTTCTGTAGCTTACAAGTGATTTCAAATGAATGATTTGGGCTTTTGTGCTGTGTTCATGGAGCATCCAAAACAGCTAGCACCTGGCCTGTGGAGGACTCGATGCACTTTAGCAATACAAACAAACTGTAATCCAAACAGTAATTTCATATATACACGTCCTCTCAGAAGAATTGAATTATGTAGAGGAAACATGAGGACACATTATATTTAAGCAAAGTACTACACAGTGAAAATTATAACCACTCATACTTCTTGTTGAACAGGGTCATAAATAAATTACTAACTCAAAAAAAGAGGAAAAACTAGACACCTTAATGAAGGCCCGCTGTGTGCTTGATAAAAAGTGACAATGAAAAAATACATTAAGTTGTATTAGGATGCATAAGAAAGTAAGAGATGAGTAGTATAAGAACTAACATGTACATTTCACTGTGAAACACTGTTCAGTTCTCACCAGTTGATCCTAAAACAACAGAAGAACATTGAAGTAATGGACTGAAATTGCTAATTGGAAAAAAAAAAAAAACAAAGAAAACCATCTAAAGTCTGTTGGTTTTTTGTTTGTTTTGTTTTCTAAAATCCAACAAGCCATTTAAGAAGAACATGAAAAAATCCTCAACAGTCAAGAGGAGAGGCTGGTCAGATTAAGAGCTATTAATTTGGTTTACTAATAAAAGAACAAGGGAATACAGAATGCAACTCAGGCAAAAATGTGGGTAATTTGAGATTAAATAGCTATACATCATACAAAATTATCCTGTACTGCTTACTGTGGCATTACACTGATGTTAAGAAAATTATAAAACATTAATATTCATAAGTAGAATATTTGAATTAGAACAATAAACACCAATCAGAAAAAAACAGAAACACTTCCAATTCAAGGAAAAACATAACAGTAAACATCTAGGAGAAATGTAATATAATCAGTTTCTACACAAGTTTTTTCTGAAACAGAGCTATTTTGACAAAGGAAAAACTTAGAATCCTGATGGACAGATGCTCTGATCCACTAAGGAAAATGGAAGAGACATACCAGCAGCAGCTTCATCTGCAGAAAAAAACATATAAATTGTATCACTGTAGCCAGAGTGATAAAAAAGTTTTACAAAATGTGCCACAGAAAGGCAGAACAAAGAGCTTCTGGTTAAAGGTTAAGAAAAGAGACAACAGAAGGACATACATTCAAAGCTGTAACACAAAGTAAGATAACAGTAATCACCAAGACTGGGACAATCTTTTTAAAATCAAGGGGGTTTTGTAGGCATTTTGAGCATTTCTAGAGATCTTTTAAATATGGTTTAAAGATCGAGATGCTTAAATACAAGGGACAGACCACTGTTGGCCCTGCAGCAAATATGAGGAGAGAGAAAATAGAATTTTTGTTGTGGGCCACATGCTGTTTACAAGTAGAGTGGGTGGCTAACATTAAAAACCTCTGCTCTCATGTTTTCATCTTTGCAACTACTACAGCTTCATAAAGACAAAGTGACCTTGCAGGTAGTTTGTTCCATCACTTTCAGTTACTTTTCTCACCTAAAATGACAAAGTTGGCACCATGTCTTATGGTCTCAGGGTACCTCAAAGGCTGGCTGCCCCAGTAGAGGACAGTGGAGACCCCAGGACACGTAAGGGCCACACTCCCACCATATCTAAACAAGGTGGGCAGGGCTGTGTGTTGGTGACAAGGTCCATGACAATGCCAAGAAAAGAGAGGGACGGAACAGGTCTAAGGGTCACCCAAGTGTTCAGCTCATAGCAAAAGGAAATGGACAGAGCCAAGGACTGAACAAGACCGTGGGGTCTATCCAGGAGACAAGGCTGGAGACAGAAGAGAAGACAGGCACTCCTATCATACCACTCAGGCTGGGACTGAAGGCTGAGGCTTGAGCTGAGGACAATCCCTGAACACCTGGGAAAACAAGGGCACAGCTAGAGGGCCAGAATGAAGTTTTTTGGGACATTGGTGCCTTCAGGGCTGATGCTTAGTTGCTTTCTGCAACCTCTCAGTGCAAGAAAGGACTGAGCACATCTGAAGGAACAGACAGATGATGTGCCAAAGATCAAGGGTGGTTTATATCACACATTCTACTGTCCCCAGGGGAATATACACAAAGTAACAGATTACTGAGAGTTGTTTTTACTCCTGGGAACATATATAAAATTTCAGATATTTCAGAGTAGTTTTCTTACAAATTATGTAAACATATTCTTGCCAAAGAGGGTGGGGGAGGACAGGAGGTGTGGGGAGTTGGGAAATACTTCTTTCCCACTTCAGCTGCACTAGACTGCTCTCCTGTAATTGCTCGTTCAACCCATACTGGCCTCTTTCTTAATACCAGTGCAGTCTCCACTCAACTATATCTTCAAAGGTTTGAAGCAGCATTTTGCCTCCAGCAGTCACCATCCCAAGTGTTCTAGAGCTCGTGAGAATACAGCTGCATGCCCTTCTCCAAGGCTCTGCGAGCGTCTCTCGCACCCTCCTCAAACACAGCTCAGGGAAGGGGAGCCTCACCTGCAAGAGAAGGCACTCCTGGAAGTAAGAAAGAGTGAGGAGGTATGGCATGAGCAGAGAACAGCAAACCTAAAGAGAAGATAAAATCTTGTGGACTAATTCCTTCCACATGAGCAGTGCTGGGCTTGTCTACATCGGTACCCTTTAGAATTCCCTCTGTGTCAGTGCTGCCAGTGCCCACAGGGGCTGACCGGGAAGCGCCGCTCTGTTCCACCTTCCCAGGCACAGCCATTACAACTCCTCTGTGCCGCTCCGAATGGGAGATACCCATTCCTCTCCTTCCTGGGATTTCCTTGCTTTAAAAAAATTCACAAGCACAGTTTAGAATTTAAAACCATAAAGACACGCTTCTCTGAATGTTGGAGGAAAAATGTGGGCCCAAGGGTATAATTTCACATATTCAGTTAGGCCATGAAGAAAGATACTGTGGATGCAGAAAAATAACAGCCTTCTGTGGTTTGTTGGGGTCTGCCACATAAAACTGCAAACATTAAATTTACGATGTAAAAATCATACACCTATTTTTTTTTTGGTCAAGTAGCTTAAAAATGTAAAAGTACACAAAGTTGTTAGCAATGTTCAGCCAACAGTTACAACACACTGACCTCTACCTTAACTCAACATGGCTCAAACTTCAAAGCCTGCTTAAAACTATTTAAATACCAACATCTTCAGCATAGCAGACATGCTGCATACTCAAATGGAGCCAGCATGCTGCATGTGAAATCCAGTTTCTGCAGTTCCTCCCCCTTATTTCCCAGACTAAGCTTACCTGTTCTCCAGAGCAGGACTTTCCTGTTACATTTCTGACTGAGAGCAGTGGTGTTTCCCTGCTCTGTCACCCTCAAACTCCTGCTTTTCATTTCCCTGCCATGGGCTGACCCTGGCTGGATGCCAAGTGCCCACCAAAACTGTTCTATCACTCCCCTCCTCAGCTGAACTGGGAGAGGAAATATAATGAAAGGCCCATGGGTGGAGATAAGGACAGGGAAATCACTCACCAATTACTGTCATAGGCAAACCAGACTTGTCTTGGGGGAAAATCAGGTTAATTTATTACCAATCAAATCAGAGTTGGATAATGAGAAATAAAACCTTATCTTAAAAAAACACCTTCCGTCTTTCCAGGTTTCACTTTATTCCTGATTTTCTCTGCATCCTCCCAGCAGCACAAGGGAACAGGAATGGGGGTTGCAGTCAGTGCATCACACATCTCTGATACTCCTTCCTCCTCATGGGGAGGACTCCTCACACTCTTCCCCTGCTCCAGCGTGGGGTTCCCTCACTTGAGACAGTCCTCTACAAACTTGTTCAGTGTGAATCCTTCCCACAGGCTGTAGGTCATGAACTGCTCCAGCGTGGCTCCCTTCCAGAGAGTGCAGTCCTCCAGGAGCAGAGGGGTTCCCTATGGGGTCCCAAGTCCTCCCAGCAGAGCTGCTCCAGCGTGGGCTCCTTCCCAGGGGTCCCCAGGCCCTGCCAGGAGCCTGCTCCAGCACAGGCTTCCCTTGGGGCCACAGCCTCCTTTGGACACATCCACCTGCTGCACCCTGGGGTTCTCCAGGGCTGCCGGTGGATGTCTGCTCCCATGACCTCCGTGGGCTGTAGGGGGACAGCTGCCTCAGCATGGTCTTCACCTGGGGCTTCAGGGGAATCTCTGCCCCGGTAGCTGGAACACCTCCTGCCCCTCCTTGTGCATGGACCCCCTGATGTCTACAGAGCTGTTCCTCTCACATCTCCTCACTCCTCCCACTGGCTGTGACTGCTGCTGCACAGACCAACTTTTCCCTCTTCTTAACTACTTTATCCCAGAAGTGTTACCACCATCTCTGATGGGCTCAGCCTTGGCCAGTAGCAGGTCCATCTTAGTACCAGCTGGTATTAAAAACCATCAGACACACTTCTGTAATACCTAATCACAGAAGCCAGCCCTGTAGCCCCCCATGTAGAACCATGCCATGAAACCCCATAGATTCCCTTTTTGCTAGCTGCAGTGGAGACTAGCACAGAGCTTCTTTGTTTCAAGTGAGAGGTTTGTACCCTTGCCCCAGAGGCTCCACAGGTGCCCCTTCAGTTGTGGATGGGGAGGAACCAAAGGCTGCACTGAAATTCCAAGGTGGCTCTCCTGCTGTACACCTGGCAGGTGAACAGAGACCCCTGCTACGACTGACTGAGCAGGAAGGGCCCCGGGGACTCCACCTGCTTGTGCCATTATAGAGGCTGTAACACTACAGAGATTTCTTTAAATAAGAAACATACAAGGAATCTGAAAGTATAAGCTACAGAAGAACAAAACAACACTGAAATTTTTGCAATCATTCACAAAATTAACCAAGAACAGAGCTCTTATAAAAGCTTGTGTCTCATAAGATGACAGTCAAGCAGTAGGAAAGCCTGGTCTGCTAAAGCCCTTCATCACAGACTTTCTGGAACTTCCAGCATATTTTCCACTGCATTTGTTACTGATCCTATGTCTTGAAGGACACTGGAGCAAAAAGACCACACCAAGAAAATTATCTGGCATCAGCAGCGATTATATGGAAATGCCATAGTTGAACCAATGTCAAAAAGAGTTTAACTGCTTAACTATCAAATGCTTAACATACTTTGAGCAGAACTTGCAACACAATTTCTCAATCGTCACTTGAAGGCTGCCATTAGTAACATTTGGATCTCCAAAACATTCTGCTGATATCTGCTGGCAAAAGAAAAGTTTAGTAGCCTAAAAATTGTCCAAGGGGTAAAACTTGAAAAAAAAATCACAACAGTTCATTTCAGATGCAGCTATGAGGCTGCAAAATCAAGAGCACAATCCCAGAGCAGCAATCTTCACAAGAATGTTGTTTTGTTTTTCAAACTCTTCTTTTCTGCTTTTTAAGGGATCTGGTGCAGCTATGATACTCAAGCCAGGACTAATCGTGTACCCTGTGTCATTTTCTCCTTGGTCCTTACTGCTGTGGCTCAAACATTTTTAGTTTCTCCTGAGAACCAGAGCATACAGAAATAAAAGGTCTCTGTGAACCATGTATTCCAGACTGCTGGACTCCAACACACAGTCTTCTAATCAAATTATTTTTAAGATTTATGTCAAGTAGCAAGCGTATTAAATTCTTTGCTTCAACAAAATCAGAACTACTCTCTCCAGCCTAGAAGACACATACTTTTCCAAGGTAAAATTTTCAGAACTGACTTTTGACTAAAAGCCTTAGACCTTGTGCTTCTAAATAATAATCTGCTTTCAAAAATATTACCCTTGAACACAGTTTTCTTTAAGGTTGAAAGAAAAAGGAGGAAGCTAGATTTAAAGATTGTGTGAGCACATGGGGAAATAGGTATTCTGCGCTCATAAGCTAACCAGTCCTTGGCACAAGTACTGCATTTTTCCATGTGTTATCTTCCCTGCCTCCAAAGCAATATTCTTTAGTCATATCAACAAAAGGTACATACAGTAGATTGAAATTATGCATCTTGAAGTTTATACACCAGCAAAGGACATCTGTATACTGTCACTTCTCCATTCCATCCCCAGTGTAACTCAGTCTCTGAGTGAGGTCATTCTCCACTGGTCTCCAACAATCTGTTCTACATTCTGGATGCTTGCTGTGAAATCTCAGAAGAGCTAGGGAATAGACAGGGAGTAAAAGCTGGATATGAGAGACCACTCCAGCACTAACACACCAGATCAATTACCAGGATAGATCCACTGCATCAAAAATCTCCTGTTTCTGAACCCTTTCTAAAAGCCCCCTGAGCATGCAGTCCTAATGTGCATAATGATGGGATAAAAAATGGTAGGAAGAAGAGAAGAAAAAATCCTAAACATAAGGAGTTTACCTAAGCAAAGGTAAATGTGTTCAAAGGAACAATCACAAGCACAGTAAAATCTACAGACTCAGGCTGGAATTCAGATACAGGTTTCTGGTACATGACCATAGAATCATTGAGAAGTCTTGGCTTCTTCTGTCAGCCTTAACACACAGAAGCCTACTACAGCAAATCTTTCCATAACATCATTGGAAATATTTGAGCACTAGTTCACCTTGCAGCTTGAAGTTCTTTTGAAACTTAGAAGAGGTACTTTGATGAGGAAGGCTAGGGCAGGAAGGGACCCCAAGCCTTACATATAGGTTCAAGTGGTCTTCCTACTGGTTTATTACAGAGTACTCCTGCTTGAGCATTTTCTGAGGTCAGTTCAGAGCTGAAACCAGTTTTTCTATCTCTCAGACATGCTTCTATCCCCTCAACACACTGTAAAAATTATTGCCTCGGCAAGAAACTTACAATGTATCACTACAGGGTTAACTTCCTCTTACCTTCTACTACTACACTTGAGTGCAGAGTGCTCAGCTTGGCTAAAAGCTTAAAGGCCATGAATAATATAAGAGAACTCCATTGGGAGGACCCCTAATGCCTCAGAAAGCTTCACTGGGTCTCACAGTTCAATTCTCACTTGCCATATCCTTCATTTCCTTTAAATGCTACAGCACCAGTGCTAAATGGAACTCGGAGCCCCAACATTTAGCACCTCCCCACCAGCAATGCAGCCAGCAGATTACAGAGGGTCAAAGGGGGGTCAGGAGGGCTGGCCCCTGCAGCCTCCTGGCTATGACACCTAGCTCCTCCACCTTCTCAGCCTACTGTTAATTGCTCCTCAGATTTAACTTTTGTCTTCAGCACTGGAATATTAATCCTTCCTTTATGCAAAACCACCTCATCTGCCTTTGAGTTACAGAGAAACCTAACGAATGCCTCTTTGCTTTTGAGGATGGCTGAAAGCCAAGTGAAGAGTTCACCTTGTGTCATAACATGGACATCAACCTTACAAGATGACCCATGCAACATTAAACTTGGGAAAATTTGACAATAAAATGAGTTGTGGTTACAAGAAAACCCAGACAAGTGCATGCAGCGGGGAAAGGCGAGTCTGAATGTCATCTGATGAGCCACAAACCTGACACATCACACATCTATGAAATTACATATAGTTCATAATTACATCATTCCAAATCAAATCAGGAAAGCAGAACCAGAATTACAGGAAATACTGGGAATCTCAGGCAAATTGTTTTCAGTATCTGCACTCAGTTAAGCTATCTGTAAAATACAATCGATAAACATAACCATTAGGGAAATACAAAACATAGTAAGTCTAATTCTTAAGCAGAAAAAGTTAGGCAGGTACTTGTTAGGTCTCACGTGTCAGGTATCTGCTTTGCACTACACTGCAACTACAATTCAATTTCCAAATAATGATAAGGCTGGAAAATGGAAGTTGGAAAAGCACATTATAGGCAAACAATTTGAACACAGAAAAATCCTTGGATTTGCATATGCACAATTATGATCTGTATTAGCTTTTCCTGCACACATAAACTGAAGTAACAAAATACACAAGAACAAACTGTGAGGACTAAAGGAGGAGTGTCTTAACTCATAGCTAACAAGTAACACAGCACATGGAAAAAAATGTCCTCTGGATTCAGTGTTTGCTTAAGCCTACATGACAGGAGATTTAAGTAATGCTGCAAGTAGTCACCCAAGAATAACTGAAGTTAAAGATGAGAAATCACAAGTATTTTCTGTGGTAATAATTTTAAAAGAAAATGAAAGACAAGAGGATTGAAGAGCACTAATGACTAAGACTGGATGAAAAGCATGACTTAAAAAGCAGTTTGAAGCAGTGATTTGAAGTACTTTTATATAGAGAGACCTCCAGAGGGTTAACTCAAACCTTCTTCTGCAAGCCATGGAAACTGAGTTTTGTGTTAGAAACCATTAGACAACTATTTTGTGCTTGACACTAAAAATTGTAATACCAGATATCTGCTAGGATTATAAAATGTCCTCTAGCTCTTTAAAATCTATAAATTTGCTTTTGCCATTGTATTATCTAACACATTTTCCCAATATCATCCATGACTGTGTGAAATGCTTTGAAATGAAAGATGCCATGCAAGTGCCAAACATTACTGCAATACACTAACTTAATTTGGACATGCTCCAGCATCTCATGTCAAGAGTGAGCTCATGTTAGACTGAGTTCCTTTATTGAGACATCTGCTAGGAAACCAATTTAGCCAAATCAGAGTATGTGATAATGAGTGCTGTTTAATCAAGACAGTATTAACATAAATTTTAACTTGTGTCAAGTAGCTTAATAGCAAATTACTGAATGTTAAACAGACATGGAAATTTTTACTCTGGTCTCTTAATAAGCAAATTCTTGAGTAAACTAAAATCTGCACTTTCTTCAGTGTGCAGTCAAAAAGAGCTAGATAGAACTGAAAAGAATTGAAGTGAAGCAATGCAAGACCTGCAATCATTAACTTATTTTCAGTTTAAAGAAGGTTCAGTACTTGAATGCTCTTCATCTTTGAACTAAATGTAACATTTTTAACAGCCAAAGTACATCCAGATGTGCTTATAATGAAAAAGTAATAAAAGGTATTTTTATTATTTTCTGGCTTTTTTATATAGATGACATTTGTGATTTGGACACTTAATCCTGAACAGCTTTTAACATTTTAGATACATAAGCATTATATGGATAAGTGCATTTCTGGCCTTAGAACTGTAAAGATAGCCATAAACAATGTGGCTTTCCAAGATAACCCCAGATCATGTGGTTTCATACATTAGCTGCTTGTTTTCCCAGTCAACACATTCACATACTGTTTGTCAGAGAAAAATAACAAAAACTTCTGGCATCTTGACTCAAAACTGTTAGGCACTAAAGTACTGATGGTAAAGAACCACCACACATATCAAGCAGAAGTCTCGACTGCAAAAGCCATAACATAGTGACAGATATTACTTAAGAAATTTACTCTTAAAGGAATGGAGATTCCCAAATCAAATATTATTAATATCATTGACTTGTCTGAATTTTAAATTATTCTATGATACAGTGGGTTAGTGAGTGTGTTAAAAAGCAAAACAGCACTTACAGCAATGCTCCCTAGAACATGTAGTTCCTAAGAAAGGGAAGAGGAATAAAGGAAGAAAAAAAAATCACGGGGAACAGATCAGTACCACAAATTGTATGTTCTGCAGGAAAAGATGTCAGCTTATTTTTAGGACAAGGATACTGGTAAAGAGGCAAAATAAAACAGTAGGGAAAAAAAAACAAAACAGCTGTTTTTAGAGTTGTGTTAGGCACCCATATAAGAGGAGACTGCTTTCTTAACTGGTGAAAAAAGCCAACCCCAGCAAGAGATTAGTATCAAGGCACATGCTTCTGTTCTCACCCACCTCTAAATGGCAAGAAAAGGGGCTGATCTATGGAACTCTTTCAAAAATCGAAAGCTTCTTAGTCCTCCACGCGCAGCAGATGTTGAAACAGCAGCATGTGTACTTGTTTGAAAGGAATTGCCTCAAGACCCACAGCAAGTACCATACCCAACAGGTGGCATAACACCTACGTCCTACTTCAGTGGAGCAATTAAATCTCTTCCCCACAGTGCTAGGACAAACACTGTGACAGAACAGCATTTAAAATGTGTTTAAATGTTAAACATACACACATAAAGTATCCACGGGCAGGGGGACAGGAGAATGAACACATGGTTTTGTAGTGCACATGAACACATGCATGAAGTGGATGTGGGTTCTAAATGATTACAAGAGCACATGCAAAGGGCTATGATGACAGTCACTAATGACCCAGACATTTCATCTGCAGAGCTTAGAAAGAGCTGTGACTTTCAAAACAATCATATCATCAACACTAAAGCCACAGTTAAGTAAGACTCGTTACTTTCACTGTCCTTCATAATTACAATGTCTCTGCCAAGAGTCACACTCTCCCCATCTTACTCCTTCCACTCTTCACCTGTGTAAACCAAAATCTCAGCAGAGAACAAGAGGGCCAAGCTTTTGCATGTGTCTAATTCTCAAGGCAACAGTCACCTTGAGAGAGGAAAAAAAGGAAAGTGTGCTGTTGCTGTGGAAACAGTACGAGAGCACAGCAATACTCCTATTAGAACAAGTACCTTTTTGGGGACCAGGCACACCACTGAACAGTTACTGGAACTTGCCCCAGCATGCGTGAAGGGTTAGGACAGGCAGCCCAGTCAGGCTGGATGTCTCCACCATCACCCAGATTTCAGATATGGAATAGCTTTTCAAACATGAGTTCTTTGCTATACTTGCTCAAAGCAATTACCATCATCTGAAGGCCCTAAACTGGGAAGCGAATAAATTGCACAGCCTGCTTAAATCCTTGAGAAATGTATTAATACAGAATACAGGATATGGTGTTTAGCAGAGGACTGCAGAAATGCCTGGGCCTGATCCAAAGGTTTACAGGCTGAATTCAAAAGGAATGCTGATGAACGGTACAGAAGAAAATAAACCTACACCCCAGCAGAATTCTTCTGTTCCTTGTTCCCTAAGAAATGAAAGGGAATAAATAGAATGTGACTGTGGAATTAAATATTACATGATAATGAACTTACAAAAATGTCTAAACTAAGACCATGTGGGTGAATGCAATATCAGACTACTCTAATCCGAGCGACTTGAATTTAAAGTCATTCATGGGTATAAACCTATAGTTTTATTCCTCTTTCCATTCCCTTTGAGTTCCCCTTAACTGAACTAGTACACGAACAGTGAGAGTGCAAGAGTCTAATGAAAATCAGAGACAGCAATGTAGATAAAAAAAAAGTGTTAATGAGAACATCATATACACAAAAGCCCTCTAAGTTTTCAAGAGGTGAGAAATTGCCAGGTGTCATCCAAACTCCTGGTATTACCAAAGATCAGTGAAACCAGCAATCAGAAGCAGTTTGATAGTCTAAACCACTGATTTTGTGAAGACATTTTAAACACCAGACAAATAGAGCAGGGGTTACAACAGGTTAGAAATTTGTTTATAAACACTGCAATGCTACGGGACGCTAATCCCCCCCAACTGCATGTTCTACCTTTCCTTCTCATCCCTGCAAAACATCTCATATTAAAAGAAACGAGACCATTGGCAAGCTAGAATGATTTATTTCACAAGGGTGTTGTGAAGCTTAATTCATGTTTGTAAAGCCCTTTGTATTGTGCCTTTCATCTACTGTGGGAACCTCACAGTATTATCAATAAGGTCTTTCCTACAGTATAAAGACTTTGCTAAAATAGCTATACTAGTCAATCTGCCTAGTCAAGATGTGGTTTACACAGGCAAAAAAGTTATTTTGACAGAACAGCTAATGCCAGTTCCCTGAAAAAAGCATGCTAAACTGGCAGAAGCACAGTTTTGGTGTTATGCTGAATCTAGCATAGAATATTGTACATCAACTAAGGGTGATTCCTGCATGATCTTAACAAAACAGTTACACTGAAAAATCCTGAGGAGTAGTTCTGACCAACATATTTTGGAGAGTGCAAATGAAAGGTGTGTATTTACTACTTTCACACTACCAAGCATCTGTGTTCATTTATTCATGTGAACAAGCTAGAAGCAAACAGATCCCATTAGTAGCAAATGCATATGACTTTACTATATTGCACAAAATAACTGAAGGAATAAAGACAAAGCCTTGGTCAGATATAGTCTGCCAAACAGGAAAGAACAGCCTATTAACAGCACTGGAAGGAATGCCTAAAAACTACTAACACAACTGCAAAAATCAAAGACTGTGGTACAAGAAACTAATTCATGTGATACTCCTTTTGAACTGTGCAGATGTTATTATTTTCCATTCAGACCCCCAGTTTTCTCACTCAACAGTTACTCACTTTACAGTTAAATATCCTAACAAAGGTGGAGAGGCACCATTATGACAGGTTCCCAGATGATTACTTGCCATTTTTCTAGACATGCATGGCCTTATTCTGAGCTGCCTAGGGTGGCAGCCTGCAGCTGCCAGCAGTAGTGCATCTGCATTTTGCCTTTAAACATTTCCTCTTCTTGCTAGAAGCCTGCAGCACATCTTATCACCAAAGCACTTGCTTACCCAGGGAAAGGAAACTCATCTGTTTCACATCTCTGGAAGGCTCTTCTCTGGTAGATACCTGTATTCATTTTAGAAAGCCTTCACTCCATATCCATGTGCAGTAGCATACAATTTGCCAGCATCCAACAGACCAAAGTAATGCACTGAAGTGTACGACTTTGGCAGAGTCATATTTCAAAACTGTGGTGGGTTACAAACTGGTCAAACATTATTCCTGAAACCAATCTGCATCAGACATGTTCGAATCTGAAATGGAGATCAAAGTCCAAAGACAGAAATTGCCATATTTAACAATATTTATTTTGCATATGAAGGATGGTTTCATTACCAAACTTTAAGCAGGTATATTCAGCTGTTTTCCACTGAAAAGCAAAGCAAAGGTACTTTATAGAAAAACTAACAATCTTCTGCTATCGAGACAAATTAGAAAAGACTAACTACTGTAAATAAATTAGTAACCCATTATTTACTAACATACCACTGTAGAAAACACAGCCCACATAGCAGGATGTAGTATACAACATAACTGATGCGCTGTTTTATTCCACGTAGGATTAATTTATGTGACCTCTGAAATAATAAGCATAATAATAAGCAGCATTTTATAATTGTTACATATTCTTTCAGTCACTGATGCAGCTGCCTATATAGCATAAGAACAACGCTGACCTAAAAAAACAGACTCGGCAATTCAGGACTAGGGTGAAAAAGATCAAGGTTCAATCTTTTTGAAGATTGGCTAAGATTTGCAGATTTGGCTATACACCAAAGCTACAGCACCAAAAGGTTGGGCTCACTTGCTTCCAGTTAAGATGCACTTTCTTGTCACGAGACCATTAAAAAACACCTGGATCATGTTTTCTTTTTCCACTATCATACATTTTGCATGTACGCAGCTG
Organism: Cinclus cinclus; assembly: GCF_963662255.1. Classification (NCBI taxonomy): domain Eukaryota; kingdom Metazoa; phylum Chordata; class Aves; order Passeriformes; family Cinclidae; genus Cinclus; species Cinclus cinclus. The sequence continues at coordinate 20,682,248 of NC_085052.1, forward strand.
ATCCTAATCAGTGAGAGTTTGATATTAACATCTCACATGACATAAAATTTTTTGTCACAGACTTGTTTCAAAAACTTTAAAGACACTTTCCTCGTCAGCTCTGTGTCCTAGGCCAGACAGCACTCAATTTGCTGGACCTGCAAAACAACCATGCAGCCCTACATGCTTTAGAAAGCTTGCATGAAGATGAAGAGAATATAGATGGCCATTAGACAGTATTTACACTTCCAGCTGGAAAAGTTCATTCTTGCCTTTGGGATACTCAGCAGGAAAATTTAAGGTTAACCATCTTTCAGGACAGGGCTATTTTGCCCTTCTGTTTCTTCCCATCCAACTCACTTTCAGCTCTTTCCCACCCATTCTTTACTGTCAGCTCTCTTGAGCCTCTGATCACACTGACTGATTCACTCTGATCACACTGACTTCCCAGAAGTCAGGGGAACCCGTAGGTTTCAGCATAAAATGTTCCTGTATGCCTGGGGTCCTGCCTACACAGCTGCTCCCTTGCTGTGTATACACCCTGGCTGAGAATTTTAGCTAAAGCATTGGGAGCTAAAGCCTAGGAGCAAATATGCAGAGGCTGAGGCCAGGCTTCCCACTGAAAGGTCACCTACTCTGGAACATCCCTCTATCACTGACAAAGATATTCCACATTTATAATTCTCAAGTTCAAGTACACTTCAAGGCCAGCTTCATTTCTTTTAAGCAGAAATGGAAGAAAATAAATACACTCAGGCTGAGGCTTTTTCCCTCCTACTTTTCTGGACTTTGTAAGTGCTGCAAAGTTTCTGCAGGGGTTGAAATGAAACCTGAAGGGTAGAAACAACAGTTTCTCAGCATGATCAGCTGTTCTTTCCTACACTTACATATGAAAACACAACCACAAAAGAAATGCAGTTAAATGATGAGGAGCTCACTTCTACTGAGACAGCTAAAGCACCCAGAACAGTAGGGGAAGACTGAGGGTGTACATGTTGATCAAGCTCACACAAACAAGCCAAGCTGTTACTTCTGACCTTTAATGTCCTTCATTATTTGTGTCCTGAACCACTAAGAATGGGAAAAAGTCTAAGACAGGTTAAAGATTTAGTCAGTAAAGAGCACATCTAAGTGAAGAACTTCCTACTTCTAATAGAATGGAAGTTCACCAGCTTTCAGAGCATGCTGGGGCTTCTGTACTCAAACTTTATGGGGATGATGGAGGGAAGGATAACTACAGAGGGAAAAAATATTTAATTTTTTGATATGTAGATTTTGTAGCCCTCAAATGATCCATATAGAAGAAGTTAAGAATTAGATATAACAGTACCTAAATGTATTTATTGTAAAGAATTACACAATTTAGAGAACAACAGGCAGAACTGAAGACATACTAATTTTGCACAAAGGGCTGAAGTACAATCAAAATCCAGAAGTTCTTGCACAGTAAGTGTGATTTAAAAAGTCAACCACAAATACATAAAGAAATGCTTTCTTTATTCTTTTGCAGTAAAGAAAGCAAACAAAACCCAGAAGTCTGGATAGTCAATCAGCCTGCCTAGGAATCCATTTGTGCATGCTATTTCTTTGAATGTAAAACACAGGCTTCAAATTACTTCATAATTCACATCACCCTTTAACTATAAAGGCAGCATAATCTCTGCTTATGCACAAATAATCTATGACAAACTATCAGTCCCAATCGACAAAAATACTTTAAGACACAACATTTAGAAAATTAATTGCCTTTTGGTGTCCAAGAAACAGCACGGAATTTCTAACTCATCCTCATTTTAGCATATATCTATACTTTACATAACAAATTTGGGTGCTGTTCTAGCACTTCTTTCACAAAGGAATAGTCACTTCTCAGCTGAAAATGAGTCTGAAAAAAGTTATCTTAAGATTGAACATGCAAGAAACTGAAATGCAGGTGCTTTCTCCACCACAGTGTTAACACTTTCCTCGCTGCTTTTCCAAAACATTTTATCTATAGATTCCTTCATATGAAGTTTTTCTTGAAATAGCAGTAAAACAAACAGTTGAAGATCAAAATGGTGTGATGTGTAATGTCTCCCAGCTTTCCAGAGTATGTCAGAGCCAGTATCTCATACAGAAGAGTATTTCTAAACAAGCAAACCCACCATACAAAAATCTGAACATGATCTAATAACAGCTGATCCTAATTTAATTTTAGATCCTAAGATTTGAAAACATAAATTAAAAAAACAAAAACAAACAACAAACCAACACCACAATCCTGGATAAATTTCATATATAACCTGAATGGTTCTACTGTCTCTTTCGTCACACTGAAGTTTGCTTTGTTGTTTTCATCTTTCCTTTTAAAATAGCCTCCTGCAGCTCTAAGCTAAAAATCTTCCTGGAGCTTCTATGTGACAGCTGCAGTATCTTAGCCATCTGTTTAATTTATATTTGCTAATGCAGCTCCTGCTGTTTTCAACTGACAGCTTTTTTCTCTCTTATTACCCCCACACAGGAAATCATTGCAGTTGCCAAAGTTTCTCTGTAGTCTCAGATGTCAAATCAAGTCTGGTGAACAAAAGGTGATGAATGAGGGCCCTATACACCTCCCTTTTATATAGATTATTGTTGTTGTTGTTGGGAGAGCTTCTTAATTATGGAAATTGTAAGGGAGTTTTATGGTATTTCTTTAAATAATAATTATAAGCAGAAAGAAAGTAGTACAGAAACAAAGAGAGAGTCAGGGGAAATCACACTCCCTTACTCTCAACATGGCAGTTCTGTAGAAAGGTTGAGGCTGGGGGATCTCCAAGATACTCTCTGAAGCAGATTATCCATTCCATATTCATTCACTAAAGCCCTGATCCAATCTCTTCAGTCATCTATGGTCACCTACCAAGCTCAGGGCTTGTCTGACTATTGACTTTCCCTCACTTGCAACCAACATGCCTCCTAACTTTTCTGGAGTGCTCAGAAATATTCACAAGTCAAAGGCAAGTATGAAGCCCCATGGCTCAGCATGTTGCAATGTCAGTACTTGCTGCCATCCTAAAGCCTCATGTAGGAAGGTGCAGGGCCCACATTTCCTGTGCTTCTCAGAGACACTGGATAAAAGAACCAACCAACTCCTGAAACAGCTGTCAGCCTTATACAGCAAGCACAGATGTTACTGTCCCTGCAGCTCCCCAGCGCATGGCAACAGGAAGATTAAAGGGTCTTTCTCTGCTGAAAAGTAACATCAGGCTTAACATAAAACTTTGCAATTTAACATTGATACCCTTGTCCTGTGTAAAACTGCATCAGCTGAATCACAGTGAGCTCTGCAATACCTGTCCAAGGTGATACAACTCTCCTCTGGCCCCAGAAACAGGTAGTCACATTAAACACAAAGAAATCAAACCCAGAAAGTGCCACCACTCTTCCTTTCTAAATTCCTCTTACCAAAACAACTTTATTAACTGGAGAGACACATGGAAACACGAAATGAGCACTTGCCAAAGGGCTGGGATGTGTGTTTTCTGGTGCCAGAGAGAGCCTTGCAGAGTAGCTAAGAAAGAATTAGCAGGGATACATGTTTGAGGGAATGCTTGGGAGACAAGAAGTCATAATCTCTCATTACCACTGTTCCCAGAACAGTGTTCCAGAAGTTGATGATGAGAAAATAAATATATTGTTCTGAAACAGTAGAGGTTTTGCTACAGCTCCCAAATCAAAGCAACCCACAGGACGGAACCTGTGAGAGCTCCCTGTCTTGTGCAGAATCATCCCACTGCGCTCTGGAGGACAAAATCACTTGAAGCAAAATGAACATTCCTGCTTTTGAAAGTACAGCAAGCTACTGCCAAAAATAACTGGAGGTGCACTCTGGAGAAGGTTACTGCTTCATCTTCGTATCCCCTGAATATCATCATACTCAGGTACTCCTTGAATAATTGTACTACAAAAATTTGATCTCTGAAGAGCAAACTGGACAAAACAGAAAAGCTACAATGAAAAACCTTTAGACTTAATATACTAATAGCTACAGCATCCATGAGGATGAGGACATGATATCCTTTCCTACCCAGGAGATTCTGCCCAAGAGCCAGACAACTAAACTCTTAAATTTGCAATCTGTATCTCAGTATTTTCACCTGAAAATATATATGGATGTGTGTGTGTGTGTGTACACACACACATATATGTACATAAATGCTGATGTACTTCACTGTAGTACTATTATACAGTACATAGACTAGATACACAGGACAAATTCTAACACTTTTATAACTCAGTGCCAATACCAACAGGGGAAAAAAAAAAAGTAATTTCTATGAGTATACAGCCCTGGACACTTAAAGAGTCACTACACAGCTTGATTACTTTTACTTTACAACATTTCAAAAGTAATACAATAAAGAAAGCATAAGGATTAAATTATAACTAAACACTTTTTCTTACTTTGGTCAGACACCACTTGATAGAGCCTTCAATCCAGCACTAGCATACTAACTTAGCTTTCCACTGTCCAAGAATAGTGGGGGATGGGAATAGCCAGATAACCAGAAAGCCCAAACACACAAACACTGGTGCACAGAGGCCAAATCCCTGTGCCCTTGCACCGTGTTTTGCAGCACTCCAGGTTCCGAGACAATTCAGCTGAGGTACAAAGGCAGCCCCATAAGAAACCTCATCTGACAAATCTCTCAAAGCAGAAAGGATCACAGTATATACATGATACAATTACTCCTCCTGAAACTGCTGCTATCATCAGCTCCATGACTAAGTCTTGCAGAGCCAGAGCTTTAGTCCAAATCTATGAGTTGTGGAGCCCAGCTAGCTCCTGAATGTTCCTCCAGCACCTTCAAAGCCAGCTTCCCAGCATCCCATGTTTCAGAAGCACAAAACAGGTATCAGCAGTAGCTCTGAGCAAAGTTGGCATGGGCTCAGCAGGTCAACGAGCTCAGGGTCTGAGCCACACATAAAGCTATGCACTGCTTCCAGGTTTGAGCCCAGGATTTTCAGTATGGATAACTTGTTACCTGAGTAATGTATCCATGGAAAATATATTAGCTGGAAAATTTAAATAGAAGGAAAGCAAATTTCTGTGTCTACAAAGTAATTCTGAGGTCAAAAATTAACCTATCAAGCTAACAAAGGTTATTAGCAATACCTCCCATACAGTGTTTAAAATCCTGTCCTCTAAAGCTATGTCTGAGTATATTCCTCTTCACTTGCCAGCATCCTCAGGCATCCCCCAAGAGCCATTTCTGCAATAAGTACACAAAGATGATACTCTCAAGGAAATCAGACTTAATTTTCTAGGCTGTCCAGTACATACAAGCAATATACTAGGTTAAGCATGATTGTCCATACATACACAGCATTTGAAAACCAAACCACTACAGACATTAATACTCACTACCCTGAACTGTAACTCTGAGCTCTAACAAGCAGGTCAGAGCCTTCCTCAAAAATGCTAACGTTAGTTTAAGTAGAGAAGCAACAGCCTTCAACAAACTGCAACACATTTTAAAGTTTTACCTTCCAGAAAAACAAGTTTTGTTGTTTATCTGCACTTTAGGTGTCTAGATTTAAAATGAAAAGGCAAGTACAGCTGCTCACAGCTGATAAGGCCTCATGCTTCTGGCATTTATTTATATCTATGATCCAGAGTAACAAACCCATGTACTTTAAACAACTGAAGCAACTATTGGATAAAATATGAAAACTGGAAGATGGGACTAGAAGCAACCCCCTTTACTGTATAAATCTACTTATTCAGCATAAATCAATACAAAACACATTTGGGTGAAGGTAATAAAAGATCCATACTGTCTGTGAAGATCAACTGCCAAAGCAGTTTCTCAACAACAATTTCCAAGTCAGGGCACAAGAACAAGTCCTGATGACATCTTTTTGGTTCTCATCTGAACATGGGGGCAGCACCCCTGCCAATGCAGTTAATGTTTTCTGGCTGAGGTCACTAACATCTGGTTTGTGTACAGGCAGCTTGTGCTGCTAAGTATTGCACAGAAACAGAGGTATCACAGGATGTCACTGGGGAGCACAGGTTTAGTGTTTGTGATTAACCTCAAGCCATGCCTGATTTGTGGGGTTGCAAAACACAGATGGAAACTCAAGTTCAAGATTCCATGAAATAGGAAGAGGTAGTCAGTCCTAAGGGGCAAAGCCTAAGAGACAGCAAATGATGAGAGAAGACAGAAGAGGATGGAACAGAAGTGTGCTTCTACCTACGGCTGCGCCAGCCTGGCCCAGGGTTGATCTGACTCTTGCAGAGGACACACAGCCCAACTGAGTCTGAAAAATCACATCACAACTCAATACACACAGTTATTACACTACATCAAGATACTGCTTATATACTGCAGCTTGTCTGTACTGACATGCAACATAATACTGGGTTAGGGTTAGGCTGTACTCGGTTATCCAAAGGGGAGGGTTAAGAGCTTCAGGGCACAGCTCTGCAAGGAGCATAAAGCAATGTTTGTTACTGGCTGCCAGCAAAAGAGGTGGATCCACATCCCTGGCTATTCATAGCACGCTGATCCAAATAACTAATCCACCAAAAATTTATCAATCAGTCAGACTTATGAGCTTATCAAATGCACCCTACAGCTCCCTGATTGCAGGAGCAGAAGACAGGAATGTAACTGTGGCACATGAAATCAACACTGAGCTTTCTGGGAGAAGCACAGTCTGAGATTACCTTTCACCAAACAGTATCTATTATACAGACTAAAGGAGAAGGCAGGAGATAAAAAGACTGGGTAAACAATGTCCTAGTCCACTAAACAATCATTTTTCACGTGTGTGTCTTGTCCTGTATCTCAAGAACCACTATGGAACTGAAACACTGGTTATTTCCATATAGACTTCTAAATCAGCAAACTTTGAACGTGTTCTAGGAGTCAAAACCCTGAACAAGATTGAAACACAAACAGCATTTTCAAGAGCTCTGCCTATCATGCCCTCCTGTTTCTCCCACAGTATCTCTCTGCTGTGAAAAATGTTAACTCTCATTTAAAACAGAAGCCAATACTAATTTCAGATATCCCTCCCCCTGTTTCTTTCCTATCCTTTTGCTCTACTGATAGAATAACAATCCAGTATCACAGCCAGGGAAGAGCACTGCAGAGCCAAGAGAAGACAACCAGACTGACTGGAGAGGGATGTATTGGAGTTGAGTGCTACAGCACTGGAACAAGACTAAAGGAGAGGATTTCACAGGGACAAATCTGAAAGAGCCTGCAACTAGCTGTGAGGCACACACAACAAAAATCCACTCAAAAACAAGGGGTATCTCTCACATTGTGCCTGAATTTGACTCCCATTTCACAACAGTTTGCTATTCCTGACCATCACAGTAAACTGACATCAACACCTAATCAAAAATCCAAAGTCAGGGAAAATAATATCTACATGAAAGAGGTCAATCCCACTTCTTGTCATGCCTTCTGTGTTTTACTTTGTTTTTCATTTTAATTTTGTATTCTGCATTTGGATTATGGCAAGACAACAGGAACTTGAATTGCTATGCATAGTATAAAGTAAATAAAATAAAGGGTCTCATCTCTGAGAAGCAAACGCTCTTAGATATCTTTAGATAATGCCAGCACCAACACTATGTGCCTGATGCTTAGGCACAAAAAAAAATGAGGCAGAAAATCAGTGTCAGACACTGACCATGGTAGTTTCAAGTATGAAGTATGCCATATGCAACAAAATGACTTGGACATGGATTACAGGCAAAAGTAAATACATCAGTACCTGAAACTGCCACTTGTCTTCCCAATCAGAATCTCAGAACTATTCTGTAATTATTCAAATGTCCCCTTCCCTGATGAGCACTAATACTGCACGTCTGAGTCTTCTAGCAGCCACATGGTTTATGAAGCAGCCACTCTGCCAGGTGAGGAGAAATCATAGCCTGTTGTGCTGACCTAGCACAGAAACACATTTCATCCACCTGGAAATTGTTCTTTTACAACCAGTGCTCTCAATCCACTAGAAAATAATTTAGATACCTGATGATTTAGATTTTAATGTTCTTACTGTGGATATAGCCATCAAAATTCCCACTGCCTCTCATTCCTCACACACTTAATATGCTGATTTAATTATATGCCTGTAATTCAGTTTACATTTTACAGGAGGCAAAAAGTAAGGAGATTCCAGAAAATTACACTTGAGATAAGAAAATTAGTTACTGGAGAGCATGATGCTCATTCTTTGCATATGTACCAGCCTATTATAAAGGGCTTAAAAATTCGCTCAAACAGAACAGGTAGGAAGCCTTGGCAAAAGCTAAACTAAAATTAATTTTCCATACTTTAAGTTTATAAAGGTAACTTGCAAAGTACAAATCAGCAAAGACCTGTCTTTGTAAAGCCATGGACAGACAGCTTGAGTCTGCTGCTCGATCAGGTTTTTTTCTCTCCCCAGCTGCCCTGAACAAAGCTTTGCCCATCCTCACTGACTGGAGCACCAGGCAGCAGGGACAGGAGTGGAGCTGAAGCAAATGAGGTCAGTTCCATGCTGCACTGCCTGGGAAAGCTCTGGAGGGAAAGCCAGGCACTGATCACTAAGGAAAAGTGAAATAAAACATCTAGCAAGCAGGAAAAGGTTTAGAGATGGATTGTTCTCCAGCTGCCCACATCTAAATAGCAAGGACAAGATAAAAAATTACAAGCTCTGGCTACCATTCAGACGAAAAAGGAGACAGGAAAAAAGAATCAAACAACTCTGTATCTGAAAAGAGTGGGACATGAGAATTTTTCCAAGAATAATTTAACTAAAGACCAGATGGAACGAAGCAGCGATATGTCCTAATTACAAGTTCATTAAGCCAGTCAAATTCTCCTCAGAGAAAATATAAAAATCAAAAGACCCCAATCAAGTACAGGTCAATCTTGGTGATGGGAAGAGGAGGAATTTCAGAAGGCAAAGTGTATTTAAATACATTCGAGTTGAAAACCGAAAGATCTTTTTTCAGAGATTGAATCGTGTCACTAATACTCAGAAAAAATTTTGATAATCCCTAAAGTTATTAGCATAACAATCCTCACAGAGTATGACAGAAAGATTTGGGATTTTATCTCATGCAAACCCATAAGCTGCTAGGAGTATATTTTTTTTCATAAAGAGGATAATTCTGAACCAAAAAACTCCAGCAGGTTAACAGAATAAATGGAAATACACATGTAAGCTTTGATGCTGCTGCTGCTACTCACACAAAATCACCATGTTAAACCAGATGCTCACTCTTTCCCCATCCCTTACAAATAGTAACATGAAGCTGAGTTCCTATCATGAAGCTAATCCCAAACTACATTTTCTGTCCCAATGCACTTCCCTCTTTTTTCCTCTCTGTAACACTTTATCTCATGGTAGAAAAAAGCTGCTTCAGTGGTATATTTTTGAAAATCTATTTTTTTCTGCAGTAGCTCAGCCAACCAGGAAATCAAAGCCCTGCATATTATCATATATTATCTTGCATGACTGAAGGTCACATGCAGTCAAATTCTCTGTATGCACATCCCTCTAGGAAATCCCAAGTTCTGGAAACAAAAATACTACTACAATCTCTACAATAAACCACTTAAGGAACTGGATGGTATATTCATATGTATTTCATATATTTATCTTCTATGTACTGACATACACACATGCCTTTCTGATACAGGAATTTAAAATTCCCTTCTAACACACCAGTGGCCGAACAGCTAACACAGCAGCATTTTGGAAGCGGCTTGCACAACAGGAAAAGCAATTGCACAGTAGGAAAACGCCAGCAGGGAGACAACAATCCAACAACAAACAGGACATAAAGCATCAAACAGAAAGTGAACTCTTCAGGAGCTAGGACAGATGCAAAAGCTGTTGGTGGTAGTGTGGAGGGATGTATTGGTTAGCAACTTGAGCAATACATAGAAGGTGTGGAAATATTTATCAGTGCAAGGTGTTGAAAAGATGTATTGAAAGAAAGTTCACAGTCACTTATCAAACACAGCTGTTCAAAACGACCCAGGACAAAATTTCACATATGATCTCAACAACATTGAAATGTCACCCACTAAGGTATACCACCAGTATTAATTCCTATGCTGGTACAGTCCTAACACAGCAGGTTTCAGCAGAAAAATCACAGAAATATCTTCTCTCAACAATCATATGTTTGTGGAATGCTTCTACTTGGAAACAATGTCAGAATTTAAATTCATAACATTTACTTCCAAATCCACACATCTATTAAACAATGCCAGGTATTCACTTCTCCCAAACCATCACTACTAAGTGATGGACAGTGATGGACATCACTACTAAGTTTGGACATCAGTCCAAACAACCCCTTCTCTAAAAAGGACAGGCTTCAGCCTTCCAGCATAGGCTAAATTTTTTTTCTAATACTCTCTAATATTATCGTTATCTTGTATGAAAAGTAATAAATAACAACAAAACAAATACATTCTGTGTAATTTTATAGAGCTATCATTTTATTTTTTCTGCTTTGCAGCTCCATTTCTTGCACATTGACAGTGTCCCCAAACTCATATTTCAACCCTGGGCCTGCCAATATCCACAATTCCACATATTTGTTATTAAAAGGTACCTTATTCAGAAATCTGTTTTGATACTGCACTACTGATGCCACACGTATGCAGTCACTACATACAGGGACTGCTGGAAACCCACTAAACACAGAGTCTCCTGCTAACTTCAGCATCACAGACGGGAAACCACCCAAGTCAGACTGAAGCAAAGAAATTCCACTTCTGGTGTGATGTGGACTCAGATAAAGAAGCATATATAAGAGGAACAGATGATGCCAAAGCATTTATTGTATTCATTCATTCCTTACCTTTCCCTTTACATTGCAGAGGTTACCTCACCCCTTGACACAGTCATAAGCAGCAACAGGTTTCACATATGAGTTCTTTTTCCCCTAGGTGCTTTGGGGAAGCAAGAACATGCACTCAAGTGAGCATTCATGCCTCAGTCAGCTTGAGGACAAGGCTCTGCACTGAAGCCCTTAAGACCTTCTCACGGCTGCTGATTTCACCCACGAACTGAAAGAGCATCTCAGCAGGACACTGCCAGCCTCCTTTTCAGCTCCCACTCACTGATTGCCAGTCTCTGGCAAGTGAAATGTCAAGAACCAGGCAGGGGCGGTGTTTGGAGAAGGAGGGATAAGAGATTCTCACCATCCATCAACCTCAAAATCTATTCAGCCGACAACTTGAATGGAACAGGCATTTCATTCTCCATGGTAACTGGAGATGGAAGGAGGTTGGGAGAAAATAAAGAGAGAGAGGGAGAGAGAGAGAGTGTAAGTACAGACCCGGGAAAATCCGATGTTGAAGATACAGGGAAACTTGCAAACTTTGCAATCTCTCTGTGCTGTGCAAGTAGCATGCAGAAGAGAGAAAAGCCCTTTCCTTGCCTGCACAGTCCGAGACAAGCTGTCCTGTGGCCATGATGAGGTGTCCTTTCTGTGAGCTGTGTATTGATGTGAGGGGAGGAAATCCCTTACCCTGCACCAATCCTACCCAGAGGAAAGACAAATACCTCCTGAACACTGGAAATTCAGGAAAACTGCAGATTATTGCCCCCCAGAAAAAAGAACTGTCTGAAAGGGAACAGATACTGTCATTCCCTGCACAGTACTTCTTGTCTACAGATCAAAGCCACTGATGCTGATTCAGTCTGCGTGCCAGCGCTGACCACGGAGTAGAGGATTAACATCACTCTCTTTGTCTGCTTTGCATCTTACATGGAAGAAAATGCTTGTTACTTCTGTTATGCTGAACCACTCAGATGCACAGATAAAACCAAGGCAATTTATTTATTCTTTTGCAAGGCACACCAAAATGAAGCATGGAAGCAGACAAACTTAAAATTTGGGCAGCACCTTTGCCAGCCTCAAGGGATCTCATGGTAAGTCAGCTCTTATTAACATTTCAGGCCTGGCCATCTTCTGAACTTTTTTTTCCTGCTATTTTACATTCATAACTTGAGCTGTCACAGCCAGAATGTGCACAACAGGGAAATTACATTTGGATTCATGCACGTTTGTGTTCCAAGCTGGCCCCATGCAGTTACTGAAAAGAGTCTCTGGCTAAAGCACTTATGCAAGATAACCCAACAAAGGGCTGAAAAGCTCTGCAAATCCTGGCTGTAGCCATCTTATTTTTTCTCAGTTCTTTATACTGATTCTTTCCTGAAGAACACATTTAAATCGCCCTCCCCCATCCAAACCTACCTCTCAATTTGGAGTTTGTTTTCAATTTTGTACTGCATATGGGACATGCTATTTTTTATAACTTATATTATTATCTATACAGAGAGCTTTTTGCTAAAGGTAACCTGCAGAGCTGTTCTGAGTTCTTCCAGTAGTCCTTATGTATAAACAAATACGTTTAAGATCATAGTTTGAAAATAAACTACCAATTTTTCTTCATCATGCTCATTTGAATTTTGGATAGGCAACTTTCAATTTCTTACATAGGTCTTCACCATTCATGACACTGCAATCCATAAAGCATGCTAATACACAACCTTTGTTGCTGAATTTCAGCCTTTATTCACACCAATCATTTCAAAACTACATGAACACATTCTTACTTTTGAAAATCACTTCTCTGAAAAAAATGTTTTATTTTCTCTTGTTTCTCAAGACTGACTCTTGGAAAAAACAAAAACAGAACCTCAACAGGAACAATCCTACAGTCACTTTCTACTTGTTCCCCAATGTATCATACTGAGACAGTCTTTTCCTTAGGTAAAGGAGGGTATGTTCACCTTTTGAATTGTACTTCAAGTCCATGGCTTAGAACTATTTTCCTTTCTTTTTCCTGAAGACTTTAACAAGAAAATGAGAAATGAGACTGCTCCATTCTCTCTTTCCCAGCTAAAGCCAACTAAAGTGGGAGTGACACACACCTCAGCTGGAAGATGTCAGCCTCCTACAACTCTACATAAGCAAATAAATGCCCTTAAATGCATATCTGTGACCAGATGAATTCAGTTCTTTTCAGATAGTTTTGAAGATATTTCGGAATTCCAAGGAGATATTTCCAGCCCATTTAAAATATATCCTACCCACATCTATTAAGATGAGGGTATTTAACATAGGAAGCTTTTTGTGCTCTTTTCAGAGAACAATCTCAGAGTACTTTGTTATTTTGCTTTGTAACAGGAGCACAAAAAGGAAAGAATGTATTTTTGCCAATTGTCATAAAAGCGGAATCATTGTCCCTGCACTTGCTGCACACTGCATTTCACCTTGATCCTCTTGAAGGTTTGAAAGCATTGTTGTTTATCTGGAACTCAGGGAAGGGATTTTCTTTCACTCTGAAGTTAGAAGACTCTAATGTACTTCAAAGAGTTGCCATCTATTATCATTATCCACTTGTCTTCCTATTATTCAAAAACTATACCCTTAGAAATGAAGAGCTTTCCCAAATCTCTTCTAGCAGCATGCTTTAGGCAAGAAAGAAGACACTGACATTGTTACAAATATTCAGAAATGTGACAAAAACCAGTCCAAGAGCATAGAGTCATACCAACCACAGTGCCCACTGTGTGTTCCCTTTCAGCCACCAGAAGGGAAATGTTAATGTGCCTCACCAATGGCATACACAGAGATACACATTTTAGAAACAAAACTACTATGAACTGGCTAAAACTAGTATCTCAAAAAACACCCTACCAAGAAGTACTGAAGTGAAGGGTGAAGCATGCCCACACAGAATCAAGGCCTTATTCAGCTTCCAAAACAGTAGAATAAACAGTACAGTACAGCCAAGATTCAAAAGACTGCCCACCATGTGTGCCTGCCAGGCAATAATAAAAGCTGAAATGCATCAATAGCTTCAGGCTGGCTGAGAACGAAACTGACTTGAGTTCTGATCAAGTTTGGTGGTCTCCACACAGCTCTTGCATTACAAAAGCCACCATTTCAAATTACAGCAATTCAACAGAGAAGTGAACCAGTGGTGACCTTCACTGGGACAGCACTGGCAGTGGCACATCACAGCATCCTGACCTGCACCTGCCCAGGTAACAAACAGATCTGCTGCTGCCACAGCTCTGAGCCCAGAACTAAGGTCACCTTCTTCAAGTAGATGCTTGCTCTGAAAACTTTGCCATGCCTACCATGAAAATTAATGTGTGATGTGACTTCACTGTAAAGCACCACCATAGAATGGGTAAGGTTGGGAAGGAACCACAGAAGGTCATCTGGTCCCACTTACCTGCACAAGCAGGGTCATTCTAGAGCACATTGCACAGGACTGCATCCAGATGGTTCTGGACCATCACTGAGGGAGACTCCACAGCCTCTTTGGGCAATCTGTTCCAGTGTGCAATAACCTGAACAGTGAAGAAATTCTTCCTCACATTCAGGTGGAATTTCCTGTATATCAATTTCTGCCCATTGCCTCACATCCATTGCCTGACGTTACTAAAAGAGCCTGGATCCATCCTTTCCACACCCTCCCTTCATATACTTACAGACATGGATGAGTTCCCCTCTCAGTGCTCTCTTCTCGAGGCTGATCAGACGTTTCCTCCTGAGAGAGATGATCCAGTCCCTAAATCATCTTTGTCACCTTCTGCTGGGCCTGCTTCAGGAGCTCCATGTCTCTCATGTCCTGGGGAACCCAGAAATGGGCACAGCAGTCCAAAATTCCAGAATAGTGGCTTCACTAGGGCTGAGTAGAGGGGGGCAGGATCACCTCCCCCAACCTGCTGGCAGTGCTCTTCCCAAGGCACCCCAGGTGCTGTGACTTAGCAGCAGAATGCTTTCTACAGCTATTCCCTGAAGTACCACATTAAAACAGAGAAATGAGCAAGCTTGTTCTACATTAAGAAAGAAAACACATGCATGAAACCCTGGCAAATCTGTCACACTTTGAGTTAAGTATTCGTCCACTGACCCACACAGCCAAGACTGAGCCAGAATTTACAATTCCCAGAGAAGATTACTTTAAAGTTGTTTTAAAACAACACCAGAGAGATACTCCAGCCCCAGACTGACTCACCTGACATGAGAAAATTGTGGAAACCAAATTCTTTCCTGTTCCCACTCCTAACCCTGAGGGAAGCTCAGTCAATCAGATAAAGACAGATACTCAATTACAAAGATTCAGTGAACAAAACAATAAAAAATACTCCACATTAATTTTTCAAAACATATATTAAAATGGTTTCTGGGCATTAAAAAGGGCTAAAAAGCATGAGTGGGAGGCACACAAAAATCTTCCAGACCTCAAATATTCTGAGAACAGCACTTGGGAAAGCCAAAGCATCTTGGTTAAATTGACAACCATGTCTGAAATCTCTCTGAGCTATTCTCATTACAGGTGATTTCAAGGTAGGAATGAGTACGGACAGAGTGCACAGAGCTGACCTGATGACACAGTGTGTGTGTCACCAGTAAAAGAACACACTGTGCCACTGAATTACCAGGTATTTCCCACTGCAGACACACCACTCTCAAGCAGGAGAGGTGGACCTCATGCACGCAATTTTATCAAAACGTATTTCTCTAACAAGAAAAATTATACTAACCCAATGGTTTCCTATTTTCAAGTGTACCACAAAATAAATCTAAGATAAGACTTTAATAAAAAGCTCTTCAAAAGAATCAGCATTATTCACCACAGAGGTAAAGACTGAAATGTTAACCTACTTGAGGGTTTTTTCATTAATCAGTGTTTAAAAAACTTTTCATGAAATAGGAACTCTCCACTACTTTAGAAACAAAAAGAATAAATGCAAAATCCTTTGCATCACTAGAGTTTCATGTTTCATAAGAGACAAAGAGCAAATGACTGCGAGATTCCTACAATTTGTTTGGCAAATGCCATCTAAACCAGCACACAGTCACCTCAATCTGTTCTCCAAGAACTTGCAATAGCAGTAAATGTAAATGACACATGGCAAGGTAAAAGCTATCAGCTGGGGAAGGAACAGCTTTTAGGAGAGCATCAGAGGTTCATATGTTTTGAATTGTAAAATTTTGTATCTGCAAAAAAAGGTTTTCAGTATTTCACATGCAAACATTTTCATGCAAATAAATACATTTTCCTCTAAATTAAAAGAGTTTACAAGGGCACAATTAGCAGTTTTCACTGAGTATAAATCAGACAGCTGGCTGTAATTGGAACTAGGAGCAAAAAAAGTATAAGAGATGCCATCTTCCATGCAGATGTTTTCCCAAGATTTAAGGGAAAGTTCTACTTCAAGAAATTAATATAATACAATCTAAATCTACACAGTCTATGGCTGTAATGGGTACATTTACATGTGAATAGTTAGTTCTGGTTTGGGGATTTTTTTACTTTTAATTCCCAACTTCCTTTTGAATTTCATCTCTTTAATATAATATTAAAACAGCTGCAAAGATGCAGCAAGCCAAATTAAGCTCACTGTGATACCTCTGAAAATAAAGCTATCTTTTAACAAGCAGCAGAGGGGTCAACACCAATGAATCAGTACTAACTGCTATCACTAGCAGTGCAAAAAAGAAAAACACTACCCCTTCATTCCAATGGAGAACAGAAGAAGCTGCAAATTTAAACCTGTAAGTTCTACAGATGAAGAAACTAAATATGTTTCACATAACAGAGGCATGTCTAAATGTCTACTTCTGACTACATTTCATAATGCTACTGAAATATAAGTCATGTCCAACATATGCTCGGGACACAGGATACTACTTAAGACAAAGCACTAAGCAATGCCTTAAAACTCCATCAGCATAAATAATACAAAAACAATGGGTTGGGGAGTTTTTTTTTGGGGGGGGGAGCAGTGGGGGTGTAGAGATAACACCAACTAACCAATCTTTTTTCCCACCAAGTCAGCATTTCAACAATTCAATTATCTATAAATGAACCCATCTCTTAAGACAAAAATTATTTAAATTTGCATCATTCTAGAAATAAGAGGACATTATGTAGAACAGATGACACAATTTTCTTCAGTCTTTCTGCTACAAATAACTGCTCCCATGACTTCTAAATAGCTTCACTGTTTTACACAGTGATCCCATTTTTTTTCTTTCTTCAGGTCAATGGAAAACCAGAATCAAACACTTTTCAACAAGCTGACTGGAGCACTGCAGATAAATATAATGAAGAACCATAAATTACATACTTTTATGCACCCCACTCCCAAGAGACCAAAATTACAGAAGAACCAGCTGAGGTACTAATGCAGATGTGACCTAAGAGGCCTCAGGCACAGATAACCAACTAACCTGTGCAACTTAAAAGGCAATACAAATTCCCAGCTGCCAGGTTGTCTTCTCCAGTGTGATAAGATGTAACACATATTCAGTTTACAGTATGATGCCATATTTTGGCTGGAAGGCATAAGAGAGATGAATTTAACAATGTGTTAAATTGGAGTGTAGCACCTGTGTCTTACTACCAGCCTGCTTGATTTCCCCAGGGCTGGATGATGTGTCTGCCACCTGGAGATGGGCAGCACAGCCTGACTTATTCTTTCCAAGCTCTTTCTAGAACTGCCTGGGCACAAGGTCCCCAGCCTGACCACAGATCCCAGGCACTGCAATAAGGTGGGCAGGAGCAGCATGCTTTGCATCACAGAATCATTTGGAAGGACAAGACCTTTAAGATGCAGTCCAACCATCAAGCTGACATTGTCAGGTACACCTAAATCAAACCAAGTGGTAGACTTGGCAGTCCCTAAGAGTCTCCCTAAGTGCCATATCTGCACATGGTTTAAATACCTCCAGGTACGGTGACTCAACCAGAATGCTAACCAATGCTTCACAGAAAAAAAATTAGCCCCTGAATGAAAATATTTGACATCATTTACAAACATCTCTCACATTATCTCCTCTCACTTGTCTGTGCTGATAGAAGAACAGCAAGTATACGTTATACCTCAGGCAACTGTTTCACGTGGCCAGACCACAGGAAGAAGCATCAACACCAACGACAAAAGGGAATGTTAGGGAAGCTTGTGTCTCCTACAAAATGCTTTTAAAAAAACCCTCTGTTGCAGCATGGACTCTAAATTATATTGCAAATATTCTCTCAAGGTATCTTACTTTCAAATGCAAATAATACGATGTGTAATGAAAGGGGATAAAGCCTTGTTACATAAAAATAAAATAAGACAACTGAATGATTTTACCAAAGGAGAAAAGAAGGTTGAAGCCTCACTAATGGCTTTGTGTCTGATTTTTAATGCTAAAAGTTTCTGGCATGTAGTTTATGAATTTGGAAAGCAGAAATTATTAAACAAAAATACATAACACATTTTCTCACAGGCATACTGACTTCTACCTTTCCTGTAAAGATAATCTGCACATTTCAGTTTTCTGCGTTTCAAGATTTTATCATCTTTTGGAGCAGCAAGAAAGGAGACATTGCTGGAGACATCTCATATTATCTAGATTAACCTTGTACTCACTGCTTCCCCAAGCAAATGAATGCCAAAATACCAAACCAAATCTTTCCTCTCTGATCCCCAAGTGAGTACTACTGCTTGAAAAAATCTACTGTATGCCTACCCCCTCAAAAGGTTCCTCTGTAAAACAGTTCATCTTAAAAATACAGTGCTGTCACCTTCCCTTTTCAGGTTTCTGCCATTGCTGTCACTATGGAAACAATCAGAACATCAGATATGTCAGTAAGCATGATTTATAAAATACAAAAGCACCAAAGGTAGACGCTCTACATAAAACCTAATCAAGACAAAATTAATGTGTTAGCAAGGAACATTGGCTTTAAAGAACTTTGAATTTCACATGATTTCCTAGAGCAATGCTGCAGTGAGCTACAGCCAAGGAGAGAGCTTGCCAGTGCAGCATCATGCACAAAGTCACACAGCCAAAGGCTGCAGCAAACTGCCAGGACAAAGGGTTGTGATGAACCCTTTTCCATCCATTTAAAATACAAAAATCCAACAGTAAAGTCAGTATATCCCCAAAACATTACACCAACGTAAGAAATATGGCAAGACATACAAATATTTGTTTCTCTGAGACTTAGAAATAAATTAAGGAAGACCCTTTCAGTTTGTTTTGCCTGCATCTCAATGGTGCATTCAGTCACATTCCCCTCTGTTCATCACCTTTGTTCACATCTGTATCAGAAGCAAAGGGGAAGCCAATTATTCATAGCTTCCCAACCAAAAAAAGTTTTAAAAGCAGTTCTCAGAGAAACATCAGTTATAGAGGTTGGTTGGGCAGCTACTCTGTGGAGCTGTAGTTTCAGCGGTGCAAAAGCAGAGTGCTTATTATTGCTCTAAGATGGGGTTCATCCAAACCTGTACGTGCAGAAGATGCAGCTTTCCCCTGCTCCCAAAGCTCAGCACATACTTCACTTTGACATGTTGACTCAATTATAGCACTTGGGAGCCTCAAGAGAACAAACACAGCTTTTTGAGATGCCTCCCTCTCCACCACACACACATTCTCCCTTGTGCTTATTTAGAAGCTCAATGCCTTTCATCATCATGCTATTCTCTCACGTGTTGCACTGATGCACCTACCTGCTTCACATTGCTGCTTTTCTCACCTCTGCTGTCTTGGAAAGTAAGCATCTACTGTACCTCAAATTCAGCTACTGAAGTTACAACACAGACAACAAAAGCAACAGGGACCTCTTTTTATGCCAAGATAAAATATTTCAGCTCAAGAAAAAAAGAGCAAGAAAGCAGCTCGAACACAAGAGTCATAGAGTACAAGGAGAAAACAGACACGGAGCTGCAAACCACTTTTAAAACATTGTGGAGCCAAAAGAATAAATGGCAAACAGTAGGCTCCAGGGGCCATTTCAGGTTGGGAAGACAATTTGCCAACTAGTTATTGCTGCACAGCTGACCCTGAGACTGTTTGCTGCCTTTAGGACTTGGCTGAAGGACTTCTGCACATTTACTGCCTTTGATACTACATCATGTACAGCAAAGTCCCTTGCATTCAGAGTCCCTCAAGTGGCTCAGTAGAACAAATATTTTACAGTATTCTTATTAAAAGCTCTGTTTTTAACTGGCTATCTTGATGACAGTTGGAAATGTTTTAGATTATTCACTTTTTGACACAGGATGAGCCACTTTGGACAGCAGCTCAGGTATGCTGAGATGGAGATAGTCCCTCCCTCACTTGAAACATGTGCGTTTGATTCCTAATTTCCAAAACATGAGATTATATGTTTTGCCTAAGATTTCCTCTATTAAACTGCAGAAGTCATATGGAGTTAATTCAGACAGCAGCTGCAAGAAGAGAATGACTGAAGGATTTTGGAATTCTGAACTATCAAGAAGTCAAGAAATAACAAAAGTTATAAATTACATAACTGAGTGGAAAGGTAGAGCAGAGGATGAAGTAAGATAAATTTAGTAAGTCTTTTGTGGGAGATCCCCCTTCCATAAAAAGCTTCCTCTAGAAACAGAGTGAATTTTGAAGCAGTTTCTCTGCAGTTAATTATATGAGTTGACAAAATCAGGAAACTCTATGATACAGAGGACAATTCAGAGCTGGAGTTTATGTTGCTCAAATATTGGACAATTGTGCAGGTTTATATGTTTTCTATCTGGCTCTATTCCTCCTCTTCTCCATCAGTTGTATATGCCTGATGGGTTCTAAATACCCTGTGCTAAAGCATTTAATACTTTAAAAAAAGTTTGAATTATGTTCATCTGGTACTGTGGTACTTCCCATTTGTGTATGTAATTCTCTGCCCCTGCTTCTCTTGTATCCTTTCCCAGGCTTTAAGGTGACTAGAAAATGCTGCATGCTGATGTCCAGGTAACAAACAGAATCTACACAATATTTTCAGTATTATCACCTATTGTACATTTCTAAGCACAATTTCTAGTGCATTTCTAAGACCATAAATAGGTTATTCCAATCAGTCTGATATTAATTAGAACAAGTCCTCTAGCAAAGACTGCTCTTAGGACTCTGAACAACCACCAAAGTCAGTGCCACAACACCAATGTGAAAAAAATCCAAGTGATAAACATAAGGAACTTTTGCATGTACTTTATGACTTCTGCAGAATTGAATATGTCACTGAGATCAGTAGGGGAGATGATTAAAAAATCCCTTGTCGAACACTGAAGGAGCTTTTATTCCTCAGGTATTTAAAAAGAAAATTAAAGACTGCAAACTCAGGTAAACTTTTTTCTCAATAAGAAGTCTACACCATGATTTAAGGTACCTGAGTTTACTACATACTGACTTCCTAGCTGTAAAAAGTTGATTTTACCTTTTCTCAAAGCATTCATCCAAACAAGTCTTCAGCAGTCAACATATGATCCACATGCCTTGAGAAAAAATCTGGGGCAGGAAAACTATTTCAATATTTCCCTGTGATGGTGGAAGTAACCAAAATAAAAAATATTTTTGCCAGTCAGTAAAACAAGTACTTTGTATTAATGGGGAAAAGTACCCTGAAAGGATCCTTAACCTTACTACAAATACCATGCCCTATAAATTCAATGTGGCAAACCTATACTACATAGAAACAGAGGAGTTTCACTATCTGTGATCCCATTGAAAAAACAGGATTATTGCTTATGAAACTGTAGACAAAGGAAGCAAATATAGAGCAAAAGGAGAAGGCAATCCTGCTTAATGGAAAATGCACCTGAAAACTTAAATAGATACACACAATCTTCTTGGGTTGTTCTTGCTTAGTATAACCAGAAAATAAAACTGCATCAATTACTTCCTCCCTTCTTTGCTTATTGATTAGTGAACTGAATATCATCATCTTACTCTGGGTTCTTGGAGCTTCTTTCTATTAGATTAATGACAACAGAAAAGCCACAAGACTGAATAGTAAACATCTGCTATTTTCTTGGACTTTCATGCATTTTCTAAAAGCATCCTGAACTAGAAAATACACTTCATACACATGCCCAAGGTTCATGTGCAATATAATGAGCTACAAGTGTTCAGACTGAACTTGCTTCCATTATTCTGATACTCTGTAACAGAGCAGTAAGAAGGCAAATAAGCTTCAGAAGACCTGTTTATTTTGGAAACTGACAGTGACTCTCAGTCACCTAATAGTTGTCTTCAAAGAAAATAAACAAAATTCAAAGGTTCTTACTGATTCTGGAAGAATCAGTGCTGTTCAGGAGCCAGCACTTAATGCCGCCTACATCCAAACACAGCTCTATCAGAGTCCAGCAGGCTCTCTAAAGGAATCATACACTACCAGAACAGCTGTCAAAAACAACATGTAAAACCAGGTCCCCACTGTATGTGGTACACACCAGTTTTTTCAATTATCTTTTCAAATTACCATAAAAAAAACCCGGTGGGAAAAATGCCAAGTGGCAAAAAAAGACAGGATAAAATGTAACTTTTTACTCAGTAAATTAATTAATTCTATGAATGAATTGCATTGATGACATTTGTGCCCTTTTTCTTTGGCACAAATAAAGTAGTTACCCTGTTGGGAAAACAGAATCTCTAAATCGAAATGAAGTTTGCCATCCCTTCAGAGAAAGAGTAAGATGACAATCATGTGGCATACATTTATCACATACTTAATGCAGTTCTGGAAATTGGTGATTGTTGGCAATAAGTACAGTGTAAGAAGCTAGACAAAACAAAAGGAAACACCTGAAAGCATGACTGTTGGCAAAGAGTTATTCCCAAGGAAGAGCTGAGGAAGTAAGGACAGCACTTCTCAGCAGTTTTTCAGACCCAACACATATTTTCAAAGCTACTACTTTGTGGAATCTCCCTCCTGCTCTTGCTAGTTCATGGGAAATCTTCATCTCTGCCAAACAAATCAAGGGAAACTGAACTGCAGATTCCATTAACTTGAACTCTGAGACAGCAACTCGGCTACTGTGAGTCACTGACAGTTTGGAATAATCCTGCCAGCTTGGGAGAGACACCAAATTCAGTGCAACATACACCCTCATACGCTTGAGTCCACAACAGCCAGCACATCTGAAAGGAATCACAAGGATACTACTGCCTACTGGAGAGGGAGATGTCTGGTTGAAAAAGATTCCTCAGTAGGAAGAGTCTGCTTCAGGCAGTTGCTGATAATACAGCCCTACATCCCCAGAGGTCTCAGCAGAACAGAACTATATGTTCCAATCTGGTGTTTCCAACACAGAGGTCCAGAACTTTGTCCTGTGCCTGAATTCCTGGTGTGAGTGAGTATCTCAAAAGGGATCTTAGAAAGTTTTCCTGCAGTAAACCTACACACATACAACCGCTTCCAAATCATCAGCTCTCTTGGTATGGAAAAGGAAGTGAAAATGCTGTATGCTAATTAAGGATTTCAAAGATCCCTCTACAGATTCTATGTGTATCAAAAATTATAATGTTCAAGCCTTCCTGCATCATGAATCAAAGCACAAAGAAACAGATACCACCAAACAGGAGGGATGAACAGTCAGCTTCTTTCAATATCTAAAACTACATTGCTAAATCCAACAATGTTTATCTCTGGTCTCATCGGGCTGAATAATTAAAAAACCTGGCTTGTGCATTATATATTGCTTTTGTAGCTGCACAAAGTCACTGCATGTCTACAGTTCAGCCAATTATATGGATATGGCAGAGGGCAAAGAGTAACTCATTTAGAAGGGTTTGGCAAACAACAAGAGGAAAGAAGCAACTTAATGCAGATTCCTTAGACTAAGTATTTTATTAAAACATCACATTCAGAAATAAAGTTAAGGGAGTTTGCCTGGGGTAGGGGATGGTTTGTCTCTTTTTAAGGACAAGCACATAAACATATGGCTCATCAATAACTACCCTTACAGTTTTCAACATGTAAGATTTATTTGCTTTTAGGGCCTTGTCTGCAACAGTAAGCTTTAGAAGAAAAAACCCAAAATGCTATTTCCGACTCAGCTCAGTTGTATCAATAAGTCTCACATGACTTAGCCACTAATGGTAGAAAGACCAAAAATGCTTAGTCTCAAGAGTACCATGGTAATTGCTGAACTCAACCTCATTAGAAACGATTATTCTGTACAACCCCCCCAGGTACAGAGAATTATTCTTTATGATTATTTAACAAAATTACAATTTCATAACCATAACTTCTTCCAGGACAGATCCTTACATCTACCTGCCACCTGTTAAATTAAACTTATTCCTTTGCTTGCTTGCTAATCCTTTTTCATATTGTGTTCCTCGTGACTGCACCTCAGCACTTCCTGACAGAGGAAACATGCCAAACCAAATGGAATTTTAAATTCAATGCATGCTGTTGTGTCAAATGTCAGCCAGGGACACATTTCTGACACACAGAACTACTTCTGGAGCTGTATGCATCAGACTACTGATTTTAGTGTCCTTCAGTTAGGAGACTATAAGAATCCTTGGTCAGACAGGTTCTTCTCATCGAAACCACAGAGCAAGAGAATCACAGAACAAGATCCTGCCTTACCAGATGAATTTATCTATACACAAAACGAGGTGGAGAATCTTGCCCTGCCTTTCATGGTTTCAAAGATACAGCCTGAAATCTAGTAGGATGATGGTTAAAGCAGTGTCATGGAAAACAGACAAATATAAGCATTACAATATCACATATTTACTTTCATCTACCCTTCTTTAGAGTTCTAATAACTTCCTATAAACAAAGTTTGGTTTATTTCCTATAAACTAAGTTTGACATTCCCCTTAGGTACTTTTACATGCCTGGCACACTCAGTATTTCACTGACTGAAGGGGAAGGTTTTGAAAAACTCCTGATAAGTACTCACAGCAGAACAATGTAATGAAATTTATACCTCATCTTATGAACAGTCTTGTAAATTTGGCAAAAGCCTGTTCAGTTAATTCTCAGGTACCTCAGCTACCTTCAGAAGACAGTTGATGTGGCAAACAGAATTTTATGAGAAATTCACACTACTACATTGGAAACACGTAGTCATGCATGCCCCTCAGCCAGCCATCCCTTCCTGGGTAGATTACAGGCTGGGTATTGTATTTTTATCACTTATTTTCAGGGTCTCAGAGATTTCTCTAGCTCTGAATTCAGATCTGTTCAAGAGATGAAACATTCCTGCCCTCCAGCTTCTCTAGTCTCCCGTGCTGCAGACTGCCACGCAATTTACACTAAACCAATTTACACTCACAGTGTTTTGATGGCTGACGCTTGCAATTTTATGAGCTGGTAGATTTAGACATTCTCCATTGCAAACCCAGATAAGTTTAAGGTGACAGGTTTGGCAAGCCTGAATTTGTCAGCTCCTCTCAACATAAACCTGCATCAAAGAGGATGGAAGTTAAGCACTCACCTTTTAAGCAGTGCCTTTGTTCAGAAGCCAACACACAGAGCAAAGTCAACAATGCCTGGATCACAAGCACACCCTCCAGCTGGGGAAAAAAAACAAAACAGAATAGGTCTAGATTAAAGATACACAGGAAAGAAAGATGAAAGACTACTTTATTTTATACACATATGAAGAGCATGGCACACAGGCTGTGCAACCAACCGCTTTGTTCTAAACAGAGAATATTCAACAACACAGTGCACACACTATTGTGTCTCCCTAAAAACATGTCAAGTGAAAGCAAATGCAGCATTTCTCAATCACTGAAACCAAGCCCCAAGTAAATAGAAGGAAAAGCAGAAGGAGAAAGAATATGCTAAGAACCCCTTGGTTTAAGAGTTGACAGTCCACCAGGCAAGAGAGTTGTAATTTCCTTGACAATAAGTGCCAGAGAACTTGGCTTTAAATTTCACATAAATGCATTTCTTCATAATGAGGAAGTTAAAACATGTCCCCACAGCAAGTCCTCAATACCAGAGATCAGACAGCAACTGGAATTCTTGTGCAGACTGCATAATAGCAGAATCCCAGAATATTCTGAGTTGGAAGAGACCCACAAGGATGGTTGAGTCCAACTCTCCAGTGAATGGCCCGTCCAGGGACCAAACACTCAGCCTTGGTGTTATCAGCACCATGCTCTGACCAACTGAGCTGATCTTAGGGCTATGTAGAGACCCCATACAGAAATTAAATGGAGCAATATAAATTGGTGTCTCATAGTTGCATTTGAAAATGAAGATTCAGGGCTTTTTCCTTTGCAAAGGGATATCCCCAGACGCTTTCCAAATTCTTTAAATAATCTCCTTAAATTATTCCAGGGCTGCCTTCCAGCCTACAGAAATCACCCAGCAAATGTCAAGCACAGGCAAGTCCTTTCTGCCCCAAGTTGGGGTCTGGGGAACCAGCTCCATGTGATGACTCCTCATTGTCCATCTCCAACACATCAGAGCCCAGCAGGCACCTGGTACCTACCCAGAGAAGTTACTGAGGGGAGCAGTGAACCTGAACACATTTTACTATTTTCCCTATGGCACCAGCCAAACAGAGCAGCTTAGGGCTGCTCCCAATCTGTTCAGATGCAGCCAAACTGATTTTCCAAATGGAATTTCAAGATGCACTTTATTTCATTAATTAAAATTTCCCTGCTGCCTTCCTCTACATTAAAAAGGTTTAAATCCTGTTCACAACATCCCATCATGTGCAGGCTGGCCACACATAACACAAGTAGTAATCCACAGTCTGGGAGCTCCCTTAACCTTCCCCACTAGATGCAAACAGGAACAAACCAGTGCAACTAGACCTCTGTATCTGGTATTAGTTTGCTCCCATTTATCTGCAGCTACAGCTTTTAAGCAGAATGTAGCCATATACCTTCTTGAAAAATCATTCCCTAAACTTACTCACCTTTCTTCTCCCCTTATACCTTTTCATACTGTTTGCCCAACTGTTCCTTTTTAAAACACTTTTTTCCTAAAGAAAGGCATTATCTAAGACTGGTATGCAATAATGTAGATTTGAATCAGCAGGAAGCATTAGGGAGGCAATATTAAAGAGTTAAGAGAGGCTGCCAACTAATACCGCAAAAGCAAACATAAATTAAATGGGTAAAAGAGATTTCCAAATTATTTAATGTATTTTCATTAGAAAACTCTTTGATGTGAAACATTTCCTGAGTATTTGTACCAGTCTTCTGTATTATATATTTGTTTTTTATATATTTGTTCTTCCAGTCTTTCCTTTGGGCTGACTATTCCATACTTTAATATATTTTATAACCTCATTCTCTTCTTTCTAGTTATGCCCCTTCTCACTTTACTCATTAAATTAGTTTCTATCTTTCAAGTATGTGCCTTTCAAATATTTGCAGACTCTTATCACATCTCTCAGCTACACTTCTAGTTATCATATAGCCCAAGAAGGCATGTATGCCTGTGGGTCCCTTGTTCTGTACTCCTTCGCCATTTGTCCCTACAATCTCTTCAGCTCATTTATATCTAACTAAAAACAAGAAGTTTGGGCCTGGTACAACTTGCAAGTTAACTCTAGCAGTTGTTCAAGAAGGAACTTCTCTTTAATTTTTATGACTCAAACCCATATTAATTTACCTCTTGCTACCAGGACACATCTGTAAACTGATTTATCTGCTGCACAGCTGTTCACTCCCAATGTTTCTGGTGCCTGAGAACACTAGTGTTTTTCCAGTTTCACTCCTTCCCTGGAGCACACACAAACACATTTCTGGTTAAACCTTTTTGACTGAATTCTCCCCAGTGCTTCCCCACAAGTGGGAAGTACTTTATTTTTATATTCTCTGAGTAGTTCTATTATCTCTAGTTCCTCTGTTAGTGTCTTCACAGTTAATTCACTTCTAACATTCACCATCTTACAAGTTTAGAAAGACCCCAGCCTCTAATAAAGGTGTAACACCATACATTTTTGGGTAAGATACAATAACAAGGACTCCACCTGGCTAAATACAATATTTTTCAGCACTGCTATGATTACATTTCCATGACTTCCTGTTGAGAATTTCCTACTCTTAGCCCAAATTATCTAATGCAAAAGACTTAAATATACATTCTGATGTCTCCTAAGCCAGTTATGATACACAGTTAGGGCAGTGGTGCTGTTAGAGGGCAGCAGCTGTCTCCCTTCCCTTCCCCACACATTAACCAGCTAAATTAATTATTGCCTTTGTCGTGCTGCCACTGCCCTGTCGTGAGCCAGGTTATTTTTGTATTTTAGATTCAGTGTACTGTGGATCTGCATAAATACTTGAAATGGCACTGTGCACAGATTGTGCAGGGACAGAAGAGTGGGATGTGTTAGAACTTACACCATGGCAAATGCCAATCGGGTTCTGCACTGAATTCCCATATGTAAGCATCACCTTAGCATCAGAAAGTAAGCCTGAAATCCTGTAACTGGCAAGTCTGCAAAAACCCAAAGACTTCTCACAAACAAACAGAAGGAGAATCCTTAAGGCCATGTGAAGGAACAGTGAAGACTTCTGCATAGCTGAGGGGACAAGATGAATTGAGCACAAGGTAGATCTGTTAATGAGCTGAATTCTTTCAAGGATTAGAAAAAAACTTGATGGAGTAAAGGAATACAAGAACACATTGTTATTTGGAACTTTCTCAAAGGATTTGGTTGAGTCCTTCACAAAGGGCTACTCAAGTCACTGTGCAGGCAAAAAGAACAAAGTACTGTCACAAGCAGGAAACTGGCAAAAAGAAATGCAACAAGAATCACTGATCATTTTGAGCATGAAGAAGGGTATTTGTGGAGTTCTCAAAGATCAGCATCTATTGTTTTCAGGTTGTAATTACATAATTGCAAAAGAAAGCAAAAACTGAAATAAAATTTCATCTGTACACAATTTTGAGTGAGGTGGGTTGAATACATGGAATAATGTGTATTATTTAAAGAAATTCTAACAGAGAGAACTCTTGGGCAGTCTTGGGACCATAGCAACAAAGAAAATGAGAAAGAAATAAAAACCAGAAAGAGAAGTCTTGAATTATGAGCTATAAATTTCCTGTCATTACTCTGTAAGAATTTATGTTGTTGGTCAGTGAATACAGTCATGTGATCAGCACTGTAAAAAAAGTAAACAAGATGTTTAGGAATTAACTAAAACCATTATGTATATTAGCATTTTCTAGCATCCACTTTCTAAACCTCTACCTTCACCTTTAATGCATTTAAGTGCAGCTTGACTGAAGCAGCATTTAACAGAAAGAAAAATCCTCAAGAAAATTCAATGAAAATTATCAGGGTAAAAAATATGCCTAAAATTGAAGGGAAGCTATCCAGAAACAATTTCAGTACCCTTGAAATTACGGACAACAGGCTTGGAATCAGTGACACCTAAAGCATTTCCAACATATTTGCCTGTTACTTCTGTTAGTATCCTCCAGGACAGAGTATGCCTGGCTTCCAGGCAATCCAGTCTACTCCTTAACTGCTTGTGCTGTTGGAAGGCTTTTCCTGAATTCTAATTATACCATTTACACCAGGCTGTGTGAACACAGAAGATGATTTTTTTTTTTCTCTTTGCAGCACACTTAACATTTTTTAAATTATTGTAACTTCTCCAGCCTGAATAATCCTGACTGTTCCATTCTCTCCTGGTAGGTCATGTTTTCTTTGCTATTACTTTCTCCTGAGCTACTTTCAGTTGGTTCTCACATTTCCTCAAATATGGTGTGCAAAAATATCTGCAGCAGTCCATTGTTCCAGAACACAGTAGAGAGAAAGACTACAGCAGTCCTACATGATCTGAGCTCAGGCTGGAGCAATCCAGGGCGCTTTCTTTCATTGATCAATTGTCCATAATACAAAAAATAAAGATTCTATCACTTCCTCCAAAACAACAGATCAGCTACTAAGAACAGAACACTGTATCACACATATCACTTCTATGACTGGATACAGCATTCTCTTCTCCTTTTCTATTCACAATCAGTACATTCTATGCCTCAAAGTAAGCCAGAAAGGAAATTGGCTGTTAAAATAAAACAATAATGATATCAAAGAAACAAAGTAATTAAAAGACAGACAGAAATCTTTCTTTAATGCATTTGTGCATGGACATATGACATCTGAAAGCCATCAAACAGTAATTATGACAACACTTAAAATTGTCACCTACAGTAAAAAAACAGGAAACAGTATTTTGTGACCAAACTGTTGAGAAAACTTAGTATCATTTGTTCCAACTATACTCTACTTCCATTACAGCACACACCAAAAGGCTTCAGCCAAGGTTAGGATTGTTGCATATTGTGTATCTACTCAAACACAGAGCTACCCTTTTTACAAGGGCATGTAATAACAGGACTTAAGAGGAATAGGTTTAAACTGAAAAAGGGCAGGTTTTATTTAGGAAGAAATTCTTCACTACGAGGTTGGCAGGACACAGCAACGCATTATCCACAGAAGCTGCAGATGCCCTATCCTGGAAGTGTTCAAGCCAGGTTGGATTGGCTTTGAGTAATCTGGGCTAGTGGAAAGGTGTTCCTGGTCATGGCAGGAGAGCTAGTAACTAGGTAAAGTCTATTCCAACCAAAACCATTCCAGGAATCTAACAGTATCTGTATATGTAATCAGATTTCTGTATGCCTAACAAAAGACAGATGCTGCACCACATCCTTTTCAAGAGAAATGGATACAGCACACAAGTAAAACAGAAATATTATGCATATTTTACACAAACAGAACTGAGACAGCAATGAAGTGAACTACTAAAGTTCACATGAAAAGCAGAGCAAGAGGCCTAGATCCAATTTTCTAATCACAGTTACAGCTCATTAACCACAAAACAATCCTCCTGTCCTCTCCCTTATCACCAAGCACACAGGTATGATGCCTCCACCTAACGCTCACTCACAGCAACAGTGGTGCTTGAACATGCAACAATTCTCCAAAAGACAGCAGGAAACATTTTCTTTCTTTACCATCCTGCATTTAGGAAGCCAATATCAGTATTTTCATTCTTTCTTCTTCTCCTAAGTTCAAGCCAGTTCATACCAAATGCCTAGACAAACAGCTCATTTCACAACTGAAGGAAACTAGGAACTCTGTCACACAGTCCACCTCCAGCAGCTGGTTGTTAAATCAGGAGAACTAAAAAAAATGTTTTAGTTTCTTCACTCTTAAAACTACAGTGTGATGGAGTGCTACACTAGAACAGATGGAAAGAGAAAAATCACACCTTAAGTTAGAGACTTTAAGAAATAAAGGAGTAACTGGAAAAAAAGCAAGCTAGCCATAGATATTTTCATCTACAGTTGAGAAAAAGCATGCAAAAACAGCTAAGAGTGAGCATATATCAGAAGTGAGTATACCTTTTTATGAAGAGAATCGGAAATGCTGCAGGAAATGATGGAAATGCAAAGAGCTAAACTAGAAGCTAGGTTAGAAAGGGACATCTCCCCAGAGCCCTAACAAATGCATCACAAGACCCTAGGGAGATGTTAAAAAACAAGGGCCTTTTGTGGTGTTTTTAACACTCCTTTACGTGACACAGTGCATATATTTACCAAGAAGAGCAATGCAATATGCAGAAACTAGAAATACAATTGTATACTAAAAAAAGTTCAGGAGACACAACAGCATTTGATCAGACACACAAAGGTAAAAGAACACAGAAGGGTACAAATGATGTGAGGAAAACTGATAAGGGTATATTTCAAAGAACAGGGAAGAAACCACAGAGAAAGAGCCAGCAGAAAATACCACACAGGTTACACTTGCAGTTTAGTGAAAAGCTTAATGCAGCATTACAGCAAAGCACAAGCTACAACAAAGCAAGCAAAACAGTCAAGTACCAATATGCATGGTGGGCACACAGGAAAAGCATGTAACTGGGTACTTTTATGACCTTTTTGTTCACTTCATATTAATGACATCTTTCTAATCACTTTATGTTTGTATCCAGGCAACAGGACCAACCATGCATGTAAGAGATCAGGATACTATTAATATACCTTTAAGCTGGGGCAGATGACAATTTTTTACAGAGGCAGTGAAGAATTCCAGGCCTTGTTTCCCCACCAAATGGAAAAAATCCACCCCCAAATCCAAAAACCATCCCCAGATTATATGCTCTGCTGCAATACATAAACTACTCCCATCATGCAAATGATCCTGTGATAAGCGCCAGTTCCACTTCTATTATGTGATATAATTACTTGCAGAGGATGGAAAAGTATCAATAAAAGTTAGCAGGAAATGGGTAATTGAGACAATTCATAAACTCCTCAGCCTGCTCTCCAGAACATCTGCTGAATCCTGAGAAAAGGAGTAGGACCATGAGCCAGACGAACTTTGTTGCTGCCATGAACCTCATCTGCTATCCAGCCTGCTCACCTTTAAGTGACATATTACAGTTCTTGTCTTCATCCTGTATCTCCTACAGAGCTTTCAAACTTGCAACATCAGAATGATTTACAAAAGACTCCTCCCAGTAAAGATAGGCAATGCAGGCAAACAGTTAAAGGCAATGGGATTTTCTGGCTCATGGCAGAAAGAGTAGCACACCAACCTCTGCTAAATACAGTATCCATCTCCAAAAGAAATGCCTGTATGCTATTAATATCACAAGATGAAACTCAGCTGTATAAATAAAACTCCTCATTTCAGCTAAGTCTTCATCATGTCTCTGGCATCCACCACCATCTCTTCACAACAAAACTCTCAGACTGACCTGCAGTGCAGGGTTTTTTTTCCTCAAGTACACTGGACAGGAATGTAAGTCTGGTTTTATTATCTCCTCTTGGCAACTTAACATTTATGAACAATTATGCTGGAATTGAGGAAAAAAAAACACATCAAAACCCAAAGTTCTGTAGAAAGTACTCGAGTAAGTATTTGCAAGTCAGCATGGTTTTAAATGGAAACATACTGTCTGGAAGTCAAGAGGACCCTGCAAGCTCTTTCAAGAGACATCTGACATGCTAGATGACCTCAAGTCATCTTATATCACTTATCTTTCCCACATTAAAAAATATCACCTTAAATGACCTGGCTAGGTAGCTCACTTTGAGAATTAAAAAAATAAATACACTGTAAATCCTCCTATTATTAGTATTACTGCTGTTACTATGGGGGCTGGAACTGTCATCAGTGAACAGGCGGGACATAATTTAATTTTCTTCAAATATTTATTATGTGACAACATAGCCATCTGCTTAACATTCACTATATTTAATTTGTCTTAAAAAAACAGAAGAAAAGAAAATACCATCTTTTGACTTTCACTTCCACATATCCTTTCCAGCCACACATACACTAATACATGGCCAATATCCTTTCAACTGCAGTATCCAAGAAATTGCAGGAAAGCAGAAAGAATTTCAGCTTTGATGTAAACAATTCCAACCACAAATTTATTCTCCAAGATCAAAAAAAGAGAATCTCTAGTTTTAGCAGTATATATTTTGATTTCAGCATTGTGAAGGAAAAACACGATGTGAAGGAAGACAGTGGGACAAGAAGACATAGATGGCAATAAAGCACTGTGAAGAATGACTGTATGCTAAAAGAGGAGAGACATAACATATCTATACAAAATAGCATCTTTCCAACAGAATTAGTTTCTCTCCACTGGACTATAATAAAAAACGTCATTCGTAAGTAACAGCTGTTACACAAACGTGCCTTTGGCATCTAAACCTATTCTGTTTGGACCCTTCTATGAAAAGGCTTATCTTTTCCCTCTTTGCACTGTGTACTTCCAGCAGTCTGCATACAAAAATTTTTTAACATGTCAAACCACTGTGACTTTGATATACTACAAGTCAAGGAAGTAACAAATAATCTAAACTAATCAACATACACTGAGTGAATTTTTAAGTAAGGAAAACTACAAGCCAGAAAACATCAGTTAAAATGCACTCATCCCATCTTATGCTTTCCCATTCCCTTATCTACTGTTCCAAGCCTGAGACCAAGAAGCCCTCCCAACATACCTCAGGTCCTGGCAGCAGCACCCCTTACCATGTCACTCCTGATCCACCACTGCAATTCCAACATACTAGCCCTAACTGGGAGTGCACCCTAATTTTCTGGGGCTATTTATAAACTGTGATAGCACATCAGGTCAGTCATGTCTGTCTGAGGCCAGCATCTGACACCAGAATAAAAAAGGGCACAGAGCTCCAGCCAAGAAACTCCAGCATACAGGTGAAAAAGCACAAGACAGACACACAAATGCAAAAAAATGCCCAAACCTATAATGCCTGTATTGTTTTAAACAGCTTCTTTTCAGATCTTCTATTGCTGACAAGTCTTCCTGTTTCTATACAGTGAAAATATAGCATGCTATAACAGTGGTACACTGGTGTCATTAATTTACTGGCACTTGATGATTGAATGGATAGCAAACAACAACTCCCATATACACTATCAGTAATTTGACCTTCAGCTACAGATGTGACCTTCACTTCATAAACTGCAGTTTCCAAACACATGAAGCAAATGAATTCTTTAAAAACTGTGACTAATAAACCAAAAAGGATCTGAATAATACCTCTTCACCCCCCCCAAAAAAAAACCCAAACAAACAAACAAACCACCCAAAATAAAACAAACAAAAAAACAAAAAAACCCACAAAAAAACCCCAAAACCAAAACACCACCAAAACAACAACCCCAAAGAGGAGCCTAATCATTTAGGAGAGGTAGCAACTGCTTTGTAAATACCTTTGTATTTGTGACCAGCACAGAAACTGCCCACTTACAAGTCACACTCCTGTGGAGTAAGGGTTGAGCACTGGCACAGGTCTGTAACCTCTCCTCAGTTTCTCAACAAGGACAAAGGTTTAGACAAACCCAACAGCACACAGACTTCTGTTCAAAATGAGCTAACACTGGACTTGGTTCAAACTGAACATGGTGGGAGAACAAGATGAAGATGTGCCATTATCTGAACTATCTAAATAGCAACTAGGTCTACTCTCTGTTATAGTTATACTCCAGGTTATAGTTCTTGAGCATATCACAAAAAAGGGGGGGAAACTGCTCCCCCTTGAACTACATTTTTCCTCAATCCTATCAAAACTCTGCATTTATTTTTAGTGCTAATCTGCAATGCAGAATACATTTCTACCGAACATTTTATCACCAGTGTAATAATCTGAATTTAACACCTTGCTTTTAATGGGATATTTGTAATTGCTTTGTGATCTGACAAGAATCATAGCTATTTAAAACACTTCAAAAGTTCAGGACATAAGAAACTCACTCTGAATTTGGTCTAAAATTCATTTGCATCAGTTCCTATAATCTGTACTTTCCAGTTCCAGGTATTTCAAAGACTAGCAGAAGAAAGCCTTGAAGACAAATTTGTGAAATAGGAATAAGGAAAAATAGTCCATCCTATTATTGTTTACACTGACGGACACCTTGAGCTCAAGGAAGCTGTCCAGAAGACCTTAAAAAGCTTGCTTTTTTTTGCAGGATCTGTCTATATAACTGAAACATAAATATCAGATTACTTTTGACCCCACACATTTTTAATCTCAATGATGTACTGTAGCAATACATTCTACACACTAATTTGTGTATTGAGTGAATATATTTCCTTTGGCCAGAACTGAATTTGTTACTTTCCAGTATCATTGACAGTTTCCCTTTCTGATGGCAGCAAGGTATCTCTAATTAAGCCCTACTTCAAACAAAAAATTGTCAATATCCCTTTTACATGATCTTTTTTATAGAGAAAGAATTTCACAAATATAAATGACTCTGCAATCCCAGTAATTCATAAAGATGCTGCAATCAGTATGAAAGACACTGACAGTGCATGCACTGCACATTCTCTGCCTGTTTCTCAACAGCAGGATTACCCTTTCTATCCCCCTGCACTGAGGCTCGAAGGGCAGAGCTCAGAGCACCTCCCTCACAGCTCAACACCCAGACCTAGGGACAACAGGACCAGCAGTACTATTATCATGAGGAATGATGATAAATACAAAGCTTTCTGAGCATGGCAGTACAGCTGTGGTATACCAGAAAGATTCATGCCTCCCTTGGTTGGAAGAGCTGTATGAATTAGCCATTCACTGGAGTGCTGTGCTTTTCAACTTGCCTTTATATGATTCCTACCTGCAGAATGTCAAGTTTGAAGCAGTTGGTGTCCTCATGATGCTGTTTTACAGAAATCTGAGGTAGCACATACAAAAATCAGCCAAACTATACATAAAAATTGAGATTACTTAACTAATTGACAGAAAGAAAGAAATACAATGAACAACCCACTTGAGATTCCAATACAGTAATTTCATCTCTTCATCCACCACAAACTAGAACAGCTGAGTAAAGCATTTTCTTATACTTTTCACTGTCATGAACTGGATCTTCTGTCCTGATCTGGCCAGAACTACTTAGAGCAGCAAAAGCCGAACCTTATCAGTGTGCTGGCTTCCTCTCCTTCATCTGAAAACCTGGACAGGAACTATGTGACCTTTTCCCCTGTTAAAAAGCTTCACATAGCCATTAATTCATCTCTTGCAATGAATGGTGTCCCTGAAATAGCTTAAATACCTTACTAGCCATCTTCAAAGGCACTCTTACTTGATTTCAGCTTTTCTTGTATTGATAATTGAAAAACATGGATGGATATCTAAGTACTGCTAAAGAGATCTAGCATTATCTCCCTGATGTTAGTCATCTGGGCTTTACTTGGGTCAAATAATCTCTCCATTTATTAGAAGAACAATTCCAGATGATTCAACAGTTTTCAAAATATTAAAGCATGTCTTTGATAGGCCTAATGATGAGATCACCACTAATTCTGAAATGACAAAAGCTTATGCAACGGTTTCAAGTCATTTGATGCTGGCAATAACCAAGCAGAGATGACATTATGCTTTTTAGATATACAAAAGAAGGTCTCTTGGCACTTTAGAGTAAGGTTATGACAAAGAGTGTTCGGTCTGGATGAGCCAGAGACATTCAAAGCGTTCATACAACACAATGTCAGTGAAACAGCATTTTTGGCATGTTTATCTAATGCTAAGAATTTAAATCTGATAGATAGTCACTGAGTTCCTCCTTGTCAACACAGGCTGTAAGTGAAGATGCTTGACTCTATCCCCTCTCTGATGCAGCAGACACAGACACTACATCTGCTGCTACCCTTTTCACTGCACACATGCCTCCTGTGAATTGTGACACAATCCAGAGGCACCTACTTGGGGAACCATCATTTCAGCAAGTCTTCTGAAAAAACAAACAGCAATATATAATCTACCCAACAAACACTGAAAGGACAAAGACCTGTTGTGCAGATAAGCTACTGCTCTCCCATTTCTCTCCTTCCATCGCAGGAAACTCAGTTTAACTATTTTCACAGTAATCTGTGCTCTACTGAAATCACCTGTTAATACCTTTCCTTGAAATAGTTCTGACAAATAAATAAAAATACTTCCTTGCAAATTAAGGAGTCAAGGAGCAGGGTAATAGATACCCCAGACACCTTCCACAAATGTATGTTATGCAGACGAAATAAAAGGCAAGAGCATGCCACAAAAAGTCCTTAAGCAAATGTCATTTTTCATTTGACCCCAAATAATTACTTCTAGCAAAGACAAACTACCTAGAACTTCAGAACATCTGAATTCAACACTGGGTACAAAATGAAAAGGTAAATCACAAATCAAGATCTCCTTCTGAAAATGTTTAAAAGTAATTTTCTGCATTTATTTTCCCTCTTTGGCCTAAGTTTCTCTTCCAATCCTCAACACCTTACACAGTGAGTTTGTCCTTTAATACAGAAAAATGTAGGCAGCAATTTTTCCATTTTGAGCCCTGCTGAAGAGGTAGAGGAAGGTGACTGACTTGTTTGTTTTTTAAATCCATCAGCAAAGTCTGTGACTGCCCCAACCTTCTGCTCTAGGAGATTTAATGTCTGCTGCACCACCAGCCCTGCAGAGCCCTCAGAAATGAAGCCCACACCAGCTATGGGGAAGCAGGCAGTAACACCAGTGTTTACTGCATCCAATACTTCTTGTTCAATCTTTAGGCTGACTACAACAAATAAACAATTTCAACAAAGTTACCAAAGAGGTAGACACCTCAAAATTTGCATGCAGGTTGTCAGCAGCAGTGTTACAATAAGGTGGCCTTGTAACAGCACAGAAGTGAAGCTTTTTTTTTTGTTTTGTTTTAACATAGTGATCAACTTACTGGTAACTTCTCTAGTCTCTTCAATGTGAAGATGTGGATTTTAACTAGGTAATATGGAAAAATGGGTCTGCTTTAGTTATAGTACCTAGAACCACTAATGACACAGATATTTTTGTTCAGAACTGCTTAAGAATGAAGTACCAGAACACAGGACTGCTCAGCTACATCAAGTGCAAAACAAACGAGACTAATGTAAGCAGATACTCAGGTCTACAGAAAACACAGTAACTCCACTAAGAGCACCCAGATTCAAATACCTACATATATAAAATAAAAATGAAGCAATTCTCCTGGAAAATAACATTGAATTCTTGATGTAGAAAACAATAAAATTGTAGCTTTTTCCCCCCTAAAGGAAACTTTAAACAGTGTAACCAGTAAAAAGACTTTCTGATAATATGGCACTAGGATGAAAAGGGAGCCATACCTCTCTGAGGACTGCTTCAGTCTTGGGTCTAAAATAATTTCTCCTCATTCACTCACAATAGCTTTTTTTGTCTAAAGATTTTGTGTGTTAGTTATTATGTTAGAATATATTTTGGAGCTGCACACTTCTTCAGAGGTAACACAAATGCAAGATGCTCAGAGATTTGGGCTGTTAGGAAATGGAGACGGATTAGTAGAGGGATCTGACCATCACTTATCTTACCATCTGTGGGATCTGCTCTTCCACAGTGGATTCTTGCCTGTCACCTGGCTCTGAGTTCCATGGCCTAAAGAAACCACCTGAGCCACTGCATGTTATTCTTGCAGACTTTTTTCCCTAAGGAAACAGGATAGAAAAAGTGGCTGGCTTGGTAAGGTAAAAGAAATTATCCCATCAGGACAAGATGACTGCAAAAGGAAATTGCTGACTCATAGCTCTATATTAAGTGCTTCACAGAATCACCCACCCTCAACCTCTCCACTTCCTTTTTCCCTACAAGTTCTTAACTTTATTTTCTCCCCACATGCTAGCAAAGCCTCACTGTGATTTAGGCCAAAACACTAATGCTGTTGTCACAGAAGAGAAGACCAAAATAAAAAATACAGGAAGTAATTCAAGGTACAATTTTTTTCCCCAACTCATTATTCCCCAAAGACAGAGAAAAAAGTCTGAGCAAGCTCAGCTCCCAAGATTGAGTATTCAAAGCTGTAAACTGCACATATCACTCTCATGCAACAGCAAGAAGTAATACATAAACAATGCTTACTCACACTGTTGGGTTCCAAAAAGGTCTATTAGTACCAGTAGACAGAAAACAACCCTCAATCTGTAGCAGGCTTTCTTCCCTACAACAATTACAATAAAGCACACATATAGATGGCAGAATTAAATGAAGAAATTTTGAAAAATTAAATTTTTCCACTGTATTTTTATGATTCATACAAGTTAGAACTTGCTTTATTTAAGAGGGACATATTTAAGTTGCTCAAACAAAATTAATTCAGATGTGTTCTATCTTATGAGTGTTTGCCCTCACCACCTTCTGAATGTGGTAGTGTACATCCATACACATGCCTCCACGTGTGTCCCTCCTCCTGTCTACAATTCCCATGTTAAAACAAAATCCTGAATGACAAACTCCACTACACAAGCATCTTGGGCTCAGTATAAGTTACAGCAACTATAGGTGGTTACAGAACTGAAGCAGCATTGCTGAAAGGTTTTAGGTGTTCTCTGACAGCCAGGTCTTCAGATTCAGAGACCTACATTCCACCCAAAGCACAGGAAGATGTTACAGAGCTTTGTATCTACTTCTGCTATCTGTATCCCAGCTAATTCATCTTCCTTTCCCCTCCAAAACCTGTCTTTTCCATCTAACCTTCTCACATTCCTCATGCCACATTTGCCTGTCCTTGCTGGTCACGTCGATTCCCTGGCTAACGTTTCTCTTTTGGCAACACAAGCTGACACATGCAGTACCCTCCTGACACAGTATTTTCCATTTCATTAGCACCCAAAATCCTAGCAGCACTTCAGCACATCTCCCTTTTCTATGAACCCCATTAATATCCTCAAATCAAACTCATATTAGCTCCATTGGTTGGAGCATGACACTAATAACAACAAGGTTGTGATCCCTGTACAGCTCATTCACTTTAGAGTTGGAAGCAATGATCCTTGTGGGTCCCTTCCAACTCAATATTTTGTGGTTCTGTGATCCTTTTTCAACAGCCATAGTTCCCACAGCCTAGAAGCTTCAGCTTCCATCTCCTTTAACCCTCAGTCTGTAGGCTGGCCTGCTCCAGCACACAACTCTGCCATGTCCCAGTACAGGAGCTCCCTGCTCCCCCCTGTACACAGAAACTGCAGAGTCCAGGCTACAGGACAGCTTCTCAGTCCTGGCACAACTCCAGCTGACCATATCCAACAGCCATGGACCAGCAATCCAGGGCAGACATCAGGTTCAGGCCCAGGCTCACACAGCCCCAGTGGTGCTGCCATCTTCAGCATTTCTAACCAGCCCTACAAAGTCTTAAGCATGCTAAAATACAGCTATTCTCTTGACATTGCATCTCTAAGTTAATTCTCAGGGGAACACAAAAGACTATTCTAGGTGTAATGCCAATTACATCTATAATAACCACATACTCCATCTACTTTGTATATGTATTTCTATTCTTTTTGATAGTCAAAACCATAGTAACAGATATTCATGTTCGCTATAGTTTATATTCACTAT
Source organism: Cinclus cinclus (assembly GCF_963662255.1). NCBI lineage: Eukaryota > Metazoa > Chordata > Aves > Passeriformes > Cinclidae > Cinclus > Cinclus cinclus. The sequence continues at coordinate 20,722,879 of NC_085052.1, forward strand.
CTATTTTTAAAAAAGTCTCCAGCCTCCAAACCAAGAGTCTCTAAAGCAAAGACAAACCTGCTACACTGCTCAGTTAAGTTACCAATTCTTATCCACCTACCTAAAAAAACAACAACAACAAAAAAAGTAAAACTACTTCTTCCCTGGAAAGCGAATTAAGGAATGGTGGCAAAGACAAACTACAGTAAAGAAATGCTGCAAACACTGCATGTACTAGCCCCCCCCAAAAAAACTCCATGCTTCCAACATCTTCTGATAAAAATTTATGCAACAAAGTGCTGAAGCTGAATTGCTCTATTTACAAACACTTTAAATACTGTCACCTTTTACTGAAAAGTAAGCTGGGAGTTTTCCAGCGCAAAGGTAATGCGTGTTATATACTTTGAAAACACACCATGTAGTTTAATAAATGTTTATCATCACTTCTTGCTGGAAAGAAGAACTAAGACAAAGCAAAGTATAAAAGCCAAAGAGAATCTCATTTTCTCTTTTTCCAATTTGCATACCTGTGCTGGGAGAGTCTTTTGAAAAAAAAAACAGTAGCCAACTCGCACAAGTTATTTAATTACAATGAGAAACGTGATGTGGTGTGATAACAACAGCTCAGAAGGCTGGGAAATTGCATTTGGTGAAAATCAATAGAAGCTGTTAAAAGCAGAATCTTCACAGATATACAGGCATCAGAGATCTCTCTATGCAATGAACTTCCCTGAGATACAGCTTCTCTTTAGAAGAGGTAAGCCCCACTGTGCAAAGCACTGCCCATGCAAAGTCACAAAACAAACAGCTCTTCTACCCAGAAATAAATTCCTTTAGAAAATGTAGCTTTTTACTGAAACTGACTTTTGGGTCTCCTAAGAGCTGACATTTTTCTCCAAAGCAACACAGCAGAATGCCCAATATCTGTAAACTACCTTACATCTCACAATAACAGAAGAAAACCATTATGCTCGACTCTTTAAACAGTGCAATCACGAAGCACTCTTACAGAAATTGCCACGTCAGATATTACAACTGGGTGGTAACTGGTTTGTAATCTCTGGCACGGGCCCTCCAAGCTCCAGGACCATCCAGAAAAATAGCAGCTGGCACACAGAGATCAGAAATATCAATATTGATTAAAATTACATTCCAATGTCAAGATTTTAAAGCCATGTGAAATTTTCAGACTGCTGGACCTTAGGGGAAAAGAAACAAAGCTGGCTTTCCAAAAAGGTTTCTGATCTCCTGGAAAATACAAATTGGTAATGCTGTAAAAGCCAACATTGCAGCAAGAATGAAATCTGCCTACTGCAGGTGCTCTCAACCCCACCACACACAGCCCTCCCTCTCCTTACAAACCATCTGAGTGCAAATGTTCAGGTAGAATAGGGCTTACCTCGAATTTTTAACAGGGTGACACACTTCACTGGAGTTAGAAGCAGACTAATATGGTAGAGGTAATCTTATGACTGCCTGGCTCTTGGAAGGGCCAGGGGGCTCTCTGATGAATTTATTTATTGCTGTAATCTTGAGCCAAATGCCTAAGGGTGACTGCTATTTCAAATCCTCTAAAGCCTGAGAAAACAGATAATCCATTGTTTAAAGATTTTAACTAAAAAAGACCAAGGTTGCAAAGCCTCAGGCAGAAAGAACAATGAAACACTAGACAGGAGAACACTTTGCATTAGTTTGCTGCCCACATACTGCTGTGCTTTGCACACTTACAAGAAATAGCAGCAACTGGACCTTTATATTAAGAAAGAGCTTTTACTGAAGGAAAAGAAAGAAGATTCCTCTGCCCAGTCTTATAGCTATGTGCTCCCAGATGCACTATACAACAAAGGTTTTAAACCCTAGCAGTGATTAGTTATGCCCAATATGAGCTACATTAAATAGGCACAGAATTTTTACAGCACTTGGCACTGCCAATAAGGCCACTTTAATAAAAGGCCTCAAGCTGAACACTTAATATTGTACCACACAAAAAAGTCAGTAGTCATGTACAACCTCTGCAGCTAGTACATTTAAAGCATTACTATGCTATGCTAGCAGTGTATAATGGCAATGCTGACCTCGTGCAAGAAGCTTGCCAAGCCAAAAAAATGCATTGTATGACTTGTTCCCCAGGAGAGAGACAATATATCTGAGTAACTGTAACGGGGGAAAAAGTATTGCACTCACTTCTCCCAGGTACTGCTTCCTAGAATTTGTCATTTCCAAACCCAGCAATAATTAATTAACATTTCTAAGAATTTTTGTGTGACAATTTCTCATCACTGTTTAAGATGATCTTGGGTGACAGTGATAGGACAAAGAATCTTCTGCACCAGTATTACCAACTCAAAGCTAGATTCAGATCAGCATTAGTCAAAACTCATTTCTACTTTTTTCTTGTATTCCACACTGATTTCTGCAGTCTCAGTGAAGCCAGCTTTACAAGCAGAAAAAAGTGATAAGAAGTCTGCTCACATTCACAGGATGAATTTCACTGCAGTAGCCAGCTTGTTCCCATAACTTCATATGAAAAAATACCCCCAACCCATATTTCTTCCTGCATCTCCTTTCTGTTCCTTCAAGACAGATGGAATCAAGCTAGGGAAGACTTTCTAAACAGTATTACCTAAGGATAATTAATTTTAGGAAATTTAAACTTTAAGACTTGAGTGCTACATCCTAAAGTCTGTGCACGTGAGGTCATTCGTATTTCCTCTGGCTGAGAGGTCACTCATGTTATTCTGGCTATCATGAAAGTCCTAGTATTTGTGCTCACAAGCATTGCAACTACTTGCCAGCTCTGTCACAGTTTCAGAGGTACACTGGAAGACACCCGCGGTAAAAGGTCCTGACTGCAAATGAGGCTGGAACTCCACAGAGCCCCAGGAAAAGTTACAGTATCCCAACAGAGAGCAGCTGGCAGAGACTGTGTAACACCAGTGTGAAAGAGTTTCAAAGACAGGACAAAATGAGAACACTCTCTACACTCACCTTCTAGCTTGGTGTTACCCATTCCATCCCAGCAGGCCAAGCATGAGGTTTCTAAATCACTAACCCATGAATACCAAACAACATCTGTATCCCCACCAAATGCTGTCTCCAGATAAAGCCTAATGACAGGGAAAACTAGAATCTTGCATTTGTGGTGTATACTCTAGAGCTGTATGAAGATGTGTTTGGCTGTATTTTTCTTCTCGTAAGTTGGCTCATCTTAAGAAGTACTCAGTATACTTTAAGATCAAAGCATTTACAGACATACCCTTCAAGAACAGCCCGGTTTCCAGTGCAGACACTGTAGCAATTTCCACTGCCCTGTCTCCCAGCACTGGCTGGAGCTGATCTTCACCCTTGCACAGGATGCATTTCAGGAAGATATAATTGCAGGAAGGGGAAGGGGCCTGAACACTCCAACAATTTCAGTTCTCAAAGATCTGTCCAGAATAGCATCATGGGACAGACTGTATGTGCAAGGGTGCTAGGAAAAAATGTTGAGGAAAACACATAAATACTGCTTTTCTTTGGTTGTTTTTTGTTTGTTTGTTTTTGTTTTTTGATTTGTTTGTTTTCTTTTTTGTTTGTTTTGTTTTTTTTTTCTTTTTAAGCAAGATATGGAAAAAAACAAAACCAAGAAGAATTCCACAAAAACATAACTAGTTTTCTGATATAACATGTCATGTCTTTCTGGTAAATAGCACAGGACCATAAAGATAATGCAGCACTGCTCATCAGAAAAGCTGGGAAGTCCTGGAGTAGCTGAAAAAAAAAGTGCAGAACCTCTGAACTCAGGGCTGCTCAGCACCGTGATCAAAATTACTACTTTGCTCTTCCCCAGGACCCATTTTCTTCAGAAACTACTATTGCTATTACTTCTTCAAACTTACCCCTTACAAGAAATCAGCAATATAAAAATTAATACAGTGCCCAATTAGAAATGAAAAAGAACAGGCAGTAATGAAGGGCTGCAGTTACTGGCTCTCAGTCTGCTGGGCATGCAGCTTGGCTCTTACCATGCTGTTTGTTTCAGAGTTTCTCATGACCACTGTTAGTCAAGGCTAACCTAGATTTAAAAACTTTGCAGGACTGATGCAGACAGAAGTAGTACAAGACTTCTTTTCAGCTTACACCATGTGAAACTGTACTGAGGTGACCATCTGGCATTGAGGTGGTCACTCCTCTCCTCCAAAGAGCCTGGCATGCCATCAATCCATCTCATTCTCAAGATACTCTGTGGTGTGCATCTGAGCAAGAGCATCTGAGCCTGCCTGGGTTTCTTACTGATAAGTAACATTTTTTCCTTCTGGAGAATGGTAAAATAGCAAAAAAGGATGTTTGTTTTGTTCTGTTATTTTAATTTCCACATGAGTTTCCTGATCCTCCTTGCACCAATACAGAGAAGTGCCACTATAGGATTGGATTGCTTTCCTCAGCAATAACATCAATTTAAATGCAAACCAAGAGGAGCATGCTCAAAGGCCACCCTCACCCTGTTTTCATTTAGCAACAGGAAAACACTAGCACTAACATAAAAATAATTATACCATAGCTCTACTACATGCAAGAGAGTTAACAACCTCAGAGAAACATTATGTTCAACACCAACTGCAATTATGACAATCCCTGAACATCAGTTTGCTCTTAACCTGCCCACATACACCATGCAAGACCAAAAAGAACTTCCGAGCTCTTCCGGCTGTCACAGCACTGTAGCACCGTGCGTGGTGAGTGAGGAATTTGTATTTATAAGTAATGCTGGGAAAGGCAAATATCAATATTTTGTTTGAGGCAAAGCAAGTTTTCCTGCAGAAAGCTTTGTGCTTATATGTTTATGTGGACTTGGGCCATGGGAACACACCCTGTTCCATCCACAGTTACAGGATACTAAATTATAGATGTGAGCACATGATAACAGCACGTTTTCATGGAAGCCTTGACTCAGGAAAGTAGGCTTATTCATTTCATGCTTTGATACAAGTGACCAGACCAGAAAAAGGAACATAAAGGAAGGATATTGATGGAAGTCTCCAGACAAATCTAAATCCTACAACAGTGACAGATCCCTGCTTATGAGGAAGATGGTTATGACTCAGCCATAAGTAAAGCACACCCATTTTGAGCTTCAGTATCACTGAGTGAATCCAGAGCATTTAATTAAAAATAAAACCAATGAAATTACAAGTAACACATTAAATACATTTTTAGTAACCAAAAGGGGGGACAGGGGAAAGCTGAATGTTTCAGAGCTGCTCTGGACAATAGATTAGACATGGAGACTAGCAATTTTTGCCAGGCTTCAATGCTGAAATGACTCTTCCTCTTTACAACTGCTGGACTGGGCCAGGATCCCACTTTATCCCACAGAAAAAGCAGGTTTAACACTACAACAGCTTACATGATTCTCCTGAAAGTGGATTCACACAGCTGATGAAACAGGGAGCTGCAGCAGTCCTCACACACAGACAATGTGATCGATGCAATGCCTACTCTGATTTCTGTCTGCTCTTTTTAATACCTCTGCAGCCCTCAATTACTGGAGGACAAGCAGTTTTCCAACAGTTAGGTGATGCTGATTTCAGTTTGGCAGCTCCACTGCTGAGACAAAGGATGCCACTTCAAAGCCATATCTGTACTTGAAACTGACCTACACGCAGGTGATGGCCAGAAAAAAAACACAAACTAAACACCACTGATGACAGATTCAAGAGGATGATGTTTTAAGAGGTCAGGCAAACCACCAAACTTTTCCCCACTGAAATTTGTGCCTGTTATTAGATTGCACAAGAGTTCCCAGTCTTGCTGTGCTCCTTGTTCATCTTGGGCTGTTAAATATTAAGAGGCATTCAACTTGCTGTGAAATTACATTACTCCTCTCAGTCATGCAACGTGTCACTGTGTTGGGCTACTCCAAACCTGACTTCACCAATATGTTCAAAGTTAAGCTTCCAGGAGTGCAAAATCCAGTCTGTGCAGGAGAGAAACTGGTCTTTTTACAGAAAAAAATCATAAGCCAGTACATGACATTTTGACATTCTCCTTGCTTAGAGTCAACTACAATCTCTGCAGCTAGATTTTGAATCAAAGACCTACCCATGACTTGGTCTGACTACTCTGGAACAGGCATGGCTGTCCAGGAGAGTAAGGTCCTGGTTAGCACTTACAATGGAACCCTGGCTGTTAAACAGCTTAACCACAGAGGCAAGGGCAAAGACAATTGACAGCTGCAGAACAAGCCGTAGCAGTCAGCACTTGGAAAAGCTTTCAGAATAAAGTGTGAGTGGCACAGAATCCCTACATCAGCATTAGCTTAAAAAGAAAAAATGCTCTGAATATGGGAAAGGTAGTTAAGATTAGAAGAGACAAATGTATACGATTAATAGTGAAGATATTAAAATATCTTCATATCTTGATATACTACACTGAAAAGCAGTCCAGGATTACGAGCAGGTTAGTTGTCATACTGGAAGGTGTTCAATGCAGTTTCTGCTCAGATACTTATCCTGCTGACATCCTCCACATCTGGAGTGACATTCTCAGTTTTTAATATATTCAGTGGTAAAACAAAAAAGAACTTCCAGCAAGTGATTCACCTCAACAAATTTGGACATCTACTTTAGTGTAAGTTTAGAAATGAACAGTGACCTAACACACTCTTAACATAAAGGGAACTTCAAGTGCCCAGCTCAGATGTGGACACTTGAGCTGTATTTACAGCGCCCAACTCTCACCATCCAAGAAAAGCCAGATCTGACTGTTTTAAAAGCCCTTGGTGCTACAAAATTTTCCATTCACTCTAAAGCACCAGTAAGGCCTAGAGAGCTAATGCAAAGTCATTCAGTAAGAGGTTCTTAAAACAAAAATAGACATTTGTAAATGTTCTGTGGTTCTTCTAACCTTTTTGAAGTAAATCTCAAGTTTCTCTGCTTTTCTAAATTGAGCTCTATTACTCACAATGTAGCACAACTAAGGCCTATCATTCCACTGTTTCCTTTGAGGAATTAATACCAAAGTGATTGAAAATGTAAGAGTTAAGATCTGCTGAAGAGCTCTAAAAATCCACGTGCAAGATCTGATTTTACTTCAGAAGTACTGCCAAGCAAATCAGCATTAATTAGAGACAAGCTTAAAGACCAATAAAATATTAGGCTAATGGAATCATCTGGAATTGTAAAACTAAACATGATCAAAGGAAAACAAGTTGCTCCATCACCTAATCTAACACAGGAGCCTCCCAGCACAAACCACTCAGAGAACTGTAATAGTTTTGGAGAGTTCCTAACACAGAACTGAAGGATGTAGGAGACTGGAGAAACAAGGAGAAGAGTAAGGACAGGGTGCTGGGGTTGTATGCTTTCAAAGAGACTGACCAGATGGCAGACCAGAACTGCAAAAAGAGATTAAGAAGGGATAAAATTGTCTTTTTGCTGTCCCTCTTTCCTCCTTCCCTCTTGCATCAGTCATGCCAACCCATCTCCCAACTAGCAACTGAATAAAGAGAAAAAACATACATCAATAAATACAATCAGCAGTGATTCCTGACTCTGGAGAGGGCTATGACTTGGTGTGCCATCTAACACATGCAGCTTTATGACCAACTCTCTCCCCCACTGTGGAAACCCTCCCTGAGGAGGATGTACTGGGATGGGAAGGTAGGAGAAGAGTGGACAGACATCTCTTGCTTCACAGAGAATGACCTGGACAATCTTTTCTACTAATGGAGATACTTCTAAAGGGAAAAAAAAATTATTCAGAATAATAATGCACTGCAGTGTTGAGACAAAACAGATCAATCTAGTGCAGTACAACAGCATCCCACACTCATAACATGTGACAAAATGCTGTAGATGTTAAGTGCAGTGTGAGACACTCAAGGCACAGGGATCACCCACACTAGGACCTGCACGAGCCCTGTACATGAGCAGAGGACAAAATGTATCTCCCCTTCTTCAACCTCCTTTGATTTTGGAGAAAAAAATATGAATGTTGGCATCAGCAATCCCATCAGGACATATCTTGTTACACTGCCCAGCATAAGCCACAAGTATTTTGAGAAGGTCCAAACTGCACTTACAAACCAAAACCCTCATATTCGCTGGTAAATCAGTTGGCTTACTAAAAAATATTAGAGCAGGCAAGAATGTGATGGAGGCTATCTTCCTGCTGCAGAAGATTAATTCATCACTCATGTCTAGAGAGTTCTACTGCACTTTTAACAGAGCACATATGGATTGAGTCTAGTGATCTATATAATTTCCTTTCAGGATACAGGTCTATATCAGAAAACAGTCCCCAAACAGCAACTGCCAAAGGACAAAGACCTTCAAATATCACTGCAGAAAGAACAGGTAGAGCTCTCATCTGTACACTCCACTAAATATTTCAGTGGTGATTTAAGAGACAACTGTGCTCCATAGCTCTACTGGAGATTCCTGTTTCCAGAGCAGGATCAGCAAAGCAAAAGGCCTGTACCTTCACTGCTGCACCACACAGACTGCCATCTCCAGCAGATGAAGCAGGGGCACATGGTTCCTTCTGATTTTACTGTAGTGGGAAAATTGCCAGTGTAAAGGCAGAGGGCACAGTGTGGGGGAAAAAAAAAAAAAGAAAAGAAAAAGAAAAAAGAAAAACAAAACCCAGATTTCAAGAGTTCTCAGAGCTGATGTCAGAACACCCAGAGATCAGGCAGGAGCTGCACTGGCCCATGGTGCCTGCAGACTGTGCTGTTACAGGCCAGAGGTAAAGTGCCTCAGCACAGGCATAATGAAATGCAGTTTCACCTCTTTGCATTATGTTCAATTAACCAAAGCAACTGTGTTCAGCAAAGTCACAGGGAATTTCCTAAAGACAGCTAATGTTGCTTTGGGCCTTCTAGAAACATGTCCTCAGTACTTGCCTTCTACCACTCCTGTGCTGCTCAAAGTGTGTCATCAGAAAACAGCAGCAACTTGGATACATTTGCCTTGAAACAAAGGGATTGGAAAGACAGATAGAAAGGAAAAAACTGAACTGAAAGACCCCTGCATCAGCAAACAGAGAATAAGACTAGAGAAGTAGAGAGAGCAAACAGGAGCATTCATCCCAGTTACCTCCAGAATCCAGGACAAACCCTTCACTCATGCCCAGCGCCACCACCGACTGCCTGTGTGCTGCTGCTGCAGCATCACTGCCTTACACCCACAGACTCCTCTGCAGCTGCCTGTTGAGCTGGAAATTTGATACACTGCAAAGGTTGCTGACAGCCAGAGGCTGCTCCCTTGTCTATAAAATATCCTGTCATAAATTACATTACAGATTGGGGAAAAGGATTCGGAAGAGCAAGAATTAAAACACAACCTTATGAGAGCTAAATGAGACCAATTAAAGGAGATTTGCTACAAGTGCTGAGGGATTTTGACCTGAGCTGTAATCATGGATAGATATGCATTCCTTTAAAAGAGGAAAACGAGCAAGAGATCATGTGTAAACAACTCTGCCAATTAAAATTAAATGGATTATCTTATCTGTGCAGCTCTGCTCAGAGGATCACCACATATTCCACATATACCACAGAGAGATCTGAGACAGCCATTCAATCCTCTGAAACAAGGCTCAGTGATGGGGAGATAGGCTGTGGTTCAGGACACATCGCAATCTCAGCTGCATTTGGTTATTTTCCCTTCCCCCACTTTTAAAAACAAACAAACAAACATGGAATTATAAATGTAAATACAAAAGTAGGCTCAAGCTATTTTTACCCCCTACATGAATTCTGATGCAAATCAGACTGAAGGTTAGGCACAACAGTGAAACATGATTCATGCAAAATTCATGCAGCAGATCCCACCATCACTGCACTATTAGATGCCACTGGGAGACACAGCTTGCCCAGGAACATGCTCATATCCTGAAAAACAGCCATACATATTATACCATATCTCAAAACACTGACTCTTAATTCTTCTGTATCACAATCTCCTTTTGCTGCCACATTGGCCCCCCACTCTCCAGTCTGTGAACCCATACCCACAAGCAAAAGTAATTTCTGCAACTGGAGCAAAAAATTTGACATGGACAGATGTACCACTACTCCTGCTCTGTGTCCTTGCTCTCAGCTCATTCTAAGCTGTCCTTTTTTTGAAAATTCCAGTTCTTCATAGTTCATATGTACATGCAAAAAAAAGTAGTTTTACAAAGGCTGAAGACATACTGAAACAAAGGAAGAAAAGACCCATCAGGAAAGCATGTTCAAGAAGCAACAAGGAAAACAGTACCCTGCGCTTAGAGAAGAACAAACAAAAAGAGCAATTTGGGATAAAGAAAAAAATATTTAAGAAGAAAGCAGCAAGTGGACAAGATAATAACTGTATGAGACATGTTCAGCTGCTGACAACAAAGTTTTTAGACCATTCTATGCTGGTTGCCAGATTCAAGCAGTAATTTTTCACTAGCTCAAAACTGGTCTACAGGAGTCAGGCTGTTTATGGAACCAACAATCTCAACACACCGCAATCACTTTTGTGCAGGGTGAAGAACAAACTAAAATGCCTTTCTGTGTCCATTCTGTCAGCAGATCGGTGATCTCGGTACCATGAAAACAGCTGCACTGAGAATCCCAATGCAAAAAACACTGCACAAACCCACTGTGGACAGAGCACCTCAGGTGTTTGTGCAGCAGCTCAGCAGGGCTTGGTTTTGGGATCACTGTAGGGTGGAGAGCCAGCTCACATGGGCAATGTCAGCATGTGTGGGCACCCAGGCCAATAAACTCTCGGGGCTGATGCTAAGCTTCTAACTTTTTCTGGCCCTCCAGCTGTTTCTGTCCGTGACGTGTCCCTCCACACTGTCATCATCCAAAATTTCCCAGCCCAATTACCACTGATAATTGACTGCACAGAACCTGAAAAATTCATCAGAAGTTTCTAGTTTACCTGTGCCCCAAAGGACAAAGTTACATTTAGTAATGAAGAAATGCACTTACAATGAACAACTCTGAATGCTTCTTTGGCAAAATTGGTTACAAAGGATCCCAGTGTGGAGTAGTGTAACTTGTGGTTGAATTCAGATGTGTGACATTTGCTCACTTCTAATTCAGGCAACACAGTCTACTCGCTCTTGTATAAGCAAACAGGGACATCTCATGCCTTTATTTATCGCTTCTGCAAAAATGTTTTAACAACTAAAATGTGACAGGAAATACTACAGGAACGATTCCTCACGTTCCATCAGCCTTCTCTGTGCAATTTTTGTTGTCTTCACAGTGGCACAACTGTACCCACGGCTGGCCTCCTCTAAGCGCAGCCCCCAGCCAGCAGCGTGCGCAGCACGGGCAGCGCAGCTGCAGCCTCGCTACGGGGACAGGAGCATCCCCTGCCCCGGTGCACGCCGAATACTTGGGCGCCGGTCCCGCCGTACTCGGCAACCTCGCCGCCCGCAACACGGCGCCGTGGGGTAAACAAAGCTGGAGCGAGGCCGGGAGCGCAGCTCCGGCCCAGGACCCCGCTCCTCGCCGGCGGCCGGAGCTCAGGGCGCTCCGAGGGGCAGCAGCCGCGATGGGGCAGGGGCTGCCGCTCCCAGCCGCATGTCCGGGGCCCGGCGCTCGACAAAAGCAGCCGGGCAGGGCTGCGAAACCTTCGACCCCGGGTACGGCCAGCAACGGAGCACCGTGCAGGGGCACGGCCCCCCGGAGTGGGCTCCTGGCGGGGACCCCCGGCCGCACAGGTGGCTCCGGGGCGGGGGACGGCGCTCTCCGCACCGCCCGCCCCCCCCCCCCAAGCCCCGTCCCCTCACAGACCGCCCCCACCCGTGACCATCGCCCCCGGCCAGCTCAACTTCCCCCGGCCCCGCCAGCGCCGCTCGCTCTGCCCCGCCGCCCTCCAAGCCTAGCCGGACTGGACCGGGCCGGGCCGCCGCCACCGCGCTGCCCTCCTCCTTCACCTCACCTGCCACAAGGAGCCCCGCCGAGCGGGCAGGGCACGGGTCCCGGAGGTAGAGCGGACGGGCGTCCCCCGGCGCCGCGAACAGCGCTCAGGCCGGTCGCGGCCCGCCGGCTCCGGGGCGCTGCGCGTCCGTCCGGCCGCTGGGGGAGCCGCCGCCGCCGCGCGGCCCGGCCGCCATCTTCAGCGGGAGGGAGGGAGGGACGGGCGAGGGAGGGGCGCGGGGCCCCGCCCGCCGGGGAGGGCTCGGGCCGGGGTCCCGCAGCCCGCCCGCGACGGCCGCGCCCCGCACCGAAACACGTGGCGGGGGCTTCCCCGCGCCCGCCAGCGGCAGCGGGGACCGGCGGCACCGCCGCGGCTCGGTGCTGCCCGGCACGGTCGCGGCCGCCGCGCTCCCGGCAGCGCGGAAGGCGTGGGATGGCCAGGAAAGCAGTAGGTAGGGATTGACAGTGCTGTGACACCGCCGGCAGCAGCCTCCCGAGAAACACAAACACGCACGGTGCAATTTGCTACGTTAAAGAGGTGGAGGAAATTGTACTAGGAAGCCAGAATGAGATGTGAAGCCACATCACAGAAACATGCTCGGGGGAGGCTGCAAGACCGGACAGTAGTCTGGGAATGGTATTACACCGTCCCGCTTTTGGAGCTGCTGTGGAGAAAGAACCCACCGTGCTGCAGACTGCGAATATTTGGGACAGGTTAACATGACTGGGACCCGGAGCAGTCAAAAGCGACGGAAGAGGAGCAAGCAAAGGGAAAGCAGGTGCTCAGGGAATAAGGCCTCATGTTGGCAAAGTACTGCTTCCCATTCTGCTGTCAAAGGATTGCTGGCACCTTGTGAATAATTCTCAGGAAAAAACTCAAAAAAGTAATGTAATATGTGGATTTGCTGTACAGGAGCCTGTTCCCCCATCAAAAAGTTTAAAAAGCTCCAAAGTTTTGGTTTACAGACATGGCCTTTAATCTTCAGCTAATCAATTTGCACCTGAACCACTGACCTGGCTTCTGCAAGCCTGGTAAGCCCGTGTTAGCAGGTGAATCAAGTAACTGAAGAAAAGCAGACAAAGCTATGAGCAATCCTGTCTTTGTGTGCTTCAAAAGCCCTGTTCTGCCTCTGGCTGACAGCACCCCCACCTCAGCAAAGGCCGATGAGGCAGCTGCTCCCACCACCTGCAGTCACATCACACAGGTCTGTGCTGCCAAAATACCCAACAGCACATATTTTAACACGTGACTGCATTTCTGTTGAGTTAATCCAAACACATGCCATAGTGCTCACATCAGATTAATACCATCCCCCTGCCTGCAGCCATCCCAAAGCTAGCATGGCAGCAACAGGTGATGCCCAGTCTACCACAGACATTGCACTTTCCAAAACAGCTGATCAAATCTGAGCCAACAGAGGGACTATGTGGAAGTTCAGCACTTCATGTCATGTGCTTGTAGCATTTATCATCCAGTACTACATTTTGTGAAGCGGGATTTACCATTCCAAAGTACAATTTTATATTCTGGCTTCAAAAAAAAAAAAAAAAGTATTTTTGGTTACTCCCATCTTTTCCTCAGTCCTACCCAGCTCAGTTACAGTGAGGGAGGGCAATCAGTGACAGGAGGGTATGTTGTACCCTCTAGTTTGCTATACAGGTGCAAGAGTATCATCTTAAAACTCCATTTAAATGTGCCATGGAAGAAATTACCCCAAAATATGCCCCCATCTCTCCAAACCCCTCCTCGCTCCTCAAACCACCAGAACAGAACTGACCTGCTTTGCTTCTCATGTCACCACAAAACAACTCTCCATCCCACTGTCCTCACTGCCTTTCTAGCTACTTCGCATGTAACTTGCTTGCTCTACTTACCTGCAAGACACCTTCAATCCCATCTTGCATCTCCGCTCTCTCCCCCGCACTCCAAACCGCTCTGAGGGCTTGGCTTTGACTCCCATCTTCCAGGTTATCATATTGCTCTGTGCCCACCTCACTTAGCATGTGCTATCCCTGGTAGCATTGCACTTCGCTGAAGCAATTTCTCTTTCCTAAGGTTACATAAACCATCTTTCCCTGGATATTTCATTTAATGGCTCAGGCCTGTTTCCTCCTAAGGGGAAAGTCAAAGTAAAAGATTGAATGTTTTACTGTTTCTGTTGAGGCTCAATACAGTCTTTGAAATAGGTATGGAAGATTTTTACTGATATTGTAACAGAGTAGAAGATGTTAAAACTTGCTAACTTACCATAGATAGAACTCTTTCAGCATTAATACTGTTTTGGAATGAACAAGACTGAAATCTGTTTACAATTCTTAAAAACATTTAAGACTATGCCTAAGTTTGGGCCTTTTTTTATACTAGAAGAATATGCTAAATCTAAAGCAATGAATTTCAAATGTCACTTTAGTAGAACAAATCTTTTTTGTGTAAGTAATTTTTTCAGTTTATTTTGAACTTCTAGACAAGTAGTAAGAAACAAACACTTTCTGGAATAGAAACTACCATACAGCAGTAGCACTGCTCTGACTACTGATATAACCTATAGCACATTCCAATGTAAACAAGCCTCTGAAGCAGAGCCCCGGTGCCATTTTTGCAGGCTGTCCTCTGTTGGCATGAGCACTACTCTATCCCACAGAAGCTTGAAGGAGAAATAAACCATGATGAGACAGTATTTCATTGGAAGCACTGGCCAAGTCCCAAGTCTGCCAACATGCAGTCATATGATGCATTAACAAAATAGTTTTCTGTAAGTGTCACCTGCCCACCCATTCATGGATAATTATTATAAAATTATATAAATTGCCACAGATTAGGCACAACCACCTTTCCCTCTCCCCCACCCACCAGTGCTTTAGAGGACCCTCTTGTAGCACAAAAAACTTTCAGAATGAGACTTTATTAACTTTATTATATCCATCCTTTCCTTGGAGCCAGTCTGCCTTAAAAACCACAAACATATGAATTTTTGTTTCCTAGTACTTGTTAAGTACATAAGAAATTGGCTTAAAATTCTTCAGAGTACTACATGCCAACCAGTAAATTTCTATTCCTTACCAGCAGGCAAAGAGGACATTCTGGCAGGTGAGGAGTTCTCAGGCACTAAGGATCTCAAGGGAAAAATTCATAAACCTCCACTCAAGCCACTTTAAGTGCCCCCAAAGGATCACCTTTCTCTACTCTTAGATAAATGTATACCAAACCCAAATAAACAAGCATTCCCACATGCATTAATCTGCAGTCCCAAACCTTTCAAATTCTCAGGCCAAAAAAAAAAAAAAAATCATCTGTGATGTATAGCAGCAATACCACCTAGATGCTCTGCAGCACTGTTCATCAGTGGTTTACAGTGGTTTCTACAGAGGTCAGGTTTATTGTCTGCATGGACAAATGGGAAAGCCGAAGCACAGACCACACAGCTGGCTTATCTGCAGTCACCCTGCAAAGCCATAGCAAACCAAAACCAGATTACAAATCCAATCATTAGTCAAATGCTCCATCAATTACACACAAGTAAGAAGTAACAATTTTCATAATAAATGGAAAGGATATTGACATTTAGGGTCCACTTCTACTCATGCTTCTCCCCACATCTCACAATATTATAAGGAAAGGAACATTCTGCCAGGCCTTTGTGCCACTAGCCCAGCAAGTGAGAGAAGAGCAATCCTACTTTAAAAGCCAATTTGCTTGGGCATAAATAAAATCTACCATCAATTACAGGTCTCCCATAGAATAATCCACCTACGTATACAATCATGCAAGTGCATGAATTGGGACGGAACTTAAAAAAACATCATCAGACACTTGTCTTTGGTAGGAAGATGGCAAAACTTCATCTAATAGGACGAACAAAACTTAACCAGCATAGTGGGAAGTAAAGTTCAGGGAGTATCCCTGTTTCATAGCTCAGTACTGGAGCTATTACAATGCAGGGATGTACCATTCCCAATCCCAGTTGGCAGCTAAAATGTAAGACATAAACCAGGCCCCATATATATACTACAATAAATACTCTTGACCTGAGTGTGACTATTTTGCTTTCAGTAAGTGTTTAAATTACTCTTACCTTGGTTAAAAGAGCTACTAAAAACATGGGAGATCATCACTAATTTTATGAGTACCTTCCTAGTGCTTATCGGCTCATACTGCAACATTTCTTCAAAGATCATTAAGAAAGGATTAACTGCTTCAGGAGAAACTGTACCTGATGAATGCTCCTGCCTCATATGTCAGAAATGAGAGCAGAACGTCTCTTTGCTTCTGAAATAGCAGGAGTAATTTCTTCTGGGCACAAACAGATTGCCTTCAGTCCCAGTAAAATGGACTATAAAACTCTTACCTTTTTCCTTTAAACAGTAAGGAAGGTATTTTCCTCCTGTTTCATCAGGCAGCAAAAGTAATCATCTCTTTAAGCAGCAGCAGCTGACACCTATTTACTGGGTAATTGCTGCAGTTAAAGGGGATTAAGCACAATGAACTCGCTTTCAGTGATAAGGCAAAACCACCCCCTTCTCTTTGCTGCACTTCCCAGACACACCTGGGAAGAGCTCAGGGGCATGGAGGCCAGCCAGGCCTGCCAAAGGGGGGGGCACATGCTGGCTAGAGCGCCTTAGCTGCAGCCAGTGCCAAAACGAGATGTGTGTCCCCTGTGCAATCACAGCAGTAACTGTGCCAGACACGAGGCCAGTGGGTAGCACAGACGAGGAGAAGCCCCTGAGCATCTCTGTCCCACACAGCCACGCTGGGGCAGGGCTCGACAGAGGGCACGGGCAGCACCTGCTGCAGCCTCCCGGCTCAACCACTTGCCCTCGAGAGCAGGTGAGATCCACAAGGTGGGAAGTAACAGAGAAATGGCAAAGCAGCAAAGGCCTGAGTGGGACAAAGCCTACTTAATGGGGCATACATGAAATGCTAACAACAAGAGGCAGCATAGAAACAAAACAAATCCAACTAACTTTTAATTTCCTAAGAAATTGTGCTTACACTGCTAGACCTGACAAGTGCTGTGTCTCTGCAGGAGCATCCCAGCTAGGACACAAAATACATTATTGGCAATTAACTAAGTCACACAACTTGAAATCAGCATGTTTACATCAGGCAAACCAAACAGCGAGATAGCTTCTCCCATAAGGTGTCTTAAATATTGGTGAGGAAAACAAAGACCAGGAAAGGAAATAACAGCATAAATTTGTCAAGGATCAGGCTATCAGGAGCAAAAGCAGAATTTCCTTGTTATCCCTGGTCTCTCAGGGAAATGCCATAAAGGTTATTTTAACTGGTTCTGTCATCCTTTTGTTTTTAATGTGAGTATTCTCCCCTTCCCCCCCCGTAGGTATCGTGTCACTTAACTTTTTAAACATTACATTTTTAAATGACACATGAAAAAAATCTCCTCTGACAACTGATTCTTATCCCAGAAGTACCAATTTCATACTGTTCCATGGTTTAGGAGAATAATGTGACACTCCACATTTTACACTGTTTAAATGTTATTTTATTAAATATCTTCAAGGTTTCATTGTAACAAAGCTATGAAGGTTCTACCAACATTCAGACCAAACAAACAAACACTAGCTAACTTTAATTATTTCTATATCATGCAAAAATTCTGCATCAAATGCCTTCCATTTCCTGTTTAAAATGTGATATTTATAATATATATTATATAGATGCTTACATTAGCCCCATAAGAGAACATTAAGAATGCTAAAGGTGTACAGCTGTGTTTGATAATGGCCATACCAAGCTAAGGTTCTCATTAACTTAAAAGGAAACAAAACAAACAAAAAAAAATCCAAAAGAGTTTGTCTCCAAGACTGTGCAAAAACAAAAAACCCAACAGTTCTGTTCTTTTAAAATTTTCTCAGAAAGATGCATATACTTAATATAGAGGGTTCCCTTTTTTAACTATTAATAATCATCAGGTAAAGAGACAAGGAAGATCAGACTGAAAGAAGGCATGCATAATGTTTTGTATTAATCTTTCTTAAATGGCATAATTGTAATCTGTTTGCTCTCTTTGTGGCTTAAAAAATTTCTGAATGAAATATCAAGGCGTTTGCTTTTCCACTTCACTCACTGGTTTAGTGCTGTCTTAAGAATGTTTTGAAATAATAAAATCTAGTGTTTGCCGCCCCATGGGTTCAATGCCCTCCTCACTCCTCCCCTGGGATAATGGAGGGGGGAAGAAAAGGATGTTTGCTCAAACAAACCTGGGAAGTGTGGATGGTCTTTTCTTTCATCAGTGGTTAGCTGATCTAATCCCGGTGTGGGATAGCACCTCACCAACAAAGGGAGCAGAGCACTATCGGCTGCAAAGTGACAGCTCCGCTTTGTGCAAATGCTTTTATTTTCTGCATTTTATTAAATAAGGACTAAAATTCTAAATTGTCTTTCTTCTCTTCTATAGTCTGCTGAAAGACTGCCACACACTTAGCACACTGTCAAGACAATCATTTTAACTCCCTCTAGAGATCCAAGAAATTATTAGGGATAGATAAATTCAGGTAAAAGCCCATTCCAATTTCTGCAAGTGATGCCTTCCCTTGGTCAAGACATATCCCATCAGATCTGCCAGAACGGCCATTTTCTTCTTGGGGCTAGGCTCCCTCCTTGATAAGGTTAACAAAACACTTCCACATCCCCCACCCAATGAATAAAGGAACTGAATTCCTTTTGCAGCAAAGAAAAGAAAGGAAGATGAATTGGCCCAAAGGACAAGTATCAGATCACTGTGCTCATTCCCTTTCCCCTCAGCTTCATGAGGTATCCTCTAACACCTAAAGGCAACACGGGGTGGGGGTGGCCTGGATTCCTTCAGCTACAGCTTCTGAGGTTCTGATCTGATAGTTTTCTGTGTTACAACATCACTGTAAAAAATAGAAAAATTACCCAAATAAACACTAGGAAACATGACACTTACAAACATCAGATGGGTTAGTGATGGGGAGAAGCACCTGGCTGGGGCTGCTGGCTCCCACTGCTATTTTACTGGAGACCAACAAATCAAACAGGAGGCCAGGTAACCCCTTTAATTCTACGGGTGCATATATTTCAGTATAAAAAACACACACTATTTATGCCTCATATAGGAGTGTATGTGCAAGTTTTCATGAAGAATGTAACACTAAGTTTTTTGTCTGCTTCCTAAGGAACATGTGTTCTGCAACGCTGTGGATCCCGACTATGCTATGAAAAAGGAAAAACAAATAGAAAATCCCATACAAACAATCCCATACCCTCTTCCTCTAAAATCTCTGCTCTTAATGAATTTTTTTAAAAATTTAATTAAATAAGCTGGCTTCAAAACTCCATGTTTGTCCAGGTAATGGCTGTTTCTAAAACCAGTATCACTAAAGAGTGAGCTTCTATTCAAGTTATATTCACTTAAACCCATTTTTAAATCCTTACTTCCATCTTTAGTTTCAGATCAACATTCCATTTTGCTTTAGTTCTTAAAAAAAAAAAAAAAAAAAGGGAAAAAAAAGGGAAAAAAAAGTCTGTTTTGGGATCCAGCAGCCGAGCAACCAGGTTTCCGTAGCGTTCTTGCTGTGCAGAAATCAAAGAAACAGGCTGAAGTCAGACTGCTGGGCAACAGGAAGAGAAGCACCTCCTCTCTCTTGAACCCCAGTCTTCACACTGGCTCCTCTGGGGTCTCCTTGCCACCTCTCACCGACTGCAGCTGCGGCACAGCCTGAATGCGGTATTAACTTCCACCATCGCTTTGCGGAGCACAGTTCAGCCATCCGCTGTTCAAGCCGCCTCCTTTCTTGCTCTCCCTCTCTCTTTCTCTCCTTCACTTTTGCTTTCCCCCTTACTTCATTTCTGAAAGATGTTCTGGCTGCTGCCACTTTCTTAGCCCTGGGGGAGGGGGCATGTTGGATAATCTGTCATTTATTTAGCATTATTCCTGTTTTTCATTATTTTATACAAACAACATGTCTTTTTATTTTTTTAGATTTAAAAACACCTTCATACAGCAGAAACAGACACGATGGATCCATGGAAAACAACAGAAAGGCAGTGCCCGGAGCATCAGATGCATGCAGGGTTTCGTGCATTTGGCTGCTGCCTGTTTGTAATTTGTATTTATTTTTTTAATGTCAAAACAGACATGACCGTTGCTGTCACTCAGGCACTCCAGAGCTGCTTGCTAAGAAGATATTGCCCTCCAGCTGAGTATCTCCACAAGTTGCTGCAGTCAGGAAGAGGTGGTGTCCACCCAGCAAGAAGAGGGAAGAACACGATGGAAGATGGAAGGAAATAAAGCCATACATTAGCTGTACACAATTTAAAAAACAAGTTTTCTACAGGCTAATTATATGGTGTAGGTAGAAACCCCTAACACAAGACAAACTGGGGCTCATGAGGAGAGCTCTAAAGATAAGAGGCATTCACTTCCCCTTGCAGGTGGCTAAGTGTGCCAATGAACATTAACTAATTGCTAAAATGTATTACGTGCTGCTTTGGAGCAGGCCTGGGCTCCCTCTCTCATAGCCGTGACACAGAAGTTCAAGAAATTTCCTAAGGGGTGCTCAATGTTCCTAAGGAACATTTTCTGTCTCACTTTCCATTGGCTTTTGCCTTGAACTGAAAGGAAATTTTATTTTTCTTGGGATTTTTACTTTCCAAATCTTCAGTAGTTTTGTCTCTGAACTTCCTTAAGCTTCCTTAAGCTCAATGAACACATGAGCTTTTCTGCAGTTTTGTGAAATTATAGTCCTAGTGACTGTTTTTGGCTAAAGCCCTTCCTAGTTAACCTTCATGTGCCAAATTACTTGTTTTATTTTGATCAGTTGTAAGTTTGGGGTTTTTCATGTCTGTATAGCATTATGTTGTCATGAAAGTATAGCCAAACACTTATTGCTACAATTTCTTAGTTTGCAAATTTTTGTAGAATCTCCTCTATTAGTCTTCTCCCTTCTTGGTTCCCACATTCTCCTTACACAGAAGTCCTCTGATTAACATTGAACTTCTTTTCTGGCTGCAGTTTCCTTTTGAGATGATTTACCCAGAACTGAACTCTGCCTTCCAGGTGAGAAGAAAACACTAATTTCTATTTAAGCATTCTTACTCACCTCATCCATTCTTCATCCTTAGCTTTCACTGCACATGGGATAACACTGCTTCCAAATGATTCAGTGAATTCAGATGGGGGCTGCCCACACTGACCCCATTTGTAATTGCTTGTGGGTACACTTCCTTCAGAACCCAGAAATGTATGCAAATACTTCAACTTCTGTTAGTTTACAGGGTATTTTTAAATATTGCTTTAACCAACATTTTGTGGTTTGGAAATAGCTTCTGCCTGAAGTTTTCAGAAACCCTCCAGCACATACTTTTGGAGAGCTTTAGCATTTCCACAGCCAAGAAACATACCTCTTTTGCAGCAGACTTTCCATTCCTAAATTTCCTCAGAACTCCTAGGCATAGCCACACTGATCTTTAATTTAATGATTTCTTCTGCATCTTTTTTTTGGGCAGGCATCCAAATCCAGGAATCCAGGACAGACATCTCCCTCACCATTTCTGTGTTAAAATCTGATGCAAGTCTTTTTGTTTCCCTGCAAAGGCTTTATCTTCCTCACTGCCTTACTTCCTGGAAATTCAGTTGATTTTCCAGCCCTCTTGAAAGCTTCCCTGCTTCTGGTGCCCCCATCTGGCTTTTGCTTTTCAAATTCCATCTGTGACCTCTGCAGCTTGCTTGTGATAGTTCACATTCCTTCCCATTGCCTTCAGTAGGGTTGAATACCTCACAACACATGAACACAAACTGCTCTTGGCTTAGTCCCAAGTTGTTCACAGAACTAGGACTCAAGTAGCAACTACACTTGAGTGGTTCATCCTTAAATGACCACATTAAAAAAAGGATGCCTCCCAGCTGTAGATATTTGTTGTGTTTGCCCTTAAATAGAAAAAGGATTGCCTCCAAGCTGTAGATACTTGTGTTTGCCCTTAAATAGAAAATATTTAGTAAAATGTTCCTAAGATTAGGAAACTTTGGGCTATAAAATGAATGTGACATATACTTCAGCATAAAACAAAAGGATGCAGGAAGACTTTGTACATCTAATTAAAAGAAACCACTAAGGCAATAAACAAGAATGTCTTAATGCTGAAGAAGTAAATGGATCTGATGTCCTTCAGGAGCAAGCAACAATCATTCCTTCGTGACATATTTTAGAGTCAAAGTTTCTTCCAATGCTGAATTGTGGCAAGTTAATTGGGGGATATTTTCAATCCTCTGATATTATTATTTGTTTAGATTCTTTGCCCCTCTCAGTTTTCTCAACACAGTACATTAAATAGTTTTTGCTTATCAGAAATTCAGTGGTAAAATTTCTATGAATTAATATGAAATCCTTACCCCTTACAGCATAGAAATTGTTCTGTATGGATTCTACATTATCCTTTCTAGAAGATGACATAATCATCAAAATGACCCCCAGCATGGAAAGGTAGATGTGAAAGGGCCAACCTGTGCACAGCACGAGATACTCTTCCTCTCTGCCTCCTGATTAGCAGTTTGCCCAAGCACAGACCTGAGCACCTGGGAGGAAGCACAGCTACTACAAGGGTACCTATGCCCAGGAACACCTGTCTGGTTCACCAGGAGTGGACAATAACCCTACTGAGTTCAGAGGGCAGGACTTAAAGGAACAGCATCTACAGGCTGAAGTTTTCAGCCTACGGACAACTAAATATGGTTCTCTACAGTCAGCTAAAGAGCCTTGAATGCTGAATCCCTAATACAGCAGCCTCAGCTGTGTGATGTACTCCTACCCTGAGAGTCCATACCCGTATTTGATCCTCACTGGAGAGGTGCTGCAGGAGCTCCAGAGCAGTGGTAGTGGACATTGAGCCACTTGCCATCTCGGCGGTGCCAGACACGGGTCTCCTCCGACTGCGTGGTGCGGGGCCGGCCCTGGCCGTCGATGTACTGCGTCAGGCGGATGTACGCGATGCACGCGGCGTCCTCCCCGATGACGTGGACGTGGGGGTTCAGGATGGTCGTGTGGATTGGCTTGCTGTTCTTCGACAGCACTGGTAGGACATGTGAAACCATCGGATTTGTTTTACGACTAAGAAGGAATAGCGTCCCACATTCTCTAACCTCTTCTATATTCTACTCACACTGGATTCTGGAATACCACAAAAATTTCTCCTGCCATTTTTCAGGCAAAATCCGAGCAATTCTTTCCCCTATCACCTGTTGTTCTCCTTAGGACTTGCACACTTACTGCCAGGAATCCCCTGGCCCTTTTGCCCCCACTTCCTCCGTAAAGCATACTCGCTGCTTTTTCAACATCAGTGCTGCTGTGTCTTCAGTTATGGGGAAAGATCTTCCACTTACAGAATATCATTGCAAAGGAGCCAGTAATCAGGAGATCTTTAAGCTAGGACGGCATTAAATATGAACAAACCTCAGAGAAGTGTTAAAATCACTCCATAATAGGCTCTTGAGAGAGTCAAAGTCCCTGCATACTTAGAGAACTATATATTGCCCATACTAAGGACCTTGACATAACCCCTAAAATAAAACAGATTGAACAGCTCAGGATTTAAATTTCAATTATCTCACCCTGTGGAGACATCCAGGAAGGGAGACAAATCCTATAGTATAAATGATAGCATTTCTCCCAACTCTTTCCTGCCCCAGGCTGACAAGGTGACCCTTATATCTATGTAAAATGTTCGTTAGGTGTTAGAGATCTGAAACCATCCAGGGAAAACTAAGTGAAAGCATCTTTATGCCTGACCATTCAGTATGTCTACCCTAAACATACATGCTGATTTCACCAAAATCCGATCTTTTTTTTTTTTTTCCATTTTCCTGTCAGTAAGGAGTCCAGTGCCTCAAATTTTTAAAGATCCTGCAGTCCATACCCGGTACAAAACATTTTCATCTGGCAGATTATATGACTAGAGTGAAGGAATGTGGGGTTAGAATTGAAATTGTTGCTGAACAGGCTTTTTGACAGAAAGCTACTGGCTTTTGTGAATGCATACAAGCACAGTCAAGTTCCTGTTTATTCTGATAACCAGTAAAAACAAGGTCAATTTTCCATCCCATATAAAGGAAGAGTAGAGAGAAAGGTGTTGGAGTTACCAAATCTACCCACTCACAGTTTTCAAAGTAAAACTTATGGAAATCCATTCCTTCAACCAGGTTCCCCAGTGCTTCAGGTTCAAATGAGGTCAAGCCAGGATCACAGATTTTTCTGCAAAGAAAAGCAGCACAGGCTTACAGTTTGTATTTGAGCCCAAGAGCTATTCATGCAATGAAGAGCTGGTACGCCATTTGACTCACCCTGTGTCCACCTAACTACATCTCCCTACTCCAATAAGTAAGTTCCTGAAGACTCAGGCCTACTGTAACTCAAGGAGCCAACTAGATGGCATTTCACATGAAATAAACCTCTAGGTTTCTAACTTTCCTTTTATTCTCTTTCTGTTCTTCTCCCCTGCACTTTTCTTACAAACCCAGGACATTTTCCCATTGCTGCTCCTGTTGCTGTTTGATACCTAACCTGATATTCATTTAGAGCTCTACTGCTCCATCCCTTACTCCTAACTGATGTAGGCTAAGAAGGCTAAAACCTTTTTACCATCCCTGACTGTGTGACAGCTCCTCATACACAGGAGCCAGAGCATCACTTGCACACAAACTGATAAACAACCTGTCAGAAAGCATCTCTACTTACGTATATGCCTCAAAATCTCCATTGTTGATGGCCTCTATCAGCTGCTCTGTTATCTTAATGATCTCTTGCTTACGCACTGTGAACAAGAAGAAAGAGCAATTTAGCTGTGCTGAAGAGTTCAGTAGAAATATGAGGCTAGTGGGCGCTTCCTACAAGCAATTTGTAGAGCACCATTAATCTAGATCTCATAGAATGCTGCTCTCTGCATTCTGGAGATATGCAGTAAAGACAGGCATCCACATGAGAGTAGAGGGGCAGTGATATGAAAGGGAAATGGTGATCCCATAATGCAGGGAGAAAGGAAATAAAGAGACCACATTCAATTTTTTTCTTCTAGAAAGGTCTAATGTGTCTAGAGGTGTCTTCTGAATCACAGCCTGAGCTGCTTCTGGGGAGTCTTACCAATGAATGCCAGTGACCCTGCCCATGTGAAGTACTTGTCTGGCACCTTAAGATGTGGAAAACCTTCACCACAGTAGCCATATACAAATGGCCACCACACAGATCAAGCCAATTGGAAAGATTCTCCCAGTAACTTGCCTATCACCATTTAGCAATACCTCAGCTATTGCAAACAAGCAACTGGGACATGTAGGGATGGCTTCTGCAAGCTAGAAAGACAGCTGCAGCAGGATGGATGGGTTGGATGAGCAGGTCCTAGCTATGTCTGAGTGTGCACACAGTTTCTCAGGCAGTTAGCTTCTGCCAATCCCTATGGCACAATTCTTCACAGCACCCTGACAGCATTGCCATTAACCCAGCCCAGCATACTAGACTTCAAATGAATGAAGACAGGGCCTGTCTGTCTACTGTTGTTTGGCCTCCATCTGGCCAGCACCTCTGCACTCTCCTCTCTTGGCTCCCCACAGCAGATTGTCCAGGCCCCATCCCCTCTGCAGTGCTCCATCATCCATGCTGGTCTCAAGAACTCTTAACATTTACAAAGTTTAAATCAGCTCTGTTAAACAGCACAATTCCATTCTATGACTACTATGTGCACCACACCTATGCCTAAGCCTATATGCACAACCTCACATCTCTTCAGCCTTCCCCACACCTGTAAGTAGACTTTCTACACATTATACAGGTATTTATGAGGTTCTCTAGCATTCTTTTCAATATTAGCAGATAATATATAATTCCTACCACTAAAAGTGCCATTCTTGTGCCTTTCAGCATCTAAAATACAGGTGTCTGAAATGGAACCCGTCCCCTTTGGGCCCTGAAAGAAATTGGGACTTCTGAAGTGTCACATAGGCATGTGACAGATGCCTATCATTAGGGGGATGGTGTTTAAATCCAACCTAGCATCTTTAGATGTTTGAGTCAGGGAAGCTGAACTCCATTCTAAATGCCAGAAGATGCTATTCTGCCTTGATGCTATTCTCCCTTGCCCATAAGCTTTCATCTACACGCGTACTTCATCCTACCATTGGTAAGTGCAGCCGAAGAGCAACAAGGTAATAATCTCACTGGTTATGAAAGATGTTTATACCCACTCTGGAAATCAGTTAAGACAATTTTACTACAGAGCCAGCCACAGACAGCTCTCAGACAAGGGACATCTGGCTCATAACAAGAAGGTGGCTGGTTTTGCCATGCAGGCTGCACACACTTCCACATGTGAAAAGATGTACACAGGGAATGAGTCAAAACAAGACAGTGGGCTATGTCTGTTGTTTAAAGTGTCCTTAAAAGCAAATTGTCTGGGATTACTTTTATATGAAGAAGGGCTACTTGTTGGACCACCAAACCATGCACCACCAATGTCCAGAAGACGGAGTCCATTGGAAAGGCTGCATGAGTAAGGGAGCCTGCAGACCACAGTTATGGTGTGCTGGCTCATCTTAAAGAAATTTGCATCCCCTTCCAAGGTGGCTTGATGCAGGGACATCAGGCCTGTCCTTCTACACTAGTCCATCCCATCAAACCGTACTCGTCCCCTGGCTTTCACTACATGTCCCGACTCCACCCGGCACACGGGAGGATGTCAGGGGACGGCATTCGCGCCTGCCACTCCCGGTGAATCCGCGGGGCCTCCAATCTGGCACGGCAGAGGCGCAAGCGGGAGGCGACACGCATCATCACGGACATCGAACACGGCCAGCGGCGGCTACACCCTGCTTTGTGCGAGCCCAGGAGGCAGCCCCGCCACAGCAGCTACGCCACCGGCCGGGAAGCGCTGCGGGCGCGTTTAGCGGGCACGGCTCGAGGCCGGGGCAGAGGTTGGGCCGGGCTCCGTCTCCTCCAGGCACGAGGGGGGAGCAGCGCCGGCCGCGGGCGGAACGGGCTGGGCTGAGGGCGGCACGGGCTGAGGGCGGCCCCGCTCCCCGCCCCTGCGCGTGGCGCCCCCGGCGGCCGCCGCCGCTCCCCGCACCCGGGACCGATGGCGCCCGCTCGGAGCGCTCAGCCCCGACCCGGCTCGCCCGGACGGGGTGAGGGGCAGGGGAGGAGAGAGAAGGGGGCTTTACATCTAGGGAAACTAGCACGAGTTGCACTACTCCACTACTGCTACCCAGTCGCTAACTTACACGGTGCTCGGTTAAGTACAAAGGGAACTACTGGAGTTAGCAACGGCTCCGACCGAGCACGCTCTAACTCCAATGTCTGCCCTGGGCTGTCCCAGGCATGGAGCTTCTCTTCACAAGACTGTGTAGCTGCAAAACAAATGTAAGCGTTAAAATGACAAACAAACATAAAATAGAAAGTAAAATAAAAACGACAAAGTACAAACACACACAGCCCCAAGCCCTGGTCGGCACGCAGACACATCCACATCCCAGTAACTTCTACCTGCGCTCCTGCCTCTGTCACATCATTTGGGCCAGACACTGCTTGGCAAGGGCCACCTGGGCACTGGTGCAAAAAGCATAGCAGGAATTACACTGATGCTGGAGGAAGTTTGAGGGTGACCTAAAACAATGGTCGGAGTAGTGACAGAGCAGCACGAGGGCAAATACAAGACGGGGTTAAAGAAAGTAGGGATATCCAAATCACTGCAAATCTCAACCTGGAGGGAAGCAAAGTGGGAGGACACTGACCCACTTGACAGAGAAGTGATTTGGCACTCCTCAGTGTACCAAGCAGGGCCTTGCTATGAGCAAGAGGGAGGAATTAACAAGAGCAGTGATGGACAGCTCATAGCAAACAGGACTTGAGAAGAGATCATTTCCCTTCCATTCTGGCTAACCCCTTTCCCAGTGCACCTTATAAACCAGCAGTCTGACATCCTTTGAGCTACTTCAAAAGCAAGTAACAGAGATGCTCCAACTGCTGCATCGTATAACATATTGGTGCTGTGTGTAGAAAACCAGGGAAATACAACAGGAAGAGGTGGAAGAGGGCACACCTGGTTCTTCCTTCCTACACTGACATGAACAGAATCAAATACTCCAGATGGTCCCAGCTTACACTAAAGTTCCTTCTACTGTTGCTTTGAATAGGCAGCTAGTACAGTATGTCTGTGTAGGAGAAAGGCTACAAATTCCACCTAGATTTTCTCCAACCTAATAGCCTTTCTCATATGCATTTTCAGAGTTTTTTCAGCCACAGGCTCCTCTACAGAGCTAAGAAGTTCAGGAGATATCAGGCAGAACTTACCATAATTCATAGTTCCAGTCCCAGATTTCTTTTCCTCACAGCATTTGTATTCCTAACTTATAACACCCATTGGTGCAACTAGCTCAACCATGGGACCTCTCCAGAATAAAAAGTGCCACAGGAAACAAGTTTCTGGACAAATACCTGTTCTAGATGGCTATCCAGAAGAGATGATAAATCAAATGCATTACCTCACTACAAAACCCTACTGACCATGGTACCAGCTAACTGAGCTAGCAAGACAAACACAAAAGGGAAAGCTCACAACAGACAAATGCTCTTCAGAGCCAACATTATCCCAGGGTCTGCACTCAAAGCACCTGATAATGGATTCAAAAATGCTTTGGGGTCTTTCAGGAGCCACAGCCTCCCTTTCAAAGCACCTTAAAGTAGTCTGGAAAAAGTGGTTTTTGTTCCTTTGGTATTTCTGAGCACCATCCATGTCTGAGGTCCTCAGAAGTTCTGACAAGTGAGACTGAATTCAGTCTCATGCATCCCCTCCATAAACAGACCTGTACCACTGACCCCATCTTACCACAAGGAAAACTAAGAGATGCAGTGACTTGCCTGAGGAAAACCCAGAAGGCAGTGTCTCTGCAGAGAACTCCACATCTCACCCAGATGAAAGCAAGGGAATGAAATTACCTAGGATGAGGTTCTGGGGGTTTCTTTCAGAAAGGGAAGGAAATGTTTGGAAAATTTCAGTGTGCAAAGGAGGGTATTTTGCAGGAAGGGAGATGATTTCTCTTTATTCTGGAGTACTGGAAATGAAAAATCAAAATTTTGGAAGGAAGTTGAGGAAAGGAAAAATCTTAGGTAAGGAGAAATGGGAAGGGTGGAGGAAGGGGTGGGAAAAAGATGCTGTGAAGCACTGCACCCCTGGACTTACTGGCTGAGAAACAGAGAGAAAGCTGGGACTGCATGGACTCAGTCTGTGTTTTGCTCTCACTGTGCCTCCGTCCTTCAAGCACTGAGCTGCCGTCCCCGGTGGAGAGAGGGGGAGCTAGCATGGCAGGGAATTAAAACACAAACACAAACAAAACACGCAAGTTCAGTAAATAAAAAAAGAAAGGAAATAGGAGAACATTAAAGAAACCACAATGCTGGGCACAAAACATGCAGGAGTATCCTCCAGGGTAAAGCCAAGTAAACAGCTCTACAACATGAACCTGCTGTGCAATTTAGAACGACACAAGGGCAAGGGGATGGAGGAAGAATGACAACACACACTGCCTTTTAGCCCCACCACAATGTAAACAACATATCCCTGAGGCAACTGTCAGTGATGGATAAAAACAATGTCTCCTACAGCACAGCAGAGCTGATCTGTGCATCCTGGTGTCAATTTAAAACAAGAAGTTGGCAGAGGAACTGCACAAGCACTTCCATTTTCCAAGAGCTATGCAGAACAGTGAGAACTCCAACACTCCAAAACGTTTTGGTCTACTTAGTTTTGCTCACATGCTTGCTTATCTTAAAATGTGGAAGCGCAGGAATGGAAAAGGAACACTGGTGAACACAGCTATGCTTAAAACTGGAGGACTAAAATGACCAAAGCTGACCACAGCACAAACCACTAACTACTGTGCAAACTCTTTCCCTCCCAATCACCATTCAAATGCTCCCTTCTATTAAAATCATAACAAAATTTTCTAACCTTTGCCAAAAAAAAACCCCAAAACATAGTTTTGAACTGTAGCAATGTATCCCTATACAACTCTATACACTAACCAGCTGCCTTCCTTCCTCCCCACCTTCTGTTCCAGTCCTAGACTTCTCCTCACACATTTGTATTCCTGACTTACAACACCCATTGGCTCAGCTACCTCAACCATGGGACCTCTTCAGAATAAAAAGTGCCACAGGAGACAAGGTTCTGGACAAATACTCTGGCTATCCAGCAGAGATGATACATTAAATTCACTACCACACTACACAACCCATCCAGTTCCCATCCCTCAAAGCTAGGTTCTTAAACCATGGATTACTCTTTGGCAAAAAGGTGGGATCTAGAACACTGTCCTGTAATGAGGCTAGGTCTTATCTTAAACAATCTGTGTTGCAGAGCTTATTCACTCACTGGCAAGTATTTCTGCTCCCTGTGATTCCTCAGAAGAGGAGCCAGCAGCTTGTGACATGCCACAGGAAAAACATCAGGAACCACCCCACTGACAGAGGTGACATTGCTGCTACATCACAGGGAGGGTCAGCACTGATTTTTCCCTGGATATGTAACTCAGATGAACTACAAAGAGAATGAGAATACCTCTGCCTCAAAATGCAAGTTATTAACAAGTTTGTCTCAGAATGCAAACTACCTTCACCCATCCCAAACTTGCTTATTCAGGAAAATGTCTGCTCATCCTTTGTTAGGGAGGTTAGGCAAAAGATAGCTGTTCAAACAACACGAGCAGATATGGAACTTGGAGCTCCTTCATTTAAAGAGTTTTACAAACACAGAATATTTATGATATGGTCACTGAAAGGCACCAAATCTCTTCTCAGCCTCTCCCTCTACTGATATCTCAGTCAAGGACAACAGGCTAAGAATGATCTTCATCTTAGAAAAAAAATAGACCCAAAGAGAAAAAAATAACAAGGGAAGTCTTTGCGTATCACCAAAGACATTCCCAGAAAGGGGTGAAAAGGGAGACTGAGTAGTAACAGAGAGGTTTCAGCTCCCTATAATCTACAAGGAAGCACAAAAACACAAGCAGAGTCCAAATCTCAAAGGACTGGTAGGGATTTTCCACATCTCGAAATGGACTGGAGATGAACAGATTATGATATATGCAAGAAAATAATTCCAACTCTGAGACAAAAGCAAATTAGCTCAGTGTTTATATACCACAGAGGGCAAGTCAGATGGTTCCCCAGTGCACAGTCCCACTGTGACAGGAATGACAACGTCATGGCGAATTTATGAACTCAGTCAGACACAGAAATCTGGGAAGCTAGTTCAGGGCAATGACTGAATCTCTAGAATCCCTTGTCTACACTTAACTGTATTAGAAATTACAGGCAAAATACCTACCTTTCAGATCCTCATCTTCAGTTGTGGTATTACAGCTCTCTGTGGAACCCTGCGTGGTAGAACAGAGCATTACCAGGCATCAGTAGTCAGGAGCATGAGCAAATAGTTTGATTTCTTTGTGAGGAAAGATGGGGGAAAGCACAAAAACGTTGGCAGGAATGGAAGGGAGATGATACAAGGAAGATTT
Organism: Cinclus cinclus; assembly: GCF_963662255.1. NCBI lineage: Eukaryota > Metazoa > Chordata > Aves > Passeriformes > Cinclidae > Cinclus > Cinclus cinclus. The sequence continues at coordinate 20,754,277 of NC_085052.1, forward strand.
GGATGTAAGCAGGCCAAATACAAAGCATAACATGGCAGCATCTCTGCTCAGCTTTTGCATGTTCAAGCCATTGACCCAGAGCTTTTATAAGTGTGGAAGTTACCAAACTCTGTCAAATGAAATCTAATAAAAGTTGCTTCTGTTTGGAAGAATAGCCACCAGAGACTAAAAAGAAGGGCTCCTAAGCTTTCTCAGAGGAAGTGCCCATTTGCAGAAGAAAAAAAAATTGCGTAAGTGCCTATATCTCCTGTTCCTCTTCCCACATATGAAACAGAGTGGCGGTTCTACATCACAACAGGAAAGATGTGTTAATATCTGAACAGTTGTCTTTACTCTGCCTCTTTCAGAGATCCACTGCCATATAACACAACCCTCCTAGTCTATTGTCAGCAGTATTCAGGAGCACGCTACAAACCAGACACTAGAAAGGTAGAAACTGAATTAAGACACACGAAGACAAGAACAAGAGAGAAGCAGAGGTTTCTCTGGCAACACTCCCATCCCTTACCTTTATGCCATCTGTAGCATTATGGACAACAGTTGTTTGAGGCTCCTAGGAAAGGATGGAAGAATCATTAAACTCTAGCTCCAAAGCATTGTCTCATTTACTTTTACTCCCCAGCAAGTAGAGAAAAGGTGACTGACATTAAAAAATCAAATCAAATCACAAACTCCAAACAGCACACATGTGTCTGCGTGTGTGTGCACACACTTCCTGCACAGGTTTCATTAATAGAGAGGCTGCACTAAAAGCCACAGTCACAAGGAGACAAAGCCCCCAGCTTCCCTGCAACTGCCTCTAATTCCCAATTCGCTTCCAGTGAACCAGGCTGGCACAGACACCAGGGGGCAACCAAGCAGCCAGTCTGCACCCTCTGCATGAAGTAATGACCCCTCAGCAGCATCTTCACTGGAAAATGCTTCAGAAGAGGAGAGGGGGAAAGAAGAATAATACTGGGCTGGGGCCTTTGTCTCCCGGTTTTTGGGAAAGGTTGCTGGGTATTTTACCCTAAAAAAGGGACATTCATAATTTCCATAATAAAAAAAAAGATGAGCCATACCACCTCAATGCCTCTCAGAGAGGAGTTGCTAAGGAGCTCTGAAAAATGACACATTTTTCTAGAAGTCTCTGAAATAAGCTCCAATTTCAATAATAACCATATTTAATAATTTAGAAAGGCTCTCTCAATATCAAAAACATTATGAACAAAGCTAGTGAAAGAAAAGTGGAAAATTATGAAGTGTCCCAAGAATCCTTCATCATACAGCAAAAAAACCCAACACCAAATCCCACCCTCCCACGCCCCAAAAATGCCAAATCCAACTCTCCAGAGACAGACAACAAAGAGCAGCTACCAGGCCTAGGGGTGATAACTAGCTCCTGCACTCATCTCTTCATTACCAGGACAAGATTTCAAGATCCTGCACCATCTCATCCCACTGCTGTCATTCGTGCTGGGTGGCTCAGCAAGGGCATCAGAGACAGTGCTGGGCAGAGCTGTACACTCACCCATCTGCCTCTGCCACCCACTGCACTGCTGCCTGATCTTCCATGGGCACTGAGGCAGGCCACACACCCAAGCTGTGCCGTTCAATGCACTTGGCACAGGCACTGTACTGGCACTGTAGAGCTTGTACATGGGCCAAACAGAAAATGCCAGCCCAGCAAGCCAGTGAGCTGCAGGAGATCAGCCACTCAACTAGGCAGGCCAAATAGGCCAGCAAAGGCTTCTTCTAAAAACCCTTTGTCTGCTCTTATTTTCTGATGTCCTGAAGTCCATCCTCCATTTCCTGAGAGTTGGAGAGTGGATGGAACTTGACACTCTTCTTCAAAACCATCCTCCCCAAAGCCAGCAGGAACAGTTGAACGGGACACACAGAACTATACAGGGGGGGCACACGGGGAAGACCAGGCAAGCTGCGATCCCCACATCCAACCACAGCTCTGCTCAGCACCCCAATCCCAAAGCCTGCAAGGCTGTGATCAAGCCCCACAGCAGCACAGGGACACAGACAGAATGAAGCCAAAACATAAGCTGAAACAGAGTGGCACAAGCAGCACTCAGGAAGGGGTTTGGGAGGAGAAGGGGAGAGGACAAAATCAAAATTAAACCAAACAGTAAAAAAAAAATAGCGGTTGGGGAAGATACCATGGACGTCTGCACTGGGGATGTTTCTTTTGCAGTGCTTACTATACTGGTTTTGTTGTTGCTCTGTGGCTGAGACAGAAAAACATGGTTTTAGTTCCCCTGCTAGGCAGCAGAGGCAGCAAGAAAATTACAGTATTGCTTCAACCCCAACCATCTCCTCAGACCCGACCCTCCCCACAGGATCAATCACTAAGAAGAGGGAGGAAGGAGGAGTGCTGCCTGGGTTGCTGGACATCATTTTTCCCCCAGAGGCAACAGAAGTTGTAATGGATGTACCAAAATCCAAATGAATGGACTGCTAGAGCTATAAGGAGGGAAAACAGAAGGCAAAAAGGCAGCAGCCCAAAGGGGTGGGGAGAACCCTGCAATGAGAACTAATAAAAATATCTGATGAAGGAAAATGAGAGATGGCAGCTGTCCTGAGAGAAAGAGATTACAGAAGTGAGAGACACAAAATAGCCATGGTCTTAAACAGGGCACAAATGGGATTCAACTCTGAGGTGTCCCAAAGTATACAGAAACAGTTCTAGGTATGTGATAATGCTAACAGTTCCATGGAATCTATTAATTCAAGTAGAAGTGTGGCCAGCCCTAGAAAAGGTAGAGAAAAGGTAACGTATGATATGTTGTATCCCTGCTGTGACCTGAACAAAGAGACTTCAGGACCAAAATATTGAAAGGAATAGGATTGGGACATAAGGAAAAGGCCATATAGTTCCATAAGTAGGAAGTTCTCTGGATGGTGCCCAGCAGCTTTACATCTTTCCCCTCTTCAGACTCTGTCAGAGCTGTGGTAGAAGAATAAAGTCTCTGTTTCCTGCATTCATACAGCACAACAGTGACGCCATCACCAGCTTGCTTAAAATAATAATCCCATTGAGTCATGTACAACAGGAATGAGCAAAGTCTATGTGTGTAGGAAGTCAAACCTGTGTCCATAAGTATAGAGATCCTAACCCACAAATCCAGCCCACGTGTTACCCCTCCACGAGGCCATGTCTTTTTTTGCTGCTAGATGCCAGCAGCAAGGTCAAAATTGGCACTGCAGGAGCCTTGCTCACACTCCATAGTTCACAGATCAGGGCACCCGATGGGAGCTCACCATAGTGTGCCCTCGTTGCAGTGTCTCTCTATCCCACTCAGGGAGTGCAAACTCATACCGCAAAACATCAGGCCCTCATCACTGTGCCACAAACACCACGAAGAATGGAGAAGTCAAATGCTAAGCTGGAAAACATCTGCCAAAGGTATAATTATGTCAACCAGTGACAGATCTTATACGACTGAGACTTAACAAACACTAACAAACTGCTAAAAATGCGTTTTTTTTCTTCACAAGCAACATGTCTTGGCTTAATATCCCTTTTGGAGAGGGAGAGAAGAGAAGAGAAGAGAAGAGAAGAGAAGAGAAGAGAAGAGAAGAGAAGAGAAGAGAAGAGAAGAGAAGAGAAGAGAAGAGAAGAGAAGAGAAGAGAAGAGAAGAGAAGAGAAGAGAAGAGAAGAGAAGAGAAGAGAAGAGAAGAGAAGAGAAGAGAAACAAAAGAGGAAGATGGGTCAGGTAGAAGGGGAAGGAAGTAGAAGAGAGAGAGGCAAGAATGAACTCTTTAGAAGTCCATGGGGAAAAAAAGAACATATGCACTCAAACTCCAACATAGGAAAGGATAAATAGCACAGAAATTACAGTTTGCTGCCTCTTTCTAGAAATCCCTGCATTGTTCTAGGACTCTGGCCTTCCAAGAGTTTTATTTTATGCATGTATTTCTAGCCTGATGGCAGAAGAGATGACAGGTCACTGTGGATGTCAAAGAGAAGCAGATCAACCTGAAAAAATTAATCTCAAGCTATTTTGTGGCTCAAACACAATCAAACTCCTGACAATGGTCCACTCATCCACACAGCACTGAGGCTCTTGTACTTCTTTAGAAACGGTGATCCTAATGCAGAGATCTATCTTTCAAACCTCTTCCAGTGAGAGGAATGTAACCCATTTTTCTTAGTCCACTGGGATAAGAAGATAAAATTAACATGAAAGAAACTATATAAAAATAATTCCAGTGTTTTGGAAGACTTTATAGCTAAGGCCAAATGAGGGGGGGAAAAGCCCAACAAAACCAAAATGAGAAAATAAATTAAAACAAAACGTAACAAAAATCCCAAACAAACAAACAAACAAAACAACAACAAAAAAATCCAAAACCAACCACAATCTAAACAAATATCCAGGCAGCCACTGTTCAAAAAAAAAGTTGACAACAGCCTATTAGCAGTGTTATGTTGCCTTATAAAGTGCAAACTCCTACACACCCAAAGCACACAGCCTGCCCTCCAGTCTTAACTGAGCACCCAGCTCACCCATAACATTCTTCCCCAGCCAGCTGGGGCTGAAGAAGACCAAGTATCATGTTTGCTAGTCCAGAACTGGATAGCATTTTACTACAGGATAATGTTCCAATGAAATTAGAGGCAGCTTAGCCTAAACATTTTTTCACAGTTCTTTCTCAGGTGAAGGAAGGTATCTGACAGCAAGCTTCCTGCACACACTCATATCCCGTGGCCATCTAAACCAACTGCTCTACCCTGGAAAAAGCTAGTCTTCTCTTCCCAGAAGTACAGGCAGCACAGCCAACGCTTACGTCTCCTTCCTCCCTGCTGCCAGCCAACATCAGTCACTGGCCAGTGTACAATCCTTTGTAATTCTCTACAGCTCAAGTTAAAAGAGGCCAATTCACCTAAAAAGGTGCTAGGCCCTTCTTAAAGTGTGTAGCACATTAGTTTTGGCAAAGAAGTTGGCAACATTTCCTGAGCTCGACAAGAGACAGAGAGGCATGAACAACACAGAGGGTGCAAGAGAAAGAAAACAGGCCAGTGCTCATATCGTAGGGACACACACATGTAGCCCTAAAAGAACTACCAACACATGGGCTGTCTCTGGTTATTCAGCCACTTTCACTGCTTTCATGTTTTCAGTGGTAGATGCTTACATGGTTTACATATCCCAGCTGCTTTAAAACAATAGGCAAAGGGAATATAAATACTGCTGGCAGTGGGCAAAAAAGAAGGGCAAGAAAGGCACAGTGAACTTTTTTCCTGCATAAAGGCTGGGCTGGTGAAAAGTTAGTCACTCACTTCAGGTTTTCAAAGCAGTACTTTGGGATTACTTTTTTTGTGGAATTTTTTACACAGTTTTAAGATGTCAATGAAGGAGGAAGAGGAGAAGTATCTTCCAGGTAGTAATGCAGAAACAATTATTCTGCTTTCTTGGTACTGTAACATTTCCAATTCTATCTGAAACAGGGGAGAAATATTTTCTGTTATTTTTCTGTGCACAGGAAATAATAGTTGATTTTTGTACTTTAGTTACTGTTCATATCTTGGTGTCAAAGTGTGTCACTGGGCTGTGTATGACTTCTGACAATATGACACTGGCCAATTTCCTCTTTGGACCCTTGAGAGTGGATTTGACTACTTTTTTGACAAATTGTATAAATGTCAAACACCTTGATGGATGAAAAAGGAAATGAACAGGACAGGGGAGGCAGTTACTGGGCATTTGGTAATGCTGGGATACATAAACAAGATCAGGACAAAAGGAAGTTTTGCATTATGAAGGCTCTGACAAACTTTTTCAGTAAGTATGCTAAAAAAAAAGTGACTGGCAGCTCCGAGCTGCCCAGTGGTGCTGTGCCCACACATTTCATCAGAAGAGTGGAGCCCCGTCAGTCTCTGCCACATTTGGAGTGACTCCCAGTTTGTTCTACACTGCAAGGCTCCTATTAAGGATGACAGCACCAACACCAGGCAAAGCACCTGTTCCTCTTTTTGGCACCTCTGCAACAGAATGACAAAGCCTGGTGTCCAGGCAAGGCACACACCTGCTCTGCTGAGCCCAGGAGAACCACTGCCTTTTTTTGTTTCACACTCAGAGCAGGCAAAGTCAAACTGTGTTGCCAGCAGTTGGATTTTCAGCACAAAATGGGAGCTGTATGTGGCCAGAGGATCACAGAGCCCTTTTTGTGAGGACACGGACCCTTGAGTGCATACTGATTCCCCCTGCCACCCCCCTGCACGGACATGCTATGTAGGGTGATGAGCACAAGCCGAGCGTGCATGGCATGGAAATGGCGGAGGCACGAATCGCAGGCAGCTTACGGGAGGTGCTCACCATCAAATGCACACTGGAGCTCGACTTCCTTTTCTGGACACATCATTGAGAGAGGGAAAGAGAAGGGAAGAGAGGAGATGAGAAGAAAAGCACAGAAACTATTCACACATCAGTGTGCCAGCAAGGGCCCCCCTGCCAATAATGCTCCCCTGAGGCAGGTATAAGTAGCAGCAGAAATGCACAAACACAGAAAAAAAGAACAGAGAGAGAAGTCACCATTAAAGTAAACAACTACACAGCAGGGGAAAGGGCAGGGCTGAAGACCCCCATCCCCTAAAACACTGAGGTCAGAATATAGGTGCCCCACACACTGATATAAGGAAAGAAGAGAGAGCAATATGTATGCACAAGGTACAAGGGATACAAGGGGGTGTCTCTCCGTGCTCTCCCACCTCAGGAAATGGGGCAGTTTCCCCAGCCAAACTGAAGAGGTAGGCAGAAACCCGGTGTGTTCACATTTGCAGGATGCAGAGGTGTGTTTGCAACTCAAATTAGAGGGTAGGGAGGAGGCCACAATGGAACGGCACACGCAGGGGCTAAAGAAAGAAGAGGGAACCTGTGTGCATAGCATGGGAAGGAGAAAGGCTCCCTCACACATAATTTGGGGCTGATTGGAGAGGTAAGGTGTACTAATGCTCAGACAAGAAAGACAGAAGCACTCAACAGCCAGAACACTTTGCACTGTCAGCTATTGGGAGAAGCACAGCTTCAAACACTACCCAGCCTTCTTGGACTCTACACTTGTTCAATGGTATCTTCAGTCATCTTCAAAGACACCTTCACACCAAACTGCACTCTCCAATACACAAGGCTCAGCAGCTCAGCATGCACTTCCCTCCTCTTTCTTCTGTCTCCACGTACATTTTCCATCTGCCCTTCTCCTTCAGTACTATCTAGGCTATTTCTTTGCTGCTTACTACAGTCTTGCCCACAGAGTGGTACAGGACAGCACACCTCACGTCAGTCCAAGCCCACGATGGTGTGGGCTCCATTCTGCAGCTCTGGACTCCTGCACACTACCACAGCACCCACTGGGGCAGCCTGTGAACGCACAACAGGCCAGGGAGCTGTAGCTCCCCACTTTATACACTTACTAAGCCTTCACAGCTCTTACCTTGAATATTGCCTTCATCCCTGCTACCCTCACATCACAGCTCAAGCACACACAGACTGGCATGTTTTTGAAAGCAGAAGTGCCCAGGTTCACCTCATGCCCAGAAGCACATTCATCATCACAACCATACAGTCCACGGTCACTGCATGAACAGACACAAACTAGCAAAGCTTCTGCCTCATCTGATCTTTAATTCCAGTAAAGGCAGACTCTGATCCGTTCAGCATTTGGCACACTAATCCTCCACTTCACAGAGGCACAGTATAGGACTTGCTATTACACGGTTTACAAATTTGTGTTTCCCCTCATTTCTTTCAGGACAATTTAGCTTCTCCACAGGCTTTTCCTCAAGCTAGAACTAAAATAGCATGTACTACCAGTGCATGAATATAATGCTTAGACTGCCATCAGCAGAGAAATCCTTGTATGCCATCACAACAGGGAATTTTTAACTGGGAAAAGTGGAAATTCATACCAATGAAAAACGTCAGTTTTTAATGTATCCCTTAAGTTGCAGCAGACAAAATGAGACTATAAGAATACTGAGGTAAACCTGTCTCTGAGAAACAGTCTCATTTGAAATTCATACAGACTTCCAGTAAGTTTCAAAGGAAAATAGGGACAGAAAAATGTTAAGATACCAACAAAAGGTTCATTATGAAAAGAATCAACCAAGCCATGCAGAAAACATACACCCTCCTACACAGAGGCACAAGTAACACTGACACAGGAGGAAAAAGAACCCTCTGCAGATCAGAACTTAATTAGAGTACAAACTAAATTTAAAATAGTGTTAGTCTATTACAGGGCATGATGTAGTATAGAAATCCCAGAAGGCACATTATTACTGGCTACTAAAATAACACAGGGAAAAAAAGCTAGATAGATTGGCAGTACAAAAAGGGAAGGGAGTGAGGACTGTGTTATAACCAGAGCAGGAAAATACTACTAAAACACAAAACAGTTTAGATAATGCCAACTTGAGGCACTGGCAGTAAGTGCTAAAGCGTCAAAATTTATTAAGTCAAATCATATGCCAGGAAGTTACTGAAACCAGATCAATCTCCCAATACATCTTAACAGCTGCATGAGAACCATCTGTTGTTACCTTCCCAAGGTGACTAGCTGAGTGAGCAAAGCTTTTTGCTCTTCTTGTAATGTGACTGCAACTTAGCAAAGTAAATAAGAGAACAGAAGTTTATAGAGTTCTCTTTCCCTTCATAACACAGATACATCTCTAAGAGCTACTAGGCAGGGCAGAGATGTCCCAGGGAATGAAAAAAATTGTTAAAGGCAGACACAGCCTATAGTAAAGTAACTCACTGATCACTTTAAGGGTTTCCCTACACCTGAGTAACAAAACATTATCCCAAAGCAGTACAGACAGACAACAAACCTAGGATGAATGTTGGTCACAGTTCTCTTTTTACTATGTGTGTGAATTTTAGGTGTTCATCTAAGAAGAGAAGCAGATTCTCTACTGTGAAACTTAAGGAAGAGTCTTGCTTTAGGAAACACTCAACAGAAGTCAGTGGGTGGCAGAAGACAATCTGAAGAATCACTTTCTCTTCAGCATGGCAGCAATGCTAGAAATGGTGAGCATAAATCATTACACAGCACATGCTAAAACATACTGTAAGTAGTAGAGTGGTTCCAAGCAAGGTCCCATTCACAGTCCCGGGAACTTAACAAGACTATTTTTTTAATGACAGCTTTCTGTGTTTCCATCTGGTACATGAAGTTCTCCCCTAGCCTGATACTGACAGTATTTATGTTAAAATATCATGCTTGCAGCAGCTCATATTCCTATGGAGAGTATAGTAATTTCAGAACTTAAGTCAGGGAAAAAATGTTGAACTAAAAGCAGATCATCATAGTGAGAGTCATCTTGAACCAGCAGATTTGAGGTCCTATTTCTACTTCTGCTTTAGCCCTTTTGTGTGACGCTGAGCAAATAATTTAATCTTTTTCAATCCATCTTCTCTCTTGCCCTTTTATCAGCTTGTCTATTTAAATTGTAAGCTAAGAGGCAGGGATTTTCTGCTTAGCCATCACTAGCTAAGCACACTGGACCCTTGATCTCTGTTGGTGTTTCTAGGCATTACAACAATGCAGTGAAAAAACTGAATGCATCAAAAGTGGATAAAATGTGCTACTGGATGTCAGCACTTAAACAGATCTGAAGCACTCCCCAGGTGTCTTGCATAACACAGTTCAGCACGAAACTCTGCTGTTCAGATGAACTTGGTTCTCCCTGTTTAGCTTTACCATAAACGATCTTTAAACAGTATGGCTTTAAGATTATAACAAGTCCAGATAGAGAGATAGGAGCATTAACTCCTGTTGGTCACTGTGTGAATGTTACTTGACCCTTGCAGATTTTATGGGTCGCTTCACCTTGCTACTGTGCCTTCTCTGTTTAAGGCATGCTTTCACCAACTGCTTCCCAGCAGCCATGCCAGTTTACAGAACATCATTGCTTCACCACATACTCTTTTTCTGGGCAAAGGGCAGGGAAAGCTGGAACATATGAGGCATAAAATGTACACTTACTGCAATATTCCTTACAAACAGCAGAATAATTGGTATATGGTATCTCTTTGCAGTTATGTAATATATAGGGCAGATTTTAGAACCTTAACCTTGTTAAAACAAATAAATTGATTTTTTTCCTCTTTCAGTTTTGTTCTCCTTTCAGCTGTGCTATTCAGCTTTTACAGGGAAAAAAAGCAAGAGTGCATGTGGCAGAAAGGCAAGGTAGAAAATTAACAGACTTGACAGAGCATTTCAAGTGAATCCCACAGCATACTTCACAATTTACTATCTACTTAGAGTGTTTCAGTGGGCATGAAGAGTATTACTGATGTATTTTTGTAAATCCTAGTCACAAACCCAAGTGGTCAGAAGTAAACAAGAAAGAGAAAAAGAAACTGGCAATGAGCTTAGAGAAGGACCAATTTAAAAATAATTACAATTACATGCTTAAGTGAAAGTAAGACCTTGTGCATTAAAAAGTTCTGATTATAGAAATGGATCTTACAGACCCTGTTAAAACTGGAAACACACGCAGCCTCTCACACCAGCAGGAAGTGAAATACCCCTTTGGAAAAAAAGGAACACAACTCTTTTAAGTGCTACTCAAAAAAAAAAAAAAAAAAAACAAAAAAAAACAACCAGCAGGAGGACTTACAGTAACTACAGGGAGCCCAGACCCTGACAAGCTTAGAAGGACACTCAGCATAAAGTGTCCTTAGTCTGCACCCAGGTGTTTGCCCCAGCCCACTCCTTAACCCCTCTCTCACCTTGCAGTAGATGGCAACTCCAGATTACAGACAGAAAGGGGAACAAGAAAGCAAATAAATTTGATTTGAAACTATCTAAAGTAAATTCTAAAATAGTAGATGCACACTGTTGCTCATAAACTTAGAAAAAAAAATACCTGGGACCTACAGTGATGACCACAAGATATGTGGCATGCTACAGGGGCTCTGCAACTCGTCACTCAGTATCTTCTAGCCTCACTTTCTGGATTTGAAAGCAGAAAACCATATTCCTTGGGGATAAAACTTGGGCCTTCCTGCTGCTACTCCAACAGCCTGGATCCAAATTCTGCCTAAAGAAAATTAGTGCAGCACTACTGTTTGGTGAGCAGGCAGAATTTAAGATTCAAGGCAGTTTAAATCATTCATTATTTAAGATAATGGAAAAGTTCTCAAGTGCCAAGCTGATGAAATATCTACCAATTAGCAAAATTAGTACTTGAAATAGAAGCAGCAGTGCAAAATGAAAACCAGGAACGCTTCAAATAAAATTTGGAAAGGAATTTGCTAGGGGGGGGGGGGGTCATATCCATGGAAATTTATCAAAACAACCCCAGTGTGGACACATTAGTACTGGAATAAAAAAAAAAGTTTGTTTCCTGTCCCACCCTCATTATTTAAGCTTCTCCCACTGCATTCCAAAATGGTCTGATCCAAGTAAAATGCATGCATCCTCACTGCTTTAGTACTAAACTTTCTTCAGTGAAGGATTTGACTCTACTGTTAAGAGACAAAAATTGTGTCTTTTTTTTATGTATCAGTTCAACACAACTCATGCTGGATGCTCATGTCACCACGTATGACTGTTAAATCATCCCTCTCTCATTTATGCTGTCAGCAAGTACGTGCTACACCTTGCATAAGAAATTCACCAACACACATTTTCATGGAGTTATTGGGAATAAAGCATGAGAAAGATATGTGTGTTTTACTCAAGCTTGTGTAATACTATGTAATAGAATTCCTACTATCCTTGTCAAACAATGAGGAATTCTAGCACAGACAGCTCTGAATACCAGCCATAAAAAAGGGGAAGTTATCTTGAACAGAAAGTAAATTAACACAAAATGGTGGTGCTTTTTTCTCAATGTCTTTAAAGGCATTAAGTTTTACACTAGTGTAATAATTTATTTGTGGAAGAAATACTCTTTACATTCTTATCTACTTTGTGGCTATCTGTGACAACAGTCTTATGGCACATAGTCACTCTGGATCAGATAAAACCAATGAAGAAACTGAAACATATTTTCTCTCAAATCTCCACAGAGAGCTGATTTCCAAGAAGGTTGTAAGAGACAAATGAACAGAAAATAAGCCAGTCTTCTTATCTGGAGGAAACATGAGAAACAGCCTAACCAGATGGCATGTGATCAGCAGCAGACTACAGTTAAAACTACAGCACGCAGTACTTGTTCTAAATCTACATCTGATGTAGAATAATTTATATAGGAAGTGGGAGTGAAAAGGATACCACAAAACTGAAAATCTGGTTGGTGTTCAAGCCATGGTATTTGTGCTCTGCACTACTGTAATGAGCAGAAAATCATCGTTGTCACATGTAAGACCGGATGCTCTTACCTCAACCAGACACTGGCACAAGTTATTTGTCAGAACTCTACAGGGTGAGAAAGTGAGTGGAGCTAAAATTGCAAGTTTCCTGCACACAGAGCAACACATGGCTAGTATGCTGGTCAGTGGTGAGACCACCAACCAGATGGTGATCAGCACAATGACATCCTAGCAGTAAATAGGCCAGTACTCCTCCAACAACCAAACTGACATGGTAAAAGTCTACACTTCTAATGGGATGCAGTACCCATTACAGTAGGGCAAGGAAAGAGATAAGCATGTAGACACAGAAATCCTACACCAGAAGTGTTAAGGATGTCCTACAAACATACACAGACCATTACGCACTCTCTGTCTTGTCCAAGCTTAGCACTGGGGAAAAACAACTTGTACTTTTAAAACTCTGTATTACTGAGCAGAAGAGTAACTCAAAACAGGAGCTTTAATAAGAAATACATGATTTATTTCTGAGTTTTAACACTTACAGAAACAAGGACTCAAAATTCATACCTGAAGGTAGACACCATTTAGGGAAAATGAGAAGCTTAAACACCTCTCCTGGGAGCCCTCAGTCCAGGGTGAACACAAGCAATGCACCTCATGGACAACACTGGGGTTCACACTGAAAAGCCAGACTGCTATAACATTTTAGAGGGAGGAAGCTGCATGCAGACTCTTGACTGAAGGTTTCCAGTGTCCAGCAGAAGCAGTGGTTTCCAGAGGACAATCTCATTCACCATGAACAGAGAATGCTACACCCTCTAATTATACCTTCCACTTTATCAAAGTATTCAATTACACATACTAGAAACATCATATACAGCAAAGGGCTGAAGAAAAGTAAATCCAGAATTATCCTTTTCGCAGAGGAAGACATTGTGTAGTCCATGATCCAAATACCACGAGCTTTCTATGGAGCTGGAAGGTTCTAACATACAGGGTTTCCTTGTAACTACATTACCAGGAAGGTGGTCCTCAAGATTTACATGTACATCCTTTGTCCTTTTTTTTGAATATTTTAACCCAAGATGTGACACTCCCAGAAGGCTTGTTAGAAATCAAGAATCCTAAGAAGAAAGCCATTTTTATTTCTAGAGAGGTAACAAAACCATGTAGACATGTTGATACCTGCTGTTTTTCCGATGACTTCTCCCCTGCCTCATTGGGATTTTGAAGCAAGCACCTGTTGGTTTTCATTTCACAACATAATCCATTCTTATTCCACTGGAATTCTACTGTAACATTTTAAATATCAACAGATGCAATAACTCTAACACACTTGCTGTATTAGTATGCATGTGTTCAATGCATGTCTGTACAAGAGGCAGGCTGGTGCAATGGCCAAAAGCTCACTCTTGCAGGCACATTTCAAAGACAAGAATCCTAGGGCAGGAACAGCATTTTCACAGAACATTTTGATCAAAAATATAAACAAACTCCAAAAACTGGATGTCAATAGGGCAGAATACTGCAGAACTGTAAGAATGCGTGTTTTATTAGAGCAGTCCTTCAGCTCTTCTGAAAACACCTCTTTTTCCAGCAGCCTGCTTGTACTGTGAGCTCTCTGGGAACAAAGCCTCATTAAAATGGAAAAGGGCTCAGAGAGCAGGAGAGAACAAGTGTGCTGGTCCTACAGTGTGAATGTCAGCCCCCAGCACGGGGAGAATGAAGACTGCCCACAGTGCTAAGCCAGGAGATGAACTGTTCCACCTAAGAGCTGTGAAGAAAGGTCTGGACTTCAAAGGAAGCAAATAAACCCAACTCTTCTTTTCCATGTGGAGGACAATTATCCTTCAGAACAGTTATGGGAGACCATGCTCTAGCCTTTAATTGTATCTCCTCCAGTATCAGATGGTAAAGGGCTGCTGCCTGCAACAACAGAGCCTTAGCAAGGGATTGTGTGACGTCCAGCAGTAAATGATGATCATGCAAGACAAAGAGTGGCATTGAAGTGGGGAAAAAATAATTCCCTTCAGAAGGGAACAGGAGAGTGCCTCAACTTCAGGCACATAAATGGAACTTTTACACAATCCTCAGTTTCCATTCTGTCCAAACATGAACATTTGGAGGCTTTTCTTTCCCCACCCTTCTTCCCAGCTCAACCTTCAGCATCTGTCCAGTTGAGTAGACCAAGAAACTTGGGTCTGCTGGGTATATCATCAGTCACTCACAATTGCTCTGTGCAATTTTCACAGTTAGAAGCACTGAACAGAACAGACTAATTAGAGGCATGTGTCACAATTGAGCAAGGCCTTGGTCTTTCTAATCCAGTGTTGACCAGTTTTCTCCATACGTCACAGAAAGGGGAAAAGGAATTCCTGCTGCTGCAACATAACTTTGCTAGTTATGCGTGTAAGGAGCACTAAGATCCCACCCAGGGTTCCATAGCAGGACACTAATTATAGCAATCGCAGCCACAGGGCAGGGCTGTGGTTTTACCCTGGAAGGGGACAGGCACCAGAGAGAGTGGCTGCGTTCTGTTCAGATGGTGTGAGAGACAGTGAAAGGGCAAAGCAATAACTTACCTTCACTCCATCTGACTTCTTGTTCAGCAGGCTTTTGGCAGCTGTGGAGAGAAGCAGAAGTAGGTCAGATTTGGGTTTCAAGACTATCTTCTCTCTCTCCCCCCCATTTCCCTTGAAAATGCACAGAACTTCAGAAGGACAACCATCCTGCTAATTCCTCTCTACCAGCAAGAGACCTGGGAAACAGGACAAGTCACTCATCAAATTCAGCCTGATAGCAGAGGGTAATCTATCCTATCTATTGTTTGCCTATTCAGGCAAAATACTACTACTTCCACCACATCAAGAAGAGCATGTCTCAAATAGTAATTCAGAGCTTCTCTGTCAATCCTCCACTCACACACTGTGACCCCACTCAGAAGTGTCAGCAGTTACAGGGGGAAAAGCTTAAGAAACCTGTCTGACTTTTGCAACAGGATAAAGGTAGAACCTGTAAGTGCAGCCGTTCACATAACAGATGTGGTTTATAAAGGGGGTGCTGATAACATAGAAGCCTTCTAATTACTGTTATTCACAGTTTCTCTGGGGATAGCTGGAGAGCTAAAAAAAAGGGACTGAAAAAGTACAAAAGGCAGCACCTGAAAACTGTTAAGGAAGAATGGGAGAAGAGACATGGAACAAGGCTGAATTTCTTCACTGAAAGATAAAGATGCTCTGCTGTGCTCAACTTTAACAAGTGGCACTACCAATGAAACTATGAGAATGATAAGCACAGAGAGCCCACAACAAATGCCTGGCAGAAGGCACACTTGGGAGTGATGAAGGAGCTGCTCCACCTATGACAGCAAAGTGGTACATTAACAATGACTGTCAACAGCAAGACCCCATCTACAGCTTCAACAGATGTAAACCATTCCTTGTCTACTTAAGAAGAATGTATTCAGTTCTATCAACTTCTGTAAACAGCATGCAAGACCACTACTGTACCTACACATCCTATGGCTCTCCTAAGCAGCTTCTGGGAAGCTTATGGGTCTGGGCACCTGGCTTTTAGGTGCAGCAAAGATGAGGCCCAGAGAAAAAGCAAGTCTCACAATGCTCACATAACTGCTGAAATGTTGAAATGTTCCATTCCCAAACACATACCAACCAACTTGCATAGAGGGCTCAGTCTGTCAAGAAGCAGCAACGTTAGGCAGAAAAGGTTTTTGCAATACCTAAGCAACTCTTCCAATTTTATGTCAACCACATTTTCCACCCTGCCTTCCCTACAAGACCCTACAGACATGGATTAACTACACAATATTAGCTGAGTTGATGCAAATGACTACAGCATCTCCTCCCAACAAAGAGGTGGCACCCCACATAAGCTTACCAGAATATTTGGTTTCCTAATTCTACTCTCTAATGCAAGTATAAAGCTAGATTAGAAATTTGTTTTCATTACAGCTCTCAGAAACCAAGAACACTGGAAGAACCTCATGCCGAGGTTTTCTGAATGTGATGTGTCAAAACACAGGGTTCCAATGTGCACACATGAAGGTGGGCAAAGCAACTCATCTGCCCTGCAACAGTCTCTTTTCTGTGTACAATATTAAAGCTTTTCAAGACTGCAAGACAAGTAAGTTCTTGCCACCTTCAAGGCATGACAAAGGCTAGCTTGATTCTACATGCAAGTGAGAAGGAGAACAGTGTGACTGTGGAGTTAAAAGGGGTCCAGAATTCATACCACACATGCATCAAGGCATCTCACACAACAACTGCTGAAAACAAGAAACTGTTATGACCTTACAACACTTGAGAAGGAGTAAAGGATTCTGCAACTTAACAAATATGTCAAATGGGACATCCTTGAAGTGAAAAAAACAAAACAAAACAAAAAACAAAACAAAAAAAAACCCCAAAACACCAAAACCATCATAAGAGAAACAAAATAGTACCACCATATGTTCTGGGAACATCCCAGAGACAAGCAGGGAAGCAACATTTTTCACACTTTTTGCAGTTTTCCCACAACCTCACATTTGTCTTTGTAGACAGAAGGCAGCTAAAATCATGTTCTACAATGTTAAAGCAAATTCAGCTGAGAGTCCCTCTGTACAGCCCAGCACTATGTGATGTTGATCCATATTCTCTGGTGCAGCCTGCCCATCCTGCCTCCTTCCCTGATTGTACCTCTGCATGGCACACCCTGCTCTCCCACAGGCCTGACAGCATCCCAGTACTGCAGAAAGAAACTTGGTCTCTGGTATATAAAGGCAGCGGGAGAGCCCATAAAATGCATTTAACACACAAAGATGACTCAAGATGCCTCAGACACTAGGGAAGGATGCATGTCTACCCAGAGATCAACTTGTACAAGTTACAAGATGGAAGTAAAAGGGGATGCAAGAGGAATTTCTGCACAAGCAACAGACAAGACTTTCTGTAACAATAATCCTTTAAGAAGACAGGCAGATTAGCAAAGAGACAACAGGAGGGGGAAAATCCAAAGACACATGCAGGCAGATTCTTTACTGTTCCTGAAACTGTCTTGTACCAATGCTCTAATGTTTTCCAGGCATGAGATGCTAATACTATTTTTTTCTCTCTTTCCCATTTCCTCTACATGTTAAAAGGATTAAATTCCCTCTTGACTACTAGAAGTTATGAGCTCTTCTAGAATAAAGAAACATGAAAGCATATACTGCTAACACAGTAACTTAAAAACACAATTCTGCTCCTGGCCTAACAAGACACTCTTCAGTTAGTCTATGAAGAGAAACACAAAAGGCCTCTCCTGCATATATCCCTCCCTCTTCCCACATTTCTCAGGTCTGGCCTCCATAGTAAACAGCCTGGGCTCTGGACCATGCTCCTGGCAGAAACACAAATCCCTAAAGCTGAACTCATTAGCAATAAACACCAGGCACTCTGGATGTAGCAGAGCCAAGGGGGAACTTGGAAAGAGGAAATACTCCAAGGACAACCACAGTGCCTTCCCCACTGCCAGCCCCACTCCTCCTCTTCCAGAGAGAGCAACCCTTCATCCAGCCTGTCCCTGGGGTTGCCCTGACATCAGCTGCCAAAACTCAGTTACATTTCTCACTTCAGTTAAGATTCCAGAGAGTTCTTTTTGGGGATGTAGGAAGAACACTGAGGCTGCTTTTATTAAGTCTGACTACCTTATGATACTAGTCTAACAAACAAGCCAAGTTATGGTTACTAAACACAAGCATTTATACCTGAAGAATTCTGGACTTTTCTGCGAGTTGATAAAATAAAAATTGTATCATATCAGCACAGAATTCCCAATTACACAGAGTTGCAGCTCTTCATTCTCATATTCTCAGTTCAAATAAAGTCATATTAACTATTTCTCAACTTGACGTCACTTCTGGGGTGACCACAAAGGAGTCAACAGTCAGTGTAGAGTGACAAGAGGCACTTCTGGTTACCATCACACACAATGCCCATGAATGCAGTGCAACTTCAATAATATCTATTTATTAAGGACAAAAAGTATTCACAGAGCTTTCCTGAACTTTGAAGAGAGGAACGTAGAAGTAGAAGAATTTATTCTAATAATTTACTTCCACTTTTGATGATAAATTAGACTCTCTGGCTATAGTGATAAACACTTAAATGCAGTAATGAAATCCATATCACACTAGGAAGTTACTAAGTGAAATCCACTACTTCGGCAGGTCCACACTGTAGTAGTTGAGCACCATTCACTAAAACCCTTACTGTTTCTTAAGAGATTTAGTAGATACAGAGAAAACACTTTAAATCAACTTAATTTTTCATTAAATGTGACTTAATCTTCTGCTTGGGAAATGTGGTTTCCAGTGACGTTACACTTATTTAGTCAAAGCTCTGCAAATACCTTAATAATTCCCCCCCCCCCCCCCCCCCCATATATTCATACCTTTGGATTCCTACCAGGAGATACAAATTTCTGGTCCTGAATCAATATCTACCTAACACAGTACAGTAGAAACTAACTTCACATATATTACTCATTTCAGTTAAAGAACAGAACTCACATTTCAACCTGAGTATAAATATATATGTATATGTACACACATACATGCAAGAGCAAAAATTCAGTTTCATGCTTCTGGAAGGGAGGTATAACAAGTCAGCAAAATATTTCAGTACCACTTCAGTATTTGCATTATTTCCTCCTTCTTGCTCTTTAGTCAGCTAAAGAAAAATGCCTCTGCACAGGCATATTAAGGCCTTCTTTACTTAGTTTGAAAGAACTCTGCTCCTTGAATCTGCCTCCAGCCTCTCTCAACCTCACCTATCTAGCCAAAAATCCAAACCTGCACATTGGGAGGTTAATAAGGATCTGTAGAGACATGTAACAAATTCCAGTTATTGTCACACTCTGCCACAATAGCTCCCTCACAAAACTGACTTGAGCAAGCAGTGACAGTAACCTAGAATAAAGCTCAGCATCAGTTAAAATAGAGGTTTCAGGCATAAGGCTTAATTACCTGCAATGTCTGCCTTAGGATCTATTTTGAATACAGGACTTGTGCTGAACCATGTGATAGAAGTGAATTTCACAGTGCAAAAGTTTGTTGAACAGCTCTCCACATTAACAGTTGCAATCCAATTAGGAAAACAGTACTATGAATTTCAAAGGCACTTGAAGGTTGTGCATAAAAATCAGAGAAAAGTCACTTCTCTGCGTTTTGTGAGGATGGCTACTCCTAAGATAAAACCCTGATTTTTCCATCCTTTCACTCAGTTTATAGAAAGCTTATTTACGGAGTTCTATCTACATAAATGAGTCCAGGCACCCTTAAATATTGCAGGAATCTCTAAAAACCTTGCCAACTCTCTTCTAGTAAAAAATTTACATTTACTTCTCAGAAGATGATTTAGGAGTTTCTTGCATATGATCTAATCAGTTGATTTACACGACTGCACTTCTGTATTCTGTAAGTGAATGCAGATCAGATTAGTGTTGTCTTGGATCATCTGAACATCCAGAGCCTCAAGTGAACACCCAAGTAATCCTGTGTATACCCTGGTGTGACCCTAACAATCCTACAGCAAAACTCAGATTGCATTGTTCTCTCTTGCAGCTGAATTAACATGTACCAGAGTGTGGAGAGAAGCTACAAAATCCTTCTTGTAACCAGGTTGACTTATGCTGAAAGGAGTGCAACTGTACCTGCTTTCAACTGTACCTGCATCTCAGGTGGCCTGAGATGTAATCTTCTATAAAAAGCCATAAGCAGCCAGTATTAAATGGCTGAATATATCATAACCGGGGAAAGGAATCAGATATCCTTTAACTTCCTTTAACTTAATTGGCCTGGGGCAAAAGGCACATAGCAAGCAGCAGATTACTCACAAAAGTACAGAAACATGGGTTTGGTTGCTTTGTTTGTTTTGTGGGTTTTTTTTGTTTTGTTTTTTTGTAAAGGTAAGTATTTTTGATGGGCTAAAAAAGAGAGAGTACTGCTACAGATTCTTTAGGAGTATAATTTGTCACAGGCCTATGCAGTGAAGGAACTCCATATTACAAAATGTGACACAGGAGATAGTAATGACAACAAGATTAAAGGAAACGTCTCATATTTCCGACAGATAGTAGGATCATGCCTAATTAATTGATACTGGGGTCACAAGAGCCTTCATTTTCCTCTTCGTTCAAAACATTTGTGAAAGAAGCTTTCAGGAGATCTCATCCCCAGGCAGGAAGAAGCTTCTCTCTTTATAAATCTAGTTCCCTGTCTGTTGGGAATGGGACTTTTAAAAGTACACAAAACAGCATCATCCAATTAGAGAAAATAAAAACCCCTTAAGGGCTTTAGGGAAAGAAACAAATATTATTGCAGAAACCTTCAAGGGCAGTTAGATGCCTGTCATGGTAAGAAAAGTCTTGAGCTCTACCCAACAGTCCCACACAAACTTTTTAACTTATTACCTTCAGTTAGCATGCATTTATTCTTTAATTCAAGCAGATGTATCTACTTCAACTGCAGCCAACAATTGTAAAAAATAATTACAATTAAATATATAAAAAATAATTACAATTTAAGAAAGGCCAAGCTCGTATTACATACAGTCCTGCAAAGAAAACAGGAGTAGATGATCTCACCCCTCTAAAAACACATAAAAATGTAAGGAATTGTTACTCTCAATAGAGGCTTTGCATCTAAATTCACAACATCTCTCTCTGGACAGGTTTTCTGAGTGTCTCATACTTGGAATCACAGTTTATATTCAAAGCAGAACTCAGTGACACTGCAAACCCTTCGCTCACTGTGGGCCACCTAGGATTTCCTTTTCTTCAGCTGTTAACTGAAGTGGATCCAGAAGCTTCAGCCCTTGACACAGAGAAAAATGAGTACAGCAAGCTTTTTCCTCCTCAGTACTAGCTCAGGGATTAAGTGGATGTATAGGTCACACACCATTAAGGAGAACCCTTCTCTCTGGCACTTCACGCACTCAAAATCTTAGCTGTAAGAGGTTTTCTTACCCACGCACTTCTGCAGTTTCATTAGAAGTGACAACATTTGCAGACTAAAAATTAATCTAAAACTTCAGTTCATAAAAAAAAGAATAAACCCCCTATTTCAGAATCATCAATTAAGCGAAACAAAAGAAAAGCTGTGTAAATAGAACAAAAACAGTTCACACCAGCAGCAGGCTCGAGAAAAGGTTTAGCTCTGTACAGACCTGTGGAAGTCCTATCTTTGTGCCACAGTTCTTCAAACAGTTATTTCAGAATCAGTCTCAGAAAACAGCATAGAACTTTTAAGTCCTGTAATAGCACAACTGTGGGACAGATGAATGGATAAAATCACTCTGTCCCTTCAAGGCCAAACTATGAGAAATGCAGTAAAAAGAAATTGCTGTAGCCACAAGTAATGCTGACATATTGGCACAGGTCTACCTGAAAGAACCAAGAAAAAAATGTTTTTATGTTGCTGAGGGTTGACCCTTAAGTGTAACATGGTTTCACATAATTTTTTTTTTTATCTCGCCATACAGAAGGTTAAAGACACTGCCTTGAGTTTACAGAAGAATGTATGCATGAATGTGCACTTTGCATGCTGGCATGATAATTTCACAGAGGCTTTCATTCCAATTACAAGTTTACTGTAACAACATCCAGTATTGGTATCCACCATTAGTAAATGACCAGAAATTAATACACTTCCACCATCACATAATCCATATAGCAGAATTCCACTTGAAAGCAGTTGTAGTCAGGTGCAATAAAAATCTGACGCATGCATTCAATGATTGCTCTTTTAAAAGAGAAAGAAAATTACAAAGAAGGTAAAGAAAGATCCCATAAATCAAAAGCACTTACAAATAAAGGTTTTCCACCCAAATGAAAATGAACACAGATAAGAGTGCGTCACCTACGTGTGCTGAGCCAAGATTATTATCTTCCAAAAAGCATGGATTTACATGTTGAGATCTGCATTTTCAGTAAATGCACTACGTAATGCAGTTGGGTGGGAGCCAGACTACCAGCTATTAAATTTAAAAGGATGAAAACCACTTCTGAGACTCCAAGAAGGAAAACTAATAGCTAGACACTTCAGACCCATTTTTGATGAGTCAAAGTAATACAATACCCAAATAGCTCCTGTCCCTGTTCTCACCAATATTACTTCTCTGTCCCTGCCTTGGGTCTAAAGGAAACACTCCTACCTAATAGGAGCTCTTCATTCCCAGTTTATGATGTGAAAGCTAATGACACTGGCTAGAATTTCTCACAAGTAATCTGCTAACAAAATATCATGAGACTATTATGGAAACTGTCTTTACTTCTGTTTTGTACCAGACTACAATACCAGAATACAAAATGTGCTCCTCTCCAAACAAATAATTTTCTATTTTGCAATGATCACCAGCTCATGCGATCACCACTGCACCACGATGAACTGAGAGCATGGTTCCTCCCCTGCTACTTGGTTAAAATGGTTAAAAATATTCTCCAGCTCATTCACACAAAACAAAACCAAGGAAGGGATGGGAACATTGAGGACTTACCTGAAAAATTCCGAGACACAAGCATCGTTGTAAGGATTGCACCCTGCGGGGAAGACAAAGCAGAGATAACAGAAAGTGCCACTTGAGAAAGGGGCTGGACTGACCCGTGGAGAACACAATGCATCAGCTACCAATGCAGAGGTGAACCACTGGTACCCTGAAGAACCCTAGGGTATCCAGGATTCCCACGTGTGCCTGACACGGGAACACTCGCAGCCGTGCCTTTCTAGAGCAGCAGCAGATGCCAGGCAGAATAGCCTAGAAAATTTGAAATGGCACCAAGAATTAAACACGTAGCTGCTTCCTAGATTTCACACAGCAGAGAGCTGCTTTGTGCACAGGCCAGAGGCTTTGCCCCAGCTGCAGGCAACTAGTAACACTAGTACTGGAAGGTGCAGTGTTCAGAACTAGAAGCCCCAGAACTAGCTGCTCTATTTCAGCTCACTGGCAGAAAGTAGAAGGGGTGAATGTGTAGTAGAAGAGTCATGGGAAGCTTAGAGCTCTGAGAAAGAAACTACCCAGCTCCTCAGTACACTACCTCAGTGCCCTGTACTGGAGGATCACATCAGATACTTCTCTCACACTGTACTAGTAATGAAAAAAAGTATTGTTGCTATGGCACTAACCTCAAGTTTAGAGAACTAAAAACAAACTTAAGGCAAATTAAGATGTACTTACCTTTAGCTTCCTTCTAGCATTGAACTTTCTCAAGCATTCCACAGTCTCCTGCCTGTGCATCATTGATGCAACAGTGGATCGTTGCTGGAAAACACAAACAGCAGAAGATCAAGAACATACCCATACCAAATCAGCCAGGGAAGTTCATTCCTCTAGCACACAATCAAGACATTCAGGCTGACATGGCCAAGCCTCTCACCACTGCATGGCTGCAAAAAACTGCAATGAGTTCATAACCTGAGAACTTCCATAAAGACACATTAAATCAAGGTGGGCTATGACAGGAAATTTATGATTACACCCATTTCTTACACCCAAGAAATTTATGACTGAAGTACAGGTGACAATCAGTGCTCCCTGCGTTTCAGGCACACACAAGATTTAAGATAGTATGAAGACAAAGCCAAATGAAAAAGCATACCCATGGAGAACTGAGTTAGAGGCACTACAGAAAAGACCTGGGCTGGCTGCATTAGTTACAGCTTGAAAGGGAAATTTCAAGCAGTAAGGGAATACTTGTGAGCAGCAGCTTTCCTGGATGTGGCAACCCCTCTGAATGTAAGAGGTTGATTAGCAGAGACCTTGACATCTTTGTATCAGTATTGCATAAACAGATTCTCAGCATGTAAGAGAAAAGGTCATATATTTCTATTTTACCAATGCAAAAAAAGTGAATATAATCTCTCTGCAGTGATGAACATCTGTCATCCACAGCAGACTGGGATCCCATCAGCTGCAAAAAGACAATTTCCCCAAAGTGTTGTAGCCATTAAGACCACAAAACTAAACCAGAGACTGATACTGCCAAGCATTTAAAGCATATGAGGAAGCCAGTGACTACTGCCAAAGTAGATGTTGCTCTTGTAAAGGTAATTCAGGCTTGCAGTTCTATGCAAGGACAGTGGGTGAATTTCTAACTTAGCAGATAAGTGTGAATAAAGTCTCCACTAACTTTCTCTTGCTTGGAAAGAATTCTGCAATACCCAAAAGAACTGTAAACTGTGCATATATTCATCTAGTTTCATGGGAAGTCTCTGCTTTGATCCTATTGTCAAAGCTGGTCACCTACTGCAGCACACACAGCAGCACGTGGGGAGAATGAAGCCAAAGTGTCCTCAAACAACTCAGGTAGTCACAGTTGCTCCAGCCTCTTTAGAAGAGACCAGGTGATGTCCAGTTGTTCAATGTGTGCTTACAAGAATCAGGACACAAACTTCAGAAGTTCAGTGATGCTAACATACTCAGTGTCTCAGATAAACTTTTAAACATTTTTTAGATTTCTTACAACATTTACTTTGAGGAGCCATACATATCTAGAAAGGAAACATGTTGTGCACACAAGGCCTGCAAAGCAAAGGGAAACAACAGATTCGACAGGAGGCAGTTCTAGCAAGAGGCTGACATGGCTGGGAAGTGAAATCAGACTCTCCCTAGCTCAGAGAAGCAAAGTTGCCACAGGGCTATCATAATACAACTTTGGCTACAGGCATTGGGAGAAAAGTTTAATACACAGAAACTGCAGGGGTTTTTTATTGCAGATTACAAGCATGCAAGGAGAGGAAAAAAAAAAAAGAGAGATGCAGTCTCAGCTAGTCTGAAATTTTGACTTCCAAGGAGCTTGCATCATTTTACAGCACACTCCTGTTAGACAGATGTTCACATAAGTAACTTTAAATTACTATCTGTTGATTTGTGGTATAAGGACACCACCACCACAGTTGCTCAAGCACAAATGAGCAAAAGAGCACACCAGACCCATCCCAGAAGTACGCTGTGGTATTACCAGAGCATCTGGTTAGACTTAGGTGAAAGTATTTCATCCTGCAGAGATTAAAGCACATCACTGCTGCCCTCCCCTACACCCACACCCAGCTGTGTTCTGGGATTTCCTTGCCAACTTCGCAAAAGATGAAAAATACTTATGTGTGAGGTCTGGCAAGGCAGAAACTACACACACAGAACAGCAAAAGATTTTTTGCTGATTTCAAGTTTACAGCTAGTTAAGCTGCAGCATAGCAGAAATGTCCCAAATACTGCAAAGATGCTATGCCATAAACTGAAGCAGATGAAGAACAAAATGGTCCTGAAATTTTTGTCAGATGCCAAACTCCATTTGACATTTTAGGATGCTATGGATTGGAAAAGATGTGGGGGAAAAGCCAGAAACTGTGGACACTGACAAAATTCTAAAATAATAAGGGAATCTTTTTTACTACTGTGGCAATAAAAGCACCACAGCATGACAAAGTTGGCTTGTTGAGGGTCAGTATAAAAAAAAAAAAAAAACATAATCTGAAATATTTGAAATAGTTAGGTCCTTCAAAACTTCCTGGCCTGTCCATTCAAGGTAAACCACAAATCAACCAGTAATAAGGAGAACACTTACACAAACCCATGGGTGTTTGAGAGCCTGGTCAGCTGTGATGCGCTTTGCTGGGTTTATCGTCAGCATCTGGTTGATCAAATTCTTGGCTTCAGGAGTCACAGTGTCCCACTCAGGTGATGGGAACTAAAAGAGTAAGAAAGAACAGATAATAAACTGAATAGAAATATCTTCTACTAGCAGAAGAGATTCTCCCCCTTTACACAGCTAAGTTCCAGACTTTGCCCTTTTGATACCAGGGCTATCACACTTGCAAAGCCCGCCAACTTTTGTGAAAACCCATATGGAACAAAAAACCATCCAGAATCCAGCAAATGAATGGTACCAGACAGCAGGACACACCTGTACCATTCACCAGACATAAACAAAAAGATTAAGAATTCAAAAGCCTTTTAGGAATCACACAGACCTTTGAATTTCTTTCACACTCAACAGTCAAAAAAGTAAAGTCAAAAAGTGAAGATCTTTTAAACTGAGTTCTTACATGAAAAACATAGGCACTATCTTTTTTTACTCCACCTGTCTCTTTCTCCAGCATGCTAAAAGCTCTAACAGCTTATGGTAAATCACAAACAGTTAACTACAGCAAAACTGCATGAAAGCAGAAACCACTAAGAGAGAACATCCCATCAGGTACACCTTTCCCACCATAAAACACAATATCCTGGAACAATACCAGCCACTTAGGTGTAGCAACCCACCAGCAAGTTGTTAGCAACCACCTACCATACCAAGATCATTACTTGGGGTGGGGTCAAGAGAGATGCAACAGTGCATGGGAATACAGAAGCATGAAAACAAAGAAAATAATTTTAATTATTTCAGCTGCTGATCATCCATGAGGGGTAACTGCTTTTTATAATTCCAGTAATGATAAAGATGAGATTTTACACCATCCCATAGAGGCTTGCATGTGGTATGGATGACAGCATGCTGAGATTAAATCCTATGAACCTACTGCACAAATACAGGTGAACTTCTGAACACCAATATGCTGTTGGGGTAAAACTCCCTGTATTTAAGTGGGAGAAAAAAATGGATTTACGCAGAAAACATTTCCTTACAGTACTAGATAATTCAGAAAAGGTTTTATTCCATCTTTTTTTTCTCATGCTTTTTTATCGCTTTATTCAGTTGGGTCATAACAATATAGCTGCTGTATTAGATTTGCATATAATCTCATTTTTGCATTTGCAGGCATCACTAAGGCATTATATAATTTATTCTGCAAACATTGGAAGAGGATACTCAAAAATCATGATACTGAAGTCTCAAGCAAGGACACTTCCCCCATATCTGAACTGAACTCTGAAGTATTCATGGTAATGTCTTACAAAACCCCTACCCAAGAGCACGAAGTAAAAAAAAAAAAAAAAAAATTTAAAAAATCACTGTTTTCACTGTTGCCACTTCCTCTCTGGTCAAGGGAGAATAACAGACTGGTCCTGCGCATACAGGCCCCTTGGAGCTGGGTAAGGACACCAGGGCCAGGTGCTACAATAAAATGCAGTAGCTTTCTATCAGACAAAATGAGTGAAGAATATACTGAAAGATAAGAATCTAAAAACAATACAAAGATAAGGAGGGATCAGGCACTTCACTCTTCGTGATCTACAGGAAGAGGTATTTAATCCCTGAAGTGCTTTGAAAATTCCCATTGATATAATTAGTGCAAGAATATTTCAAATAAGAACAAACAACAGAAAAACTAGAGGGGCAGCAAGGCAAGAGAAGAACACAAGTCCATTTAAGGCCATCAGGCACAAAGACATCACTTTGCTTTCACCCAGGAAGCCACTGAGCCAGGACACAGGCAAACCTTTCTTCTCACCAGTACTGCTGCTCTCATGGTCTCAAGCACAGAAGCTGGGAGGTAACAGGCAGAAGGAGTCCAGCAGAACACTCACCTTTTGGGTTTTTATTTTTGTTTAATACAGACCATAAGACAGCCTACAAAATGAACTCCCCAACTCCCTCTTGATATTCGTGCCCACAGACTTTGAGCTAGGATTTCCAGGAGTCCCTTCTTCCGTCTCAAGACTCTCCTTACATGGAATAATTTATGTCAAACATTAAAGCTGTGGTACCCAAACTACATTTCATAGCACCTTTGCTTCCCTCAGTACTAACATCCTTACTATTCCTCTTTCAGGCACTTTTTACACCTCAGTTTTGCCATGCTCTAAGAAGCGTTCCATGATCTGCTTGGCTTTTTACCAGAGCCTCCAACACAATCCACCATGCTGCACCCCACCACAAAGCCACCCCTCCAATGGTCGCCAACATTCAGTTCTCTCACTGGGCTCCATGCTTTCCATGGACTACAGCACAGAGGAGTAAAAGACCATTATTTAAGCTATTATTCTACAGAATACATCCCCAGGCTTTTTATTAGGCCTTGACAAAGACAAGCTCCTTCACCCTATCTTCCCTCTACTCCACTAAAAACATTAGCATTACTTCAAGACACCATTTCCCACCCTCTGCATTTCCCTAACAAGTGTCAATGTTCTAGTGCCCACTGTGATGCTTTCCAGAGATCCCTTCAGTAGCCCCAGACAGGACTGTATCCCAGGCAGTGAAGACAACGAGGTGTATGAGCACGTCAAACATCACTTGGCACAGAAGCTTGGGGCCTGCTGCTGGACGCCAGGTAAGATAGTGCCATGTTTTGGATGGCTTCTACACCCATGCAGGTACTCAGCAAGAAAGTGCCCTTACGTCATAGGCTCCGGCTTTGATCTGCTGATAGAGTTTGTGCTGATCTTCATCCCAAAAGGGAGGGTACCCCACTAGTAATATGTACAGAATCACTCCTGGGAGGGAGAGACACAGACACACTATGGTTAGGCTAATATGCCATTTATTCCTTGAGCCCCTCTTCCTTCCCTCTTGACAGTCCCCAAGGCAATGATTGCTCCTTGGCAAATGGCTTCATTTGCCATCATATTTAGCTGTCTGAGATAGTACAAATCTGTCATCTGCTGAACCTCACCCTGGCACCTGATATTCAGCTCTTAACGCCAGTGCCAGGAGCTAGAACGAGCTGCACGATGTCCTTCTACCCTCCTCTGGCTACCATGGCTGGCAAGCCACAGCGCCCAGCTGCTCTCAGAGAAAGATGAAGCCACATCACCTAGGGTTCCTGGGCAGCAAGGGACGTTTGAGAAAGGACTCTGGTTTTAGATGCTTACTGTGTGTGGTGTTGGGACAAAAATGACACTGACAAAGCTGACACTCCTGGCCTTCAGAGAACCATTTAGTCCATGTTAGGGAACACAGATATCATGAATCTTTAAACTTATCAGTCCCACATACATTTACACTTACTTATTTTCTTTTTAAAAAATATACCTCTTCAGTATCTCATCTTCTACATAGTTACTGTAATAGGAAATTATTACAGTTATCTAAACAACTGACTCTGCAAAGCATACACAGGTCCTATCTCTTGAGAGATAGGAACAGGATAGGAATCTAATCTTCTGATAGGAAGATTGGGAGCCAGAATCAAGTGAATTCAGGCTCCAATATTCATTCCATCAAGGTGCTTATTCTCAATTATGCCTTCATGTCTCCACCCCGTAAGAAGGAGCACTGTGCACCCTCCCAGAAACAGGCTACAAGAAATCACATGGAATGATGCTGTTTAAGTGTAAAACAATTTATCAGAATCTTACCACATGCCCATATATCCACTGGTTTTCCATAAGGATCTTTTCTTAAGACTTCAGGGGAGAGGTAGCCTGGAGTACCAGCAAACCCTGCCAGAAAATGGATGATATGAAGCACTTACAGTACCCAAGCAGAAGAGATCTTGCCATATCACAAAGTTCACTAGAGGCAACTAATAAATTTCAAAATCTGTCTCTCCCACCCTTCATCCCATATTCGCTAGAGCTACTTCTTTGTAAACCAACAAAAAGAAAAAAGAGGCAACCCCCCCTCCCCCAAATAAAGCATAAAATCAGATGGGATCCAGTGCCTGTGTATTGCAAGAAAAAAAAGAAAGTAAGAGGGACCATGACAACCAGCTGGGCACAAACTTGTACGCAAGGCCTTACATCATTGTTACATATAATGGCTTGGAGTTTGAAAACACAAGACATAGATGGGACACATCCGATTGCCAAGTGGTGTGGGGAGATCAGGAGAAGTAGTTTTCCCAGAACCTCTGCAGCATTGCAGAGTCTCAGAGCTGATTTTTAGCCTGAAAAGGTCTCATTTCTAATTATGTTTTAGCTAAACAAAGATAAGGTCAGATCCAAATGTGCCTGAGGAAGGCCAGGTCAAATGCATTTCTGTAACGTGACCGAACAAAATTCCAGATTCTGAGCAGTAGGAAAGTTCAGATCAGGGTCTAAACTTAGCAGCTGCATTCATCTCTGACACTAGCATCTACTGTAAACTGAGAAGAAAAATAAAGAAACACATAACCATTTTTTCTGTCTTTATTTATCAGTTTTTCTTCTATTGCACCTAGGCTTGCACCTAAGACCCAGAGGCTGTAATGAAAAAGAAACAGCCAAATACAGAGAAGTGTGCTGGAAGAGCTGAGAGAAAATACTCAGGAGGATGCAACTGAACCAACCACCAGAAAACAGGGTAGTAAAGCTGGGAAAGCTCAGTCTTACCAAACCAGGCCTGCTGCTCTCCCTGGACTTCTATAGCCAGTCCAAAGTCAGCCAGTTTGACAGCAGCACCCTTACATTTACTCGCTAGTAGTAAATTTTCAGGCTGAGGAGAAAAAAGAGAGTATGAATGAAGGACTGACATCCTTGTTAAAACCTCTCACCTAGTATTCACATCACTAAATTGCACACGCTGACTGAATTTAGCATGCAGTACTAAACCTGTTCAGGTGAATACACGGCAACAGCAATAAATGGCTTTGAGCTAGAGTGGCAGAGAAATGCCAAGTCTAACACAAATCCTCTGGCTCCTCTTCCAACCCAGCCCATACATTACATGCTGACACCAGAGGGCACTGGCAGTACAGTTCTTGCAGCACTTAAGCCAAAATTCGATTCTGCCCTCCTCAAAGAGGATAACTGGGGGGAGGGGAAAGGGAAGTCGGGGGGAGAAGGGAGGGACAATGCAGGAGATACAATCTGCAGTGATGTTTCTCCCCCTGAACGTTAGACAGTCCCCAAGGCAGTGAAAAAGTAAATATGATGTTAATAAGGGCTGCCAAACACACTGCTGTAATGTGGGAAGGCATTATCTGGCTAGGCTGTAGTTTTCATCCCTTACAGAAAAAGCCTCAGCTTTAAACTGGCATAAGCAGCATAGCAGTGAGTATTCTTGTAAGCAATTTTTTCATGCTACACATTTACAGCAGTATAAAATATTGTCTTGCTACTGATGCCATCACCTATACAAGAAGCAGCCATGTCACTTTTTCATGTGCCAAGAAAGGGAGACATACTTTTGACCCTCACATTTCCACCCTGAATGAATCTCACTCAAACCATAATTCTATTGTGTTCCAGCAGAAGGCTTTATACAACTCCAAAAACTGGACCGAGAATTGGCAGCTTCCTCTGAAGCACCAGAGCAGTTAATTACATGGGACCCCTTGAACCCCCAAAGCCTTTAAGGTGATGGCTATTATGGCTTTGCAGGAAAATCAACTTGAAGACAGGCAGGTCAAATGTGGTTTCTCATCCTATCCTCTTCTCATCTTTTGTGCAATTCATATCAAGTTGATTTTTTAACTGAGCAGGATGGAAGCCTGGAAATCCAGAAACAGGAGCTTGTCTCAGTTTCACAAATCTGATAAAGGTCTTTTTTTCAGCCTGCTCACTATTTTCACCCCATAGCAACTCTTTACCCCTGTTCTGCCTGACAGGCACAAGATGCTTTGCTCATTCATCTGTCTTAAAGTACTGGGCATGTGCCTTGAATGAAAGGAGAATAGCCTTCCTGAACACAGGCCTTGCCATAAGCAGCATGGAAGGAAGGGCAACTGGGTCTCAATACATTCAGATGCCACTGGCTCTTCACTATATGGCAAAAAGAAAATATTGTGGTAATCAAGCTACACTAATGAAATTTCACTGCTATAAACAAGACCCTAAAGCAGAAGATGAATGAAATCTTCTAAAAATCCCTCCCAACTCCAGATCACACCTGGGCATAGTTTGACTAAGAAAGAGGAGCATTTAAGACAGACTCGTGATAGTTAAGCTCTTTGTAGCTCTATTTTAGAAGCAAACACCTTAAGGCTAATGGTGCTCATCCACGTGCATGTTTGCCAACATATGGGCTGTCTCAGATTTCACATACTTTTTGGTGAGGACGTGAATGCACTCCCTAATTTCTTACGGTCTTTATGGGCAGCTCAACATTTGACATTCTTTAAAAGCATGTCAGCCGAAAGACAAGCTTATGAGAGAGAGGTACAAAAGACAAAACTTTACTTGAAGCAGGCTCTGCAGTTATTACACACTGACCCTGAAGGCCAAGTTTTTGGAAATGAGCTAAATATTAAATAAAAAGCATAGGAACTTCCATGATAAAAGGAACAGTTTACTCCTCAGGCCTAGATAGTTTCAGTCGATCAGAATAAGCAACAGAAGAAACATATTAACTACAGCAATAAGTTTCTAGCAGCTGGTAAATTCTGAACAAGTTGCTAGCTTTCCTACAAACAAAACTTTTGGAAGGAAACTAGATTATATTTGAACACAAGGAAAACTTCTTCTGTACTGGAAAACATTACAGATTTTCACAAACTCCCTAATTCTGGGCAGTAGTGCCTCTTGGATATTGCTTTCTCAGGAGCTGGTGTTGGGTCATCTAATCAGGAGCAGCCACAGTCCACAGTAGATCATTTGCAGTTTTTCAAAATGTAGTGAATCAAAAGGTCAAAAGTGTTGCATGGGAGTTTGTCAGAAACACAAAGGGTTTTCCAGTAGATCAAAACATGAGAGGAACACTGCCACCAAGCTTGCAATGTGCTTTTACTTTGCTCTCTGCAAAATACTTTTCTACTTTCCCCCTGTACATTGTTTAACAAGCCCAAAACAACACTAGTAGCAGGTGTCATCCTGCATTAATTTAACTGGACTGCTGGTGACCATCACCATTCCCACTTTAGACAGGAAGGCTCCAGGGCACACAGACCTTCCTGCACAAATCTCTTCATTCTGGAGCCTGCCCAGCTCCCAGCACAGCTGCCCAGTGTGGGGAGTTTAGGTAACTCCGCTGTGGAGGCTTAGGGGCTATAAATGTGTTATACTGCATAAAATGATTGATTCATCCAGTCTTTAACTGGCAAGAAGTTTTGGTTTTAGATTAAAAATGCTTCTACTGATGAGAGAAGAAAGAACTAACAGAAAAAATTCTTGTTGAACATCTCTGTCCTAGCACAGAGGCATGTGTTTGGCAACACTGCAGAATAAAAATATACATGCTCTGTGCAGACAAACTCGTCCTGGCAGATTGAACAAAGATTGCTCCAGGTCTTTAGAGATCTCTTCAATCACAAACTAGAAAGTGTCCTTCATTATAATGAATCCAACCCAAGTTTCTCTGGAAGCATACTTCTCTCCAAGATTCACAACTACTCCATCCTGGAGCTGCCTCAGAGAGGCTGAGAGCTGGCAAGGTTCACAAAGACTGAGAGCCTCCTTGGGAGTTCAGCACACCTCTAGCCCTCTAGAAAACTCTGAAGAAGCAAATTTGTGCTTCAGGAACCCCTGAACCCAGTTCAAGTTTAAAAAGAACACAAAACAAACAAACAAAAAACTCAAAAAACCAACCCCCCAGAAAACCCCACAAAAATCCCTGCCAGCTGGCAACACAATATTCTTGTCTTGCCTCCTCCAATGATCCCCTGGCTGCTCTCCTCAGATTACAGTACAGAGTAAACATTACCTTCAAGTCCCTGTGCACAATATCATGCTGGTGAATGTGATTCACACTCTCCAGTATCTGATGAATACAGTGGCTGCAAGATAAAAGGGAGAGAGAGACACACAAAGTTATGCACACACATTTAACATCCCATCCCAGAACTATTTCCATAACTATTATATTTGTATTAGGGGGCATTCAAGATCTCATGCTGAATTTCTTCATGACCACTGGATGCTACAGCTCAGCACCATGGCAGCTGAACAACCCCAGCCACCCCGCCAGCAACAGGATGCCAAACATCCTTTCTGTAGCAGGACCACAAAGCCTCCTTCCTACCTCCCATCATTTCCTTCCTTCCCTTCCCATCATACTAAATCTCTCACTTGTTCCCTCAGCCAGCAGAACCCACCCCACACAGAACAACTGAGGCATGCAAGTATCTTCAAACAGCAGCCGAAACTGTGCAAGCAAGACCAAATTGCTCCAGGAAACATTCCACTGCTAGTCCTGAGCAAAGAATAAATTTTGGAAGAGCAGTAGCCTCCCCCAGCAAATTCAGGATGATGACGCCTGGGTGCCTGCCAGTTTGCAAAGCTTTCAGAGCAGCATCTCAAGCACTTTATATACACAATGTGCACACACACCCGCTCACTGGGTGCCTTTTAAGTACAGATCCCACTTAAGGGGTTAGTAATCTGAAAAGCAGACTCATTCCCTTAAGTGCAGCGGGCTGCACTCCCCCAGCTCACAGAAAACCCTGCCTCTGCCATTCCCACTGCTGTAAACCACAGGGAAAAATCAAGATGTTATTTACACCTGTCGCATAATGACAGAACGATCAACCCATGGGTGGGAATCCAGGTTGGAACCATCTCTTCCACTAAACATTTACTTGACTCCCAAGGGTGAATGTGGAATGGAATAGGGATTTTGACAACTCCGGCTGTGCACTAAGCATGCAGATGTGGACAACTCATAGAGGTCTATGTCCTCACTGTAGAATCTCTCAGACCCTTCACTGATTTCTACAAATCTCAGAGGAGCAAAATTGAAATATGAGTGAAGTATCTGAGGGAAGGAAAAAAGGCTACAGGAAAAGATGGGAAGAAGGTGAGGAGAGGAAGAGGAGAGGAGGTGCAGCACTGTGTATTTGCTACCCCCACGCCTCTGGAGCTGGCAGTATGATCCTCAGGGTCAGAATCCATGAAAATTTCCCTGCTCCCAAAACAAAAATGTATAATTAGAACAGAGCTGAGTCTGAGCGAGAGAGATTTTCTGGCCAAAAATGGCAAAAGTGTGAGGTGTCCCAGGCGAGCCAAACACGGCAGATTGGCACAGACCTCGCTCCCTCGCTCTCTCAGACTGCTCTGGAATTCAGCACAGCATGGGGAGAGAAAGGGAGGAGTTTCACTCTGTCATCTTGTGGGCATTTGGAGACCTGACCAGCTGACAGTCAGAGGGCTGAGCACCCTAAGGAGGGCTCACAGAGCAACAGACAGTCCTCCTTTTCCCCTAACCCTGCCATAATTTTCCTGAGCAGTGTCAGTCACTGACAGCTTTTGAGCACTACAGGGAACAGGCACTGGCAAGAGGAACAGGGGAAGGATTATGATTGATAACCTCAGAACTTCTCAACTTCAAGGCAGAGCGGCATGACTGACTGTGTATCCATCTGAGATGCTGTGCCTACAAGATCTGTACACCCCACTGAAAACATCTGTGGGGCTCTCAGACCTCTCTGCCAGGAGCTCCAGCAGAGCTGATGAGCTCACTGGCCTTCCCAATCACCAGATGGCTCCTGGCAGAACATGCAGGGTAGTGCCTTATTTGAAAGACTGCAGTGCCCAGAAGACAGAGGCTATAAGTGAGCCACGGGGAAAGGAAATAAGTGCCTGCAGACTCCATTAGCAGTACCTACACCAACACTCCAGGCCACGCTCTCTTTCCTTCCCTGTGCTCATTATAATCATCCTTAAAGTACTGCCCACCAAGCTCAACCTGCCACAGCACCCATTTCCTTCTATTTCCTTCTTACTCCTCTCTTCCTGTGGCTCCCCTGATTTCTGCTTCAGCAAGGGTTAGTATGAGATGAGAACACGACTGCAGAATAAGCAGGGTGAAATGTCACCACTGGGCCACTCCCAAGCCATACAACAGCAGAACAGGAGTGGTCTAATCCCAGCTTTCATTCCAGATGCTGCATGTCCGCAGAGGGATGGGTCAGACATCACCCTCAGGCTGCACATAATGCTCACACTGTATAAACAGGGACAAACATGTGCCACTTCAGGAAAGTCACACGTGAGAGAGAGGGGACACATTCAGGAACAGAAGGTCATAACTAAATCTTTTTAACATTAAAATATGAAGGTTGTTCTGTCATATTGTGCCTTCCGTCACTGCACTGACCAGGTGACAGAGAGAGCTTCCACAGAAAAACAGC
Source organism: Cinclus cinclus (assembly GCF_963662255.1). Taxonomy (NCBI): domain Eukaryota; kingdom Metazoa; phylum Chordata; class Aves; order Passeriformes; family Cinclidae; genus Cinclus; species Cinclus cinclus. The sequence continues at coordinate 20,790,437 of NC_085052.1, forward strand.
CTTCAAAACCCCCTCTCCTCACTGCCCTGTAAACCATTACCTAGACACAGGTCAATCAGATGGATCTGCCCAACAGTAGCAGCACATCACTGGAAACCCTGCTAGAAGAATAAGGCCAAGCAGGCAGCACCCTCACAGCTCTCTTTTATATTAGCTCAGTAAGAACACACTGTCACCCCATCAAAAAGGCCAGGTAGACAAAGCTGCTAGCAGTGGCTCTCCCAGCAAAGAGCACAGCATCTGCAAGTGGCAGAGAAAGCAATGTCTGCAAGTGGGCAAGGGCTAGAGATGTCCTGAGTCATACTGTCTGGTGACAGTAAGTTCATGCTAACAGCAGAAAGAGGATTTGTTTTATCCAGACAAGGGGCAAGAGTGTTAGAACACAACCACACGCAGATCAGCAGTCAGGAAAGTCATTCCACTTGTACATGTACATGGAACATGCATGGAAGGGTCTGGAAACAGTCTTACCTGGCATCTGCTTCACTGTAGTATTCTCTAGCAACAATATCCTCAAAGAGCTCCCCACCAGTGACCCTGGAGTACAAAAGAACAAAGGATGTTACAGAGCCCATGCCTGTGCAGTTAAAGGCTGCACATGGCCACCCACCTAGGCCCTTTGCCACAGTCTGCATGGCATACTGAGTTACAGGGGAGCCAGGGCAGAGTTCCATACCATGGCACCAGCACTGTTATATCCACATGACTGAGCCCTTGGACTGCCTTTTCACCAGCAGGGTACAGGACATGTTGATCCACTGGGCACAAATTGCCCACACACCTCTGCTGAGCTTAGTGTATGCTGATCTTGGGAGGGACAGTCTTCCTCTAATCCCTGTTGGGCTGCCACAGAGACAAACATCCAACAGTTTCCATATACAGGATAAATGTTCTTTGCCATCCCACACTTACACCTGGTGCCAGGAGTCTTCCTGGTCTGCCCCCACCACACAGACAATGATTTTTATCAAACAGGCCAGGGGTATTTACAGGTCTCAAAAGAGAAAGGGAGAATTACACTAATGAAGACGCTTTTTATTCCACTCTTTGTCAACCACCAGTGTGCCTGTATCACTGGTGAAGCATCAGAAACAGACACTTACAGATCAAAGACGAGGTAATGGAAACCTTCTTCTGAAATACTGTCATGGAGTCGCACTGCAAAAACATAATCAAGTATTGGAGATTTATAGAGCACGTAGCAAATATGATGCTTCACAAGTCAAACTCACACACAACCAAGTTCTCCCTCAACCCACTCAGTCTATTAATTCCCCATGCCCTTTATTCGATGTGCTCCTTTAGTGACCTATTTCCTTCCATTATCTCAAAAGAACAGATGGGTGTCCAGCACACACATTCACCCCTCACCAGAGTCAAAACAAGCTCTGACTATCTTTGACCTCCTGTTCATTCTTCCTCTCTAATGTTTCAGTACCCTCCTTTTGAGTCTGCCAACTTTTTCCTACATGATCACATTTTGGCATCTCTCCCAAAGCATTATTTCATAAAACAAACCTTTTTCCGAGTCCTGAAACAAGCCCTCAATCCATAAGTTGACTTCTGATCCTACCTGCATGTCAGTACCATTGGTCTCCTTTCTGCCATTTATCTGAAAGGTTCAATGATATTCTCTTCTGCTACTTCTTTTTCCTCACTTCATACCGACTTACACTCCAAATCCTTACCCAAAATTCAGAAGCAGTTTCTTGTCTCATTTTTCTGACCTGTTTGTTTCCAAAGACATATTTGATCACATTCTGCTTCTCAAAATTTCATCCACCTTCAGCTATCCCTCCTTAATTCTGCTCCTAGTACCTAAATTAACTTTCATCTTTTACCATTCCATGTCCCAGGCCCATGATGGGCCACTATCCCCTGATATTTTGGAATCTCTGAGGTTCTGTTCTCCTTTCCCCATGTTACACACAGGCAATAACTATTGTACCTATGCATTTAGCACGGTGCCATTTCCTCTTCTCTGAATCAAAATCTACATTTATTTGACCCTTCTTGGATACCTAGGCACTATTGTAACTCAAGAGGAGAAACTTCATATAGCTACATAAATTCTACTTTTTGCTTTTTTCCTCTGCTTCAGAACTACAGTCTTTTCCCTGCCAATCAATCACAAGTTAGCAATTCTCTTTGACTCAATTCCTAAACCTTCACATCCTGACTAGAACAAGACATCTTCTTCACATTGACCATCTATAGTCTTTGCCTATTGATTCACCCAAGTAAAGCAGCTAGCTGAGACAAGACTGGTTCTCAGTCATTTTAACACCTTGTAATTGAGTATTGACCAAAGTAGCACCAACTGTTCTCATCATTACAAGAAAAACCTCATTATCCTGCTCTGTCACTTCAATGGTACTTTTGCCTCTCTTCCCTATCCTCAATTCTCTTCCACATATAATGCAGGTGACCTGCCTTGATTTTCCCAGCATCATTATTTTCTCTCTGTCAGTATCAAGAAGTCAGTTTGCACCTCATATCAGTGCATGACATCAGCTACCATCACTGTCTTGGGAATGTTTCAAACTAGCACTTGGCATATACGGAACAGCTTTTGCACGTGTTGTCACTGCTCTTCTCTAGTCCTCCTTGCAACTCTCCTTTGTTAAGGCACTCTTCCACATGCATGCAAACACACTCAAACCCAGAAGAGAGTAGCATGAATGTGCAGAGACCACTGCCAGTACCCTTCCTCAGAGGATTTAATTCTTTCCTTGTCCTGTTTGCCTGTTGATTCCCATATTTTTCCTCCCTTTATCTACAAACTCTCTGACCTGATCACTTGGCTAGTTTCCTTTCCTTAGCATTTTTACTGCATATCTAACTGCATGGGTTTGAGAAAAGAACTCCATCCAGCAAAATGCTGCAAACAAGCCAGTACAGCATTAAGGAGCAACACGCAGTTCCTAATGTGTGAGAACCAACACATCACCCTCACGAACTATGTCCTGTAAATCCCTTGCTGCAAAAAAAAATTCTTCCAAGTAAGCAGTTTTAGTTGGGTTTGTAATAACTTCATTGCAACAAAAATTTGTGTTTACAAGAAAACTTGCCTCCCAAACACTTGGCAGAAACCAGCAGAGATGGCATTACAAAAATACAAGTGAGAAGAAAGGTATTTCTTAGGAGAGAAGATTTCCATTCAAGATTGGAAACAGGATGGAAAGCAGCTGAAAAAGACATTTGGATTTCCAGAGCAGGGCAGTTTTCACTCCAATGAAGACTGCTTGAGGTGAAAGCAGGACAAAAGCACATCAACAAGAGCTGAAGCCCAGAACACAGGCAAAAGTCTGCAGAGAGAACTTATGTACAGGTAGAAAAACTTCAAGGAAAGCTCAATGTACTAACAAGGCCATGTTTGGTGATGTTCAGTGGTCATGAAAAAGCATTCTACTACCTCTGGGACCTGAATGGGCACCAAAGCACTGACAGAAACACCAAGCACAGAGGAGAGTGGCATGAGTGATATCACAATGGAGAAGTACAGTCACCAGCATGCTGAGAACAATGGCCTTGAAAAAGACATGCAAACATGTCAGCAGGTAGAAGCGAGAAACAGTGAACGATAAACTTTGATGAAAATATTCGGGCAGCAAATTATATCAGAAAATAAAACACAGATGAGCTGACTGATATATTCCTTCGTCCCAAGGAAAGCAATTTTGACAGCTACATTATGAAAAGGGAAGGAAGTAGCAATTCAGCTGGCAGAGACTGGCAGAGGCAGCAAAAAGAGCCTTCAAGGACAGTAAAACACTACTCACATCCTTAGGTAAGGAATCATGACAGGACAACAGAGACAGTTCATAAATACTGACCACCCTAAGGCTGCACAGCAAAAGAAGGCCTTGAAGGCAGGACACAGGTCATTAACTTAACAAGGGAGCTACCTCCTAACAACAGCCCACAATGATGCTGGAACAAAACCTGCCTGGGATTTCATCTGCTGAGGTGACAAAGCTCAGGGAGTAATGGTAGAACAGCAAAATCCAGAAAAGCTGTAGGAAAAATTACACTGGGCACCACCACCTTGCACAGGAATAATTAGTGACAGCTCAGAATAGTAGGCTTTAAGCGTGGAGGACAGCAATGAGGGGAGTCAGAAAGGATAAAAAAACAAAAAACAAAAAACAAAACAAAACAAACAAAAAACCACAACAAACAAACAAAAACCACAAAAACAAAACAAAAAAAAACAAACAACAAACCAACAAAAAAAGTCTGAATATACCAAAACTGTTGTGACTCTCAATTCCAGCCCTAACTTCACACTGATGCAAAGAAACAAAAGCAATAGCCAATAGCAGAACAGAAATAAAATCTAGTGTCCTTACACCCTTAAGTTTTGCTTACCTACTCTCCTTCAGGGCCACAGGAGCTTTCCTGATTAGCAAGGAGACTGCAATGGGCAGCTCCAAGGCCATGGTTTAGTCTGCTGATATGCAAAGTTAAAACACCCTGCTTTCTATTACAGTGCTAACATCCCTAAGTAAGGGATGATCAACTTAAAAACATGACCTGCCTTTTCCAAAACTACGCAGCTAGTCCATTAAATGACATATATTCATTTCAGAATATATGTTCAGAAGTAACTGAATGATAAAAAACATTTTAAAAGTTTCTGTGCCTCCTCTCCACCTTGGTGGTTCACAAATATGATCCACATTGCGTGATTCAGCACATTCATCATGAAGATATGCGAACATCAGAAAACATCTGATACCTTCACCATCCAGACAGTATAGAGCCCTCTCTGCCTAAAGATAACTTGTGCAAATGTTCTCCACCTGAAGGCAGAGCACAGGTTCCTGAATGGCCAGTTCCAAGAGTAAAGCAAGTACTGGACTGTCCTCTGTTACAACCATCTTCCCATGAAAAGAGGATCCCATTTCTTCCACAGGATGCTGGTCCTGACACACTGTCTAACATCTCCTTTATTACCACAAGTTCAGCTTTAACACAGTGCTTGAGCAGAGCCCACAAAAGCTGCTTATATCTGTATAATCTGTTGACAGAGGTTATGAGAGAGTGAAAAACATAATTATATGGAGACACTGGAGGGCAAAGTACTCCCGAAACCTGATTATCCATAATAAGAAAAACAGAGAAATAAAAACAAAAGTATTCATCCAGTTAAAATTTTCTTCAAAAATACTACAGTACTGGGTTTTTTTTTTCTCATCAGAGGACCAGTGATGCATGCATCTAGCATGGCTGGCTAGACAAATGCACACATCACAAAAAGAGTCTCAAGTAGCAGCAAGAGGGAAGTTGCACAACAGTAATAGAGTGTCTTTCAAAATATGACCAAACTAAAAAGAGATCAGTATTTGCCAAGGAAGCTCATCTCACTCTATTCACCAGAAGATGAGGTGGATTATTTCTATTAGCTGATTCTGTTACCCAGAAGCAGCAATTCAAACCATATTTTTTTCCTTGCCAAAAACTTTTAACACAGGGATTCTTATAGATGTAGGAAATTAGACCCTGACAACACCACTCACAGCTGGAGTCACCTGATGATTTCCCATTCAAAGATGTCTGAAGAATGTACTACAATGGTTAGGTTCACAAGAACAGAGAGGGGAGTAAGAAAGAAAACAGAAGCAAGTCAAACAACAAGGCACTAAATTGCAGGATATGGTGAAAGGCTTCACCCAAAGTTTTATTCAGGGAAAAAAAGGTCCCATTCACACACCAAAAAAAGAGGTTTTGTAGAGTTCACAAACACATCTAATTTTGTAAGACTGACAAGTCTCACAGGTAACTTTCGAAATAATGCCTAAAAAAGCCCAGAGCACTAGTAAACACTGCCAGAACAAATGCAAAGTAGCAGCATCAATTACAGACTGATAGGTAGAAACCTCTCCAAGAAAACCAGCTGCTCAGTCAGCAGAAAGTGTGCTTCACCACTTGGATGATATCTCCAAGAAGCACATCAATTCTGGGAGGAATAAGCAATGGTTTTAATACAGCATCTTGATGAAGCAATGTTTTCAGCAAGCCAAAGAGAAAGCCTATTTTTTTTAAAGTATCTCCTGAATCTGGTACTGCAGTGGTAGTCCACCAAGGGTGAGGAGAGTGTTACTCAAAGCTGTCCCTGCAGTTTTAAATGCACACATGTAACTGCACTGTTAAAGAGCTACGAGGCATCACAACACACAAGACACGATCTAGCTAACTGCTTTAAACATCTTTTTCTTCCTTCAGTCTCCTCTCCAGCCTTATCCTAAGTAAACTCATTTTACCTGGACAGGGAACATCTCCCACAACACTGGTCTTTTGGAAAAGCAACTAACAACAGAAAAACAGTGCTATCAAATGGCTCCCTTTCCCCAAAAACTCAGATCTTCAGCACATGCTGATGCAATTTAGGTCAAGTTTTTTTCTGTCTTGTGTGGGAATGTGTGTAAGGTCCGAGGCCCTAGCACAATCCAGAGCATTTGCAAAGAGCCTGATACCACACTGAGTGGCTCAAGGGGACGTGCTGCGGTTACTGAATCTAACAGCAGCTGTGTACCAGGAGTTCAAGCACCTTCTAAGAACATCTGCTGTGAATATTACTTTTCCCTGCCTGCTGTCTTCAGAGTCTCACTGGAAATCTTGCCTCAAGAGCAGAACTTCAAGCTGCTACTTCAAAGTGTTTCAAAATCCTTGTGCACTTACATTTTTTATTTTAGAATGAAATAATACTGATAAGGTATTATATTAATGAGAGAAAATTAGGCATTTTAGTGAAAAACAGCAATGCCAGTTATGCCATATGGCTTGCATAACATGCCTGAGTAAAGTGACCCTGTACAGACAGCCTCAGCTCTCTGATGCCTGAGTGTGTTACAAACCAACTGAACATAAGAGGAAAATCTTCATCACAAACCACAGCAGCCTAACAACAAATGCAAATTGCTGCTGAGTCACGCAAAGCAAAGCTCTGTGAATGCAAAAGTTGAAGTGAATCATGAAGAAATCAGAAAAGAGCTATCAAATTTTATAAAAATCCACCTGAACTACAAGAACATAAGACATGGGAAAGCAACTGCCATCTCATCTTTAAAAGGTCGTATCTAAAAAGCTAATTGGTATTGGAATCACAAACACAGAATATGCCTAGCCTAGCTTTGACTCACATCTCCCTTTCACCCTGTCCAATGCCCTGAATATTACTATCTTCTTACTTGTACATCAAGCACAAAAGGCCAGGAGCATTAATGCCTGCCACAGAAGCCCCAGGATGAACATTCCCTGTATCCCATATCCACAGGAAATAGCAGAGCAGGGCTGTAGAGGGGCTTAGCCCATGGCTGGGGCAGGCAGGATCTTTTTAACACAGGATGATTTCTGGCAACCTGCTGCAAGTGAATATCTTAAAGCAAAGAAGTTTCCAAAGTTGCAACAACAAGCAAGTACAGCAGCAGAATTTCACAGGACAATTCCCAGCATCTTCATGCAACAGTCACTTATCTCTGCTTAGGAAAAGGTAACATGGGCTGAAATCTACTTGTTCCTACATATCAGTGGTCTTTGCCTGTCCTTAAGGAAAGTGTTCAAGCTACAGATAATCCTGTCTGCCAAATCTAGGTTGACTGGTGCTCCTAAGTGTGAGGCATTTTGACACTAGGGGTACATAAAGGATAGTATCAGCCAACTAGCTCTGCACCAACACACACTGAGTGCTGTGTTTATGCAATATTTGCACAAATTAAATTGCCAGTGTTGCAGAGCCAATACCAGAAAATGCAGAGGTTTATGGTTGTCTCCTGGGTCACGGTAATTACAACACTGGAACTCTTCCATGCAGCCTTAGTAGTGCAAACTCAAAAGTTCACAGGGATCTTCTACGACTGAACCATGTTATTTAAACATCAGCTACTCATTAGGAACAACCACAGCTTCACTTTTCAGCAACTTTCAACCAGACATCAGACATTTGCCTGTATCATGGAGAAATAGAGGAGGTAAGAGATGCTGCAAGGGTTTATTTCAAGAGACTCTGCATACCAGAAGCAGCAGAATAAAACTGGAGGGCAAAATCTACCTGATGTCCTCTGTCATTGATACTCTGCAATGTGCCAGGAGGTGCTGAAACTATTACAAATACGCATGGCCCAACAGACTGCAAACTGAGCACTATGGTCCACGGCAGCACAAGTGACAAGTGAACTGACGCAGATGGCTACCACCCACAGTCTCTGCTTCCCCAGCTGCTCACCAGCCTGGGCAGCCAAGATGGGAACTGTCCCACCATCTCCCAGCCTGGCTGTGTGCCAAGACACTTCCTGCACGCTTCACATCACTCAGGATGTCTGTCCCACAAGGAGCCACCACCAACCTGTGACTGCTGCGAGCTGGGCGCTCAGCTCCCACCCCAGCTGTTTCTCTAATTACATTAAACACGCAGAATTCAGCTGCAGCTGCTACGGCTCCTTCCAAAAGGACTCGCCTTTTAATTAAAAATTTGCTATTAAAAAGCATTAAATTGTGTAATGCAAATAATCCTCTAGAATTCATCTGTCCCAGCAGCTAATGACGAGCTTTGTCAGAGCAGTAACCAGCAGCAGCAGGACAGTTAGCTAACAGGACATAGTGGGAACGTGCTCTCCATCCCTCCTCTCCCAGATCGGACACAGCGAGGTCACAGTATGCTGGACATATACCAGCTTGCTGCAGACTCCCCAAAGACACAGCATTTCACACCAACTGCATTCCAAAGCTTTGGAAAATGGAAGAAAAGGAGGATTAGTTAAGTCTGCTCAGGTTCAGGCAGGACCAAGCTGCTGCAGGCTCTGCAAAGAAAGGCACAGAACAGGGCTAAGGAAGTATGAAAAGGCCTGCAACCACAGAGGTGGGTTTCCTGTCCCCCTCACCATTGTTCTCACTGTAACCTTTCTAACTCTCCAGCCCTAAAAGATGAGGCTAAGGTAGTGCCCAGTCGGGAAATTCCCTTATGCACAGAAATTCACAGCCTAGAAAGGAGCTGCAGGGAGAATAGTACCTTCCCTGTTAGGAAACCTGTCTTTCTGCAGACATAAAAAGCAAAAGTAAAAAGAAAAAAAAAACACAAAGTATTTTTAAAAACATTTCAGTGCCAAGTAAATGTTATTTTTCCTTTGATTTTATAATGTCTGTATTGAAAAGCTGAAGTTCAGCACATGATACATAACATTTAGAATGCCCTAATTAAACATTAGATGAGCCAAAGGAGTGCATTCACAGGAATATTTCCTGCTCTCCTGATAACAGTACAATCATGACCATCCAGAATTGTTAATAATTTCCTATTAGCCACACAGCAAATAAGCAGAGTACTTCTGATAACCACTAGTATTATATGAGAACTTTTTCTAAAAACACTCAAAATAATAACAAGCCAAACTCTCTGCTGTCTCAAATAAAACAGAGAACACCCACTTTATCAAAATTAATAAAATACAGACAGTGACCATGACAAATTTTAGATCTCTCATACAATGCTCTGCATTTCTGCCATCAGGGATGAATCCATGCAGGCAGATGCTCTGCCTGCCATCCCCAAACCTTGCTGTGTGACCCTGATGTTCTCAGCTCATGCCTCGTGCTGCCCAGGACAGTCATGACCCCTTGGCACGGAGGCGGGCTCTGCTCCAAAGGCTGACAGTCACCTGCAGGATTTCACCTGAGTGCAGCCACCCCCTGCTCCGAACCCAAAGGAGGCTCCCTCCATTCCTCAGGGTGGGGGGGAGGGGAGGAAGTAGGGGAATCCTCCTCTGACTTCTGCAGTACCTTTGAGTGCACAGAATCTGGCCCTCGTCCCACTATTTACTTTTTTAAGGGCTTGCTTGCATACAGATAAATTTCACAGCTAAATAGGTGAATAACGGAATGCAAATATGTCTCTAGTACAGACCAGAGAGACAAACAGAATAAAAATATCCCCTGGCAAGGAAAAAAAATGCAATTATCACTCCATTCCCAAACTGAGATGGATTATGGAGAAATGGCTTTCTTAAAACTACAGGAAAAGCTATAGGAAGAGGTGGCAGTAAAAGAAGAAAATATGCAGTGGCAAATAATAGTGAAAGAATTAACTGTGAAAATCAGAATGAGAAATGACAAGGTGGATTGACTGGGGTTTTGGGGAGTATTCTATCAGGCAAACATGCATGGGCACTCACCTAAATCTAACAGTGCAGAGACTGAAAATAACAAATGGCAACTTGCAGCTCAAAGGCTCAAACTTTCTAGCAGGAACTCACTTCAGCTGATAGTCTGAGTGTTTGTTGGTGATATTATTTTCTTTTGGCAAAATAGAAGGAGAGCAGGTTAAAGGCATAAGTCCAAGAATATTATTATTGGACCTCTTAGGAAGCTCAGCAACTTGCTGTCCTCTCAGACAGCACCACATTTCCAAGGAAAAGCTGCTCAGTTACTGAGGAAGTCCCAAAGCATAACTCCTACTGCAAGGTCTATTTTGCCTGTACTCCACCTTCCCCATGCCATTCCCTCTGCACCAGCAACAGAAATCACAGGGCAGCAGATTTAAACAGACAGCTAGGCATGGGAGCATCCCACTTGGATGCAACTATCCATAGGACAGCTATCATGGCCAAAACACTGGAGAATGCCCAGCATTTTAACTATTCTTTGCACATCACATCCTTTCTGTCCCAATTGCAAAGGCAGTCTGGATGCCTACAGCCAAATGAAAACAAGGAAATCTGCTGTTTACAGCAAAACACAGCCTACAGATTTTCTCTTGTTCACTAAGGAAGCAATTCAAATCTCTTCTTAAGGAAAAGGTGATAGGAAAACATTCCAAATGGCAGTAGCGGGGAAATACTGAAGGCTTTGTTATCAGGACTAGTATCTTAAAATGAGGAATGAGTGAATTCAAGTAGTGGCTGATACCACAAAAACAACTCCAGTATTAAGTCTGCAGACATGATCCACGCACCCTGTTTCCCACAAAGGTTCATTATGAGTATTGTGGGATTCTCCAGCTGGGCTGTACACAGAATCACAGCACCCTTCTTTCTGTCTTTGCCCCACTTCACACTTCAACTGTAAGCAACATTTAAGGGCACACAAACTGGAGCCCTTTTCTAATACACATCTATCAAAATCACTCCCACGACTCAGAGGTACTAGGAGGACAGACCACTCGTCAAAGGAAATAAAACTCAGCTGGGTCAAAAGAAATTCTTCTAATTCATAGGATATTTTTATACCATTTTCTCCCCATTTTAAATAAGGACATGTCCAAAATTGTGGTTTTGTGCTGAGAAAAGCCAATGGATAGAAGTTAAAATAAGAAGAATTCAGGTGCAAGCATATTCTGGAGAAGAAGTCTGAAGTAGGAAAAACCTGAAAAAGCAATAATTCTGATAGATGCTGAGGACAGCATTTCACCACTGCTATAAATTCCCTCAAAGAAATTAACTCTGAAGCAGTTCAGCAGAGGATACAAGGCAGAAATCAGAAAAAGAATTTGGCCCTGGCTCTTGGGCTACTACCAACCTCTCTTAAAATATGTGTTTTTATTATTCTAGACCCAAGTGCATGCAGTTCTTCACAGCAATGGGCTGCCATGAGCTGGGGCACAATGACCAACCAGAAGTGCTCAGTTCCAACTATGAACAAAAGATATTCAAGAACTACTTTTGTACATTTAGATTAAAAATACCTAAGAAAGAGTACAGATCAAGTAGCGACAAATCCAGAGAAGAGGCACATATTTAGACTGTCATAACAAAGAAAATTTAGGAGAAGGGCAACACCTAACAACACACTGGACAAAATCCACACACAGCAGAATTCTTCTCTGTACACTGAACAAGCCAAAGCCTTACCTTTGTAGGAGAATTCTAGAAAAGACTTTTCAAGACTATGAATGATGATTTTGATTGAATTTTGCATCATTATTGCTTTGGGAGTCCTATGACAGGAAAGGTCACATTTAACACTCTTTTGAACTTCATATCTGCACTGAACAAACCTGCAGGAAGATTCTAGCTCTGTCACTGCTTTAAACATTTGATGGGTAGCAGGAAGCATGGGGAAAAAAATGAAGTCACAAGACTGTCTGTAGTGAATGAACTACAGGAGTTAAAAATCAAATTCAGATTTTCAGACTGACTAAAGTTTTCAACTAAGCAGAAGACCAAACGAGGTGTTCCTCTAATCAGGAGTTGATATTCAAGACATTAAGTTTAAGTAAGTTTAGCTCTAATCTCAGCAATTGCACAAGTTTCAGTGGTATAACCAGCAAAGCACATGCAAATGAAGGGTCAGGGTTGTGAATGTTCTTACAGAATTCTGCCTCCTTCCAGCAAAACAGGGATTAAGGGAGAAGCAGCGGTATCATTCTCTTCTTCATGTTCACAAATACATCCATGTCTAATGTCACAATATCTATATGTAAGTGAATTACTGAAACACTAAGTTGTTCTAGAAGTGGAATTTCCCACAGAGCCGTAACTCTTGCCAACTTCCACAGGCACTTTATCTCTTTATGGACAGTGAGGTTTTAATGATGCTGTCTTCTGCCTCTTTTACACACCCATATCCTCAGTAATGGGTGCCTTTTTTTGAAAAGAACAGATCACTGACTGATCTCTGTCCAATTCTGCTGTACTTGATGATCATGGCTAGCAAATGGCTCTCTGGGCCAGAATGCAGAGCTCTCTAGTTGTCAGAAGGAGAAAGAACAAACTGAAATTTAGGGAAAGAAGTCCTTCCTCTATTGAAGTTTGACCAGCTATAATGACACATTCCATATGTGTCCATATGCTATAATGACCATGTATACCATAAGATGGGAATCAGAAGAAAATTGCCTCAATTTTGTCCAGGCCGAAATACCCTTATTACAACACCAAGCTTTTAGAAGGATTACTCCACTCTGATTACCTTGGCCATAATGTGCATCTGAAGACAAGCCAAACACCCAACTACAGAGACAAAGCCTATAATTGGAGCTGATATTGATGAAGGCATGTAAGGATAACTCAGAAAGCAGTCATAAAAAAAAATATCTATCTATCTATCTATATATATATATATATATCACTAGCTACTTTATATCTAGAGAAATCTATTTTATCAGAGTAGCAGTGTTATGGGTCAGTGCATTGCAGTTCAGAATCAACTGTCCTGCAGTAAATGAACAAGACCACAAATTCAGCAACTGACTTGCTTTATATCTTGTGTACAGGCAAGAGAGGAAAGTAGTCTGCCTTACGGAGTTGTAAGCTCCAGAGTTGTGCCCCAGACACACTACAGGTTGAGTCCCTCCAGAAGAAGGCACTTTGCTGCAACACAGCTTGCAACAAAAACAGTAACAACAAAACTTGAAATTGAAAGCAAGTGCAAAAGCTGCAGAATTCTTCATGATTTGTGCAATGTTACTCACATAGCTCACACTGAGGCAACACACCAAGTACTCACCCAGAAGAGTTTATAACATGGAATGCCACTAACTAGGTGATTACTAAGTGCTAATACACATTTCAACGAAAAAGCCCCACTATATCAAAACAACATGTTTCCCTTCTATGACAACATAACAAGTCCAAAGAACATGGAAGCAGCTATGCATGTAGCATCTGGACTTCAGCAAGGATTCTGACAGCATCTTACATGCTCTTTCGACAAGCAATTAAGAAAAAAAAGGGTATTAAAAACTAGCTGACAACAGTGTATACAACTCATTAAAAAAATACTCAAAATTGATCATTGTAAAACTGGAACAATATATTAAGTGATATCTTAAGGAGTTTGACTGGAGTCCAACAGTATTAAACAGTGTTATTAACTATCTACATAATTCAATATATGGCATTGTTATTAAAGACCACATTACTGTGGAAGCTGCAACCCTTTTACACTATCAGAAGATAAATCAAAATGGTGTTGACAAATGTGGAGAGGGGAACCCACAGACTGGATTTCTTCGCGTCTCTTTAAATAAAGACAAAGGTAATATACAAATCCTCATTTATACAAGATGGAAAAAATATTTGCTTGCCAGAAGTTGTGCAGAAATTTGTCTGGACCACTAATGTGTCAAAAACCAAATCAACAATATGTTTAAATGAAAAGCTTAAAAGGTTGATGTACAAAACAAACATCTTTGGTGGGACAGGTGAAGCAATTCTTTCCCCTCTGGACAGCACTGAGATGACCTCAGTCATGTCCAGTTTTGTGCATCACATTTCTAGAAAGATATGAAGCAACTGGAGAGAGTCCAGAGAAGAAGGAGGGGGAAAAGGAAAAAAAAAAAAAAAAAAAAAAAAAAAAAAAAAAAAAAAAAAAAAAAAAAGAACTGAAGGTCTAGAAAACATGACATATGAGAAAAGATTGAAAGAACTGGGTTGTTTAGTCTGAAGAAAAAGACTAAAAAGAGACATGATAACAGTCTTCAAATATGTAAAAGATTGTTACAAGAAAGAAAAACTACTCTCCACAGATACTCCCGATAGAACTAAAAACAAGCTAAGAAAAAGGCAAATTATGTTTTTAATGTCTAACTGACAGAAAAATGAAACATTTGAAAGACTGCGACCAGGGGCTGTGAAAGGATTAAAGGTTTTTAAGTACAAACATGCCTGGAACCAGCCAGGTATAAAAGATTTTCACAGGACTGCTGAATGAACCATATAACTTCCTGAGGTCTCATTCAACGCACATTGATTCTGTGTTGTAGGCATAAAAATTAATTCCCTTATTTTTATTTGTAAGCACTCACTGAATTTACAGTGATTAGTTCCTTTTCTTAAAAGAAAAACTGTTCTTTCTAGAAAATGCAAGGCCCACTGACATTCCACGAAACTGTCTTTTCCAAACCACAACAGAACAGGAGACAAGCACTGCCACACATTGCCATTGTAGAATTGAACCAGGAATGTGATACATTTCTCTATCCATGCTGTTTAGTAATAAGTGTGGTTTTCCTTTTGTGTATAAGATTTACTCTGCAAGAGGTCTGGAAAGAAAAGATGTAAAAAATTATAAAAAGGAGAGATGATGGAAGTGAAGATCAAAATATAAAATGACATCATCTTCTAAAGTAAGTATAGCAAGTCTTACAGGGTAAATGAAGTGCAATAATTAGAGTTTTAGTCAGTCTGAATACTGACGAGCAACAGATCTACTGGCTAATATTTTCATCAGTGCAAATTACTGCAGAAGGTGGCCCCTGGTCCTCCCAAGCCAGACCCACACCAGAACTACACTCAGATGAAGAAAGCTCTTTCTGATTAAAAGCTGCTGCTAAGGAACTTTGCTTTATGTGAGGTCCTGAGCTTGTGGAAATTGCTTGTTCATCACACATGGAATAGAGCACGGATGCCAGCCCATGGGGTATGCTTCAAGGCACCTTTCCTCTCCCAGGCCTTCAGATGACAGGAGCAAATGATTACAAAGCTGCCCTTATAGTATTATCTCCACTGACTGAGTTATGCAAAAGTAATACATCATAGTCTGCCCAGGAATGGATATTTAACTGTGGTTTGGTTAAAAGTGGCAGTTTGGTATTTTTTAATGTTTTCTTATATAAATTAGCTCAGATCAGATTGTAGCTAGGATCCCAGAGGCTTTATTTATTTAAAAAAGCTAAAAAGGGGATTATTAATGGTCCAAGCTTCCATGGTGCTTTGGAGCTAGATAAAAATCCATTCCCTCTCTCTACATTTCAGTAAATAAAGTAGGATTTTTTATGTTGTGCCTTATTTTTCCTCCCTCTGTATTTTTAGACAAACTATTCCCTTTGCTCCAGCACTCTTCTTTTGCCCCCTTCAACATGGACAATTTGGTTTTGGTCTCTTGTTTTCAGAGTAAGTGGCTACTACAATGAGAGGAGCTGAAGTATTAGCCCACCCCCCTTTATCTTTGGACATGTCTCTGAATACAGCATTTAAACTGACATGTCACTAAAGGCCAAGGAGAACAAACAGAAGACGGATGTGGGGAAAACAAACATAACACCTCACTCCCATTGCAGAATGTCAGATGAGCAGACAAGAGCCATGCATCACCCAAAGAGCAGGGACAGCTCTGCAGGGGTGGGTAGGTGGGGACATGGCACTCCTTGGTGAACATCTGGGTCAGGATGCTAAGGAATGGGACAGGGTTGGATGCAGAATTAGTCAGAGATAAACTATTGAGGTGATTTCAACAGGCAACTTTGATGAACTGTTGTGAACATTCAGAATACATCTCTTCTCTTACAGCACGTTAGCTGAGACACATTGCTACTCCTGTCTCATCCCCATCCCTCTGAGCCCAAGGAAGTTTACCAATATTTGGATGCTTTAGAAGCCGGCAAATTCGAGCTTCACGTTCCAGTTTCTGGTGATCTGAAAGAGAATAAGAAACAATGTGTTAGGCACCACAACTCTAGATTAAGCTCTTGCTCATATTCAACACAGTGACCCAGCAGACATCCCAAAGGCTGAGAACAGCTGGAATATGTCTGTCTCCCAAAACTTCAAGGCATTTCAGGTGAGGGTCTATGCAGCAGAGGCTGTACAAGGACTGCTGCTCCCACTTCAGAGCCAGCACTAAACTGGTACTGCATCCTTTGATTCAAAGTGAGTAGCTGCAGGATGAAAGGCACTGCTCTTCCATCAGCTTCTCAAATATGCAAAGCCACTTCCAGCGAGACCCCTTTTGGGAGGTATCCTTTCTCCAAGGCTGGAGAATTGGAGGAAAATACTCAGAAGAAATACCACACTTGAAATGGGAAAAGGAATTGCTTCCACTCCAAAGAAACACTGCAAAAGAAGGGCAGTGTAGGAGGGAGAAATACACAGCTCCTGCTACTGCTCAGCCATCACATGAAATAGGGAACTCTGCCAGCTTCAGTGAACTGTAAAGGTAACCATACTTCAGTACCCATGGACAAGCTCACTGGTGAAATGCTGATCACGCACTTAGAAATCTCCAGGCAAGAAGTTCTGCTCAAATGCTAAGTATGCTTATTCCAGCCCAAAGGCAACATCAGTTCAAGCACAACATTCATCTGGATTAAAGAAAAATATCAAGGAGAGTAAAAAATGGTTTCTCATCCCATGTGCGAGTTCAAGGAAAGGAGAAGGAGTTAGAGCAACTCTGCCTTTCTCAGCCAAGAAGCAGGGGACTTTTTAATAATGGAGACTTTTCACTTCAGCAGTGGTTGACTCCTGAATTTACATTACAACAACCCCATCATCTCCTGTGAAAAGCTCACACTGGATAACCACAGATTAACTGAAAGAAACTGAGGGAGACAAAATCTTATAGGCAGCCCTGGCAGCTGCTAAAATCTAGACTTTTGTAGATGCAGATGCCTAGAACAAGACGAGTAAGAATGTCCAGTCCTTGGAGTTCCCATTCCAGCCATCTAAAGAACATAGCAAAGGGAAGTAGCAGTCCCTGCCCACTCTTTACATTTCCTCTCTAGCAGATCTTCAGCACAGGTATGACTCTGCATCACTGTGACACACAGACCTTCACAGGAGCAAGCAGGATCCCTGGCTGGTTGGACCACTCAGCAGATCACTGGTAGGAATGCAGCACCCTTTGATTTATAGGAATCCCACTAGAGACCCTCTTCAACAAAGCTGCACTGCACTACTCTGCCTGGAAATTGCCTGTTCAGCTCCTTGGTCTCTGCATCATCTTCCCTTCCCTCTGTAAAGGAGTCTTTTGGCAGTTGTTCTCTTCCCTACGAGCAGAAGACATGAGACTGAGCCAAATCCCAGCACAGAACACTTTCCTCTCCCAGGCTGGGAATAGAAGCTCAGGGCACAATTCCCGTCTACTTTTCCATTGCTGAACTACAGAAAATGTCCCAGTTAATACTTTATAGAGCTGAGATGTGCTTACACCCTCACCTGCTATTGTTCAGGGATGGGGGAAGGTAAATTACTCCTTTCATCTCTTTCCTTCTCAGTCCTGGAAATTATTGTTTTTGTTACATATATTTTAGAGTTCTGTGCCAGAACCACTCTCCAATAAAATACCAGGCAGCAAGAAAGCCTGGAGAGCTTCTGTGCTCCTGAGGCCTTGGTGCAGTGCAAGCACTTCCTCACCTGCATTGGTTGAGAGGGGTGGGGGTGTCTTTTCTTCCCTTTTAGCAGCATCTCTCACAAATGAAGTTTTGCAAAACACCGTTGCAAAGTAACAGCCAGTGCTGCACACTCTGCACTCAGGACAGATTCTCACAGCAGGACAACAGTTTAAGATAAACTATCCCCAGCCTGCTCACATGTTTTGGCCTTGCAAATTCCCCACTTTCCCTCCCAGCTCTACTTGGAACTCCTACAGAAGGGGATCCTTCATCCACCCGGATCACGTGTCCCTCGTGCACAGCTATACTTGCTGAGAATCTGCTCCGGAGCACAAGGACACAGAGAAGCAGACAGCAAAAACAGCTGAGCAAAGGGGGAAGAAGAGGCAAGAGCTAACCACGTGCTACTCAGCTACCAAGTCCTGACAGTCAGGACAGACAGCTGACAGGAGCAAGGCTCAAACAAAATGACATAACCACCAAAATGCCATGGGAGATGTAAATCAAGAGCAATTGCTCCCCTGAAATCCTACACCATCGTGTAGAGGGAGGGGAGCTGGCAGGGCAGCTAGTGTTCATGGGCAGCAGCCATACCAGAACTTGTGACAAGAGGTCACCACCCCACACCCCATCCCTCCAGCACCACACAGCCTGGCTGGAGACCAGAGGAGGAGTACAGCACTCCGGTCACAAGGTACAGGAAACTATTTCTGGTCGGGGGGAAAGCATACCACACTCTTCTGTCTCCAGGGCAACAAAACAGGCCAACTCAAGCACAACTCGCAGAGAAAAGGCACACTGCAGCCCCGGGAGCAGCAGCCCGCAGCAGTCAGCCGCCACAACCGAGAGCAGCGAAAGGTCAGGCTGGGAGGGTTTCCTCCTGGGAAGGTCCTGGAGGATCACAGCTCCTGCAGGATCGCTCATCCTGCTCCAGGCAGCACCAGCACACACAGCACACAGCCCAACCAGTCACTTGATAATCCCACCCCATCCCCATCCCAAAGGTCTTCGTCACCCAGTGGTCTTTGGCACGGTGTAAACATTTGACTCTCATCAAATCAGCACCAGAGTAAATTTGGTACCTGTGGGGAACAACCTGGTACCTAAACGCATAAGGAATAAAAACAGAACCTAAATTTTCTACCTTATTCTGGTGTAACAAAAGTTTATTCCCAGTAAGAGACAAAACATCCGAAGTTTTTTGAGTCCAACAGAGCAGTGAATGGGTTGGTTTTAACACTTTTCTCATACAGGGTCTCTCTGAACTTTAAAATGCAAAGTAGTCTTTATAATATTAAAATAACAATGAAAAGATCCCCTACTTATCAAAAGCTTGCAAAGAAATAATTTCTCCTCCCTCTGCCCTAAAGATAAAACTTATTTCTGCAAGTCATTTGTGGAGTGGAGGTGTTTATTCCTAATGCACAGTGGAACTATAGCTCCTAGCTAACAGGAGCACAACAGCACATCTGACCTACCTTACAGGATTCTAGGTCTGGGACATTGGGCCTATTTCCCACCTTTCACAAAGCTGTGAAATTCAACCAGTAATTTCCATAATTTGCCTAAAACAAAATATATCCTTTGGAAAACATAAGGGTTCACATTCAAGACTTCAAGTGATAAATAAAGTCATACACCCACAGAAATTACTCCAAATACTAGCTATCCTTCCTGTTAAAATTTGGCATTGCTGTTCCAAGTCTGAATTCATCTACCTCCTGCTTCCAAATATTGGATTTCATTAAGCTCTTTTCCTGCTATGTTACAGAGCTGTCTAGCCCTGAACAATAGCTGATGCTTAAAACTTAAGTACAGGATATTACAAACACTCATCCAATATTAATTTACTATTTTCCAGCCAAAAAAAAAAAAAAAAGAATCTTGCTATTTGAGAAATTATTCTATCTGCAGTCTGAAGCAATGAGTATCTACACAGACAGGAAAGTGCAGTCTATGTATCTCTTTTGTAACAAAACTTAAAATATAAATGCTTAAGAAGATGGTGCTTAAAAACAAGAGAAAACTTACTTTTGTTTAATACACAAACTAAGGTGTGAATATCTATTTATCTTTATCAGCCCTTTATATAATATGATTTTTGTATCTCTGTTCAGCCTGTAAACCTACATTTAACACAAGTACTTTTAACACCATTGCTCTGCAAACATAGCACTGTCATTCTAGTGACGTTACTGCTGGGTTTCTTTTGAACATACCTGATGAGAAAATGCCTTTTGAAAGAACTGGGATTTCTTTGGGATGGGTTTTGATTTGGCTACGGATTTACTTAAATAGAAAACAATAATGGCTGTGTTAGCATAATTTGTAAGAGTTAAAGACCTATAAAAATGAAACTGCTCCATTTTACACAAACTTGCAGCTCCCTCACTGAGGCAGGGCTCTTCATGCACAATGGATGGACAGGAATGGCTGTGCATTATCAGAGAAGTCACTGCTGTAAGGAACTCAGACTGGGAAGGTTAAAACAACAACCCTGCCTGAAGACAGAGCCCTAAAGAAGACAGCAAACAAAAACTATCGTAGTTTGTCCTGATTTTCTACAATGCATCAAACTTCACCAGATACTCAGGATAACTTGATGCTAAAAGAAAGTGTACCCAACAGAAATAAAATTCTAGAAGCAGATAACGTTACTTCACAAACACCTGTCAGTCTCCAGCAGAGTGTGGAATATAACTGGATTTACATTGATGCACATTTCTTTCTCTTTGCTAAGAAAATAATTTTATTATCTGACCAGTTGTATCTGATATCCCAAGGATGCAGCAGCAGAGATTGATGAACAACATGAGACCAAATTTCTGGGCTCCATTTTCCTCCAGGGAAATAGTTCCCAGTTTTCTACTCTAGCCACTACATGCATGGCTGCTTTGCAAGAAGTTCATCCTCACCAGGTCTTTCTCCTCCAAGGGTACCTGAGACCTGGAGAACATTTTCAGACACAGACAAGGTAGAGAATATCTATAAATCCCAGTGGTCTAGAGCTGCCAAGTGAGAACATTCACATAACAACAACAACAAAATATGAAGAAAAAGTTCACTGTGCCTAATCAGCCTGTTAGGAAGGTGTGTGAGGAGAAGGGGCTGCCAAGGAAGCACAGGGAGACCTGTCTGCATGGAGCTGAGGTATGCTTGTGAGAGGCAGAGCCTAGGGAACAACACCTACCACAAACCCAAAAAGGAGATCAGTCCCAAGTAGGCAGGGTGAGGGCCAAACCTGAGCCAGAGAGCAGGAGAAGCTGGTTGGGTGTCAGGTGCCAACACTGCCACCCTGCACTGGCAGCACAGCACGAGATCCTCCTGACTTCAGACAGAGCTGTGGTGCCCTGAGTGACTCCTGGTCCCAGGAGATGCAGATACAGTTCTGTATGCAGAGGGGTTCTCTATCAGCTGTGGGCAGCTGCCATGTGAACACGCTCTCCAGCCACAGCTTTGCCACAAGCTCCACAAAGAATCACTGGCCAGGGAGGTTGAAAGAGAAGTGCCCTTGGTGAATTCCATCCCCTCAACCTGCCCAAGGAACACTGAAATTTATTGCCCTAGGAACAAATGTGAGCAAAAGCACACCTATTTCAGGTTATTCCCTCTACTGCCAAGAGGAAGTAGAAGTCAGCATTAAAAACTAATTGAAATACTGGATGAAACAATTATTGACATAAACAAAGATTTATCAGCAAAAGTGATTAATTTCACACCTACCAGAAAGCAAGGTGTAAAAACTCAATTCTAACACACTTTCTTCAACAAGCATTAGAAATACAGCACTATTTCAAAATGGATCCCTATGCAAAGGACTACATCTACTGCAGCATTTACTGGCTTACTTTACCAAACTGCAGTCATACTGAGGTCTTGTGACTAAAGCTCACTCTTTATTTAGTACACCTGCCTTAAGAAAGGAAAAAGAAAAATGAGCAGGGGATAACTTTTAGCAGTCTAGATTTTAGCCACCTCAGTGAAAAGGCAGATTCTTTCCTAAAGCAGAAAAACGAAGCATCAAGAAAACACTTAGGTGTGAATCAGCTCTGTGATAAGAATCTATGTAATGAAGTAAAAAACAGGGTTCTTCCCTTTACAAACACATAATCTTACTATTCTCAAATGGAATATATAATCTGGCTGCTCAATACTGCAGTATCACCTGTCTTCATCCTGCATTAGGACCATGCTCTGTCCTTGCTGTTAAAGGAGGCTTGCAACTATCATTCCTGGGGGAACACATTCTAGATTACATTTCTGAGAATGGGAAGAGTCCGGAAGAAGAATCAAACTCTAAGCAATAAATTCAGTTTGATTGCTGTCATCATGCCAATTCAGGGAGATAGTCAATTGGTGCCAGCTGCTAAGATATCATTTGAGTTGCTTCAAGACAGAAATCGAATTTACATCAAATACATTTTGTAGTGCAAGACTAGTCTGAACCTTCAGGTTCCTTCATGCTTGTTTATATTTAAATTTTCTCTTTGAAACATTCCCAGCAAAAGAGAGTTAGTTCTCTCATCCTGCACTTCAAGACACAGACTTCTCCCAGATTCTCTTATTTTTTCCAGCAAGACTGTACTACAGAACAAGTGAGATGTCTCAGCATCTACAACAGGGTAGCAGAGGACAGTATGCCATACCACACCACCAACTAAAACAGGGATACCAGCAAGTGTCAGACTGATACCACTTCCCCATCTGCAGAATTAGTAGACACAAACACCAAAAAATCATCCTAGGCCTTAGTAATGACCAGAGGCCTCCATGGATTCAGTATATTCTTTCTGACAAGAGCTAAGAGCAGATGCCTAAGGAAAAATGCAAAGAAAATAAGCATATAATGACCCCCTCCCATTTCAGCGTTTCTACATGGCCATTTCAAAGACCAGCTAAAATTAATAAATCTGTAGCAGCATACTACTGACAATGCAGGTGACATTTCTGAAAGCCAGAGTCTGTTTTCCAGCCTCTCAGAACAGAACAATTCCAGTGCAACGCTGTCCCAAGTGCGAGGGCAGAGGGGCTCTCACACCCAAACAGCACCTCTAGCATCTCTGCTGTAGCAACTCTGCAAGAGTCATGAAGTCACCGAGAGGAAGACACGTCTGGAGACAGCATGTGAAGATGAAAGAGCCAAGCTCCACTTTTCTCAGCCAGTGAAAGCCAGAGAAACAAGACAGTGGCAAAATCCTCATCACTTGCCTTCAGCTACAGACAGAAGGAGGTTCAAGTGCCAACATGACACAATAAGAAAATACAAGATTTCTTTTAAGAAATGCTGGCAAACATTTTCTGAAAACCATTCCTCCAGAAAAACCACTAATATTAGCACCTTGTAACAGCCTTTTCCCCTGCTCTCACAACGTCCCAGAAACAAACAACTCCACCTGTGAAAGTGTAATACAACTCCTAACAGTACATATACACACAGATCTTAAAGACAACCTGAAGTCCACACAGTTGGTCACAAGCTCTGTTTACACACACTACTGTCTGTGAACCCCTTAGTATTACTGTACTGGAAAACCAAAGCAAATAAATTAAAAAGAACAACTGACATAAACTTAGCACAGTCTCCACTTTTCTGTTCAAGTAATGCAGAAATTAGACTTGGAACACCACAGAGTGGAAGTCAAGATGGTTTAAGTAATTCTATTTGTATCTCAAATAAGCACCCTGAAGAGTGGGCCAAAGCAATTTATTCTCTTTTCCTACATTTCATTACCTTGTACTTACTTTGCAAAGATAATCTAACTACAGGCAGATATTAATATGTGTACAACAGTACCAAAAGCAAAAAAGCTATTAAAAATACCTAGAAGAGAAGAATCTTTTTTCAAAGCCATAGTGTGCACCTTTGACACTGCACTTTCTACACTTGGTGTCACTCAAACCTGCCTTTTCTATTCCCATGTACATTTTTCAGTTTATCAGCTAACAACCCGTCCAAAATTTTTCTTTGAATTATCCAGCAGGTGGACCTGGTAAGGGAAAGAGAATTCCTATCCACTTGTTTTCAACAGGAACACATACCCTGAGTATTACCTACTGTACACCTTCTAAAGCAAACCAGCAGCACACTGACATGCATATTAAGAGGAGGTGGGGAGCTTGGGCTCTCACAGCCACCAGCAGCTTTCCAGGAACTTCAAGAGTCAAAGGAGGTCAAATTAGTGAATCAGCACAGGCTCGCTGGTACAGGTGAGAGTAATCTCTGGCACAATTAATGATTTGAGCAGACTAAGCATGCTCAAGCCTAGCGTGCCATTCTTTGCCTACAAAGGCACAAATAAAGTCATATTATGTGTTTTCATTATCTGAGAGAGAATGGTAGCCATTTGCTTAGGTTCTTGCCTGTGGAAGATCCCACAGTTTGACCAAAGCCAGCACTGCAAACCAACATGAAATACAACTGCATGGGCACTCAGGAAGGGGAAGGAGCAAGCAAACACTCCAGCCATCTGCTGCAGACATAGTCCTTGGCTTCAAACTTGAGATAAACTCAGAATCTGGACAAGGGAGCTCCTTCTGACCTTGCTACAGCACTCAGAGAAGCATTTTGTAAATCTCTTCATGAAACATCCCCTCCATAACATACACTGTCCCCTCCCCACGAGCCACAGGCTCCTGCAGCCCCTGCTCTTCAGACTGGTTTAAAAACTTTACTATTCCCAGTCTAACTCAGCAAAGCGCAATGAGCCAGGTAGAACCCAGTGGACTCAGCTGGAAGCCCTGGTATCAAAGAGCCAGCAGCATGAGCAGAGTGAAGGATACCTGCCTACAGAACAACTGACAAGAGGCTGAAGCACCACTGAGGCCCCAGCTAGAGTCTGCAATAAAATCTCACATGACATACATGCCATCTCATGTGCAAGCCCTGTTTGCAGTCCACATTTCTCAGGCCATATCAGTCCCTTTTGCTGGCAAGATAAACATCTCTCCATCTCCCCAATCACCTATCCCATGCTGCCAGTGGGATATACAAGGCCTGTGCCAACTCTGCTTTATTCTGCTTTATTATTATCTGATTTTCCCATCAAATATTTATTTTATTTGCTAAAAACCAATGAAGAATTGACTCTGACTTGAATTTAATTCCCCCTCTTTTCCCCTGCTAACCATCAGTTTATTTCATGTCACCATGACGGAGACAAGTCACAGAAGAAAGTACGCTCCCAGGTTTGGTGGTGAATGGGTGGGAAGGAAATGTTTCACCTCAGAGTGAAACATTTGCCTATGTGCTAGATTAACACCTACAGCCACAAAGTTGGTACCTACAGTCTGCTGCAACAATTCAGAATTCTACAGACTGACCATTAAAATTACCCATCATTCACCAACAGCACCTGTTCCATTGGCTACTGCAAAGAATGCCATTTCTTGCTTTACAAACTTCTTCCTTGCTCAGGGTGGGATGCAACACAAGGAAAATCAGCGCTGAAGTGGGAGGTACTGGCAACCATTCCTGCAGCAGCAGATTGTAGCTCCCTTCTGAAGGAATACATCCTCCAGTTGACAAGAACAAAAATGCAGCCACCTTCCTCCTAATCTGAAGCAATGGAGATCACCAACCACAAATGCTGTCAGACCAATAGAAACACAGCAAAGGGCATGAATTCTTTTATGCTGTGGCCAGGAGGCATTAGTGCACCCATCACAGCCCTGACACAGGAAGAAATGTGGTGCAACTGCACACCCACTAAGAATGGTGTGATCGCCCTGCTGGCCAGCCCGGCACACTGGGGGCATTTGCTTGAAGGTCCCCACTAAGTGTGTGGTGAGTGCAACAGCTTATTTTAGCTCTTCTTGGGCATATTAGCCTAGTGTAATTTAAAAAGCTTTGGAAAGCCTACATCCCAGAGAAAAGAACTGTGCTGAGCTCCTCAGCTGTGAATAGTGAGACAACTTCCCCTTTCTTGCACCAAACCAGCGCAAAGATGACGGCAGCTCCATCACGGTCACGTCAGACTGCGGACTTTGCCAGAAGACCCTCAGCTCAGGGTATTTGTGTAGCCCAGCTCTCAAAGCACAGCCCCCACCCCACTGCAACAGAGCCCTCCCTTTGCTTGTCCCTGCCCCACATGCACCACGCCCAGCTCCTTCCCCTGCTAAGGCTGTGGTTCAGCACCTTCTCCTCCATTTTGCTCCCGCAGCTTGCGCTTTCCTCTGCAGCCCCACATCCCCCCAGTTTCAACAGCTCAGCAGGGAGACATCCCCTTTCCCTTTGAGACAGCCCCAGCGGCACACAGGGCAGCCCCAGCCCAGCTCTCCCATCCGTAGCTTCCCATCTGCAAGGGCACCATTTTTTTAAACTGCATTTTACAAGTAAATCACGTGCTCAGCTGCTAGTTTGGGTGCAGAGCCAAGAAACACTCCGGTGTATGGGGGAAGGGAGCTGATGTATTTTTTGCTTCAGCTTACCAGAAACTTCACTGAGACCAAGAGAGATCCTCCACCCACACCCCTCTTTCAGCACAGCCCCTTCCCCCAGATACTCTCACAGCAAAGGCACAGAGTAAATGCACAACAGGAGAATCTGGCAACTCGCATGCCTAGAGCCAAGCATCACGTCCAAAAAGAGGTGGGACACCACCTTTGCATCCCAGTGGATCCACTGAAGACACACATTCAAGGAGCTCATCTCCCCTACAAAGGCTATGGCTCCCACACGGAGAAAGGGAGAAGTTGTGGGTTAAGAGATGCTGAGGCAGGAGGCTGCAGTAACAATGCTAACTTACACAAACACACCACAGTCTCTCGGTTAGAAAGCTGAGGGGGAGTGTTTCAGATCCAAGAGGCCAGCTGTAGGATGCATGCTTAAATAAAGAACAACCCAACATGCTCTCACAGAGACATGGGGAGGGAACAAGTGATTTTTTTTTAAAAATACACAGTCTGAATTTTAGATAGGTTCCATATGCTTTCTGCAATGAGATGGACAGGATAATATGCATAGCAGCATCTCTTAGCTCACAAAGAGCTGTACAATAATGTATTCCCTTAGAAATGTGGTAGTGCCCTTTGGAGACCTCTCTTGAATTGCCCCTAAACCTATACAACACAAGCAGAGATTTGGGAAAATAGAAATTCTAGAAAATTTCTAAAAGATAGATCATTAAATGGTTGAAAAAATATGTTAAAAAACAAACAAAATATGCTCATAAATAAACTACCACTTCCATAGTGTCTTTTTTTGGAGAATCTCTAGGTGTCTAACAAATATTTACTACAAGGCCAGAAAACCCTTGAAGCACAAAGTTTCTTTCCCTTACCTTTAAAGAGCTGGAGGAGAAAAGTAGAGGTACTAAAACCAGAAAACATTTCAGTGACAAGTCTATGAACAAACTCGGTTCTTTGGAATCTGAGCCTTTCACTACCCTGTTTTTCATCCCTCTGCAGAAAGAGAAATTAAGATAGAAACAATGCAGTTCAAATATAACAAATTTGGAACACTCAAAGCAAAAATTGATAGGGGCAGCATTAGTACTGCTGTGATACCTCATCATGCCTCACTCTGGGAAGCATGAAATCCAACTTCAGTGGCATGCTAGAACCTAAGGAATTTTTATTATGAGGTCTGGTGTTCAGAATTGGGAAAAAATATTTTTCTTTTTAAAAACACACATTTAGTCTCTTTGGGAACTGCCACCCAACAAAGACTGCATTGCACTTGACAAGAGCACAGCCTGAAAATAGCTTCCTTCACATGAAAGCTCCAGATTTGGACAATCTGGTGCACATAACAGCTTTAAAGTGGTCACCCTGTTCCATTACCATGCTTGTTTTCAGATTCTCAGGGAATGAGGCACCTGACTTGAACCTTTTTCCAAAAAAGCAGCTGTTATGCTACAGTTTAAATTTATTCTCTGGCTAAGTTAATTTCTTGTTTTGATCAATGTTTAATGCTCCTGGCTAGATAAGTTTAGATCTTGTTTACCTGAAGGCATTTAATGCTGCTACATTACTGTAATACTAATTTTAAGGTCATCTACAGCTCCCCCCCACCAAAACTCTGCTATGATTTGGATCTAAATTATGTGGTACATTTTGGCATCAAATTGCACAGCACCATATCAAGTCAACAGACACTTACTGAATCTCAAGAGATGGTCAGATTTGCTGATTAACAGACAACACACCCAGAATATTCTCACTGATTAAGTCCACCCCGCCACAAAGAACGACTGAAGATGAGGGCTTGAAACTGTAGCCCTCATCTCAGAGCACACAGCTCTGTAAATTGCTGCCTATCTAAGGCAGAAAATGAGAAGGGAAAGGGTGGTGTGTCAGATGGAGAAAGAAAATGTGGTGAAACAGTTATTAAAGCACTAACACTGATGGCTACAAGGAACTTTCTCTGCTGAGATTCAGTTTTAATGAGGTGGCGGTTAAGATGTTGTGCCAACATGTCTGAAGACTAAACCCTCCTTTGTCTACAGAACACATAAATGAGAAGAAAATGAGGCAAGAAAAACTGCTCCACACTACCACCAGACAGCTTCAGCTTTGACCTAAAAGGAACACTTCTGCCCTACAAATGTTATTTCAACAAAGAGGTTGAATTTCAAATCCAAAAAAGACAGCAGAGCATCGTCTTGCCTGTGGCCAGTGCCCAAGGAGCATTCACAGTGCAGTAGGAGCTCCACAGAACACAAAGGTAGGCTGCAGACTGCAGCACTCCCTGATAGAAGAAACTTCTGAACAGGCACCAGTGTCCTTATGCTTACTTTTTCTGCTATGTCTACCTGGACAGCTGGTCTAGCAAAATAAGACTTAGGACCTTGTTCATCCTATCACTAAAACTGCTATCTTCACTTCAAGGCGAATGCTAGCAAAGGTGATCCCTGTCCCTTTCTAAGCCTCGCTCCTTTGCTTCAGTTCTGTCAAGCAGTGTATCCAAATAGCACAGTCCTTCAGCAGAGCAGGCAGAGGACAACTACAGCTGTATACTGTGAAGATACTGCTGCAGTCCCAGCACAGAAATATATAGCTCACAAGCTCACAGGCAGCTGAAGAACATGGGAAAAAGCAGTACAGCCCATTACCTTAACTAACTAACTAACTAACTAACTAACTAACTAACTAACTAACTAACTAACTAACTATTCACCAGTGCTGTAGAACTGCTCTCTGCAGAAAAAGAGGTTCCTGGGTTCTGTGACCCAGCAGAGCGGGGGAGCAGTGGCAGAGCAAGCAGCACTGTTCAGGACTTGGGGACAGCAAGTCTCCCAAGCTGCTTGTATCTAACACAGCCAGGATCTAAAGTGACAGCAGCCAGCGGGCAGGAAGACCTAGAAAGTGTGTCCTCCAGGCCCTGGGAAATGCAAGCATAAAATGTGCTTCTAAAAGAAAAAACATTAACGGCACTTGTAGACAGGAAGAGAGACAGAAGACAAAGACAACTAATGAATTGTCCAGAGGGGAAAAAAAGCCACACGCATGGTGCATGGGAAGGACAGAGAACCCACCAAAAGGGGCAGCATAAGGAAAATGGGATCATGTGAGATGAGAGAGCCCAGCTCAGAGATGAGACTTGTTGGCCTTGGTGAACAGGAGCAAAGGGCAGCACAGTGGCTGCCCAGGGCAGGCTGCTCTCCTTCATGGGCCACAACCCTCAGCAGCCTTACTGACCATGTCACCCACAGTTCAACAGAAAGCAAGTCTGACAACTTCTGATTAGTTTAGCAACTGTTATCATCACAAACTAATCAGTTTTTCATTTTACAATTATTTAAACAATTTCTCGTTCTTCACACTGTACCCACATTCACTCCTTTACCACACACTGAAACACGTTTCTCTGTTCAGCTGGAGCAAAGCCATAAGACCTCCAGTTCTCAGAGCCAAGGAGGTGCCAAGAGAGGGCAGTCAGCCTAACCACAACAGCCACCATCCAAAACAGTGACCATGCTGTTGGTGGATCAGCTTAGGAGGTTTCTGCCTCCAGCCCATTTGCTTGTTCTCACCTCCTCAGCCAAGTTCACTGCCAGATCAGCTGTTTGGGTGACAGCCCTATGAGCAGGGAAGGAGAATAGATCAGCAAAGGCAATTTTAAGTCTTCTCTGAAGTCAGTTAGCTTTGAAAGCAGTTGATAAAATTAACAACCTTAACAGAAACTGCCCACTGCAAACAGCAACCAAATAAAGCTGCTAGCTCCCAAATGGCTGATGACCAAGGCACAGCTGCGCTGGGGGGGAGGAGTGGGGGAAAGCTCGCATGAATCCTCGAGTGAGTCACTCACTCCCTGTATCCCTGCTGGCCTAGATAAATGCTGCTGCCAGTCGACGATGGGTGCTGCAAACCAACTCTTAAGCCCACAGTATCCCCGCTGCTCATCTCCTGGTGGGCACAAAGCCTGCGCTGAACAACGCCGCCTTTGAGCAAGTGGGCAAGCAAGAGAGGTAGTCACAATCACCATTAGGGCTCAGAGATTCCCATTTGGCTATGACTGACTTTTATGTCTCTTCTTGCACTTGCTCCTGCTTTCAGGAATTGTCTCTCAAGCACTGAGATCTCAGGCAGCTGAGGATGCATTATAAAGCTCGCCCATTTAGACAAGGAAAACACTGAAAAAGTGTGAAAGCAAATAGATAATAAAAATAGTAATAAAGACACTGTATAGGAAGTTGCTCTGGATCCCTGCATTGGCATTAGTTTGTCTACAGTGCAGGCTGCTCACTTGTACCATGTGAGCAACAAATCCTGGTGGATCACATCAGAACTGCCTTACTTTGATGCAGAAGTTTAGGATGATTACCCAAAGCACAAAATGCATCAGAATTAGGAGGAAATCATATCAAGTCTATACCACATGTAACATCTCCACTACAGATGCACCAAGGACAAGGAACTGGTCTAAAACAGACATTCCAGCTAGTTAGATCTCTGTAAGACAAACCTCAAACACTGTAATACTGAGGCACCACAGCTGCCAATCCTGCAGTCAAGTCATTAATTGTTTTAAGAATGAAAGAGTTTGTCTAAGTCCTGTGCCCAACGCAATCCCTGTGGAAGAGCTATTGAAATTTTAACTGTCCTCACCCACTGAGAATGTGACAGATTTCTTTACCCTGGTTTCCCAGGTGTACAGCTACACTAGAAGGAACAGGGTAAGAAAAGAAAAAGAACCTTGAAGGAACAGAGTCTCATTTGGCTGCATCTACAACAGTGGTGTTCACACTGGACACTAAGAATTTCAGAAACAGAAGCTGGCCAGCTGATACTCATACCAAGAAGAAAAGGTCAGGCCACAAACTCCAAGTTTCAGATTAGTGATGCTACAGTTTGCAACTTTCTAAATTCTACTTTCTATGTCACACAGTTCTGAAAACTTCCCTCGTTGGTCTTGGTTGTGAAATTACAAAACAAATGGAAGGAACCCTCGGCAAAACACAGTTATACTCACAGTTAAAAACTGACCAAGATTGCATTGGCATCTCCTCCAAATAATAAATATTTCAGAGAATCCAAAGAAATAAAAGAACAGCTTATCCTTCATCTAATCCATCTTTGCCTCTGGCCTGAAGATATATATTACAGTGATTTTCCCACTCCCACAAAAAGAAAACCAAATCATTTTAGATGCACCTGTAAAACTTCCTAGCCTGTAACTTTTAACACATGATGGGAGGAGTACAGTGTTACCACACATGGTTAAAAGCAAGGAATCTGTGAAGAAGAGAGAGCAGCACAAGGCAGCAAGTAAGGTGCTGCACAGGTCACCCACCTCAACCCAGAGCATGTTAACAACAAATCCTACCAAGTGCACATACATGCAATAGCTTCATAAAGGGTCAGTGATATAGCTAAATAAAAGAGGTCAACAGATTAAACTACTTGTGCAGTCTTCATACAGCTCCCTATGCAGGTGGAATTGCTTGAAAGAATTGATGCCAGGTTTCTCTAATGAAACTGCAGCCAAAACAAGCATATCATAGCTCCTCTACTTTGCATTGCTAAAAAGTGAAGAGGAAAGAGATTATCATTTCTACAGCCTTCAGACCAACACAGTGCACACTGAGAAACCACAAGAGAATGGATGAAACAGGAGTGGTCAAGACATGAAATGCTGCCCATTGGACCCTAAGAAAGGCAGAGCAAACTGACTTACATTAGTCACAAGCATTCTGTCCAGGGGTACTCCAGAACACTGCTTCTTCTGAAGCACCCAACGCTTCTGCCTATTCCAAGAAAACATCTGGCTAGCAATGCTGATGTGGCAAAAAGCAGGCTATCCCAAGAAAATGATGTATTCGTGAAGCTTCTAAAGTCTCCTGAAAATGCAAAGAAGTCCTGCCTTAAAAAAGTTCTGTCTTCCACCCAGCTCTAGCAAAGATATCCTGAAACAGCGAATTCCTGCTTTATAAGAAAACAGTCCAGGCACCAAATGAACTATGGAGAGGCAGAGGAAAGCATCTTCCTATTATACTGAGCTCATGTGAGAATACAGCAATGGACTAATCAACCAGTGGACTTGGAGACCTGGGAAGACTTCTTTATTTCCTTCTATTGGTCATCTTGGTCCATCCAATACCACCCTAAAGTAATCTCTGCTTAACTTCCCTAAGCATTTGGCTCCTGAGCACAGAACACACATCACGTGCCCCACTACTTATACATCTGTGATAGAGGCAGATTGATATCAGCTGGCTCAGGTCCTGTTTGTGCAGTTACACTTTGTCATATTTAAGGGTGGCATTTCTTTAGCCTAACTCTGAAGCCTAGGGCAAGAGACTGCTCACTAAGTTCTCAAGGAGACCAAGAACTCAGAGATAAAAGGTCTGGGAGGAGGAAGTCACTAGGATTGTTGAACCTGTGTGGGATAGACCAGCGGTCTATGTTCTTTGGAGAAAGAAACACTCACAGCTAGGAGCAATTATGCTACCTTTTAAATGGGAAATTTGTTTCCATTTTGTGACCAGAGTATGAATTAATGTGTGATTCCAACACAGATTTCTTGCTTTTGAAGTCCAAGTTTCCCCTCTTATACTCCTATCTCACCTTAATTGTGGACTATTTCCTTACTTCACATTTTAACTAATAGATCTGTTCTTAGAAATAAACTATTTAGTTTTGAAACATAAACAACTAACTCAAAAGGCCTAGAGAAGAAAATGCATATTTTGTCTCTTCAGAGTAAAGTCAGCAAGTCACTTCATGTAAATCTTAATCTAGAAAGTACCCAAAAGACATCTGAGGGCCACTGCTGATGAGCTCCAAAAGTCAGGCAGGACCATAACACTTGGCTATCTCCACTTGTGTGTACAGACTGGGTAATGAGATACTGGAGAGCAGCCCTGCAGAAAGAGATGAGGGTCCTGGTCAATGGCAAGTTGAACGTGAGCCAGCAGTGCCCTGGCGGCCAGGAGGGCCAACCCTGTACTGGGGGGCTTCAGGGACAGCATCACAGCTGTGCAAGGGAGGGGATTGTCCTGCTCTGCTCTGAGCTGGGGCAGCCTCACCTCAGGTGCTGGGGGCAGTTTTGGGCTCCACAATTTAAGAAACATATAAAGAGCATCCAGAGAAGCACTATGAAGGTGGCAAAGGGCCTTGAGCAGAAGGCTTATGAAGAATGGCTGACATCACTTGGCCTGTTCAGCCTGGAGGAGAGTGAGAAGAGACCTCATTGCAACCCACACCTTCCTCATGAGGGGAAGTGAAAAGGCAGGTACCAATCTTTCCTCTCTGATCACCAGTGACAGGACCTGAGGAAATGACCTGAACCTGAGGGGAGGTTTATGTTGGATAGGAAAAGGTTCTGCACCCAGAAGGTGGCTGGACCCTGGAACAGGTTCCCCAAGGAAGTGATCACAACACCAGCCTGACAGTTCAAGGAATGTTTGGACAATGCTCTCAGGCATCTGGTGAGACTCTTGGGGATGGTCCTGTTCAGTGCCAGGAGCTGGCCTTTCATGATCCTTGTGAGTCTCTTCCAGCTCAGAATATTTGGTGATTCTGTGATTCACTTCTACAAGCACCCCAGAGACCTGTGAGTACAAGTGTAGGCAAGAGCAAACAACTATGCTGCCACAGGAGCGGCAGCTAAGGTCAGTTATAAGCTGGATATAAAGAGGGGGTGGGGAAAGGCTGCAGTGAAGCCTTGGTGTCATACCAGGACAGGCAGAGAGAGAGCAACCAAAGAGAACAAATCATGATTTGGGAGAGGGAAGGGCAGGATGGGAGCTGCAGAGTAAAACAGAGAAAATAAAATGAGGCATGATCCTGCCTGACAAAGGAAAAAAAAAATCTGAAAAATTCTCCTTTGTAACATTGCAGTGACATGTAAACTACTGCTCTAACAACATAGAACTGCCAGAGGAATGTTACACAGGCTGGTTTGCACAGAGTGGGAATGAAGAGGATGCACTTGACGGCCTCAGAGGACACATGGTCTTACCAAGTACTGCTCTTCTTTGCTCTCTCCAGAAGGTTCAAAAGGTAGAGCTGGAAGGACAGTATTTGACAGCATTAGGATATATTTTCCTGTCTTTGCTGCCTCGAAAACAGAAATATATCTGAGGTGCAAAACAACCAAACCTAACTTACAAGCAGTTTTCTAGATCCCTTTCCAGAAAAGGTCAATGTGACAAAGTTAGATAGGCTTTCAGGGAATCTGCTTGCCAAATCCAAGGCAGCACTCGAGAGCATTACTGCTCCAAGTCCCTTATGGAACTGTCTCCAATGATGAATAACCTTTGAGACCATGGAGACAATTCAGAGCAGGGTTCAGAGAACTTCTGTGTGCAATTTTTTCTATTTGATATACCATTTCCACGTAAAACTAAGCTTTCTATTGAATTGCAAGTCCTTCTTTTTAATAATGCACTTACCACATGAGGAGTATCTCTGCAGACATCTTGGTGAATAGTGTTTCTGGTTCTTTAGGGTAGCTTGTTAGCATACTGTGTGTATCTGTGAGGGCCAGACAGCATGGCACTAGCACAGTGAGCTTTCTCCAAGAGCTTTTAGCAAGCCCACAGGCTTCCTAACCTGCAGGCTGGCAGCTGTCTGTTAGTAGAATGCCAGGAAAAAAAAATAGGATGCCCCTTCACAAAGATGAGGTGTGCAATCAGGAGCAAGTGTCTGAGCACAGTCCAAATGGACAGGACTAACAGCATGCTGTCACACATCTAAGCAAAAGAATTAAAGCAAGGGTTGATTCTCCTGCATCATAGACATGACACAGGTTCCAATATGAGAAACAAAGATCAGCATATGGAACAGAAAATCACTTCAGGAGTGCACCATGACCCTCATAAAAAATGAATAAACAAATTACCATCCAGAATTAAGTTTCACATGAGAAGAAAGGGGCAATAAGCTGTTTTTTGTAAAAGATCTGCATCACCTGCTACACCACTAATAAGAATAAAATGAAACAAGAGGAAAGAGAGCTCTGAGCAACTACATTTATATAAGTGGAACAGGAGGGGAAGGGAGAAAAAGCCTTCATTAGTCACTGATAGGACTGATAGGATAAACTGTATTTACAAGGAGCGCATTAGTCATCCACTGTTTTTTCTCCAGACGAAGCTGAGGAGGGGTCTATCTTCCTGGCTTCCATGGGAGACAAGGCCTCCATGCCCCAAAGTGCAGCTGCTACACATGTCCTTCCAGAAAGCCCGCATAATGCACAAGGTTTCCATATCCCTCCACCTAGGTACGACCTTCTGCTCTCTAACAGACACCAGCAAGGAAAAAAATGGATCTTTCCAATTGGCATTGGCCCACACTGTGTCAAGGCTTGCTCTATTAAACACACATCAAAACAGCTCTGGTGGGAGGAAGACGCAGGAAAATCCTGAGGCTGCAGCTTCTTTAGTAGCTGTCACTGTTCTCATGAAAGCTCATCCACAAAGAAAGAGTGCAAGGCAAGCAATTCAGAGCTTTTGAAAAGACAGCCACTCCTCTTTTCCTCCCTAAAGTTGCAGCATGCTGCAAAAAGCCCAAAATACACAGAGACTAGCCAGGGCAGTTTGAAGTGGCGGGACTACACTGTACCTCTGCATGGCTTCTGTACCTGCTCCAGCTTTCTGAGCACACCTCACCCCCAGCAGTGACAGGAATTATCTCTTCCCACACACCTCCTTGTTCTGTGTTGGATACAGCCAACAGGGAAGGTGCAGCAAAGACCTGCCCCTCAGTATGAAGGGAGCACCAAGTAAATGCTGCTGTGCTTCCACCAGCACCTGCAGAGAGGTTTGCATTCCTGAGGGCTGGAGGGTCAGGCAGGCTGAGGAATGGAAAAGTAGTCACAGAGTAAGTATGCTGTCCCGTCAAGTGCTGAGCTATTATCAACTGTTCAAGAGTTTCTGAGCTGTGGGGAATCTGCCTCCAGTTCACGTGAGCAATTCTGCAGAGTTCTCAAATTCCTGAGAAGAGGGCTGCCAGCTCAGTGCATGCTTTACTGCTACTATCCTAAAAACCTGTTCATTCCTGTTAAAAACAGAACAAAACCCCACAAAAATAAAACGTGTAACCACACTTCAGTCTGCCCTGCTAACAGTGATTTTGCTGTCTCCTTCCCCTGCCCAGCCACTCATTCATCTTCACACAAAATAGCAAAGGGATTACGCAGATGTTGCTTTGCTATCCTGACCTTCTTAACCTATGCCCACATGCCATCAGTGATGTTGTGCGTTCACTGTCCCTTCAACCATACGTCAGAGGCTAATTCCCTTCTGGCTGTACTCTCATTCAGAAGCTGGATGATAATTCTCATCTCCTGCTACAGAGGTTCACAGGAACAGAGACAGGGACTCATTGCATCTGTACACCTGAGGCTCAGAGCACAGAACTAGTTGTAAAGCACAACAAAGAAGGACAACACAAGCAGTGTATCCAGAGTTGTGTCCAACTGAGGGGCAGCAGGAACACTGAAAAACTGAATGCTCAGAGAGGCAGTCCACGGCATGGCCAGCATAGAGCATCTATGGATGTCTGCCTGGGGAAGAGAACTGCACCATGAGGGACAGGCTTTCACGCTAGTGCTCAGCAGAAGCAGTCATTCAAACGGAGTTGAGGCTACTGCAAAGGAGTAAAAAAAAAAAAGGTGGCTGAGCCATCAATTTGCATGCAAGCTGTTTCCTTCTCCTGCGTGAGTCTCTGTCTAATCCAGAAAAAAGGCTGCACAAATTCTGAAGAATAGGTCAGCAAGGATTTTCATAGTGATCACTTGTCCACACTTATGGACACAGGAAAGTTGCATCCCATCCAGCAATGATAAATGACCTTCACTGTCCACTTCCTGCTTCACAGAGCCCAAGATGCTAATAGCAGCCTTGAATAAATCTATGAATCCATGGTGATATCTAGAGTGGGGAAACACCTTTGACTCAGAACAGGATCCTGATAGATCTACAGCTGGGGAGATTCAAGTGAACAGGAGGAAAGATTATGAAAACTACTTGGCAAACTGTAGGAAGAACAGACTCAGGACCAGGTGGCAGGGAAAGGTCTCTGGCAGGGACAAGAGGGTAACTTCTGCATGGCCATGACTGCAATGATCACAGTCAATACGGCTGGTGAACTTTGTGTCAAGAACCAAGCACCATAAAAATGAAATTCTCAGAACCTGTCATCAGATCTGACAGATCACCCAGAGCATGCAGGGAAGCAGCAGGTATCTCTTATTTCGATTTCAAGAATCAGGTGATCTCGGTCTCAGCCTTGCCATCCCCACAGTTGTCCCCTATTTTCTGCAGTGCTCGAGGTATCTACCCTGGGGAGTTGCAGGGCTAACACATCCATGGGCATAGTTGAGTCACCTTTCCAAGAACACAGTTTTATCTGGAGCTTTGTGGGGAGGGAAAAAAAAATCCCAAACAAACAACAAAAACCAAGGCCTCTTTAAACCAAAATCCCCAAGACAAACCACAACCCAAGAATCCCACTGCTGGAACTTAGACAGCAATATAACTAACCATTCCCATGGTTGCATTTTCATTCCTTTGTCAGGAAAGGTGTGTGGAGGAGCAAAGCAAGGTATACTACAGCACACATAGGTTACTAGGCTTTATGGTCACTTTCCCAGCTTTTAGATCCCTTTTTCACATTTCGTAAGCCATGAGAGTAATGGTAATTTCCTATGCACACTACAGCAGCAACACTAACTTTTATGACCTCCAGGACATTAAAAACACCAGCACCCCAACACACCACAGCTAGCCCAGACACAGACTACCAAAATCCTTTGGCTTTCTAGAACCCTCTTTTTGCTACTCTGCCATGAATGGACAGATGGATGGCTCTCAAACCATCTTCCATCCATTTGCTTCCTCACCTCAACTGAGGGGGCAGAAATCAGCCATCCCTTGGACCTGATGGTGATGAATCCAGCATTGTGGACAAGCTGTTGCCTATAAGGACTCCAGTGATGAGACAGATTTTTTTCACCATAGGGTTAGAGAAAAAAAGTTCCAGGAGGCTGGGCTTCAGTGAACGAGATCCTGTGCAAGGGGATATCATGAGCAGCTGTCCTCTGATAAGCCAAGACCTTCACTTTAAAAGGACTGCAGCAGAGAGAGAGAGATGGTGTAAAACTGAAGTGAAAAGCAAACTGCATAACAATTTCCTCTAGAACTGGCACTCATGAGCAGGAGACAGACACCCAGCTTCTGATACTGCTCCTGCTGGGCACCTTCTGTCCCTGCAAAAGAGCTCAAATCTTTATGGAGATGTCTACTCCACAATCAAAGGTTTAATTGCAGCATGAACAGACATATCTATGTTAGCACTACCCCTCACTAGCAGGAGCAGTAATAGTGGGATTCATAGACTTGGACACAAACTGTACAGGCCTGCTGGGGACTTAAATATGTGCCTGAGCTGCTAGCCTCCACTGAAACCCACATCACTGGGACTTCAATGCTATTATCTCTACACCACTGAGAATAAAGTTAGTGAACTATGTCCTTCATGCTGCAATCACACCTTCTGCTACACTAGCAGCAGAGACTCAGCTCTCTCATCATCAGCCTCGGATGCTTAACACTTCTGTTTAGACAAGGAGTAGCACAGTAAAAGGAATGGAAAGAGGGAGACACAGAGAGAGAGAATATAGACACAGTGAGATATTAATAATTATGCTTTGCTTGCCCAGTCCTGTGCATTTTCACTCTCAAACACTGAACCCACCTGGAAACAAAATTTTACAATAACAATAATTATATAAATAAATAATAATAAGAGAAAAGCACATTAAAAGGGAAAAACACATGAAGACCACCTTCAGGAACTCAAAGCACACATGGGTGAAGCGATTACATTTCCTGTCTCACAACTCCACTGTCCACAGTCAATTTAATTTTCAGTGCAATGAGCAGCCTCTAGAGAAGCTGCAGGTGAGTTCAGTCACACACAGGACTGGTCCCTCATCTCAGCATACTGGCAGCACTAATTCCTCATTCAAAACTGTGATCACTCCCTTCACTTGCCTTTTTACATCACATCACTAGGATGGGGCAGGATGGGCAGTACTAGTAGTTACTCTGTTCAGCTTATAGCTCAACTCTGTACTTGAGTGAGCTGTTCCTAGGTTGAGTTAACATTCTCCCAGGTCTGACAGTCAGAAGATTGCACACAAACAAACAAACAAAAAAAGAGGCCAGGCCTCAATCACTCAGCATTTCACTCTTTTCCCTCCAAAAGAAAAAAGGTTTTCAAAATTATCATTCTGAATTATGAAAAGATTGGGCCACTCTCAAAGGCACATTGAGAGGAATAAAAATGAGGGTACAGAACTGAAAGAGGCTTTGGACCAGGAAGGTCAGAAGAATGACACCAACTGAGCCATCATCAACAGGACTGAACTCCGTCCCAGTTAAGCACGTGCTTGTTGTACCACCAGCATGCTGCCAGGAGCTCAGGAGCCTGAGCCATACTCAAATTACGAGCTACAGCTGGCTACCCGAGGCCACTGAGCCAAAGAAACTGAGAAGCAGACCACCCATAAACACACAGTGCTACTTAGCTATGGATGTGTGTTTTGGGACTTCTGGAACAATGAGGTCCATGAGGGCTCAGGTTATTGCTGGAACAAAAGTAAGTCTCCACCAGCTGATTGTATTTCCTTCTTTTCTCTTCACCAAGCAAAACCCTCAAAATACATGACTCAAGAAAATAATCAATCCTGCTAACAAAACCAGTAGAATAGCTGAACACTGCACCACTACCAGCCCACTACTGGGCAAAGAAGCACTCATTAGTACTCCCATATCCTCTATCTTGCCATGTCAACAAAGCAAGTAAAATAAGAAGCCCACGAAAAAATGCAAAAATAGCTATTAGAGTAAAATAATGTATCAGAGAAACCAGTGGCCTCCTCCAAGAATTCAATAGGGTACTTTAAAAACTCACCAAAAGGGACAGACTTGCTTAATTGTTACAGCAAGTTTATACAAAAGAATCCTGTTAGTTTGTGTCAGAACTCTTCCGGAGGGAACTGAGGGAAAGGCACTTACTGGGGGGACAGGACCTGAGGAAAGCCCTGGTGGCAAAGATGCTGGGGTGAACAGTGACAGCTTGCTTTGCTCACTGACAAAGCACACTGCCCTGCCTGCACATGCAAACCCACGTGCACGGAAGGCATTCCTCCCACTCCAGTGCTTAATTGTGAAAATGTTTGAGTGACATCCCACTAGGGTACACAGGGGACATTGTTCTGCCCAATGGTCCAGGAAAGGCTACATCTTGAGATGCACAAAGGCAGAGAGGCAGCAGCTGAGGGGGAAGGTCTAGGGAGATTAACATGTTTATCTCCTCGCTTAAGTCTCTTACCGGCCAATGGTTTCAGCACGATGGCAGCAACAGGACTAAAAATAAGAACTCGGGCATTACCAGTGACTCACCGTGTGGGCAATGACACTGCGAGGGATCACACAGATAACCGCTCCCACTCCTGGAGCTTAGCTCTTGAATTGTATGAAATGACTTCCACAGAGACAAAGGAGATACTGTACAGAGGTCTCTTCATTCATTTAAGTTATCTTAAGACTGTATGACATTCTCTTCAACCATGCAGTAGCTTTAAATAGATAAACAGACCAATCTCAGACCCAAATTTTGGGTTTAGCACCTGACATGGAAGCTTAAGGGGATAGAAAACAACATCAAGACTGCACTTCCAGAACATTAAAATTCTCTGCTAGAGGTATAGATACTAACCACTGCTGGTCTTCCTTTCCGTCTGGATGATGTCTACCAGTAAATAAACTTCACAGGCATGGCAATTTCAGGATGTTGCATCCTTCAGCAAAGGCTAGGGCACATCAGCAAAGCTAGTACCACAGCAAGACAGTGTTTAGTCTAAAGAAGCTCACACTTCCTCCAAAAAACCCATATACCCATTAGATAGTATTTTAGCAATTCAGCTGCCTAGAGAGGCAACAGCAACTCTGATTCCTTAGGTAAGCACCTGGAATTGAGGGTTTCAGTGGTACAGCTGTAGGAGTGGATGTCCCACAACAGCACTGATGTAGTACCCTGACTTCTTCCCTTGAAAGGCCACAGCTAACATAAAGCCAGATATTTTTTTACTATCTCTAAGAAAAAAAAAAAGAGAGCACTCTTCTGGCACTGTCTGTGGTGCAGATTTGTCCAACAGCAGGTACAGGAGATCCCCTTGTTGCAAAGCTGGCAGTCACTGCAGTCACATCCTTCCTCTGCCTCTTGCTAATGGCCCTGTATCCTCTTTACTTCTGATGCTGACGCAAGCACTTGTGCAGCAGTGCACTGAACTGGATAACTGAACTGATCCATCATTAACCTGGTTCACCACACACCTATATAAAGAATTT
Organism: Cinclus cinclus; assembly: GCF_963662255.1. Lineage (NCBI taxonomy): Eukaryota > Metazoa > Chordata > Aves > Passeriformes > Cinclidae > Cinclus > Cinclus cinclus. Next base: position 20,832,281 of record NC_085052.1, read on the forward strand.
GTGCTAGTGCAAGGAGGCAACAGCCAGAAGACAGGCTGCCTGTTTCAGCAGCAGCAGAGCTCATGCTGACTGAGACTGCTCATGTTGCTATGGGGGACAACTCAACTACCCTTTGCTGTGGTACTCCAAGATACTGCTCACATACAGTTCATGTCAGACCATAAGATGTTCTAGTATTCTAACTGAATTACCCCTTGTTTCTGATCCATAGTAAGAGAAAACTCTTCAGCGCTCTCCTAATATTCTCCCTTCATAACTTCTGGCACTCATAAAGAGGCCATAATTTTTATAAGTACATAGAGAATATCTATCTTTACCATCCCCTCATTGTGTACTGAAGGAAAATACTCAGTTCTAGGGATCAAAAAAGTAGAGTGAGAATACAGAAATTTACTTGAAAACTGCAAGGAGTCAGAATCTGAGCCTAAAAGAAGGAAATAAAACACCATCCATAGAATACCAGGATATCACATGAGATCTGTATTGTACCAAGGCAAACAGGACATTGCTATTGAGACAGCAGTGCTTAGAGATGGGCTGTTCAGCAGTCAGTGAAACACAGCAATTTCCCAAGAAGCCATTATGCAGTTGGCTATTTACAGCCAGAACAAAGGCTGTCTCTCCCATAAGAACAGACACTGCTTGATACCCCTCAGGTTGTCTACTGCTCTTTAACAAGAAGAGCCAAAACTAGAGTGTACCAACTCCTAAATCTGCACTTAGCTCTCTCTCATTCCTTCAATATACTGGAGAACTTGCAAGGAGCAGCATCTCCTCCTATGTCTTTAAGAGTATAGAACAATTCTTTCTCTAGCTCTTGCTGGTCAGGAAACTACCAGGTTAGAGCACCAAGGCATTTACAGTATCCAAAGTTAAAACCAGAGACAGCTAAAGCTTCCCAGTTTTCCCTACAAGATCAGAATGGAGCCACACATCAATAATTATTCAAATATTAGAGAAACAGGACATTTGACTCTGCAACCAAAAGAAATGGAGGTTTCAAGGGGACAGCAGCTTATCCAGAAAAGCACATCAGTGACTGCTTATGTGAGAAGCTCTTCTTTATTACAGCCTATACATAATTCTGCATGATAAGAGAAAAAATCATAAAGATTGGCTCCACAGGACCAAAGGAAAGTGAAGACATGTCTGGGGAAAGCAGCTGCCGAATTGCCCAGGCAGGTGTGGGAGGAAGGTGTTTCAGAAGGAAGAGCCAGGAGACACCACCAAGAGGCATGGCTGGCAGGAAGTGCTGTGCCACACTCACACTGATGGCAGGCTGCACTGCTGTGGGCTCAGATAAACCTGTTGTGGCCTCTCTGATCTGCAGCACAGGGAAGACAAGATAAGCAGAGTCCAGAGAGGGAAAACACCCATTTTACCAGGAAAAGAGGGGATTTTGAAGAGTTTGCTTTGTTTATCAAATAAGCAGGTCCTCATATAGGAGGACTTGGGGCAGTTTGCTTTCTGCCATCAGAGGTAAAAGAGGGCAACCTGAGAAAACCTAATGTCTGCTGCTCTAAGGTGCTTTTCCAGTCTTCTCTGCCTCCTGCTGAGTAAACATATTTTGCCCTATCCAGCTATTCTGACAAGAGACTGTCCTTAGGAACTTTTGGTTTCCTTCATGATAACAAGATGTATCGTTTAGTCTTAAGCCCTGGGCAAAATCAGTTTGCAACCCTGTGGTGATCAGATGCTCCCAGGAATATAATTTGGACTAGAAAAACAATGAGTCATATTTGGGCAAAAATACACCAGATCTTTATTTTGCATCTTCCTGTGTTCGTCAGTGCAAGGGTGCTTCCCTCTGCTCCTCACACTTTTAAAAGAGCAGTAACTATCACCATTCCCCCCACCCCTCACGAAAAAAGCTTCATTATTTCTTCTGATTTTATGCTGAACCATCATATTCCCAACATGTTAACTGTCTTCATCAAGTCTGACTTGTGCAATACGAGAATTCAGACTGAGCTCCAATTTAAGATACAGTTTCATTCTGTGATTCCCCAGCCTATGACTGCAGCAATTCAGTGGTCCCATTACCACTGACAGCTTGGAATGCACTTTGAGATCACTCAGCTTATGAAATTTTATTACAAAGATAAAATATTTGCTCCTGATTCAGTACATAAGATTCTGATTAGCAAAGCTCTAAGGGCATCACTAAATCAGCTCTAATAATCTACCTCAGTAGACCAGAGTGACCCAAAACATGACAGCTTATTAGCAAATATTTCATGTTATAGGAAAGATCCTTGTGCTCAGCACATAAATTGTTAAAGTTTGCATTTACTATGTAGAAAATGCCTGTTAACATATACAGAAGTCATGACTAAGCATCAAGAAGAATTTGAAACACCCTTCAAAAACAAAATTCAGATCTAGCATTTCATACTGGCAGCAAAAACAACACCTAGCATTTCCTATGACAACTTCTGGCATGGGATTTTCAGATGCTTTGAACAACAATTAATTTAGCCTAATAGCTACAGCCATAACAGAATATACCATTTTACAGAAACACAATCCAAGACTCAAAATTTTCTGCAAGCTAAAAGGTTGAGGCCCAGTATGTCTCTCTGCTTTGACCAGACATCATCTGCTTCTGAAAGAATGGAGACAGACAAGAGAGGAGAAAAAAAAAAAAGAAAAGAATTAAAAAGAAAGAAAAAAGAAAATAAAAGAAAATAAAAAAAGGAAAAGAGCAATATTGCCCCAGAGATACCTGTTTGCTATAGGCGCTTCTAATAAAGGGCACTTCTTGGTGTCTCCATATCAGCTACACAGAAACTATGCTCTAATATCCAACATTAAATGCACTTTGAAGTGGCACCCAGCCATTTATCACGATTCACTGTAGTCAAAAGACATTCTAGACATCTTAGAAGCAATGGCAGATTGTGACAAACTGTATCTTTATTCCCCATGCTCTATTTGCATCCTTTTCACAGGTCATAGAAAAGGAGATTAAAGGAAAAGCTACTGCAAAAGACATGATCTCTTAGCAAAGGATTCACAAATATAATAGCCTTCCTTCCCTATCAGCCAACAGTTAACTCAGGAGAGGAAGTAATAAACACTGGACTGCAGCACTGAATGACCAAGTCAATGAAGAGAAAGAGGAGGAACCTTTATATAGCTCCAGTAGCACAAAACACATATTTTTTGAAATGAATACCTAAGTTTTGTTCCAAAATATCTAGAAGTTTAAAAAAAAGTAGAATTAACATTGTCTCTGCAACTTGGTAGTGATGCCACATAATAGATGTGATGAGAGAATGCGTGATTAGATGTTTGATCCCAAGGAATGCTTGACAATGAGAATAATATAAATTATGCCCAGTAGATGCATGGGCACTCAGTACTTCCATCTCAAAAACTGATAAGCTAAGGAGAACAAGAGGCAATTAATAAAATCCAAGTTTTAGCACAAGCTTACGTCATGGTATTCAGGTTTGCTGAACTGCTTTTTCCTTTCCTTCTGTTAACATCTTATTAGAAGATACAAAATTCCAGGGGAAATCATTTCTATTTTGATTTTGCAGCAAGGAAATCCCAATCTTTTCAAATACACCAGTCTAGGAAAACAGAGCAGAGGTATGTCCTTGCAATTCTGGGTCAAACACACAAATCTTGGACTTGTGGCAGTGTACAGCAGGAGAGAACAAGACCTGGAAAAGAAAATCTGGCCCAATATGCATGCAAAACTGGCACTGGTTACTTACTGGCTTTGTCCATCAGGCCACAGAACACTCTGCACCAAGAACTAATTTCTCCTCTCATCTACAGAGCAGCTCCCTGCATACCCCCATCAGTGCTGCACCCGGCTTCACTGTCAGCCACCTTCTCTGACCCATTTCCCCTCTAACAATCCTGCACTGGGAATCCCCCCACTGGGGATGCAGCAGCTCACCATGCAGCATCTTTCTCAGCTCCATTTTAAAGGAAGCTCCTAGCCAATGCTTCTGCATGTCCTAGGTATTCACTAGATTCCAATTTCCACAAAGAAACAGCTTCAGGAGCCTATTTTCTTTTCAAGAAGCTGTTTGTCTCCCACAGATGGCTCAACAGTCCTTACAGTAGGGGTTGAGTGCTCAGTGACAACCACTCCAACTCTTCTCCACAAAGGACACACACATTAGCATATAACATATCCTGAAAAATTACATGAACCTCCCAAAACCTGCTAGAGGCAAGGACAAAGTGGTTTGAAATGATTTCTTTATAGTGCATAAACGGCTCCTCTGTGAGCAGACAATGACACCTTCCTGCTTAGCACCAGAGGATAAAGAGACAGAAGAATCACCACTGAGCTGGACACTGTCTATCCATCTAGGACTGCTTCGAGCACATGATCCTGCCACAGATGGCAGTTTAATAGGATGGTGCCTTCTTAGAACATGAAGTTCAATTAAGACCCTGAAGGGTGTGGTACCATTAGCTTGAGTTGGCAACCAGGGTACAGAAACAAGAAATTAAGTCTGCCTTCACCAATCAATGCTTCCCTCAAAGTGGGAAAAGAAACATCCCCTTTATATGAAAATCTCTCCTTTGTCCTAAAACGTACCCACTCTGTCTCACAGCATGGGAGTTCTCCCAATATACACAACACCTATAACCACAAAAAGCTGTAATTCTTAGAACAAACAGAGCAGTAACAGAACAATGAGAGAAACCCTTTTCAGCCAAGATGGAAAAGGTGGCCCCATACTGAGTGAAGCTATTCCAAATCTGCTGGCTGGCATGATGGGCTGTCCTAGCTGAAAAGGGAATTACTAAAATGTACACAGGAGTGCAGTACTGAGTGGGAGGTCACCAAGGCAGAGATATACGTAGCTTTCACTTGTCTAGACTTTCCCTGTAATGCCTTACTATTTATTCATATGAACAGCCATCATCCAGGCAGTCTCCTTGTGTCCTTTCCTAAGCAGGAATGTAGGGGTTTTTGTATTTCAAATCCAATAAAATCATTGCCAATCCTCCCCTTTCCTTAAGCAGGATTATTCACATATTGAAAAGCAATGCATATCCTGTCTAACTAAAACAGCACATGATGTGGAGGTGGCAACACAATAAAATACAAACATAGCCAGATGAATAATTATGTAAAAAGTCACTTTTCTACTCCATGCAACTGCTCTGTGTTGTTGACTCAGATGTGTTCATTTGAGCAGACAAAAAAAAAAAAGGGTTTTACTACTGCCACTCCCACTGAGATTTGGAAAGAAAAGCCAAGCCTACACACCCCAGTCTCAGCTACGCTCAGTCTGGGAAGCTCTTTAGCTCTGCAAGCCCCAGCTCTGCAAATCCCCAGTGGGAACTGCAGATCATGGGCAAATATGTAGGAGAATAATTAGTTTCAGAGCCAAGACTGCTCCTCCCCCACCCCTTAAATTAAATAAGCCAAGAAAGAGTACACAGCCATCCAGTCATTCTTGGAGAATTATTTTTCTGACTAGCTCTGCACTTTAAGGATGCCATTTTTCATTATTGTTAATAGGTCTCATTAACTAGAAGCTCTTAAGCACAAGACCATTACTAAATGCAGTTTACATTGCACAAAAGCAATGCCCTTATCATGGCAAGGGCAGGAGGGAAGGAAACTGTTTGCCTTTCCATAAATACCAATAATTCAAAACCAAGCACTATTTGCCCTTCATTTGGGTTCACAGTTACTTCAAATTAGTAGACAGTTAAAAGAAGGATGGTTTTAAAGATCTCCAGTTTGCAATTAAACTGTACCTGATGACTTAAAAATGGGCAACACTTCATTTTAAAACAGAAGCTTGATTCAAGCCAAACTTTCAGACCTTTCTGGGTTAATGATCACATAGATTTATAGATATGCAACCACACCCTTGAATTTCAGGCACGTAAGAGACTTAAAAAAACAAATATATATTTCTCCCCCTGCCCCCCCTCACCCATAGAGACTGAACAGTGAGCTCTCACTTCTGCTGAAAGTCTGAAATAATGTGCGTATTTGTAAGCCCAAAGAGAAGCCTGAACGAGAATTTCACTTCTGTGAAGCTACAGAACTACTGAGCACAGGGAAAGTTGGCTTCTTCCTAGAAGAGTCTGCCCAGGCTGACATTCAGAGGGATGTGGAAAAGTTCAAGTGGACCCATGGGAGTCTCATGTTTAACAAGTCCAAGTGAAAGGTGCTGCACCTGGCTGGGGCAACCCCCAGGTATCAATCCAGGTTGGGGCATGGACCAATCCAGAGCAGCCCTGCTGAGATTTGGGGGTGCTGGTGGATGAGACAAGCCAACAATGTGCACCTGGAGTGCTGCCTTCAGCTCTGGCGTCTCCAGCACGGGAAGAACATTGATCTGTTGGAATGAGTCCATAGGAGGGCCATCAAGTTGATTAGAGGGATCTCATCAACTTCTCCTATGAGGAAAGGCTGAGAGAACTGAGATTGTTCAGCATGGAGAAAGGAAGGCTTCAGGCTGACCTAACTGCAGCCTTCCAGTACCTGAAGGGAGCTCACAAGAAAGATGGAGAGGGACTATTTACAAGTGCATGTAGTGACAGGACAAGCAGGAATGTCTTCAAACTGAAAGAGGTTTAGCTTAGATATTAAGAAGAAATTCTTCCCTGTAAGGGTGGTAAAGCATTAGCACAGGTTGCCCAGAGAAGCTGTACCTACCTTATCCCTAGGAGTATTGGAGGCTAGGTTGGATGGGGTCTGAACAGCCTAGACTTCTGAAAAATGTCTCTGTCCATGGCAGAGGGGCTAGAACTCAATGATCTTCAAGGTCCTTTCCAACTCAGGCCATTCTAGGATTCTGTGATTCCATGAAAATTAAAATCCACTCCTGAGTCAAAGAAGCTCCCCACTTGTTGCACTGTTACAGTGCCTCACAAAACCTTTAGAATCACCAGGGCTTTCAGTTACTAATATTAGCTGACACCATTACAACTTATGCATTGAAACAGCTAGCAACTTTTAATATCATTTTCCATAGGGAAGGCTTGACATCATACTCTTCACACCTTCAATTCAAATATTGCTTAACTCAGAGTGAATTTCTAGTCATGAACAGACACCCTGTTTGTTTGGAGGTGACACATCATCCACAGGGAGAAGCAGAACAATGTTTATAGCTCCAGTATAACCATGCACCACATTGAGGTCGTTCATAGGATGGAGCCTAGAAGAATAGTGCTTCACATCCTCCTTCACAGTATTAACATTATTTTATTCTTAGGAGGTAAAAATCTCGGGCTGGCAGGGAAATGCTTCTTGAGTGTCTTTTATAAAAAAGACCTGCACCACACAGAATTTTTTAAAAAAGCATCATAAAATGCTACATTTTCTTGAGGCTTTCCTTTTCTCCTCTGTCCCCCATCAAAAAAATCCCCCAACAAACTAGCAGAAAAATTCTTTGCAACCTAGAGTCCAAAACATTATGTGCAATAGTGCTAGCATAGGTCCATGCATGAGCATTAGTCCTCAGCAGCATTACACACTATGTAAATCTGCTGAAGAGGAAAACAAAGCTCAAGCACAAAAAGACAAACACAATTTCCAAAAGTAGAGAAAGTCAAGTCATGATAGGCAGTACTGTCAGCTCCTAAATTTAATATACACTCATTGCCAGACCTCTAATTCATTTTGCCTCCCATCCTGTAATCAATGGTGTCTGAAACCTTCTAATTCAGGTAGAATAGCAACACTTCAACTTGCAACATGCTGGAACATTAAGACAGCCAGATGGTAGAAAAGACAGACTGAAAAAGGATAGTGTCTGGATGTCCTTTGCCACTTTGTTGTTGTTGTTTTGTTTTTGTGGTTTTTCTTGCTTGTTTGTTTGAGGTTTTTTGTATCAAGACATAGGATGAATCATTCCCAGTGCTGGAGCTGAATATCCACCCCTTCCTCCATCTTTCCCTTTCCTGCTCTGGTGTTAGGAGAACAACTTTCTCTCTAAAGGGAAGCCTGTATTCTTTGCTGAAGTTATGAAGAAAAAAAAAACTGTCAATTAAAAGAAAAAAAAAAACAAGACATGTATCTATGTTTCAGGATGATCCCAGTCACCCTGTATAAGGAAAACAAGGGATTAATCTCACACTGAAAAACACAAAAAAACCTGAAGAAATAATTCTAAGCCCCTTACTTTTTAAAAAGCATTCCTCTTCAAATATGCTGATTTAAATTACACACAAGTTTTTCATTCTTTTTTCCTAATATTTGTCTAAAGGCAACAAGTTCAAAATGAATTATTGAAAAGATAAAATTTCCATTCATTGTATAACCATGTTTGTTTTTATTACAGAAAGGGCAGACCAGAGCATCTAACTAGTTTTCACAGTACACTTTAATTAACCTTAATCACATTCCACCTCTCCCTAGTATTTTCCTTTTCCCTCTATTCTCCCTCTTATATAGCTATTCCTTGCAGCATGGCCACAGTATAGTTTCTAACTATCTTCTAAACAAAACCTGAATCACACTATTTGAGAAGCAAGCAGTATCCCCAGCATACACATTATTAAGTGTAAAATAGCTTTCTGGTCATTCCCTCACAGTTTTTATTCCTTCCCCTGGATTGGCCTTCAGTTAATGACAGGTCTTCAGCTCTGTCCCATAACTTTTCATTATTCCTCCTGATGAGCTAACAGTAATCTTCTTAAGCACACACAAGATTTTATTCCTCCCTGGGTGGTAAAGGATGTTCTGCTCTTGAAGACTTCATATTAGTTTGACATTACTATATGGTCAAGCAGGCTTGCAGCGGTATACCTTGTGCACCTACAGCTGTTTCCTGGGAAAAGACTTCAAATGCCTTAACTGTGCATTAATATGGATGTTTCCAGATTTTCCAGGAACGTAGAAACCTTTGCACTAACAGACAGAATATTAGCTAAAAAAGACACAGCAAAAGCAGGGCAGAAAGTTTCCCGACAGCATCCCATAATCCAAATTTTCACATCTGAATCAATTACTTAGATCTCAAAATGCAGACATTTTAGAGTTAAGCCCAATTTCATTCCAAGAGTTTAGGTATTCTTAACTCTTAGGTACAGTTGCTTATCTTGGAGACTTAAGTTTTCATTTTTGCCACCTTACTTTTACACACTTGCGAAAATAAACTATTGCAGATGTTACTGTCCCTGTAATTATGACTAATAAAAGGAAATAAATTTACATCTAAGTGACCTCCTATAATTTTTCTGATTGGTCTTCAAACACACACACAAAACCATTGTGTGTTTACTGTCATGTGTCTTCTGTACCAACAGCAGTTACCTACCTCTGAGTTTTCAATCCTCTTCACCTGGAAAAAAAATCACAGAAAGGGAGAGTCCAAAGGCATAAAAAATAGATCTTGGAGCTGTATTACACAAACAGTAAGCAAATCAGAGTGAAAAGTAGTACAGAAAACACATCAAAATATTATTTCTATAACCACCAAACTAGACCACAGCTACTTGTACTACTACATGCTTTAGCCCACGTTATTTTCTGCCAAATGCCCACATTTTTTTTCTACTTACACTCTTCCTATCACTATTACAGTTACTTGGACCCTTTTCCTAAATCATCATGGCTCATTGCCAAGTGTTCTGGAAAGCACTTGAAAATTTGCATCTTTCTGAGTATTTCCAAGTGTAAAACAGGGCTAATACTTCCCTGCCCAGTAGTAGTACTGGGAGGATAAAGGATGCTTAATGAAACCTGTTGATGCATTACATATTAGGCAGGGAAAACAACAAAGTAAGACTGAGAGTACATGATTTTTAAAAAGCTGCAGGAACACTTTCCTGGTTGTGCAGAGGAGCACATTACAGTGGAATGATGACATTCTTTCAGGTAGGGGAATACAAATTTTGGAAGGACAAAGCATCAGGGGAAAGAGAGCCAAGCTCCTGGAAAACAAAACAAAACACCCACAGGTGAAAGCACCTTAACAAAACCCTGGGGAAAGCCCTACTTGGAGGGGGAAGCTCCTGGCATTGACTCTACCTTTACCAACATACGAACAGAAACCATAATGCTCTCTCTGTGCACAAGGGGCTACACTTGCTCCTTTTCAAACCCAATGTGCTTCAATCCAGCCATCACTGTTAGGGCTGTCCAAACCTGCAGACCTACAGCATCCAGTCCCAGTTTTCCCTTAACACATCTGTACAGTGTTGCTCTTGAATAAAATGCTACATGATAATGCAGCCACTAGTCACCAAACAGCTGGATTTCTTTTGAATGAACCAAGGAAATTTATGCTTGAACAAAAATGAGAGATGCTCAGGAGGGAGCCAAAACCACAGAATTTCTGCATACTCCTAATACTGGTATTCAGCAGAACATCATTCTTCACTGCATAATGCCATTCTTCATTGCAGGAAGCATCTTTACTGTGTCCATGCAATACCAAGTCTATATCCATTGCTTCTTTTTTAGCTATTCCAGCCAGTCGGGAGAAGTAAGGATGCTGGAAATGCTGTCTTGATTTGATATTTGAGAGACATGAATGAGAGAAGTAAACTAAAGAGAAAATCTTCTTAAAGGCACAGATGAATGGCCTGCACAACAGTGCTGAATGACTTCTCTCCAAAAGAGCTAATACCTCTGTTAAAATACGCTTTTCTGACAAGAAGGAACATCAAGCCTCAGGGGATTAGAATAATTAAAAAAAAAAAAAAGGTCAAACCATCTATTTTAAGGCTAAGTTCCCCTAGCGATGCTAGGAGAACTTTAAATTAAGCAGAGCAAGCTGTAAATACAGAGCAGCTAACCAGACATTTCAATGAGAGAAGACTTAAAATGCACACATGCACCACACCAGATACCACCTGTAACAGTGCCACCAAAATACTTCTGCACTAAAAAGCAAAGCACACCATGTCTCAGTAAATCCAAGTGGCAGTCAGGAACATGGGGCAGCAGGGAAAGGCGACAGCGTGGTTCCCTCCGGCTCCTAAAGAGTCCAAGAACTTCACCCGGTGAATATAAAGTGCTCAGGCACTTCAAGTTATTGTATGGAAGCAAGACAGCAAGAAGACATAATAAAAGTTACCACTCAGTTGAACAACTTCAGATGTCAGCATTACTTACAAACATACACAGGGTTATGGTGTATGTTACACACATGGAAAGAAACTCTTTGTATGTAAAAGCGTAAGAGGAGTTTCTAAGCACTGATAACTTTGAAGATGCTATCTAATCAGGGAGGAGTCTCCCCCATCTTTCTGTAACTGGGTTTTCTTGTGGGCAGCTCACAAGTCTCTGTGTTGTACAGGCACAGCACCCACGCACTCGAAACTGCTGCCAAAATCCCTGCACTGCAGCCACACAGCTTCCCGATCCCAACAGCATCAGACTTTGGAAAGCCAAGTTAGACCTTTCCCTTACCTTGATCCAAAGCCACTCAAGGGGCTCTGCTTCCTATGCTCTCTTCCAGGAGTGTCATACAGGCACACAAAAGCTATTTCCACATCTCCACATCACTAACATAACACTCCACATGCACTTTTCTCAGACCCAACTGCAGAAGATCCTGGTTTCCAGAGCTACACTAAAGCAACCCCGTCTACGGTTGCTCCATGAAATATGAAGATCTAAATACATCTCCAAACTACCTGGAGAACAAATAACTGCCCATCCCCAACACTTAAATAATTCCTTACTGAATAGTTCCTCTGAACTTGTTTTCCTGATCCAAGGCATGAGACTGAAAAGGAAAGGAAATGTGCTGCAGTACAGAGGGAACAGACATCTTCGGAGAAAGACACAGGTGCTCCTTAACCCAACATTGACACCAAAGATTGGATTCTGCCAGCACGTGGCCTTGGTGAGTTGAGCTTTGTAATTTGCCTTTATTACATTCATGCTTTGTTAGCTATAGCTGCCATAAAGATCAACTTTTTTGGGTGTTGCAAGCCACAGACCTGGGGTGGGAAAGGTGTTTCAAAAGAATAAGCACACACCTTCTCCTCTACCCTAAACCAGCCATTTGGCAGGAACCCAGTGCAACATAATACATCCAGTACAAGGAGCAAATTGCCTGTGAGGGACTTCCCTGTACACTGACACTCAGCTCTGCAACACTGACATCCCTATACACAAAAAAAAAAAAAAAAAAAAGGGCAGAAACAAATTCCACTGCAACCAAAGAAAGGCTTTACTTATTTTTAATTTCTTTTTTTCTTGTATTCTTGTTTTCCCCTGGGCTAATTCAGAAGCCCGTTATGCTTTTAACAAGGAGTTATGCTGCACAGACACTGGGGCTGTGTCCCTGAGCACTGGCAATGCAGTTGCAAGGAACTCATGATATCCATGGGCACCCTTACAAGAGAAAGATCAGGCATGCTATCAATGAATTGGGAGTCCTTTCTGCATGTCATGACATTTTCATCACCATAACTGGCCATGGGTAGAATATCCCAGGAAGCAAACCCTAAAAATAACTTCTTACAACAAGTCAGACAGTCCCCCAGCAAAAGGGGAGGGAACATTGCTTACACACAGTTAGCACTATTTGGTTATTGCGAGAGGGACAACAAATGCCCCTCAAACAAAACAGGAGAGGCAGAGGAGGAAAAGTGGGTAGTGAATCATACAACAATTTTTTCTGCATTACCAATGACTGTCAATTGGAAATGCCTTCCCAAGTGGAAATAAAGAAATGGAAATAGAAGCCCAGAACCAAATCTGCCCAGAATACTTTTAAATACAGTGAAGGAGGAAGCCTTGCCTGCTAGGCACCAGAATGAAAAGCATTATCCACTCCCCATAAGCTGCAGCCACCTTGAAGGAAGGTCTTGTGGAGCCCTTTCCAGCAATGGCCCAAGGGGCCCGAGGTATCCCCACAGATCCCTGTGAGCTACAGAGGAATTTCTTCACCAGAATATCCTCAGAAACTTGTGGATGGGAAGCCAGGAAGCAATCGTACAAGTGCTGTCATGGCTGACAGCCAAGCAGTCTTTCAAGGAGCTTCTGCTTGTTGGAGAAGCAGAGAAGAGGCAGGGGAAGAGCAGAACAAGAAGCCATTCATTCCTCAGCCATGTGCTTAAAGCCACAAGCTCCCCAGCCAGCCTCCCTGACATGTTGGAGGGGCTGCAATCCTCACAGAGCTCCCCTCAGATGGCTCATCTACCGCACTTGTAGCAGGGCTACTGTACATGTGCCTCTTCACCTCTTCCTCCTCCTCCTCCTAACAAATCACTCGGCAGCAGTCCCCAGCCTGCCAGGTGCAGCACCTGAGCAGCCAGGGCACTCTAGCTAACTCCACCTGTGGGCTCTCTCCCTGGCATCATCCCTTTGCACCAGCACACAGGCCCTCTGACAGCCTTGCAAAGAGAGACAACCCACGGGGCCTCTGTGCACTTCTGAATGACATACAGAAGCTCACAACAAGCTCCAAATTCTAACAGGACATCCTGTGTAAGAAGGGAGTGTGCTATAAAGGCATCCTGACAGGACTGGCCCTAAGCAAACACATAGTTAGACTGTGGCAGAGTGAGGAGGGGAAAAGCATGACAGGACTTTCCAGTTCCAGGATTGCTGTCCACTGTGCTTTTCCATGTTTTCCTGCTCCTGAGCAGCTGATGCATACACGGGCACAGAACGGAGAGGCTCCTGCCATCAGCACGATGCTCCTACCATCATCACTTTATCCTCCTGCAAAAAGTCTTTTCTGAACAAGTTTCCCTGCACCATGGGGAGGGACCCAGCCACAACTGCAGACACTGGGCTCACTTGCACTCAATCCCTCTTGATTTACAGAACTTCCCTACTAACAGCTGCATTGCAGATGAACTCTCTTAAAGTGGACATGCAGTAAGTGAGACAGTAGGACACAGAGCTGCTCCAAAGGCAACACAGCCATATCAGCACCTTCTCTGCTGCATACACAGCAACTGTATCTGTGCAAGAACTCCAGCAGCTCTGTCTTAAACCCAGTAGGCACAGAGGATCCTGAAGAACACAGCCTAGCAAAGAGAAACCACACCAGGTGGGCTTATTTGTGGACATAAGTTCCCTTCTTCATGCCATCAGCTGATCACATCAGGTGTCAGTGGTTTTGGATGAACCAGCTAAGTATCAGACTACAGCTGGTTAGCAGACAAGGTAACAGTGCAACAGGGAGGCAGATCTCAGCAGGGTCAAGTCACTGCAATGCAGGATCCAGGAATACAAAGATGCAGAAAGAAGACTTTAAGTTCCTTTGGCCCAGTTGAGCTGCATGTTGCCTTGTTCCTGAGCCAACCCCTGCCACCCCTTTAGATAAGGTAACTGCAGCCATGAGATCCAAGTTTTGTTTCCAAGACAGAGAAGAAATTTTGGCTGTGTTTTCAAATGAGAAAAAACTTCAGCAATTAACATTTCATAATTCATCAGGGAGATAAGAAACTTCTTGACTATTTGTGAGGTGGTGGAAGGGAAAGCTTTTTAAGCTCAGCTTAAGGACTACTGAAGAAACTAAATGTTCATAGCCACAAAGAGTTAACAAGGCATAATGTGCTTCCTTAAAATTGTAACCAGGTCTGCAGCAACATAAACTGCTAGCAGCAAATAGAGTCACCTCAACTCATTAGCAATATTTGATAATGATTATCAAAAAAGCCAACTGCCTCTGCCTCTTTTTTCATATCTCTGATGCTGAACTTGGCTGTCTGGAGAAGACAAATGTGTTATGAGAGCTTGACTCCCAGTCTACTGCTGTAGAAGTGCTTCCACACAAAGGACAAGCTGACCAACACCTCACTCGTCTACATCATCCCTTATTAAGTGCAAGAGCAATTCAGACAGACAGAGAAGGCTGTGGATCATTGCTCTGCACTGAAAATTTTAATCCAGGCAACTTCATAACAAGCAGCAGTCACAACACAATATCCTAATCTGCAGATCTGGCAGATTCTAGGCCAGATGACACACAAGTCAAACAAAAATGGGCAGAGCTGAAAGCCACTTTTCAATCTGCAACCCAAAAATCAGGAATACTTAAAGTAACAGAGGAGCTATGAATCACTACTTTAACTTGCAGTGAAGAAACACATCATCATAATCAAGCTTTATCTCTGCACAGGCACCAGTTATAAAATAAAGCTGTGCAACTTCAATGCTCCTAATCTCTCCGACACAATCTCAACAGAGGACATTTGATACCCAAAGCTTACATGGACTGGCCCTGAGGCAGGCAAAATTAAACTTAACAGCACACCAATTCTTTTGGCAAACAACAGGAAAGTCCTGCTTGGCATCACCAGGCTACACTCTCTAGTAGCCTTCAAGAAAAATGTTCCAGCAAGTCCCTGTGAGTTACAGGAGCCAGTAAAGACACATTCCTCCTTCTGCATTTATTTTTTCCTCCAGCCAATGGGCAATTTCTTGGCCCATTATTCATGAAATGTGATATGCTTTGACATAAAGGAATATAATGAAAGTAAATAAAAAAAACCCCAACCAACCAAACAGAAAAACTAACAAGAGACACATGGACATTTTCAGAATGGCAGCTGCTCTAATATATTAGAAACACAAAGTTTATTTGGCAGGCACTGGAGACCAATATAGGATGAGTTTTAACAAGCTGTTTTCTCTGAAAAAGATTCCAGGGTACCCATGTAATTTGAAATGTGCATCCCAGAGAAAGCACTGGACTGCCCCTTATGAAGTCACATTTCAAGTCAGGTGTATGAGATCAGATCTCTAGCAGCAAACAGAGCTGGATAAACACACACATCTCACCCATCTCCAGAGCTCCAAGAAACTTTACACAGACTATATTCTGCTGCACAGACAAGGAGAGCCCTTGTGAAAGAGAGGTCCCTCTAAAAGAACAGGGAACAGAGGAACTACACAGAAGTTTAAGGATTTAGCTCTTTGGTCTCCTTTTTTTCACCTCAGATGTCAGACTATGTCAGACCACTTCTCCTTTTCTCACTGCTCTCCTGGGACTGAGAAAACCTCTTTCAAAAAAGACTTGTCTTCAACATCAAGAAACGACATTTCTGTCTTCACAGCTATCACTTACCACAGTCTACACCAGCTGACTTATCAGAGATGACACAGTAACTGCAGAAGATAAAGCATGTCCAAACACTGAGTTACTCCAAAGACAAGCTGCAGCCTACACCAGCTTACTCAGGTGCCTTGAAAAGGAGGGAAGCAAAAGGAAGGAAGCGAAAGGAAGGAAGGGAAAGGAAGGAAGGGAAAGGAATCCTTTCCATAGGCTTTCAGGAAGTGGCTTTGGAGGGTTAAAATCTTTGTTCTCACATATGGCCTGTATTCACAGGAACTTAAGAAGTCCACTGGGGTTTGGCCTGGTGGGAAAGACCTTTATCAATAATTTCCATAGATATTAGTGTCTCATTTAATAAATAGATACTATAAGTTGAAGAAGCCCTTCTAGAATGAAACTAGTTTTTATTACCACAACTCTATCTTACTAAGCCTTCAGATAAACATTTTATACTAGTATATTGCTGCTCAGAAGTTTCCCAGGCACAATCAGGTAGGTCTTTCCTGAAAAGCTACCTGCAAGAAGGTGCTGTGATAATTTGCAGTACTGAAAACAACCAAGTGATACCACCTTTTGCTATGGAGCACTGAGATTTTGGGCACTTAGAGCAGAAACTCCCTCACCAGCTCCGTGCTCCCCAGCCAGCTGCAAATCACTAATTCTCCTAGAACCAGTCCTTATCATGGTCAGCCTCCACAAAGGAGGCTGCAGAACAGGGTAGTAACAGGATTTCCTCAGACTCCAGTGGAGGGAAAACTGCCAAGCTTAGCCTCTCTCATGCACTGCCTGCCCACCACCCCATCAGCTCTGATATATGGGGACACTGCCCCGGCCCTGGGAAGGGAACAAAAGTATATGCAGGGTCAAGAGCACTACTAGCTCTAGTAGTGCTGACACGGTTTTGCATCAGACATTTTCAATGACAACAGCCTTGTGTTATTGATGACAGTAGTGCAGGACTGGTTAGAACCATGTTTGATAGCCTGCAACCTGCAGGCAACACTGACATTTGATTTGCGTGAACTCTAGTGCAAAAAATCTCTAAGCACAAAGTAAAGAACCAGTTACTTGGGGGTATAGGGAATAGGAATAAAAGACTAAAAAAGAGAGACCATCTTTTCCCACTTCTTACTTTCCACTGCCAAAGCAATGCAAATCCCAATGACTTATGCAGCGAAAGCAGGGTGCATTCACGCTCTCTTCAAAGAGGAAATCTGTCAGAGCAGTGTTGCTCAGAGTTCAGACTGGAGGAAGAATGCCAGTCTGCATTCCCCTCTGCCATCCCAGTAGCTATAGGAGAATGAGCCTGGTATTTCTCACTAAGATGCTGCCCTTGGTTAATATATCATCACCCACCCTCTTCCCCTCCCTTCTCTCCTACGAGAAAGTTTAATCCTTTGGCTCACATGCATCTGGTAAATTTTTCAGTCCCTGTTTGCCACTGTCATCATGGCAACAGCCCCCAGAGATAACCCAGCAGCTCTGCCACAGCAGGCAGGCTGCCACTCCCTGCCTGATCTGCCATTTAGCCTTTGGCTCCTAGGCCTACAAAGAGCTCTAGCCACTCCCAGGCTCATCTTTGCAAGCATATTCCTTCCTTAGAGATAAGTTTACATGGTGTTTGTTTTTCTTTAAGATGAACTGTGTCTTCATTCCCACAATGCCTACTGAGACAATTCTCAGCTCAATTTTTGGGATTCTGACAAAATCATACAAACAATAGCACTGCAAAAAGAGATACTACTTCTGGCTGTCTCAGAAATAAAAGTTCTGTGTTTAACAGTGAAATCACCTGTGGCTTCCAGCAAAAAGAAAAGATTAGCTAGCAATCTTCTCTGAAGCACCACACTAACTTGGACTTGTCCCAGTGTCACAGGTAAGCACACTCCAGTCACAGGTAAGACAAGGGCTCATGGCTGTAGATGCTTGGACAACAGCTAACTCAGGATGGGAACTCTGGACAGGAGCAGCAGGACAGGGAGGCACCAGAGAGATATGTAACTCACGCTCTCAGGAACATAACATGAAAGTTATATGCACACACACATTCTCTGAAAGGTCATCGCATTTACTCAACTCACGTCTCAGAGATGGGGAATTCTCCCTCTGACTCTGCCTGGAGCAGAGTGAGACAGATTCTGACAGCAGGAGTAAAGCCACCACAGTCATCTCCTCCTCTCCTGATTCCATCATAAAAAGGCAAGATACAGCATTATTCAGCTCTCCTGGCACTTCTGTATTAGTCTCAGACACCAGTAATCAGCCAGTTGCAGCAACAACCAACTTCCCAGTCTGCTCATCTAAATTGTGGGAGCAACAGAAATTGTGCAATATTCTCTGGGAGGGGAGGAGAGTAAAGCAGCATTACTAAAGGGCTATTTTTGATCAAAGCATTATAAAGTAATATAATTATGGGTTAAAATAACTGATCCATGAGAAACAAATGGACATTCAAAACAAACTCAAAATTAAAAAGGAAAGAAAAGGAGAGTAAAAGGTGAAAAAAGCTACAAGGAATCAAAATCTAACAACTATTGACTCAGTTTCAGCAGAAAGTTAAATCCATACCCCACTTATCTTTGGCTACCCTCCATGTTCAGAAAGTTTACTTCTAAGATACTGCCAGTCTTCTTCAGAGGTATTCTGCAACTGCTCTCCAAAAACCATGCCGGCAGCAATACCAGAATGTTTGGGGAGACGTTAGTGAAGTATAAAGTAGTATTTAAATTTTTTAAGGCATAAAAAGGAACATGATGTCAGCCTAATCCACAGGGCCTCAATTTTTGAAGCACTAAGCTTATTGTCATAAGGATCAGCAGCAACTACAGTAGTTGAAGGGTCACGTTTCCTCCACACACTAAAAAAAACCAGAAAACATCTAGTGAGCAACTCAAAATTTTAAGGATGCATTTGCCCATCAAGAATCAGTGCACCTCTGTTTTCTAGAAGATGACTACTCTAAGCACTGACATCACTTCAGTTGCAGGCAAACACACAGTGATGTGAGATATTCCATATTTCTTTCTTACAGCATTCAAAGCTTCTTTCCTGTGCTGGTGACCCTGGTGCCAGGCAATATAGACCTCTTTGCCCAACCAAGCCAACAGCAATAGCTCACTTTATAGTCAAACACTGGCAAACAAATGTGTTGGTTTCTTTTTTTTGTTTTGTTTTTGGATTTTTGTTGCCTTTTTTTTTTTTTACTTTTGTTATGCTGGTAAAAACTGGGAGATTTCAAGAATAGAGGAAACAAAAAGAAATACCTGAAATACCAAAACAGGTGACAGGTCAGAAAAAGTAGTGATGCCTTCATTGTCAGGGCTGTGCTCACAGACAGCACAGTGGAGAGAAATTTTTGCATTAGCACACTTCTCTTTTAAAAACTGTCTTCACCCAATCTGGAGGGCCAGAACAATTAGAATACTTGCAGGGCATGGAAAGGAACAAAAATATTGTCATAGTCCTCTCTTAAAACAGTGGTACTAACACATTGTTAGGGAGGAGGGCACTCTAAAAATTTCTTTATGGTCCAGAGATGAATCCTCCTCAGCTAGTGATGATTTTGCCACTGTCTGGAGAAGGATTAAATTTTGAAATTTCTGTGCTACACCACAAAACCAACAAAAAAAGGCAAATAGTTTTTGCACTGGATCCTTCTTACAAGAAATTGAAGCTGCTCTCCTTGCCCCAGATACCTACAGCTCAACACCCTGCTCTGCACCGTAGGGACACCTACAAATATTTCAACCATGGCTGGCTGATCAGAGTAAATGCTCTAGGGCCAAGGGTTTCGGGACACGTGCAGGAGTTAGCCTAATCACATTTCTGCCATACACAAATCCAGTTTATATTGGGAAAACAAGAAACCCAACTCTCTCACCAAGCTCCTTTCTCTAACCTGCTGCAGAGGCAGTAGGAATTCCTGCCCAATCTGTGTGCCCACTTCCCCCCCCTCCTCATTGTTCATGATAGAAATTTAATACTCAATGTGACCACTGAGAAGACAGACACAAGCTGAAATCCTGTCTGCTCTGTTCCAGCTCCTTTATAAAATATACAGAGTAAACTGAGAGGCAACCTGGGGTAACCCCAACCATCACTAACATCCACAGTGGGAGGAAACCAGCTTCTGGGCACAGTGAGCCACGCTAAAGCAAGGCTTCCACCACTCACCACCCTGACAATCTCTGCTGGCTCTCACACCAGGGCATTTTCCAGCCTGTATTGATATGTCGGGGCAGGCAAAAAGCCAAACCAATCCTTAGCAGCCCCCCACTAAGTTCCCAGGTCCAACCTCTCCTCCAAGTTCAGGGTCAGGGTGTCTTCCTTGGCAGAACCCATCCTCTTCTCCAAACACCTCTTCCAAGGAAATTTCCCCTACTGGTATATATATACTATTTGAATCCCTCTTCCCCTATGCAGGACTGCAAGCAGAGGCAAGTAGGAAGAAGAGGGGGAGGCAGGCTGCTGGTGGGAGGTAGAGAGCTGCTGTTTCTGACATCAGCTCAGCAGCCTCACCACCAGCCCCTGCCGCACTCGTGCCCTGTGCTGCAGAGTGAAGAGTTCAGCCACTTGCTACCCACGAGCCCACTCCGCCGACTGATTCCTCCCCTGCAGCCCCCATCCCACAGCACTCAGCCTCTTACAGTCGCTCCACCAGACAGTTCCCAGCCTCATGCACTGCTCTGGGGAATGTGCAGCACTCTGCTCTGCTGCCTGCTTCCCTCCATGTGAGCAAAGACCTCCAAAAACCTTCCAACCCACTGCAGCAGGTCTGCTTTATAGGCTCCCTAATCACAGCATCTCTCAGACTTCTGCAGGCAGCAAAGGGGAAGCACAGGGTGGAGCTGGAGCAAAGGGAAGCTCTTCACTTAGCCCATGCTGCAGGAAGGGCAGCTTCTCTCCCAAACCAAATGACTGGACCTGATTTGGCTGCTCAGCAAGTATGGCTGAGCAGACACAGTTTGATTTGCCATCCTCTGCAAGAAAGGACATTTGTCCTCAACCTGCAAACACAGGGGCACATAGAGGGGACCCATCACAGGACATTTCTACGTGAGTCTGGCTTTGCTCTTGAGCCCCCTGTGACAGGGTGTTGTGCCTGCCTGCCCTTGCAGAACCAGTGGCCCCGCTGCAGTGCAGCAGCCTGCACACAGCCAATTCCAGCAGTGTGCCCCACAGACTCAAAACCTGGCAGCCTCAAGAGCAGTCCAAGGGGGTCCTCATGCAAGCAGCAGCTATGAACACATACAGAACAGATCAAGAGAGCTCTTAGGAAATGAGGCTGCAAAACTTCCTCTGCAGCATTCAAGCTCAACATTTTAGCGTCCAGGGAAACTACTGCTGACACTTCCAACAAAACATATTGTAAAGCCCAAATCAGCAACCACTACAGAACCAAAAGGCAGGACAATAGTGGTGTGGGGGAAAAAAGCAGAGTTGGAATATAAAGAGTGTTTTTTCCTGTTGGGGTTTGATACAGAAGTAATTCCCTGCTCCTCCCACAATCCACATAATCTCCTACAGGAACAACAACAAAATAACTCAGTAGACTGCATTTTTATCTGGTTTACAAATTTGGAAAGATGAAAAGCAGGGAGAGAAGTCACCTTTATTTCACAGTCAAAAGCAAAGCCACAGTAAGGACAGCACAGTGAAGTGGACTAACTTACAAGACAGCTGTTTTTAATTCTTTCATCAAGAGATATCACTTGCAAGAGTTAAAACATACAGATTTTCAACTGAAAATAAATTTAACAATAAATGTAATAGAGATTTTTTTCCTTCTGCACCTAAAAAAGGGGCAGAAATACTACAGATGGTGGCAGGATCACTAAATACTATTTGGTATAGAAAACATTGTAAAAATTATCAAATCCTAAAGCTCTGCCTACCTATTTCCAAAGCCAGACCCTCTCTTGAAGTATATGCTGGCAAGTCAAATTGAGCATATCTCCCTACTGCTACCAAAGCTGCTGCTTCTCTCTTGATCTTTTGATCACTGTAAGTAATTTTACTTTATTTGAACTTCACTGTAGCACTACTTGCTATAAATTTTCATGTTCAAAAAGTATTCTGGTGAAAGCCACAAGACACTTTCAAAAAATTGCAGTTATTACTTCCCTCTACCCATAGCACTGGTGAAAGTCTGTGCATTCAATCCCACAGGAATTTCAGATGACTGAAGCATTGTATTTCCTCCACGTGTAATAACCACTGCTCTTATACATCAGCTGAACACCGACTAAGGTGAAGTCTGTTTCCTCTTCCTCTCCACAAGCATTTGGACCCTATTTAACACTAAACTTCTTGGTGTGGTCTTCACTGGGCAGTCATCAGCATCAATACAACATGAATAATAGCAAATACTTGACTAAAGCCAAAAATATGAATTTTAGTTTAGACCAGCTTTTACTGACAAAACTTATTAAAACAGAGAACAAGCATCCAAAAATCACATACAATATAAAAAAAGAGGTCCTCCTCTCAACAGCTGACTTGGTATTTAATGAAAAGTGAAGTTTACGTGACTGAAGCTGTTAGGACCAGCACCCTGTCCATCCTCCTTGCTTTCACAGAGAAGCTTTGTAAAACACCATGCCT
Source organism: Cinclus cinclus (assembly GCF_963662255.1). Classification (NCBI taxonomy): domain Eukaryota; kingdom Metazoa; phylum Chordata; class Aves; order Passeriformes; family Cinclidae; genus Cinclus; species Cinclus cinclus. The sequence goes on from NC_085052.1 coordinate 20,854,855, forward strand.
TCTCAAGTCTTTACCCTTTCATTGTATACAATTCACCCTGAAGCATTCCTCTTCCTCCTTTTCAGCCATATACAGTAAGCTTTTCAGCACTTCCTAGTTAGATATCTAGTATTTCTTCATCACAAGTCTTGAAAAACAAAGGTAACAAGAAGTCTGCAGGAGGAGAGCAAGATTCTGTTACCATTACCTTGAAGAGAATCAAGGAAAGCACTACAGCAGGCAAAATCTCTGTGAAGCAGCAATGGGCTATACAGCAAGATGCTGACTCTCCAAGTAGCAGTTACTGCATCAGGTGTCCATACAGGTTCAAATTCTGCTAGAGATAGTAAAAAATGTTAAATGTAGTATGCTTAAGTTGGAGAGGGGCTGGCTTATATGGTCCCCATATAAGGGGATAGGCTCTGTGACCATACCTAGAAGAAAAGCAGCAGTGTGGGAGGCAGGTCTGGAGGATGGGTTACCCTGCACAATGGACAGCATGCAGCTGGGTGCACAGGAGAGCCCTGGGCAGAGGTACTGATGGGCAGAGACAGAGACAGCCCAAGGAGAAGTGCCAGCTTGGGGAAAGGACACATCAGGCAACACATATCCAGGATGCTGCAGAATTAACACTATAATTCTGCTCCTCAGGGAGACAGCTTTTTAAAATGCCTTTTCCCAAGACTTTCATTTTCAGGTTGCTGAATTGAATCTCCCTAATCACTGATTTACAGCTGCAATGCCTAAATAGCACACATTTTTCCTTCAGTGCTTTAAAGACCTATTCCAAGGTGAATTCACAAACTTCCTATCAATATACTCAAGTCTTTTACTATAAGTACTTTTTGTACTTATCCCTTGAGCTCTCAGCAAACACAGCTGGAATAACTAAGGAACCTACATATTCAGCTGAAGTCACCATCCACTTTCCACAGATTCCCCAGTTCTCAGTTGAAACTTCAACACAACCTGACCAGTCCCTTGTATCTGATACTCTTCTGTAGTAGCAGAAACACACATTTTCTTTCTTGGTTCTCCTCACACTTACCCTACCTAACCAGTACATCATATTTGCATACATTTAAGTATATCATTGCCAGCTGCCTCAAGCTTACTAGCTGAGGACCAGGCTAGCAGCGTCAATGGATTTTATTTATAGAAAGGTATGAAATCTAAATAGTAAGTATAGATCAAAATATGGCCTGTATTCACCCATACTTACTTTTCCTACTTTTTGGGTCATTAAACTGTCATCACCTTACTATGAAAAACAATTAGAATCTATACATTTCTCCCTCTATAACTCACTAAATGACCAAAGACTTAAAAACTGACTCAATTAGGTTTTTTGAGAGTTTTTGACTTCAGCTAATATATTTTTGAATTTTCAACTATATTCAGCCTGTCTTTTTTTCCCATTTTCTTATCTCCAGAGTTAACTTCAATACCCTGTCCTTTGTATGATAATGGTTTAACCTTCATGAACAGTTTGTGGAAGTGACCCCTCCCTTCTCCAAGCAGCCTGGTGTCCACTAACATCTGAGAAAAGGCTCTCCTGAGCTTGAGTCCTCACTACAGGATGGACAGGGAAGTCTGAGGAGCAAACACAGCATTAATGAGCGTCAGCAGAGCCACTCTTCAAACACCTCCCATATTAAGTTGAACTAATTTTGAACTTGAGATTGGATATCCCACCTACATCAACACGCACTGTCATGTGACCACTGAGGGGACACTGATTCTCAAAAGATCTGCAGCCACCTCATTAACGATCCAGGGCTCCACTGGTTGGACCCCCAAAAGACCTCACTCAGGCTAAATATGAAACAACTTTGCGTATATGCTTGCTTCCAGAAGGAAAAAAAAAACAAAAAACAAATAAACCACCAAAGAAGAGAAAAGAAAAATCACAGTTTCACAGCACACTACCACTGACAATACTTCTTCGTACAAACCATACAAACTACAGTAAATGGAAATTTTTCACTATTCTTCAAGATGTCTTCAGCTCTTATCATCACATTTCATATTCTGGCAAAAAGGAGAATACATATTCTATTTCTCTTTTTTGTAAGGATTAGACAAAACATTATTCAGTTCTAAATCATTTCTCAAGATCATTTGCTTTCTCCTCATGCTTTTCTCTTTCGTTTCTCAGTCAACCCCCCTACTAAGCCCTCTACTCAACTAGCAAAATAGTGAAGGGCTTCATACATTAATTTTGTGAAATCTGAAAGGCCTCTAAAGACTTACAACTCTTCTTGTTCACCTTTTCTAGAAAGCGTTGCCTCTGGCATGTCAACTTGTTGCACTTCCTGTTTTCAGCATCTTTCATTGCAGTTCAGTTTCTCTTATTATCCCCTCATCCACCCAACAATACTTTAATCCCTGTAGTGATTCCGCACCCACTAGAAGATGTACATTCCCTTCATACTATATGGTCTACTACCCTTTATGCATACGTACGTCCCTGAAAAGCAGAAGACTAAGAGCTTGGAAGAGTTAGATTTTTTTCTCTTTTCGTAACACTACAGTCTAGTTTCAGGTTTTGTAAGTTTCCAGGAGCAATAAAAGCACAAGTCCCTTGTTCTAATATGCTGAGAAGTCAAATCAACAAGATTTCTCCATCAAACCCATTTCTGCCTTTGAAGACAGACTTTTTAGCTTCCAAATACACCAAATTTAACTACAGCATGAAAGGAGCAAGGCATAGAGCATTATCTTTCAAAAATAATCACATCTGTTCTGGTAAGACAGACCTCCTAGGTAAAAAAAGACATTCAGCAAATAAGTCTGCAACACTTCTGTTTATTATGAGTGATTGGTACACACACACACACATAGATTAATCTACCTCTAGCTCAGCTTGAAGAAGAAAGATCTCAAGAAGAAAAAAGACAACATCACTTTGCACAGTATCCATTTCCAGACACAAGAATTTTTCTGTCATTCCATACTACCTTCTGTCTCCTCTTTGCCATACAACTGAATTATTTTGAAATGCTTAAATAATGACTGAAACAAGTAACTCCAGATCCCTTAAATTCATTACCACCTCAACTCCAGTGAAGCATTTTGCTACTCATACAAGAAAGAAAGGTAGAGACACTAACCTCTGGCTGACAGTTTTTTGGTGTTGATGATTTTTGCAGCATATTCCTGTGAGGAATTTTTCTTTACACATCTGCGGACCACAGAGAAGGCTCCCCTGGAAGAAAAATAAAGAGGGTAGGTGCTATGAAACTGAAAATGAGAATATAATAGAAACAGTTCCCATCCCCTGAGTGGATCAGATTAGGGACGGGGCAGAAGACATACCGAGGAGGGACACAACACCTGAGAATCTGATGAACAATGCATGCTGTTTGATCAGCAAAACACTTAAGTCTATATGGTACTCAAGCTTCCTGAAGACTCCTCAAGCCCCCTCACAGTGTAGTAAGAAGAGCACACTGTGTGGGGAGAGAGACCATAGAGGCTCAGAAACAGGACATGAAGGGATTGATACACAGGAGACAAACAGCCCCAAGCAGCACTGCAAACACTCACTGGTAAGTCCATCTCCCAGAGACAGCATCCCCAGCAGTCACAGCACAAAACCAGGACTCATGTCTCCCATGCTCAAGTGTAAGTACAAAATCACTGCAACACTTCACAGAAGTTACTAGTTCCCTTATATCCCTCAACCCACCTGTAAAATGGGGATAAGCATGTACCTATTCATGAAGTGAGTAGAAAACTACAAGGCTTTGTACAATTTCACGAGCTGAAACTATTGATATTATTACAAGTATTCCAGAGAGAATTACTCTTGGAGAAGAGGTCTGAGAGAGGGAAGAAGGATTTCTGTGAGGAAAAAGAGTGAATACTACAGAGACCAAGGTGAAAAGATAAGATACTGAAAATCTATAGGACTATATAATTAGCACTTGGAAATAGCCCCTTAAAAAAAAATAAATACGGTGAGTAAAGAATAACAACTAGCTTTACAGGGAAGATCAGAAAGGGGGAAAGGACAAATACAAGGAAACTAGAAGAAAATTCCAAGTCTTGCAGACCAGGAATGCAAAGCCATGTCTAGGGACAAATGTCCGTATTTCAACTGTGAGAGGGGAACAGAAACTGCACAAGGGCCCCACACACAGTTAGTCCTACAGGGAGCCTAAAATAACTTGAATCCTTCCAATACTGCGGAGTTCTGCCTTTTTATCCCCTTCCTCAACCTCTACGTTCAAACCAATGAGCATCAAGGTGAGCACCAGCACTGGGGCTCGGGCTTGGTGACACACAGCTGCAGCAGTCTGGGGAGGGACAGGGACACGGGGCTGGAAAGAAGAGATGCAGCAGAGCCCAGCAGTTGGTGCAGGAAGGGAGGGAGCCAGCAGCAGCACCCACGAAAGCACTGTCCCCATAATCCTACCCCGGCCCTTTCTGTGCTGCTTTCCTGCCCAACCGCGCTCCCCTGCAAAGCCCTGTCCTAGGGTGCAGCAGCAAGTCTGCCAATGCGGAGACAAGTGCGGAGAGAGGGAGGGAAGAAGCGGGGAAGCGGGGAGGGAGGAGAAGCGCGGTGCAGCAGCACCTGGTCCTTTCACAGGGACAAGGAAGTGGGGACTGAAGCATCGCGGAGTGGCTGTAACAGTGTCGCGTCCCAGCGCAGGAACAGTTGCAGGGAACGGCAACGTGTAGCTGGGAGACGGTGCGGGAAGGAGAACGGGGCAGCCAGGTCCTGAGGAAGGAAAGGAAGGAAGAGAGGAAATCTCGGGGTGCAACAGGAGCGCGCAGCCCGAGACAGGCGGCAGGGACACCCGCTGCGGCGGGGCGACCCAGGAGGGCAGGAACACCTTTCCCTCCGGCGGCTGTGCCGCTGGGGTGGACGGAGGGCTGGAGAACAGGATTACAGCGCGACAGCTAATCCTCCTCCGGTTCCTGGGAGAGCCGGGTCGCTGCCGGCAGCGCCGGTGGGTCCCGGGGCCGGGGCGGGCGGCAGGGCGCGGCGGGGGGCGCACAGCAGGCTCCGTACTTGCCGAGCTCCTCGTAGAGCTGGTACTCGTCGGTGAAGCGGGTGCACGTTGCCGTGGTGGCCATGTTCGGGCTGCGGGAGGCTCAGCGTCGCTGGGGCATGGGGCAGGGCGGCGGGGACGGGCCGGGCGGGCGCGCTGCTCGGCGGCCTTCCTCCTGGTTCGGCGGGGCGGCGCGGGCTCCCCCGGCGCCCGGCTCGGCGCTCCCCGCTCCGCCGTGCACAGTCACCGCTCGCCGGGGAGGGGAAGGAGGCTGAGCCTGGCCAGCACCGCGAGAACTGGCTCGGAGACACCCCGCGCCGGCCCCCTCCCTCCGCCGGCCCCGGCCCGCCGCGGGGTGTGGCCGCCGGGGGCGCTCCCGGGGCGCCCGCAGCGCCGTCGCCCGCCGGGGGCTGCAGCCGGGGCGCGGCCGCTCCCCCCGCCGCGGGCGCGGAGCGGGCACTGCAGTGAGCGCCCCCGCCCCGCGCCAAGGGCGGGCGGACTGCGGCGGGCAGGCGCGCCCCCTCCCCACGCGCTCCGCCGGCGACCGGGAGCAGACCCCGACCGGGGGCACCGCGGGTGTCTCAATTCCCCGCGCGAGGGGCGCCGGTCTAGTCGCGGCCGGATAAGCTTCCTGCGTGCGGCGGGAGGGGAGGGAAGAGGGAGCCGCCGCCGGCCCCCTCCCCCGGGCGCACGTCAGCGGGGCTAACACCGGGGCACCCGGCCCTTGCGTGTCGCGGCCCGCCGGCAGTAGCCGCCCGGCTCGCTCCGGCCGCTCCGTGCGCGGGGAGGGAGAGGCGGCAGCTCCCGGCCGCCTCCTCCCGTCCCGACCGCGGTCAGAGTCTGGTGCACAGCGTAGAGAGCCCGGCCCGCTGCGCTGCCGCCCGCGACCGGGGGAAGCGGGGCCTCAAGCCCTTCTGCGGATCCACCTCAAAGTTGGGCCCTGTGCTCCCGAGCGCTGTCAGGCTGCCCGACCTTGGGGACGCGTGTGGAAGTCCCCGAGGAAATGAACCATCTGGTGCAGAGGTAAAGCGGTAACACGCGAAATTGCTTGAAACTGTTAGAGAGTGAGAACCAGCATTGGCACACACGCGTGCTTTATGGGACTTGGACGCGGAAGACAAACAGAAATCATCAGTCTCCCAACTACAAAAGAAAACAAACCAGCCTCTGTGCTGTCTCTACTAGCACAGCATCTGAGAGTGCTGCTGCAGTGCCTTCATAAGCGAGTTTGTTTTCTCCTTTTACTTAAGTGAGTCTGTCTCTGTCTGAACAATTGCCAAATCTGCTTAATATGCAGATTTATATAGGGCAGTCACTGATCCAGCCAGAGAGGGAAGGGCTGCACTGGCCTCTCCTGCGTGACTGGGAGTACAAGCTGTGTTAAGAACATTCAGAGAGACAGATGAGTGTACCATAAGCCAGGAGTAGCATTAAACTGATCTGAAAATTAAGGGTACAGTATAAGTACCATATATTTCTGTGCCTTGTCTGGACTATGAAATCATCATGTTATTCAATCATATGAAAAGCAGTGACAGCAGCCACCTGCATATTCTCCCCCCAGCTCCCTGTCTCCAGGTTAAATGCAGCCAGCCCAGTGCTGCAAAGACTACTCCGAAGTGATGCAGTGGGCAAAAATTCCCTCCTCCTATGCAGAAAGTAGATAGCAAAAGTAGGACAACATAACAGTAGCATTACAACAAAGCAATACCTCTAGAAGGTGATTATGAAACAACAGTATTCTGCGTCTTACACCATGCCAGTATTTAAACCTGGCAACCTGCTGACACAGCTGTATAATTCAGAGAACCAACAAATTATCTAGCCAATAGGTATCGGTTGATTGGGGTCCTGCCAAGATAAAACTCTTCCAAAAGCCTCATTTGGTGGTCCACCAGTTTCTTTGACAGAACAGTTGCAGCCAAGAAGAAAAGCAGTTTGACAACCCATGGTCCTTACCAAGGGAATTGGCTGATAACATGAAATTCAAGTGGGAGATTATATATAGAGAGGTGGGCAGTGTTGCTGATATGCTGATACACAACCTGCACTGCATTTCCACCACCCAAAAGGACATTAGATGTCCTTTGTGCAGGAAAAGTGAGCTGTTAAGTTTGTGCTGTGGTTGTGCTAGGCAATGTCATCAGGAAATATGCAACCCATTCCCCAGTGTTAAAATGTACAGAGCAACTGGAGCAGGGCTCTGTTCCAACAACACAAGAGTTGGAGGATTAGGACCAAATTTTAGCATGCTGAAGTGAATAAGCAGCCAGGAGGAGTGAATCTAACTTTAATGCAGAGCAAAGTGGCCGAGCCATGACCAAAAGGTACAGCAACAGGAGAGGCTTACCCAAACCTATGTATTAAAGTGAGAGCTATTCTGCACTTGAAAACTGTTTTAACTGGACTCGAGTGTTCTGTGCTCTACACAAAGCACCCTGTGATATTTAAGAAGCTCTGATAGCAGTGGTCTGATAAAAATACATGAGGAACGTAAAAAGAGGGAGACATAAGAGGACATTTCTTCAAGTACTACAAGGAAAAGTGAGGTCTGGAAATCAGAAAGAGAACAGAGGAGTAAGTGTGTAAAGAAAAGCTAACCATGTGTTCTGCATAGCAAGTGCTACAGAAACAGATTGCTAACTGAGAAATTTGTGTTAAGTGAGAAGTGGGATACAAAGTGAGTGACAGACTTGATTAAACCAAGTACTGAGTGGGAGACTAAATTATGGGAGTAGAGTTTTTAAAAGGAATGTAGACAAAATGAAGCAGGAGGAGGGGTGGCAATATGGATAAGAGAGTATTGTGTCAACAGAAAGAAATATTGATGTTCTGGCTGACATTCCAGTCTACTTGTACTGAGAGCAAAACTGCAAACAGAGGTGAATCTGGATGATGCCTGGTCAGAATAATGCTGCAGGGACCAGAAAATATCTGAACAGTAAGAAACGGTTTTGAGAGCCTGTGCACTAGTAATGGGAGATTCAGCTAATGAACAGTAAGTGAGATCCTGACCTGAGTTATATGCAGGATTGAAATCTGGAAGTAATGCTTTGCTCTTAGTAGTAACCAGATGCAGATTTCACATTAGCAGAGTGGTAGTTTTGGTCTTGATCTTTGAAGTAGCACAGTTTGTCTTATACAGTAGCCTGAACTGTCAGGGATCTGTGAGGTAATAATCTGTTTTTAAGAACTGGAGCTGAGTAAGAGGCACTAAAGAAAGTAAGTAAAATGCAAAGAATTTAATGCAAAGAATTTAATGCAAAGCCTATGGGTGTAAATGGACATTTCCTCTGATGTTAATGGACTTTGGATCAGCCCCCATCTGTCCATGGAGGCTAAGGTCAGCTTTGGTTTGTTGAAGAACGTCTGTGGGAAGGCAATAACACAAAAGTGTTAGTCTCTAGGGAAGCAGAGTGAAGGACTAAAAAAATATTTCACAGAAACTAAATGGAATTCAAGCCACTGTGGAAAATGGGAAGGATGCTGGAGAAGATGCATGACAGCATCTTTCCAGCAAAGCTGAGAAAGCCCAAGGGCAGCATGTATCAGTGTGCTGAGTGGAGTAGTGCTGGCTAGTACCAGATAGGAAGAAGAAAGGATGTTAGCAAAAGTAAAGAACTTGGGAAGGGTAAGAATGGGTGGAGACAGAAAATCAGTCTGGGAGGTTGAAAGCAAGTACCAAAAAAGAAACATGCAATAAAGAAAATGAGTAGGCATATTTTTTAAACACACATTTTCTGGGTTTTTGCTATTAACTTGGGGGTTCCACAAAGAATCAGCCAATTTTTCTCTATATATACCTCTGCTTTCCAGCCTGCCTCTTTCAAGTGAGTAGCTCCAGATAGGTCTTATCTCTCATAGAGATATTACAGGGCATAAAATTCAACTTGCCCTGCTATTGTGTGGGGCTTCCTGACACTACTTCAGTATAGTAACAAATGAAAACGCAAAACAAAATATCCAAACATTTAAAACTGTGTGAAATATTCCATCATCTGAAAATGACAACTTTTTTGGCAGGTGAGGAAAGGTTTTTAAATTCTTAACTATTATGTTGCTTCTGAATCTACAAAGAAATATGCAGAGTTACCTAAATTAAGCATCATTTTATCATTACTGTTCATGGACTCACATTCATGTTCACAGAAGAAAGACCCCTTATTTTCATAGGTAATTACTAATGTTGGTTCTGCAAAATCTAATTTTTTTACTTATGCCATTGTTGAGCATCTACCAAGAAAATCAATTTTCTTTAATGTGCCTGGTTGTTCTCTTCCTTCTCCCAAACTGACATTCATTTGATACCTCTGCGGATTTATAAGTGAGGCTGATAAAAATAAAAAGTAGCATGCATAGAAAGAAGATTGGAAAGAGAGGAACTTTTTAGTAAATGAATATTAAATTTATATTTGAAATAAATGATAGAGTTCTGGAGAGAAGCAAATATTAAATTACCCTATTAGTGGGGACTATTCAGCCATCCATCTAGTTTAGTGTCTTGTCTTCAGTAGTGACCTATTCCAGATGATAAATGTACGGGAGGGGGAAGAGAAGGGTATGAAAGGAAGACAGAAAGGAGAAAAAAGGAAGAAAAAGGGAAAAGAATCAAAGCAGGCCAATAAAGAAATCCATGTAACTATGACCCATGTGCATATTGCATGCTTCTTGAGAGTGGCTTTCCTCCTGACCCCAAGCTGATGGTCAAAATGTACCCTGAAGCACCAGGATTGGTAGCCCCTGTTATTGTGATCCTAGCTTGTGTCAGTGCACATGCTATTCTGTTTCATGTCAACGCCTAATCCTTTTTGATAGTTACTAAGCTATTTAAGTCAATAATATCCCATGGCTCTGAGTGTCGCATGTTAATTATATGGCTCATAAAACATATAACCTGATCTCATTGCAAATTTGTTCTATTTTAATGTCTCTGAGTGCTTTCTACTGTTACGAGACGGGGTCAGTAGGTAGTGTGACCTAGCAGCCAGCCCTGTTCTGTACATCTCTGCTCTTTAGTGCTGTGGGTGTGTGCCCCAGGAGCTCAGACCAAGGAGGGGGCAGCTGTGTCTAGCAGGGTCTCAGTGCCTGGGTGCCTCCAGGCAGGCTCTGTGTACCTGCTGGCATCTTGCCTGCTTCCCCAGCCCCTGCCCAGTGAGCCATGGGGGCACATGCCTTCCACTGGGATTTTCCCAAGTCACCTAGACAAAAGGTATTTTCCTCTCAGCTGGAAGAGCTTGCAACTTTGGATTTCAGAAGCACAGGCCAGGTCCCCAACTAGGAAAGGGAAGCATTTGGTCCACATTCAGCGTATTTAACTGGCAAAAGCTCACTCCACATTGTCTTTTCTCTAGAGCCCTATCCTACCTTAATAAGGGATCAATATCAGGTTTATTGACTGATTTCACAAGCTGTTCTGGATTCCTGCACAACTACATATGATATAGGCAAAGCCTAGTGCAAGATAATGCATGAATAGTCTGGAAAAGCTGCGAGCAATATAGAAGGGGCTACAGCAGCCTGATTTTATTTTTCTCATCTCATGAAAATCCAAGTCCCTTCAATACTAGCACGAGCTTTAGGTTAGAAACGGAGTGAGCTCCATAAGACTCGCCTTTCCAGATTCCTCTTGGAAATTTTCTTTGCTAGAGAGACAACACTAAACAATTTTTGAATGCTGAGCTGCAATGTCTACTGTCTGCTCTCTTAACTGATCAGTTTTGCAACATATTATGCCTTTATCACATCTCAATTATCCTTTGAAATTTATCCATAGGACCCTATAAAAACAGAAAGGATTATGAAAATTGGACAAATAACGTGAGCAATAAGAACTTCCTCCAGTTCTGTATCTCTAAGAATATTAATATTAATGAATTAAAAAAAAAAAAAAACTTTTCACTTCTATCTTCTTGAAACTGGCCAATATCAATTGTCAATCGGGTGAAGAGCAGGGTTTCCCAGGCAACAAGGTCATGTTCCACAAGCTCCTTTAATAACTATCCAGTATCAGTAACTGGTATGCTAAAATCACTCTAAGATGAAGTTAGTCTCAAAACATTTAATTTCTGTTGCCTCCCTTGATGGATGGATGATAGAGGAACAGATTTTCCTGCTTCACCAGAGGAAGTGAACAGATCCATATGACCAGTGCCCAGTTTAGCTTAATAGTGACTCCAGGCAGCTCTGATGTCACTGAAGGGTTACTCTGTGGGTATACGATAGTGGGGAAACATCTTGAACATTCATTTGAATATGGCCATCACAGTGGAATGTTCAGGGGCTATTTTAAGATTCACACTGTTTGTTTAAACAAGATGGCATGACTCAATGACTGTTACGTAAAGGATGAACACAGATTTCTCCCTATATCCCAGATATCTCCACCAACTTAAAATATTGTATGGAATTATACATATACCATGCTGAATGGTATTGATTACTAAACGAATACTGAAAACTAATGCCACATCCTGGAATGGAGTCTCCCTCTTTTTAAAATAAGGTCCCTGTCAAAGGAAAGGCTAATATTGCAAAAAAGAGGTGATGGATGGACAGGCCACAAAAGCTGAATGCTGCCTTTGAGAGTGTTGAGAAGAATATGAACAAGTAAGTCCCTCATTGCTGGGGTTCACCCATAACCAAAAGGAACGAGAAATGAGCAGTTTGGTTTCCGGTGATCAGTCAATACGACCTATTGCTACTGCTGAAAGAAAAGACTTCCATTTAGTGCCAGCTGTAACAAATGGTTACTGAGAAAACTTTTTAAAATGGTCACTGAGAAAACCTCCAGTTTAACTCTTACAACCAAAGTAATCTAAACATTTGGCTATTACTAGCTGTATTTGAATTCAATTCAAAATAAGATAAACTAATGTATCTCATACAATCCATTTTGTCATCTCAGTTGAATTTATGGCACAGTCCTTGAGGAGATACTAAACTTCTTCCATTGAGTTTTCTGTTAGATCTTGATTTAAATGGCTGTATATTATTGTCCCAGAATAAAAGTGCTAAACACCAAAGATACCCTGAAGTGTGTGCAGACTCTTGAGATTACAAAGAGACCAAATAATTCCCTTGGAGAATTTGCTGTCATATAGTATATTGATGGATCAATCTCAAACTGCAGTCTGTTCAGAATAAGGCATCTGTCTGGTCTTGTTTAGGAAAATACTGCACGTGTCTGGTAGCATGTCATTGACTCATCAATTTTAAATTCTCAAATCATAGCACCCTACCAACTAAACATCAAACCATGACTGGAGTTATTTAATGTTAACACAAAAGACTAGAAAGCTATTAAAAAAATACAGGGGTTTATTATTAAGTTGGCTAAACTTGCAGTTTGAAAGATTTTGGTTTTGACAAGGAACACCCTGTGCTCCTCGCCCTCACGGGAGTGCTAAATTATAATATGTAATATGACAGAATCATCCAGCACTGGGATTCTCAAACCTTTTTATCCTGAGAGATTACTCTGAGTCTGGGAAACATTACAAGCAACATTTAATCATCAAAGCTCCTGGTCCATTATAAGCCGTGAAGTAGTGTACTTCCACAGCACAAACGTCACTGCCAAAATTGGCAGAACTGGCCCCTCCTGGCAGTCTCAGGAAGTCAACGTTTACAGAGCCTGTGCTTTCCTGTCATCACCACGCAGAAGTCCTTTCAAAATTAGGACTAAGGCAGGAAGGGTGTATTTTCACTAACAATGTCCACAGTGCAAATACAAAGGAGTAGATACAGAAGCAATGTCTCCAGAGTATTTCACCATCACTTTCACCGGCACAAAATTCTCAAATAACACCTGTTAGCAGAAAATACTGGTTTTCCTTTTTTTCATCTTTGAATCTTCTTGGTCCAGTGTTTCACCTCCTCACTTTAAACAGTAACTGTTTAAAGATGAATTTGACATTTTTAAAAGAGCCTGTAAAACCTCTCCACTGTAAAACAGCCAGTTTAACATTTGTGCGTAATTTTAAAAAAATAAACATTTCAACCAAAATTGCCTGAATGTTTACACAATGGGAGAGATGGCTCACAGGACTCTTCAAAGAACATTGGCAGTAGTCTTCTACCCTGAGTAAAATAAATTAATTAACACACACATCCTGTTTTACATCAAAAGAAAATCTGGCTCCAAGGAACAATCCAAAGGAGAGGGCCTGTGAATGTTTACAAATGCAGCCTGACCCAACAAGAGCAGCAAGAAGGTATTTGGGAACCACAGCAAAACCTCCACCCAGCAACTGGACTCTCTGGTTTCTTCAGGTTTCAGTTCTGCCTGTGTGTAACGAACAGGGAACACAGTGAGAAAGACAGGCTTGGTTTCCCAGCCAAAGAAGTAGTAAAATAGTTATTTACACTCCCCATTACAGTCACAAAACCTGTGGGAATAAGTGAAGTAAATTGTGTTCTACAATGAGAGAAATGAGCCACAGAGTGGGACAGTGACTCTCTCATGACCTCATGGGAGTGCATCTGTCATGGGAAAGCAAAATCCAGGTTGCTCCTCCGACATGAACAGATACAGACTCTTTCCTGTGGATCTTGGTTTTGGGTGAAGGTAATGCAGTGGTGCCGCTCTGAATTAAACTTGCAGCTCTCATCAGATTTATCCCCAAAATTATGCCTCAGCATGGAGTGCCATTCACAATTAAAAATGCACTAAACCTTTCTTTTATGCTCCTGCGTGTCTTTTCTATGGAGTGGCTGTGACTGCTACTGTTTTCTATGCCTCCTTCTGAGTGCACTTTGTTCCTTGTATCTTGTTAATAAAAATAAAATGCAAAAGAAAAAAAGATGGTTCTTGACAGGTTAAAAAAATTACACCCAGCATCTGTCAGTTTGGGTTGGGATCCCCATTAGGAATCCACCACTCTGAGTCTGCAGTGACACAGACTTCCTGCCTTTGAAGGGCAGTAGGCAAACACACCTGACTCTGTGGAAACACAAATATTTGCACATTCAGAAGCCCTCAAGTATCTAATTTCTATACTGCAGTGGAGGGTGTTATTTCCATGTTTAATGACCTTATGTTACATTTGAGAGGTACCAGTGAAAAAAATACATCCCAGCAGAAGAATCAGATGCTAGCTCGTGGCTGTTTTTTTCTTGAATACTTGCAAATCACAGAAGTGTGTGCAAGTGCATGAAGCAGAACTGCACTTCTGGTCATGAAGATGTGGACAAGGCGACTCGTGCTGAGGTGTGCACGTGTACATGTGACTGGAAGGTTCACAGGCCAGGTGACTGTAGGTACTGCAGTCCCACAAATGGGAACAAAAGCAGAGATACCATAAACTGCAAGGAAAGATGAAAGGTATTTTTACATATATATTCCAAGACACACAATATGTGTAAAGGCCAAGGATCCAGAAACAATAGGGAGGAATTGATTTAGAATGAGCTCCATGCAGCAAGCAAGGATAGGCTAGGGTGTGTCAGAGAGAGAGACAAAGCATTTTGTTTATATGAGGAAATAAATGCTGTCAATACAAATAAGAGCCAAACTCCATTTAGCTTTTGCTTCTGAGTGAGTTTGGAAGTGCACTCTGTGATCCCATGCAGCTGTAACACTCAGCTGTCATTATTACAGGAACAGCAAGCTCCCCGTGGAAATAACACCTGCTGGCTACAACTAAAATTCACAAAACTAACATCTGTCTCAGCTTTGGCATCTGTCTCTATTCCTAGACATGCACAGGGGTAGGTGAAAGCACAATCTGGACAATATGGACTGTCCCTGAGTCCACTGGATGGTACTCAAGTCCAGGAGCTGGGGTAATTCATTTGACAAATGAATGATGTCAGTTGAGGACTTGGAAGTCCTGCTCCTAGCTCATGCTTGCCTTTGTCAAGAGAGAATGGGGGAGTTAAAAACTTAGTTGCATTGCATGTCACTAGAAATACCATTTCAGAGTGAAACTCAAGAATTTTACAGGCACCCACAAAATGTTTGAAACTACATTTGAAAAATTTAACTCCATTTTTCTTGCTTTAGAAGAGCTTCATATCATATTCATATTTTTCTGTCAACAACTTAGGTACTTCCTAAACCTAAATGTTGCCTATTTATTTATATCTATACTTTCATCCTTTTGTCTCAAGAGTCTAATCCTCTTATTTCCTTGGGATGGTATGCATTTCTTGGCAACTGAAACTTTATCATTTTCTAAAGCATATTTACCAAGACTGATATCATAAAGGTGACTGCCTAGATCAGCAGTTCTTTTTTGTATGTGAAACGTTGTGATGGATGCAGTTTTGAGCTATGATTACTACCCAGCTGATTTAGAGATGAGGCCTCCTTATGGACACCATGCACACTTTGAGCATTAAATGTATTATTTATTTGTCTCTGTCTACCTGCTAACAGGCCAAACCTTACAGACATCATCTCTGTGCTGGAGATTAAAATCTAGCCTCCTGTATTTCAACACCCTTCTTGAGCTAGAACTTCGTTAGTTAAAAAGTGTATAGCTAGAACAATAGCAAATGTTGTATTAAGTGAAAAAGATAATATATCATGGGTAGGTTTTTGTTGCCTAAAGTCAACCCTCACAAAACATTAGCATAAGGCTTTGCTCAAACACACAACACGTGGTTGCTCTGGCCTTAGGCTGGTACAAAGACAAGGCCCAGCAACAGCAACATTCACAATTCAAGTTTGCAGCATAAGCCCTGGCGCAGTCACTAAGATGCAGCACATGCTGGGCTTGTGTGCCACCCTGTCCATGTGTGTTGCTTCTGGGGCTATTTTTGCTTCTGAATCTGTTTTAGGAACAGGAGCAGAGGACAAGTGACATTCAGGAGTCATCTGCAGCTTTCAGCTCCACCTTGGAAGCAGGCACGTCCTTTGGGAATAGTGCTTGTGGGGACCCGTGCTCATGTAAGTCCACCAGCACAACCAAGAGGGAAAGGAAGCATTGCTAAGTACTTACTCCATACATATTGTATAGGGACATTTACTAGCAGTAAATATTTAAGAAGCAGTAGGGGAAGAGATACAAGCTGCATACAGCCAGAACAGATGTGGGACATCTGAGTGAAGGGTAAGGAAGAGAAAAAGATTCAGTGACTGTTGAACAGTCCTGCTACTACTGAGTAATAAGCAAAAAGAGGCCACTGTGGGAAAAATTGCAATCCATTGCCAATCTAATTTAGCGTTTACAGAACGTGCATAAGTATGGCAAGATCTCAAGACCTACAGACAGTGAAAGTCATCAGGAGATCACTGTACATAATGCCATGGAAAACAGTCCATACCAAATAGCTTCAAATTTCTTCCTTAACAGTCAAAGAAGTTAGTAGCAAAGGAGGAGAGCGTCGGCCGAGCTGCGTGCTGCGCTGGAAGAGTTCTGATCTCCCGGCAGGAGCTGGGGATGCTCAGCCGTGCCCAGGCAAGCACCGTCGGGAGACACCTGGCGGCAGCGGCCGCGCCCGCCCTGCCGAGCCCGACCGCGAGTGCGGAACAGCCACAAAGGCAAAGGGAGCTGAGCCGCGCCCGGGCGGGCTGGGGCACCGAGCACACACCGCGCCCGGGTGTACAGACCCCAGCTGCCAACAGCCCTAAACTGCCCGAGGATTAAAACCACATCTACAGCAGTCATTTTAATCCTGTAGTTTAATTAGCTAAGAAAACACTCCCAGTTTAAGGAGTTATGATCATGGCAAAACTACGTTCCTTTCAATCAGCTTCAGCTGTGTGTGTGTCCAGCTTTTGACACCACAACTTCTGCTTTTGCAGTCCTCTGCTCCTGTAAAACTCTGTGCTTATTTGCCAGTGTTCCCTTGTTAAAATCAAACCTTATCACAGGATCTTGAAGCAGATAATCCTGCCTTCTTATCATAGACAATATCCTCTACTGAACAACTTTTTATGCCTTCTTGGTGGCAAAAAGAGCTCTTTGGAGATGGGCTTCTCGTTTGCACAGGTCAGCAAGTATTTACATAGTGATGTACAACAATACAATGAGATAATAGGAGAGCTGCATTAATAAGTCATGACCGGACATCATTACAGAGGCAGAACTCCTAATCAAGGCAAAAAAGTGTTTTGAGAAGGGACTCAGAAGAAATTTCTCTCTCCCTTTTCTGTGTCACTTACCTCAATGGTGAAATCAGAAACCATTATTTAGATTCAGTTTACCAGGTTAAAAATATTTTTGGCACTTAAGGAATTATCTTTAGCACTTGGTATTTTTTAACTATTTAGAGGAGAAATGACAAATATCCACTAATATATTTGAGAATGCCTAATTTATACAAGATACCTGAGTATGTATATTCAAATTTATTTTCTAAGAACCTATTTAAAACAGCCTTTTAATACTACATATAAAAAGGAGAGGGAAAAGCACAAGAACAAATGCAGAAGCATATCCCATGATGCCATTATAATTCACTTAAGTGATTTTCCCTGAAAATTACTGCAAATTTAACATCAGGCTGGACTAGTTATGAGGCACTCCTTCCCTTTGTATTCATCTCAGACAGCACGTACTGCAAGACATTTCCAAGCACTGTACTACAACAACCAAATCTATGTCAATTATTATTTTCTCGTGCTTTTCAGAAATTAATGATGCTATACATTGCATATATACTGTAAAAGGAGACATCAAAGACCCCAAAGTCTACCTTTCAGCACCCAGTTTAATGTGAATTAAATTTAATAATAAAATGACTGTTTTCCAGGCAGAAGATGACACTTGTTTCTGTCACACAACAGGCAGGAGAACCTCTGATCACTGGATTAAGCATCTTGCTGAGACAGTCTTTGAAAATCTGGCCTCCACAAACGGTATCCTTGTAGAACCCCTTAAACAGCCCCCTATTAGGAGTAAGTAACAAGGGAAAAATCAATATGCCTAGCTATTGAGAAAAAAATTACTCCAAAGATAAAGTAAAAACTTTGGGAAGTGGAAGTTGCAGGAAGGGGAAGGATTTACTTAATTACTCAAGTAACATCCCCACTGTGAATGAGTACAGGAGGTGTAAAGAGGAGGTAGTTCAGCACAGGAAGAATTCTTGAAACAACCACCGCATGTTTGCACTTGAGAAATGAAGCTCATCACAGTTACTGTAATTACACAAGCACACACTGCCCCCAGAAGGCAGCATCCCACACTTTTCTACTCATGTGGCTTTTTTCTGCTCCCTCTCACTTGCCTCCACTATTTACTGCAGTTAAATGTCAAGTGATGCTTGAGGAGAAAAAATTCCAGCTTCATGTATGAAATTATGAACTCTGAGCTGATCATTGCTATTCATAGGTAAGAAGGGCACTAAGGATAGTTAAATACATAGAACAACACTCTTACAGAGAACATTAAGTAAACTAGGACTCTTCAAATTAGAAAGGCAACAAATTAAAGTGATGTGGAACTTGCATACAAAATAACAATGGGATTCAGAGAAAGAAAGAAAGAAGAGAAAGATACTGATAAGTGCCGTAAACATCCTTCCCATTAAGTAGCTAGCCCTAGTATTGCCCCCTGGAATTCACCAAGCCAGGTAGCCGTAGGCTGGCTAGGTGAGTATCAGGCTAGCAGGCCTCAGAATAACAGGGTGACAGGTCCTCCAGAGTTCCTCACATTGCTGCTGCCACCCTGAGCTCCCCTAAAATACATCAGGGCCAGTCAGAAACACACTCCTACCCTCCAGCTCTCATCTGGGCCGGCACAAATAGATCACAACCCTGAGTAGAGGTGTGCAGCCCTGGAGACAGCCAAGCGTATCTAAGTGGCTGCCACCTTCAGAGCAGTTTTTTGCAGTCTTCTCAATTTGTTTATATTTATTGAGATACTCTTTTCCTCTGATGCCTGGAAGAGCTTTAAAGCCTTTTTCAAACTTCCCCTTTGCAGAACAACACAGACGCATGCACAACTACACTAATGTAATTCTCTTTATGATTTCCTAATAGGGTTAAAATATTAAATTCTGGTCCCACAAGGCACCTTGTTGTAAACAAAGTGAAATTCATGCTTTCATAAATCAAATGTTCAGTGACAGCACAAGCAGCATTCCTGGAACCACAGAGGGGAGGGATCCAGAGGGATGCCAGGCACGGCCGAGCCGGGCGAGATGAAGTGTAGAGCAACCTGGGGATACTGCATCTTGCGACAGCACGAACATCCCGCACACCTGGGGGGAGTGATGGAAACACTCGCTTGTGAAGGCGGAGCCCCCTGACACCGGGTGGGGGGACAACGCGGCGGGGCCTGCGGCAGGCACAGCGGACGCCAGGGGGCGCCCGCGGACAGCGCGGCGGCCGCTCTCCGGGCGCGGAGTATCCCGGGCTATTCCAGAGGATCCCGGGCTATTCCAGAGTATCTTCTGGAGTATCCCGTGCTATCCCACAGTGTCCCGGGCTAGCCCAGAGTATCCCGGGCTATCCTGGAGTATCCCGGGCTGTTCCAGAGGATCCCGGGCTATTCCAGAGTATCTTCTGGAGTATCCCGTGCTATCCCACAGTGTCCCGGGCTAGCCCAGAGTATCCCGGGCTATCCTGGAGTATCCCGGGCTATTCCAGAGTAATCCCGGGCTATTCCAGAGTATCCCCGGCTATCCCAGGCTATTCTAGAGTATCTTCTAGAGTATCCCAGGCTATCCTGGGCTATCCTGGAGTATCCCAGGCTATCCTGGAGTATCCCGGGCTATTCCAGAGTGTCTTCTAGAGTATCCTGTGCTATCCCACAGTGTCCCGGACTATCCCAGAGTGTCCCGGGCTATCCCAGAGTATCCCGGGCTATCCCGGAGTATCCCGGCACGTCCCGTGCTGTCCCAGTCGCGGAGGGGCACGGCCGGGCAGCCTCCCCCGAGGCCGTGCGGCCGGATGGCTGCCCTGGCCTGCGGGCTGCCCATTGCCTGCTGCTCGGCTGCGGCCGCAGACACAACAGCAGGCGGTTTTACCCGTAAGGTGTTCAAAACGTGATACGGATGAGATTTTGAGCCGTATTTTGTGACCTCAGTAGTCTCTGAAATTCGGCTTAAAGATTTTAAAGACACAACCTGCTCAAACTTCTTCAAAAATTTACAGCGATAGAAAAATTTCGAATAAATCAATGGGTTTGTGCAGGCTGTAGGAATTGCGTTTGGTTTTTCGGCTATGTGAACAGCAACTCAAGATTCCTGTAGATTACAATCGAAGCTCTGCCCCAGCCCAGCCCCAAGCACAGCCTGGAGCGCAGGTGATGAAATCCAGCACTTACTCCAGTGCAAGGGCTGCTTTGGCTCTGAGCTGTGAGAGGGAATGGCTGGGTGTGGTGCTCGCCCTCCTCCAACAAATCACCCTCCTGCAGTCTAATTCCTGCAATGTCCCGACAAGTAATCAGCAAATCCAATCAAAATCGGGAATCTCCTGCAAGACACTTAATTGTAAACCCAACAAGAAGAAGGAACTGATCAAAGAGCAAAAGGATAATACATCATGAAACATGGCACATTTCTGAAGCAACATCTAGCTTAAAATTAACACAGGCTCTGAGAGCTCATTCTTGAAAATTATTTTCAAATACCGGCTCTGTTTGTGGCCTAAGACACCTCACAGGAGTTGCGACCAGTAAGAAAAGGTCAATGCCATCAGACAATTTACATTTGCAAATATAGACCTGGAGCTGTCATATTTTAAGACACTGGCTCCACAGTAGCCTCAGACAAGCCCTATGCTTTTTCTTTTTATCTCTTTATTTGCAAGATGTGATAGGAGTTATCTCTCCTATAAATCACAAACAGGGCTCTGACTGACAACTGGTATATAAAGAATGAAGGCTTGTTAACACTCACTGAAGTTATGCCAACTAACAACCCCGCAAATTCATGCTCTTTGGCTGTGAGTGTATTCATTTGGCTAATGAATTTCAGTGTGTGGGATTAACCAGATAAACCTGTAGCCAGTGAGAAATGAATATTATGTGGGGTGTGCATCCCTCTCAGCAATCCATGATTAATACTTGCTACTACTAGAGTCTATGCTTTTCATAAACTCCAGAATAATGAGCCCCAGTTTGTCTGGGGGAACTTAATTTTTCTAATTGTAATACACCAGAGGTTTTGGCTCCCCCAGGTGTCTTACAATGGACAAACAAAAATTTGGGAGAAAAACAGTTTTTGCAGAATTGAACCTAAATGTGCATCTCTATTGCAAACAGGAGGAGGGGCTGTTGTTTGCAGTTTAGAGTTCCCAGGGCTGTTTGCCATGGCCAAGGGAAATGTTTACTACAGCTGTAATCTGTTATGTGATGTTGATTTTAATTGCTTTTCAAAATGTGAAGACAACTGTGATATTTGGAAGAGACTGGCAAGCTGCACTAATAAGCTCTGTTGTGCAGCAGATCTAGTTCAAAATGTGCTCTGCAGGCTTCTCTGCAAAATTTTGTCAGTATCCTGGGGAGTGAGGAAGGAAAGGAAGGATCTTAGACATGCCCTACCCAGCCAAAGAAGTGAGCCTAATTCACTGCTTATCTTGGATCTGTATCCACAGAAGCTCTTCCTTAGAAGACCCTACAGAAAGCAGTCAACTAGAGCCACAGAGCTATGGTGATACTAATTAATTAATTCTTATTGTAATAGCAACACAGACCATCAAATTTGACACAAATTATTTGGTCCAATGAGAACTGTCTTGGAAATTAGTAGCATAATATTTGAGTTAGAAACGGGTAGCCAGCAGGGCACCTTGGTTGAGGGCTCAGAGTTCCTCAAATATCTGGGAACACTCCAGTCCCAGGCTAATGTTCATCTGAAGGCTGTTCCCAAAAGGTTTCAGTCCCTGGTCTCAGCTGGTGATGTAGGAAGGAAATTCTTTGCTTCACCCTGCTAGGCAATTGGTATTCTGTGACACTGACTCACCTAGTGTGGGCTTCTTCTTGGGGCTTGTGTAGAGTCTCAGCCCCAAATGCAGAGTGTGTTTTTCACTAGCAAGAGATGAGCCAAATGAGAATGACATGTTAGAGGGTTAAGAAGATTTGCCTCAGCAAAGCTGTATTGTACAGACTCCACAGATAGCTTTTCTTTTGCAGCTGTGAGCTGGAAGAATCAGAAAATGAGGGAAAAAACATCAGCAAGGCAAGTAGTATAAACTGGCAGATTCAAACAGTAAAAGAGCAAAGCTACTGCTCTCATCCTGTCACACCTAAACACACAGAAACTTTACAATAAACCTGTTTGTAAACATGATTTTCAGTCATGGATCCCAGCTTCTAATCCTCCAGAAGAGCTAGGTGTGAATTCTCTGCATGCAAACTGCTTGGCTCAAATTCCAGCATCAGAAGTCACCATGTCTACTTAGCAGTAGAAGTGGGTGACAAATATGAACCGATTTTCAGAAATGCTTCGGAAATTTCAAAGCAAGCTGTGGATGTTCAGTATCTCTGAGGAAAAAATAAAATTAAGAGACCCTCAGTTGTTTTCATATGGCAAATATTAATTCTTGGAAGACTGATCTCATACATGCTGGCTCACTTCTTATTTGACCTTACTGAGACCTGTTTTTCTCCTCTGGATTATATACATAATAATGATATTTCTCCCTATAATTTGTCTGAATAATGCTATGCAAATACTAGACATGATTAATTGCTGTCCACCACACACATCAGGAATAGGCAAATTGGTAATTTAACCTTTTCTAAAGATTTTGGCTTTACAATTGTTAATTTGACAAGCAAGTGAAAACCCCTAACACTTGCACTTACATACCTTGTTAAAATCGAAGTCATACCTTACTGATATGAACAACGTCTGCAAATAAACAGGCACTTCAGATTTTCTTGCATAAACAACTGCGAACAGGGCTGAGCAAACGGAGGCAAGTCCGTACCTTCACCACCCAGTCCCTGGAGCCAGGGCACCACGGGACTGTGCAAGCTCTACCTGCCAGAGTCCTGCCTGCACCTCCCCTGCCCCAGGGGTTTCTGTGTCCGTGCTCCATGTCTGTCCTGAGAGTGTTTGACTGTAATCTGGATTCAGATTAGGAAACTGGGATCTGTCCTTTTATTCCAGGCAACAGCTGAGGACCGGTGCTAAAGCGAATGAAGATCCTCAGCCTCGATCCTTGCCCAGGCTGTGTCGAGGGTGTGGATGTGCCTGTTCTCTGCCCTGCTGTCCTCCTGGCCTGACCTCGGCCGTGCCACTCCATGCTCAGCTGTGCTGGCTGGGGCTGGATGCTGCCACTGTGCCTGCCCGGGCACTGACTGCGCTCCAGTGGTGCGGGCACAGCTCACCTTCCCTGACGAGCACCCGTTCCTGCTGCTCCCTGGCACCCTTCTCCCCTTCTCACAAAGGGATCAAAGGTGCAAAAAAAAAACCTGTCTCCTTATTATATTTCTTTATACTCAACGAAAAATTATAATTTATTTGATTGCTCTGGGTAAGCAGAAGTCCCTTCATCCTTCTGTGCCTATGGTGACCTACCTTTAATCTTCATTGTGAATCGATAAAAAAATCTGTTCAGATGGAAAGCCTTCCTGGAAAGTCTGCTTTTATGGGACAAGTGCCTATATGGGACTCACAAATGAACCAACTATATCTGGAAAATGCATCCCAAAACTTCCTATAATCTAAAATGGAAACTGCTATGTACTTTCAGGCCATGCACGTATCACTAGCGCCTCGCCACACACAGGTCTATCGAGGTGCAGTGTGCACAACCCTGACTCACCCAGAGTCTAACACAGTCTGAAACAAAACTCAATTGCCTGTGACACTGGCAGGGCTTGGAGTGATGAACACACCACCCTGACATCTGGGCCACATTGGCCTGCCTTTGCTGAGGAGCATGGAGCAATGGTAGCAAACACCAGCCACATTCACCTTGTGTCATACAACCCCAGTAATCATGCCTGGGGGAGAAAGCAAAAGCGTAGCTCAGTGTTGTAGCCAATGAATTATATACTATTTAAAGGAAAAAGCAGAAAAGACCAGCTCACTAAAGAGATACTCATTGTCACCATCCTGCACAGAGGTAAGATTCAAAACAAATGTGCTACCAGTTGACTAATTAGACATAGGTACTTAGAATGTTATTCCACTTAGCCTGTACTTTACAAGGCAAAGCACTGGGTCCTCTCCTTGTGTTTGTATAGTGCCTTAGCATAATGGGGCTTTGATCTATAACTGATATTCCTATGGCTATTCAATAGCTGAGGCATTCAAGGGATATCAGAAAACTGCCCAGTACCACCAGCAGGTAGCCCAACTGGTTGTCACAGGACTAAGGATAGAACAAAGAAAACAACTTTGAAAGAAAAGTAGAAGCAAAATGGTAGGATAGTTTTGTGCTGTGGCTACACACTACATAATCTGAAAGAAAAAAGAAAGATTTTGAAGTTGCTCTGTTTTAAAAAACAGATATTAATTACTCCATTAACCTAAAGGGAGAATGACAGAATCTAGAATTACTTTTTTCAAGTATCTTAACTTCAAAAAAAATTGGGTAAATACAGTAGTAAAGAATCAAAGTTTTATCATATTAATGCTGTAACTCAAAGCAAAAAGCTCCATGTTTCAAGCCCATGATTAGTTTTACTCTGATTTATCAATTTTCTATATTTTTTTATAACACATTTTACTTTTTCTGAGGCCAAACATTTTGTTTCCAGTGTCTTCTCCAACTAGCAATAGTTGAATGATATGACCAATTAAAAGCTGATTGCACCCCATGGTGTATTTCCATTATGTCTTCAGCCTGTGCCTAATAGCACTGTTTTTCTTTCTACAAAATATTTGGGTTTCCTTGAAGAAGTCCAGTGACAGATATGAGAACAAAGATTAAATTATCCAAACACAGATGCTCAAAAGCAAACATATAAGAGCCCCAGTACAAGGATCCTTAGAAAAGTAATGCTTAAATTTCCTAGAGAACAAATATTAAGAATATCAGATTAAGGGACATGCTGAACCTTGGATTTTGAAGGAAGCCACTTCAAAACATCCTGTTTCTTACAACGACTGATCTTATCAGTGAAACAGTAACATGCTTTTTTGACTCATTTCATGATTTGGGAAGGGGCCCCAGACCAATAGCTGTGATGGTCAGACAATTTCAATTTCCAGCCTAAACATACTTATGACCAGTGAACACAATCTGAACAGTCTGTTCCAGGGATTCCCCTAAGGGACACTTCTTTCATAAATAGCTTCTGTCATGCAAATGCCAATGGAGACATACACCATTTTCATCCAGTCATCTCTGTGCCCTCAATAATTCTCCAAATCTCTTCAAACAGTATTATACCCTCCACTCCTTGGGTGCCCAGCTTCCTACGGGCTCACCTATATGTACCTATTGCTTACCACTTTTTGTTTCTTTGGATCCACTGGTCTTGTGTCTGTATTTTTTAGCTTTTTGTCTATGTAACATACAGTGTTAGCAGATTCATCAGCCATGTGTAAGGGAAGGAAAGCAGCCTTCTTCCAGCCTTCACCAGTATGCTAAGCCTTCATCCTCATTTCCTAGAGGTGAAGCTGCAGACAACATGGCACATGAGCAGAGTTCAGCCAGGGACCAGATCTTCAACTCAACAGATTGACGCTTGCCGAGCCTGACAGACAGCTAACTTCTCTGACTATCAACAGAATATCAACTTACAGTTAAAGAACATATTTAAAGATGTTTGTTCAAGGAATTAATTCCAATGTGTTTGAATAGATTTGATTGGAACTGAAAATAAATAAATAATAACTCTACAAAAGATCCCAAGAATCCTAAGAAAATACAAGCTTTAAATATGTGGTCTGGATATTTTAAATAATCCAACAGCAGTGAAGGTTCTAACAGCCAATGTGTGAGTCAGTGACAGAGTGGGTACTAAAACTTGGCTTTGCAACTCATGAATCCAGGGTCCCTCCAAAGCACAAAACTGGCTACTACAGTAAAGCAGCTTACGTGTATTTTCAGGGTGAGAGAAGAGACTGGAAATTGTGGTGCTCACCCAACTCTCAGTTAACAGCCAGGTCAAAAGGCAGGATGCCAAATTGGATAGATCAAATATCTATCTGTGCTGACATTGCTAAAAGCATGTGAAATATATAACTGTACTAACAGATTCTGTAGTGGACTAGACCTCTTGTTATCCAGGCAACTCAAGTAGGTGATCATTTGTGATTAAGTATCAGTGAATTTCCCAGATGATCAAAAGCAATATTTTTATGAGCTCCTCTGCATTCCCTCAGTCTTGTCTAAGCTTGAAGAGAAGGAAAACCCCTCACTGATACATGAGAGCAGGAAAGCAGACACAATAAAAAGCACAGCATTGCTTAATGAATTGGGAAAGGAATGAGAATACTTGTCCTGTAGCTTTTTGCATACAAAGTCCTTCCCCCAGTACCACTTAGGGAGTGTGTACTTGCCTTGTTTTTCCAATTATGTACCAAGTAAGCAAGGAATAGATTCAAGCAGGAAGCTTGAAGGGTAATTTTTAATGTCCTCTCTGAGGTTACCAATAGGGTCTGTGTCCTTGTGTCTAACTATAGGCTAAACTGCTACTTGTAGGTATAAACTAACTTTGTATAATTCAGATTTAAAGTGGCTTAATCCATTTACACTTGCAGCTGTAGCAGCTTTACTCAATGGTTCATCATTAAGGTAAGCTAATTGTACCTTTCTGCTTACTGACCTTCTCCAGTACAGACACCCTGCAATACAGTGAAGCACCATAAATTTAAAGTTATTGAATGCAGTGAACATATTCTTCACATATCCATGTTGTAAGGCATTTCTGCCTTAGGAAGAGAAAATAGAACTGAAAAATCCCTCACAATTCATTACACATTAAAGAATTTCAATTATTCACTTGTTTTAAGAATATGACCCACATGTGGTTGGTCAAATTAGGGATTCCTTCTCCAAGGCTGATACGGTATGAAAAATTACTTGATCACACTAAAGTGGCTTCTGAATGCAATTTCTTTACAGCAGCCCATAGCCTCTCATTAGTTCTATAGGAATGCACTAACCCTCACCACAAACACAAGGCCTGAAAATGAATGTAAGGAGAGATTAATTAAGTAAATAAAGCTTTAAGTAGCTGATCCATTGAGCACAGGGGATTGTGGTTTCTCTAGAATCACTTACCCAAGCCATTGTCAGTAACAAAACTGTAATGCAATATCACATAGCATGTGAATCAGCACCTACAAAAGTGTTCACCTTTACACTGACAGCAGTGTACAAAGGTGATAGCCTGCAGCCAGAGCTTCTTCACCTCTGCAGAAGAAAAGGAATCATTTATTGTTTTTCTCATTAGAGATATCTGTCCCTTATAACATTCAGGCTCAAATTTCAATTTCAGACACTCTAAAGCAAAAAGAGTGGTGATATGTCTGAATTTCTCCATCCACAGTTTGCAGGAGTAAAATCAATTATATGCCCACCAACATTCCTTCCAGCAGGTGGGAGTAGAAATGCTCTTTTGGTTGGTTCTCTTCTGGTTTCCATCCACAGAATTGAATGAGAACTCCAAACTATTCAGCATATACATACACTGCTACTCCATATTTATGATGTCCTGAAAAGGAATGTACTTTGCAATTTGCAAGAAACCAGCTCCTTGAAGGTTAAACATTATTCAAGGGAGGAAGGAGATAAGCCATCCTAAAAAGGATGTCTGTACTTAATAATAAATACCATGAAGAAAAGTAAGATCATCCTGTTGGAAAGCAGTGTGAAAGGAAACAAGGAACCATTTCCTCCCAAAACCACACATTCACCATGCTGTTCATTCCCAGCTGCTGACAGTGTCATTATCAGTCATGTTATAAGGTGAGACCAACTCCTACTGTTCCTTTGGGAACTCATGCAAAAACCTGAAACAAACTGAAGGCAAAGGTATTTGGTAAGTTGGAAGAGAGTTTCCAAAGACATGTCTGTATTTTGGTACTTCTTTTCTTAGCAGTCCTCATGCCATAGAAAACAGAAACCTATGCAAGCAAGGTAAGGCCACTTTACCAATTATTTCTGTAAGCAGTGACAGAGAATTGAGCAGGAAATGCAGTGAGAACTAGCAGGCAGAAAAGTCATCTTCCAATGAGAGTGCTGCCTGACACAAACACTTCAAGAACATCATGGCTGCAGAGATAAAAATGCCCCAGAGATAGAAGGACATTGAATAACTTAGGGTTTGGCAAATTCACCTCCTGAACATTGTTGGTTGCCAAGAAAAATCATTCTGAGTCACAAGAAGCCATATGTATTGTTCCAAAAAGGATATGAACACATGTAGTACTGATGGCCCATAAAAGCAGTTAAAAAAAATCCAGCAGCTTTAATAGATTTCTATCTGGTCTGAAGAATAATTCTGGTCTGCAGAGGAGACCTCCTTAGGCTCATGGAATGGCACTTGTCCAGAAAGACCTGGTGGGTGGCCTGCCTGGGAAAAAGAGCAAAAGGACGGAAGCGGAGGTGACCTGGTAATGTGTCAGCAAGGAGTGGCAGGCCTGAAAAAGACTTTATGGAGCCAAAATGGGATAAAGGCATATAATCAAAGCCTATTTTCCTATAACAGTTCTTCCCTGCAGAGTTCTTCTTCATTGTTTGGGGGATTTTTTTGTTTGTTTGTTTTTTGTTTTGTTTTGTTTTGTTTTTGTTTTGGAATCCTGTGCAACAGGAACCCTGAAGAAACACCACCTGATCTTCCCAGGACTGATGCTTAGTAATTGATAGTGCTGTTTACACAAGTGTCAGGATATTTCAATACAAAATTTGTCCCTTTAATTGCTAGATTTAGTTCTGAACTATTTCAGAGAATGGCTGACTGAAGATCTGCATGTTTGTCAAAAATATTTATAAAGTGAACAGAACCAAGCCATAGTACTGTGGATGTTCAGAGTGTCATCCATTAAAAACACTTTCAGCTTTGCATATCTATAAGATCTTCTGTCTTGGACAGCAGCATGCTTCTCACATAGTCATTAGTCAAACTGCATGGCTAGGCAGTAACTAAGGTTTATAGTCCACTAAATTGATATGTCAGTAAGAAACTGAAAAATTCTGACTCAACTAAAGCAAAAAAAACAAGATGATAGCAAATAATTAATATCTACATAATAACATTTTTCTACTTTGTTCAAAATTACTCTTTTAGGTTAACTAGCAGAACTCTTCAACTCTGTTTCCAAAAACAACTCTCTTCATTCCATACCTCTAAGATCTTCCCATTCTACACTGACCAGGCTGGAAATAACAGCTTCCTGGTATTAAAAAACTTACATTTCAAAAAATTGTTTCCATGTCACAAGTTTGCATGTCTCCACTAGTCTCAAGCTTTTAAGAAAATTGTAAAATCACATTCAATGAGGATGTATCCCTTGCATCTGGTAATTTACCACTCCCTTAGGGTCCACATTCTAGCTATTGATGTCTGACTAAAAGGACTCAAGCATGCTAACAGTATTTGAAAGGGAGAAGAGACAAATTGACAAGACACACCATAAATAGCCAAGATACACCAATAAAAAACAGGGATTAAAGAGGTATCAACATTCCTTCAAAAGCTGGAAGAGAGAAAAGGTTTAAGAGCTCTTTTTTCTTACTAGCATAGGCATCAAGGCAGGATTGGCCAGATTTGGAGCCCAGAAACACTGCTGTTCTTTGTAAGTAAAGGAGCTCAGTCTAAATTTTGCTGAGAACTCACTATTTGTTTTAATGTCCCCACAAACTATTTGGCAGCAGCACAAAGGTTTCTTCAGACAGCTGTGGGATATTGCTGAGCATTTCATGCTCCTAGCAATGCAGTAATTCCCTAACCACTGTGTAATTAAGGGCTTTGTTGAGGTCTGGTGACATATTTGTGTACTTGCAGTGCTGCACCTTGTTTCATAGGTCAGACTGACATGCACCAAGAAAAGTCAAATTTCTAGCCAATAAAGTTTTCTGCAAAGATGGATTTTTCAATGGTCTTTCACAGCTGGTGGAAGCATAGTCTATCCCCAACCTACTCTACTTGTCCTCCCTTTGGAACATAACCATTCTGCATTTACTTCTAGTCACCATTAAAGCCCCAGTGCTCAGAGAACTGACTTTGCTTTCTCGAGGTCAGAGCAGCTAAACATTGAGCCTTTTGTTCTCATCACCCAATGAAGAGAGAACAAAATTCCTGAGTGGATGATTCTATCTTATTTGATCACAGTTTATAATTTCTTCCTTTGTTTCCTGTCATGGACTTCCCTGGGAAAGAAAAGAAGCAGCTTTCCCTGCCTAGTGTGTGATTTCCCTGCCCTTCTGCTGACATGCCAGATGGCTGGTGCTGACTGGTGATAATATTACAGTCTATGCAAGAGGCAAAGGGGAAATGACCTGTCAGCATTCAAATAATAAAACTCGCAACTGCCACATTTCACTGCTGGTGAATTTATATTTGTCTTTTTAGAGTCTTTTCCACCCTGCAAAATCCTAAAAAAATGTGAAAATACATTGAGGAATTAAAGACTGATTCTAACAACCTTTCTTTCATGCAGGTGCTTCATGAAAATTTACCTAAAATCATGTGGATGACTCATACAAATGTGTGCAGAAGCAACCATTCTTCTATGCTAAGTACATTTACTGAGACAAACATATCACTGACTGCAAGATGGGCAGTTACATCTCTTAAACAGGCATTCAGAGAGCTGATAAAAGCTTTAAACAACTTCAGTGGCAAATACAGATCACCTTCAATTGCCTTTTTGTTTTAAGTGCCATTTCATATTTCGTGTCCCAGCAACAAAAAGATATGAGAACTAATTGAGATGCTATCAGACTTCTGCATTTCCCCAGTTCAACACTATCTGTTCCTTTCATGTACAGATACTTCAGATTTAAGGAATTCTGGCTCAAGCTTTGATATATGTAGAGAGAAAGATAAAATGTTGTCTCAAAGGATTTTATATGAGTTTCCAAAATATCACATACAGAAAAAAAATGTAATTAGCGATTAGGATGTTAAATAAAATTCAGAAGGCGGTATAATAGAGAAGCGATATTCTGGACAAGTACAGGCATTCCAACCTGCTGGTATAGTAGAAACTACAGATTGACTTTTCTACAGTGACTAAAACCCCTTGAGGCTTAATGTAATTTAACATGCTTTTCTTAAGGAAGTATGCTCAATGTAGGTTTTGGCAACATTTTACTTTTCACATATGATGAAATAACCAGCAAAACATCCTGCCCTTTCTCACACATATGAAATAAGCTGCATGATTTTCAATGAGAAGATTTAAAAAAAAGAAAGAGAGAGAGAGACAGAGAAAACAATGAAAACACAGAACTAGCCCCAATCTGATCTCTGTTGAAAATATAATGTTTGGTAGAATATTCAGTTTTATAGGAACTGAGTGGGGTTTTGCATATCCATTTTATCTGCAATTTTGGATGTTTTTTCATAACCATTAGTATCCCCACTGAATAGGGTGACTTAAATACCTCAGTCACATACTCTTCTGTGTCTTTCTGTCCTGTAAGAGATTGGTGAGGAAAGACACAGGGCTGAAACCCAGGGCATTCCCAGAAAACACTCCTGATTCTCTCATGGGAAGGCATCAAGAAAATAAGTGTCAACCTGCTGCAAAATGTGAGTCTGACTTTGGTTTATGCATCACCTTTCTATCTATAGAAAAGGGACTTTTTAGAATAGAAAGTCTTCAGGGCAGGGAGGGTGACTTAGCAAGTACTTGTAAATTTTATGTCAGGTTGGAAGTCTGATTTCAGCACTGGCCTCCAGGCAAAATCTTAAAGGTAATGCAAGAGATAATAGATTTTGCTGCAACTCCACTGTGAAGCACCTGGATGCTATCAGTGCTCATTATCTGACTGCTTTGTCTATTTGATGGATACTGCATTGCTCGCAGAGGGCTAGGAGTTATGGTGTTTCATATGTGTACCTGGAAAACTATGCAATTTCACATAATTGATAGCAAAACAGGTGTTAAAGGCCCTCATATATTTTCAGTGGAACAATGCTACAGGATATGCAATTGTGAATAGAATTTTTGAGGATCTGTCCAGAGCAGGAGAGGCAAGAGCTGAAAATTTGCTTCCCTGTGAATAGTGACATTTGTGCAAGTGTCTGCTTCAGTGCAAAGGAAGGTGCTAAGCACTTATTAGAATAATTTGCATGCTGGCCTTTTATTGTTATGTCCTTCTTCTGTGACTCCTGTCCTCTAGATGTATATGTAATAAGTAAATTTTTCTGGGTCTTTGTATTAACAAAAAATTACAGCTCTCTTCGAAACAAGTTGTTTGGAAGTGGTCAGGCAGAATGAAGCTGCCAAAAAAACAACAATGACTGGAAGTATAGGCTGAAAACACCTTTGAAACATGCTTGTAGCCAAAACAGAAAGACTTAGGACTGTTATTCACATAACAAGATCTGAAGAGAAAGAAAAGTTCATAGAAATTACTAGTCCTGAACAAGTTGTTCTAAAATATTTATTTCTGTCACAGAAATATAGAAAAATTATAGAAGAATTTATTTTTATCTTCTGTGTCTGTAATATTCTTTTAAATCCCGAAGGGCTAGGGAAAGTGACTCTGGCATAAGATGGTATATATGAAATCTACTGGTGTTCTAGTTTAAAATAAATGTGCAATATTGTTTTAAATTACCTGTATATAAAGTCAGTCTTCACATTCTCTGCCATCCACCTTCAAAACAGATACAGCATTTCCTGTGAAGTACAAGGAATTAAGAACTGTTGAGTAGATAATAATCTAAACATGAATGAGCTTGTAGCAGCAAAACCAGTTTCTACAGGGAGATGGACATTCTGTGGGTGCTGCCATTGAATATGGTAATTTTCATGGTATTGCTAATTTGGGAGTTTCCCCACCCTCTGTCTGCCTGCTGAAAATACATGTCACGTGATACTTGAGACACCTACTTGATTTTTCAACTTCTTTTCAAGGTATCTCCCCTACTAAGTCTGGACCAAAAGATAGCAAAACCCATGTTTTTCAGATTTTGGAAGTTAGTATGCTTTAACTTCCACTACAGTAGCTGTTTTCTGTGTGACTTTTTCATATAGCTCAGCGACCAGATGCTAGAAATACAAGGCACAATTTTCTTACTCTCTTCTGGTGATAGTATCACCTGCAAGCTGTGATGGTCATGCCTTTTCTGGAGTCATTGAAAGAGCAAACCTTGCTATGTGACCCTTCACTGACAATGGGCTTGTACCCACACACATGCTCCTGTTTCTGTTTCTTCCCTTAAGCTTTGGAACTACTAATGAGAAGCTGAAGTGCTATGCCCAAAGAAGATAAACCACAAAGATTTCAGGTTCTAAGTAAGAAAGAAAAAGTAAAGAAAGAAATGGATGAAAGGAAGTACTGATAGCCTGATTTAATAGCTGAGAATCAGTTTGAGAAGACATTAAGTTTCAAGAGGTAAACACACATAAAAAGATCTTCAGAGGTAGGTAGTCTAGCTACATTCTTGAACTATTCAGTGAGAGAGCTACCTGTGGGCAGAGTAAAGTTCTAAAACACTTCTACATCCACAACTGCAAGCCAGATCTGAGGCAGGTTAAAATCAAAATGCATATCATACCTGTGACAAAGAGGAGCTTTACACAGTATCTGCAGTTGGAGACTGCTGTTTGGTGCTGAGACTGGCTTATTCTGTACAGTAAATACTCTGGCTGGTTAACTCTGTCCAGCTGCATTAAGATATTGTCTTCCTGAAGATGACCCACCATCTTTCCTCCTTAAGCATTAACAAGCTACAGTTTTATTATCAGAAAACATCTGGGCTTATGTGCATTACAGCATAGCTGCTATAGGGTAGCATGTCAAATCAGTATGCAATCAAAAGAAAAGCAGCAGTCGTCTATTTTCTGGCTATTTTGATGTATGTTTAGTTTAGGTGAGAGTCTTTCCAGGTTCAAAGATGCAAAATCCTACCATCTGGAATCCCTTGAAACTCTAGTTTTTAACTATCTGTACTCCTTTTCCTATTAATTCTTGTATCTTTTTATAATTTCTTCTTCCCTCCCTAATGTCCTACAGGTACTGTGTATTATTATCTGCAGCCACAGCTCTACAACAGTGAGTGAGTCTGACTGCCTTGACACCTTGCAAGAGGTCAGTGGGACAGTCAGTCTGCCTCTGTACAGCAGGCTCTGTTGTCTCTGTGCCACACACCCATGAGTTCTGTTTCCCAGGGTGGCACCAGCAGACTTGCCTTATATTTAGCTACTAGCAGTCTCATGATGTTTCAGAATGTCCTCAGGTAAACTTACTAACTCATCTGTCAAGCCCATGAGTCAAGCCAGACAGCTTCTACTGTCTCACACATTTAACAAGAAGGCCAGTCCTCAACAGTTTTTCTTTTTGGTCAGAAAAGCCTTTGCATTAAATGAAAGAATGACACCCACCTTAACACACCTGCTCGTTTGAGCTTTTCTCAACCAAACAGCCAATAAACCTCCAATAACCAAGGGCAAGAAACAAACATCCTCCAAAGAATGCAACACTCTACAGTGCAAAGAGAAAGCAGATTATAAGGCTTCTCCTTTAGCAAGATTTCAGGACACAGGGCAGACAGCAAAAAAGTCAGCACTACCTTCTCTTTGCTGGGGTGCCTCCCACAGACAGAGCTGGAAGAAGAGCTACAACCCCTACAGGTTCTCAAGATGTTTCAGGAAAGAAGGTGGGAATTTGTCTAGTTTCCATTATGTTGCCATTTTTTTACTCTCCCACAACTCTGCAATCTCAGTTCTTATCACAGAGATACAGCTAAGCATAGTGAGGAACTTACATTAAAAGTGCTAGCTTGGATGTTGCCCCTGTCAAATATCATCTTGGCCAAACAGGCTGAGCAATGTGGCAGTCAGAGAGATCCGTTACAAGGCAGCTGCAGCTGGGGAAGAGCTAACATTCAGTAGGAAACAAAACCATTGAAGAACAGGTGTAAAAGAGTAAGATATGACATAGAAATAGAGGAAGGTGAACTTCCTCTCTCTTGGCTGTGAATCCCAGCTCATTTGTTGTTTTCCCTCCAGCCTACCTTGTCTGTTTGCAGGATCCTTCCATACAACTGAGAAGGACTAGGGAGCTCCTGGAAAGGAGAATTCATGGGATAAAATAAACAGGAGAAATACTGAAGTATTGAAGTGTCTGTAGAGCAAGACAGGATAAGAGCACTTCCTTCTTTGATGGGTAATCCTACTAGCTGTGGGAGAAGCAGCCCCCTGTCTCTCTACATTCTCTTTAGGGGCCTGGCTGGTGTGTTTATATCCAAAATTGCATGAGCAGCTTTCTGCAAACCTCTGTCCTATTACATGTATGCAACACCAAATTCTGCTTCCATCACAGCCCATTTTCTTTCCAAAGAGCCCCCAGTCCCTCCAGCCATAATTGAAGACACGACCTACACTTTCCTCTGTTCACACTCTCAGAATGTCTCCAGATTCCCAAATGTCTTGAGCCCCCACATAGAGCCTTTGAGTAGACCTTCCTGGGAGCTCACCTTGGCTTTTTGTTAACTCCTCTCACCTGGGCGCAGGGCATATCTGCATTAGTATGCACTCATTATCTTATTGTTTGCTTTCCTGTTTTGCTCATAATTTTCAAAATGGTTTCTGGAAGATCTGGCATCTCTATTCCCTGTCTACCTTGATGTGAACTTTGACTTTTGCTGCTCAGACCCCCTCATAAGACCCAGGCATGCTTTCACATTTCCATTCTTCCCACAGGGAGGGAGTGTTAGGGGACATCTCCACTACAGTGTACACAAGTACTCCATAGGAGCGAACGACACCCCAGCTTTCTCTAATGTGTTAATAGGGCTGCTAGAACTGTAAAAGGGAAAAAACTCAACAGGAAAGGCAGAAATGACCAGTTCCTTCCTCAGACAGTCTCACTGACTTCAGCTCTGCCACCCTGAGCCACAAAAGGCAGTGGGGAAGGGACTTCAGGGGAAGGTAAGTAGGGCAATGAGCTGCACAGTACAAGCAAAACTTACATGTTGCAGAACAAGACACAGGCCCAGTCAAGTCAGAGCATCACTCAAGCCTATGAACAACAACTGGGTGTTGCCAAAGTTCAAAAGCAGGTGCAGGCAAGTCTATAGTGGTCACAGAATGGCAATTCAAATTTCTTAATGGCAAAGGAGGTGGGATTGAGTTAATGAGTCTGTGCAACACTGTGAGAAAAAATCAAGTATGCAGGACACTTTCAGAAAAAGGGTACACAGATGGTACATCACTGAAAAAGTCTCTATAGTAGAGTGGCAGTCATTAAGAAATTAATACGGCATCTTGGGTTAAATGAAAATATGAAATTTAGCCAAGAAAGAAAGACACATTTTAACCATTTGCCAAATACTTGTGGACTGTACTTTAAGACTTACTTAGGTGAAGACACCACTGGACACCTTTGGACAAAACTGATCTCTCAGGTAGTGCTAATAACATAGTAAGATATTTCAGGAGAATGTCTACATCATCTGTACTGACGTTGACATTCCCATGCAAACTCCTAAAAGGCATACAGACATGATTACATTATTTAGCCCAAGAAAAGTATTTGGCTTTTTAAACTCTGGCTGTACAGGAGCTAGCTCAATACCATGCACTTGCACATACAGAGTTCTCTTTCTCTGAATTGATTGTCTATTAAAGGATTTCTAAATCATAAATTATAGCTTTTACTATTACAGGGCTCTCCAAAGCCACATTTTTAATTGGTCATTGTCTTACAGTTATGGGACAACTGGTGTGTATTCATTAATTACTTGGTACAGCCAAGTGTCCTCTAGCTTGCTAGCATCTTGCCTCAGGAGCCTAGAATCAGAATACCTGATTTCAGTCTTGTTTCCTTGTTTAAAAGGGCACAAAAAGATGAACAGTACTTCAGTGGTATCAAAAGTGTTTCTTAACCACCTGGTGATAACAACCAGCAGTCCTGCTGATAACTGAGAACCAGTGCTCTCCTTTGTTTCAAAGGACCTGAGCTTTACTGAATCAAAACATAGTCCCAAATATGGTGACTTTGATCTTGCTTTGACATATTCATATATGCAGTGCACCCATAAAGGAGATAAATTTCCTACAGAACTGCAAGCCCAGGACTAAGCACTCTGCATAGTTATTTGCTTAACTAATCCAGCCAAAGGAAAAATTTGCCTGAAGGAACATGTCAGCAATTTGCTGAACAAAGGCTGCTTGTGCTCTAGATGAATTTCCAGACTTTTTATGATTAAATCCCTGATAAATACTCCATAGACTAACTTCAGTTTGTGAAACACATTCTGACTACGATCGTTCATTAGTAATCTAATTGTTAGATTCCCAGTTCTATATAAGAGCTGAGAACATTCTACAATTGGATTTTCTTCTTCCATAAATTTCATGTTTATTTGACCACAAAGCATTTGTTAAAGGTCACTTTCATAAGCATATGAAAAAAATCCTTGAATCTTGTATAACTCAGGCCAAAATTATAGTGGTGATTTGCTATTTCTGTTGCCACATGACAAATGCCAATCCAGCTGCTCTGTTCTTCCTCCCCTCCTCCAGTGCCACCAGCAGATGAGACACACAGAGGAGCTGAATATTGTAGGAACAAAGTCTGCTGTGAACCAGATACTTTGGTCCCCCCCAGGTCTGCAGATCACTGTGTGAATGCAGCAAAAAGTTGCAGAAGCAGCTCTGACCTCTCCTGCACAATTCCCTTCCCTATATAAAAAGAAACAGCAAATGAGTCAGAAATAGGGAGAGAGAATATGGGAAAAGGGCAGTCATGTTTCAGTCCAGGAAGAGAATGGGGATGGCAGCCAGCTCTGTAGACTGGAGCAGTTTGTCCAGCTGCCCCTGCCACACTGAAATGGTTTCCTGAAGCACGCAGCTAAAAGCCAGAAAGGCACCCTGGAAGCATCAGAGTGAACAGTAGAATTACACCCTGAAGTTGCTGTGAAAAAGAACAAATTCTTAATCCTAGCTTGTCAGTTTTCCCAACCTAGCTCACCCTTCTTTATTTAATGTTGCCTCAGGATTCTGGTAAGGAGGGGGAAAAAAAAGTCACATTTTTCTGTACTAACTACAAGTATTCCAGCATATTAAAATCCCAGGTATAACCTTTTGCACTTGATTCTGTATATAATAAAACGCATTTATGAATGACCAAATATATTTTTACTCACTCTGTGTGAACTTGGAAAAGAAATCATTAAGTGTTTGGTTTTTTGGTTTTGGGGTTTTTTTTCTGTCATGCATTCACACTGACATATTATTGCAGAAGAGCAGGCAAGCGCTGAGATGAGAACATCGGTTTGCCATTATCTGAATGGTCACAAAGTGCTGAGTTTTGCACAAAGTAACTTTTTACTTCAAAGTTTCTCAGATCTGAGTTGTTTGCACAGGTTTGCTGTTCTAGGGTTGCTCACAAGTGCTGAACTGTAGAAATGTTTGTTATTGCATTAAAGACACTAAATGCTAGACGGTTGTTTGCATTTTTTGGTTGATTTTGGCTGGTTAGTTCTTCGGGGTTTTTTTAATAATACCAAGTATCAATTGTACTGAAAACAATTAGAGAAACTCCTAAGCAAGCCCCCATTAAAGTTAATGCCTTAATTATTTATTTGTTTAATTTCCTTACTTCCTTGTGGCAAACAAAGAACCATAAAACCAAGTTCTGAGATTTCCATTTAAAGTGCTAGGCAGGATAAAAGAGTATAATTGTAACAATTATATGGGAATTCTTCAATTAACAATTTCTTAAACTATCTACAATTAACAACATAAAAAAAATCTTAGAAGTGATAGTATTATTTTTCTGATGAAAAACATAAATCTCAATTGTGTCTCAGCTGCAGGCAAATTTTGCTCCCATTTGCATCATGTAAACAAAGTAGCTCTGCTGAATTAAATTGCTGCGGTATTCTGAGGAACATATTTTGCTAGTCAATTAAAAGACCTGAAGATTATAGATCAGATGCAAATGACTGCCATATTACTTTACGGAAAGGCTTTCATCCTAAAAAAGCACTCTTCATGCACTGTTATGCTTATCAACAAGCACAATCTTTGCCTTCCTCATTTTTAACATCCTTCAAATAAAAGGAGAAACAGAACAGGAATATGCAGACAAGAAGCTTCGCTTTCGATCTTTTGAACATTGGAGTTATTAATAGAGGTGACAGTTTTTACAAGAACTGCGTGTTCTGGCCCTAGAGCATTTCAATGCAATTTGGGCATTTCAATCTCAGACAATAATACACATTAAAATATAATGTTTAAATAAGAAAAAAACAGCCTAAGAATAATTTACCTCAAGGATAATTACATTATGCAATAAAGTTAGAACTGACACAAAAGAAGTAAAGGACTCCTATGGTAAAGGTTTTGGAAATCCTGTATAAAATTTCAAAGCATTTTGTGAAATATGACTTGAAATTATTCCTTCTTAATGGACAGATAGATACTTATGAAGAAGCCCTGCCTTACACAAAGACACCAGCTTTCAAAGGGATATTTTAGAATTATGACTCCTGAGAGAGTCCCTTCTGAGAGATGCGAATACTACTAGCAAAGCCTATCTTAGAATCCAGAATTTTATTCTTTCCTTTTGCATTATTCAAACCTATAAAACCTGAGATTTTCCAACTAAAGATGATTTTGTGTTAATGTTGTCAACAAGAAAAATTGCTGTCTCTATGCTGTTTTCAATTATTGGACAGTTGGAATTAATTATTATGACATCTGGTTGGTCCAATCTGTGAGATTCACTGAGTTCACTGTCTAGCAATTTGGTGGTCAAGCTGAGGGCAGCTGCTCTGTGAATGGCACCACACCATAACATTCACCCTTTGACTGGCTTTGCAGCTAAGCCCTTTCTTTTCCACTGTCTCTTCTTTTTTGTAAGCCTCTTGCTACTGGCCAGCCTCAACTCTTTTCATGGTCTCTCCCACACCGGTGCTGTGCAGCTTCTGGTACATTGCCTGTGCAATGCATACATTCTCACTCTAAGTTTCCACATTGCTCTTTTTTATTGAACATTCTCATGGAAAGATGCCTAAAATGCTGTGATCTTTCCACAGCGTTTGTGAAATACATTTCACCCAGTTCCCAGTGGGAAATGAGCTTGGATATGAGTAAACAGAATGTAATCAACCCTTCATAACAACCTTCTGGTTTACATCAAACTTCTACCAACACCAAACAGATGTCTGCAATTGACAAGATGTTTGTCCATCATTTTAGAAATATTTACAAGGGGAAGTGATAGGTAAGGGAGAAAGTGGCCTATACATAAGGGTAAGCCTGCCATTTTGATAGCTGTCCTAGGGTAACACTAAGAAAAGCTCAGTAGATGGGCAGCTGATTGAAACACAACTGTGCAGCCTGCCCGACAGCCCCCTCTGGCTCTGTTTGTAACTGTCCTTAACTTGGAAAACATCAGGATAACACTGCTGATGTTGACAGAGCACTGAACAGTGTGCTCAGGACTGTAAAGATTCTGTTGCTGCAGGTGGCAATCTCTAATTTAAAGTTCGTATGGCATCTCATTTAACTTCAACCTATGGAGAAACTTCTGAGGACACACTCTGTGGTCCTACTAGTACCCACCATCCAGGGCCACATCCTCACTTTGGCACAGTGCAGATGCCAGTCTGAGTGTACCCTCTCCATGTGGCAGAGGGAAATCCCGTTTTTCACAATCCCGTGCACTGCAAGTAGGTCAGTGACTCATACTGGTGACTCACTATGGTGCCTGCTGATTATAAACATTTCACTTGATGCCTGTTCTTTAAAAACTTTGCTGCAGAGGCCAGGACTTCATACAATATAGTTACATGAAGTTGGTGGTTTTGAACTTGAAATGGGATATACAAAAATTAAGCAAAATCCATAGAAAAGTAGATTCATCCCTGTTAACTCATTCTTTGGCTCTACGGATCAGTGGCCAGGAGAGGAAGGTAAGTCACCACCTCAAGCTTGCAGTCTTCAGCTGGCAAGAGTTTGCATCATCATTTTATCACGACATGGCATTACCCAGCTGTAATGTAATGTATCACATACTGCATCAATCGGGAGCCTGATAATGATGGAAGAAGAAAAAATATCACCTCAAACGTTTTAAAGAAAGACTTTGTTTCAATTACTGACATTTTCAGAATACAGTATTTTGTGGGTCCTATGATTTCCTATATGAAATCGATGCTCCTGTACTTCAATTCTTTTTTCCAATAATCAGGAAGGTAGAACTCTTCTCCAGGAAGGTAGAATCTCTACTGCTTTGATACACCAAGCAACCTTGAAGTATTAAAGCAAATGTAGAAAGTCTTGCCATTAAATTGTGAAATTTGGCAATACTGACAAATGAGGGTGGCTTGCAGCTCCCTTATAATTAGCTCATAGGAGCACCCAGCCAGGCAAGGAAACTGAGTTATTACACAGACTCCTTTGGGTCCACTTTGAGACATGGTCTCTATGTAACACCGCAAATGTTTCCATGACTTTATTAAACACGATCAGCATGAAGTCAAAATTCTTGATTTTTTTTTTTGCTTTCTTTATTAAAACTTTCGTAATTTCTGAAATGAAAATAGGTTTTTTATCCTTGTAGTGTTCCCTGAATCTGTGCTGCTGGGGTGGAGGCGCAGGTGCAACATTGCTGGGCAGCTAACTTTAGGAATTCTTCAAATTCCTTACATTCAGCCTCAGGAGAAAGGAGTGGCTTGCATGACTTGATTGTGGCTGATTTAATTTGTTTACTCCTTTACCTAGCGCCTTGTAAGTGGGTTTGGGTTTAGCATCTCTGACTTTCTTATGCAAGTAAGAATTATGACATGTTCAGAAGGTAAAGAGCAAAACAAAACAAAACAACAAAAAACACCAAAAAAACCCACAAAAAAACCCCACAAAAACAAAACAAAACAAAACAAAAAAACAACACCAAAGACAACAAAAAAGGCATTCTCAGCAATGTGGTGAATTATAAATAGAATTTTACAGAACGGATCTGAACTGACAGCTGCAGTCCTGACAGGTGTCCTCAAACTCTGCTAGTCAAATCCTTGGACCTTCAAACTTGTGACAGACACATCACTTCCCCCACAGACCACTTCCACTTATTAACTTATTAACACCAGGAAGTGGTGTCTGAGAGAGACACATGCTTTGCTTGGAGTGCCCACTTTGGCAGACTGTGGGAAGGAACACTTCCTCTTGACATCAGAGCTGTTCAATATCCTGCTCTTCCATGCTGGATCTTCTCCATTTTGACCACTGTATCTTCTTCCCAGGCAAATTACCTGTACTAAGATAGGGCCATTCACTTCTGGAAAGAAAAAAACAAAGCTCTACAAACCACTAAAATACAACATCCTTTGGAGCTACTCTGAGCTTGCCTGCACTAGTTAGTAACAGGTTGTTCATTAGTTTGTTCTCCAGCACACTGTTGGGGGCGAGGACAGCATTAACACATCTCCACACTGGGTCTGGCACAGAATCTGCAGGACGTGGGTTCCTCTCAGTAACAGTGATGTCAGAACTGCCAATGACCAACAGTGCCTGCATCACCGTTTGGATGACAAAACTTCTCTGGGTAAATGTAACACACTTGCACATGGGAGGACACATGGTCTCTTAAGGGTCATGTTCTCTCAGCCTTATCCCTAAGCTCTTCACTAACAATGAAATAACAAAACAATTACTTAGAAGCACCACCTACAATACCACTCACAGCCTAATGTTACATCTGACAGCTGCATTCATATTACAATGGCTTGTTTTTAATGAACTGGGTTTTCTTGGCCAAGGTCTGATTCAACCCATAGGGAAAGGAAAAATTCTACAAACTCTGAAATGCTGCCAGCTCTTTCTGTAAAAATAGGTCCTTTGGGGATGGGGAGGGGGTACAAATGTGTTGTGATTTGATCTCTTCCTCCCATTTCTGTGAAAAGAAGTGACAGCCTGTGACTAAGGAGATCATGAAGTGGACAACATCCACTGTGAAAAGGTGATGGGGCAATATCTGGAAATAAGTCACTGATGATACCATGTCTATTCTCAAAAGAAAGGATGGCGGGAAAGTGAAAAGTGTTTTATTAAAAATGTGACCTATGAATAAAAAAACTTGAACAAGAACATAAACCAGAAAAACCTTATCTATCCTTCATTAAGTTGTTTTATTGTCTCACCACCTGTTTTTGCTTAGCTGTCATGAGCTAAAGAAAGCAAGAAGAAGGGAATGGAAGAAGGCAGCACAAGTTTCCCCAAATGCAAACCCTCTGTTCACTACATGGTAACCACTGTATAATAAATTACTTGTACCCCGAGTGTCAGGCTGGCCTTGAGTCAGTGGCAGTTCCGACACTTTTCCATCTGCTGCAGAATCAATTCCATGGTATTTATGTTTAGAAGTTTTGGCTTTATCCTCTAGAGTTGCATGATTGTATAGACAAGCTGCTAAAAATAAACAAATTATTTCCAGTCTACTACAGTCAATATGTGATAAACAAGAACTT
The DNA here is from genome assembly GCF_963662255.1 of Cinclus cinclus. Classification (NCBI taxonomy): domain Eukaryota; kingdom Metazoa; phylum Chordata; class Aves; order Passeriformes; family Cinclidae; genus Cinclus; species Cinclus cinclus. The sequence goes on from NC_085052.1 coordinate 20,898,287, forward strand.
AAGGAGGAGCTCTGAAAACTGCCAAGGTTACACAGTATCATGATGAAGCCTAAACACCATAGACTTTTTTTTCTTACAATTGAAATACTTCAAATGCATAAACTCTGGTTGAGAAATGCATTTAAGCAGATTTTTTCATTTCCAACACATGTGACTCACAGACAGGTCTGAAAAGAAATGATTTCTTGAATCAAGACAATTTGCATTTTAATTACACAGTGCTCTCCTACCATACTGACCTAATTATAAAGTCGTTACATCAAAATTGCTACAAAAAAGGTAAATCTCAACTTATTCTATATTTACAGTTTCATTGTGGATTAGGCAGTGGAGGTGAAAATACAGTGCATCTGAATGCTAGTGAAGAACAATAGGTATTACTTTGAAGACAAGCAAAATAAAGATGAAGGCAAACTGGACAATGACCAGAGAAGGGCAATACAAATGCTGACTCAACTAAAAAGGATGGCCTAAAAGAAAAGATTGAACAAATTGGGGTGACAGCATCTGGAAAAGATATAATCGTGAAGGACATGAGGAAAAAGCAAGTCTAAGGTTTGTAAGATAAGATGTTATTAAAAGAATAGTGATGCACTTTTCTTCATCTTCAATGGTAGGGAAAACAAGAAGTAAGTATAATATGTGGAAGCTGAGGGATAGTACAAACACTGCATTACTAAGGAAAAAGCTCTTGAAGAAGTTGGCTGTAGAGGTTTTAAGCCCTATTCAACAGAGGTTTGAACACAAATATGTCTCAGGGATCTGTAACTAATGACACCTCAGCAGGAGGTATCATGACCTCTCAAACCTCCCTTTCATTTTCACATTTCTGGATCATTTTAGTCATATAGGAAAAACAAGCACAGAAATATTAACTTCCCTAAACTGAAAGAGTCTAGAAAGAGCCAAGAGAGAACACAGAACATTGGTTTTCAATCTCTCTATAAGAGAAATCCCCACTATGCACACAGCACTGAGCAAATGGGTAAGCATTCCCAAAACTGTCAGGGAAGCTCCCAGCTTCCTCCTTCTTTTTATCCCTCATATATTACGTGTTAAGACCCATAACTTAATGGCACTGAACATCAGATGAACTTTAGTAACAAAGTTAAATAGTCTCACTTTTTGATAGGGATTATGGATGGAGAATGAGACTGCCCTTGCCTTATTCCTTTGAGGTGCTTGCAGACCTGTGAAAGAATACGTGACTCCTCTGTGTCATCCTTTGTAATTCAGTCTGCCCCGTGAAGAGAAGGGCAATCACACTGGCCATCTAGAGCCAGCCATACCTCAATTTCCTTTCGTGCAGGGAGGCTGCTCTTCTCATTCCTTTTCTCTGGTCACAGATAACACAGCCCCTGCAGGCTGGCCATCACCATCAACAAGTACCAGATCTCTTATCCTGGCACACTAAATGTTCTTCAGAACAAACCAGAAAAACCAGTTTTTTTGGTTTTGTTTTAATTGCCATAGAGTTGAAATTGGTTGGGGTTTCAATGGGTGGGGTTTTAAAAACTAGTTTGCCGTTGACCCAGGACTGTTAAATATTTTCAAAACAGCAAGAAGTGTAGAATAGAGATTATCATTATTCAACATGCAGGGCTCAAATACTGGTGAAGATCAGGTTCTAATTTTGGAAATTTTGGCAAACTAGAAAGGCCATTTTTAAAAAATGCTAATCTCTCTTGGCAAATACAAGAAAATGAGCTTCAGTGAAAAGACGGCACAGATCCTGCTGTCCCAGCAGCAGGTCTGTGGGAAGAGATCCCAGGTTATAATCATTCACAGATGAGTCAACAACATCGTGGTGTTGTGAAAACAGCAGGAATTGTACTGATTGTCTACATGGGAGTATGGCCTGAACAACACAGGAAATAATCCTATTTCACTCTCTACTTGGGCACTTGTAAAGCCTCAGCTGAAACACTGAGTGTGGCTCTAAGTGCGAAAAAGGGCACACCCCAGCCGGAGACAGAAGGACCCCAACTAATGCAGGCATTCAGGGGTCAGGAAATGTGGGCAGAGATCAGACACACTGCACCAGCCACAGGCACAGGCAACAGGTGGAATGCCATGCAAGTCTTACAGTACATGAAGAGTCTGGAAATTAAAAGTTTAAATGCTCATGGTAGACAAGACAACAACTAATGGATTTCAGTTGCAGTGCCTGTTTTCATCAGAATAAATTGAAGAGGAACATACACTGCCTCTATTATCATAGTTTTTTAAGGCAGGTGAAACAATGTCTCAGATAGAATGACCCTGCTTTTGGACAGAGGGATGAACCCAAGGTTCATTTGAATGTTATTTTTATCATTTAATGGAATTAGTCTTTATCATTTAATCATTTATTGCAGATTGATCATTCCTGAACTTAAGAATATAAAAGAAAACAAATCTAAAAGATTACATACAACTCTCTGCCTCTCAGATGACATCCTTCTCACAAGACCATTTGGATGTGAATGTCACCAATTCCTGTTATGATATGTAGAAACAAAAATACTAACACGGGGGAAAAAAAACCTCAAGGAAATAATTCTCTTCCTCTTTAACACAAGTTCCTTCTCTGTCCAACAATAAAAAACTATTCTCTGGTTTATACCTTCTATGGAAATGGTTAAGTCTTTGACACACTTACCTCAAATCTTTCTAACAAACATTATTCCTTCCATAAATTAATTCCTTGCCTAACATTATAATCCATTACACAGCCTAAAGCCTCACTGAGACACACTGCCTTCAGAAACCTAGGAATTCATGAAACTATTTAATTTGCTGCAGGTTTATTTAATTTCCCTAAGCCTCAGTCCTTATTTCCTGGGAATACTGAAGTTTAAAACTATGACTGTCAAAGAAAAGTCACTAAACAGATACACCACAATATACTCAAAACATTATTTTTATTGTCAATGCATAAAAAAATAGGGACTAGGTTAAGTAGTATGCTGTCTAGAAAGCATATAAGCTAATCCTATTATATGCAGCTTTTAAAATCAACAGTATTTTATCAGTATTTTATTTTGGTATTTCTTGGAAAATGCCTCCAGTAGCCATAAAATCTCAATAATATCTTAAACCTAGGAAAAACACAATTCTCACTCTCTTTCATTTTAAAAAATTACTTCTGTAATTGCTAAAAGATCTTCAATGTGTGGCATAAGGTAAGAGATACTTAGATTCAATAAATAGATTTTCTTCATGAGAACATCTGAAATTAAAGATCCATTCTCACAGGTGGAAGTATTTCAAATGAAAATCCATATGAGAGCATCTTTATGTTGATTGAGATTCAAAATAAGAGATAAATAAAGTACACAAAAATCTCATCCCTACTCAGGGTTCAAGATACTGGGATCAAGTGATTGAACCTCATTTCCTGATTACAATCCTGCAAAGAGCAGGCTGCAGAAGAGAAAAAAATAGGCATTCTCACCATCTGCTAAGGAATTAGATTTACACAGTGCAAGCACTACAAGCAGCAGAAGAACATGGTTTCTGACAGGGAACATGGACATAATCTTGCAGCCAGAGAAGCCTTGGGTTCTTGTCTGGATAAGAGAGACAACCAGCACGGAGCTTTTACTGCCTGCAAAAATCTGTCTGAAAATACAGTTATCCTTCATTCAATTTCATGAAGACACTTGTATGACACAAAATACTGGGGTGGTAACACGATGGCTTTTGCTCACCTTTCTGCATCTGAAATAACCACTCTCAATGAACCTCCCTATCTGCTTCTTCCAATCTGACAGAATTTACTAACATACAGGAAATGTCAAAGATATGCTATGTTCTTAAAATCAAACATATTAATAGACATATTGTCAAGCAGGAATGGTTTTCTAAACCATTTATTACTTTGGAGTACTCCAAAGTAATAAAACAAAGAAAACCAGAGGTTACAGAGGATGGACCTAGTAACCTCAGCTCTGAAAAGAGGGCCAAGAACAATACAGGGGACAGTGACTCATGGAGAGCTCTTTACAATTCTGAGCAAACTACTGCACATCTGCATTATATCCTGGAGAAAACACAGACTTTGAGATTTTTCTCATCTCTTTTTATAAAACCCCTTCAAATGACTCTTGAGAAATCTCAGACAACAACTAAGTGAGTTTAGAAAATATGGAACTCCACTGGTGAATGTGGTTGAACTAAAATGAAGACAGGTAACTTATAAGCATGTCAGCTTCATCCCAGCAGGCCATTTGGGCCTCTTGAGATTCACTAAACCCAAGTTCATTTTACAAAGGCAAGGAAAAGTTGCTTCACTTGCACATGAATTCAACAAGTAAAATTCAGATTAATCTCAGAATTTCAAGAACATACCTTAGCTTTCAACAGAGTGCCTGAATGCCCCTTTCAATGGAAAAGGTCTGAAACTTCTATTTTTCCAATATATCACTGGTATATGGGAACAATAGATGATACAGGGTGATTTATCATAGTAACTGTATCAATGGCTGCACCAGAAATCCCATGCTTTTGCATACAACAAAAAGTCTGTTACAGTCCTGTAAAGGCGAGAGTGCACTGTAAATGGGTTTGGTTTTAACATTCACACAGAAGGGTTTTTTGGTTTGCAAATATTTCATGAGTCATTTCTGATTTCTTTGTATCTAGTCACTGAATCTTGTGAACATATCATAACATTTTCACAAGTACCTGAAAATTATTTTAATGAAATCTCACAAACTACTGAGTTCTATGTGTTACAGTATTTGCAGTGTTGATTCACCGAACTCCATTTGTCCTTTCCAACACATTTTTTCTCCAGCATATTGTTATAATAATATATTTACATTGCATAGTGCTAGAACTGCACCCAAGGTACTTCAAACTCTTACACTGTATCTAATATAAAAAAGAGAAAGTCCTGCCTTATCAATACTACTGAGCATTTAAAACTAGTCAAGAAAACAATGTGACAGCTTTCTCCATATACTCATAATTTATGGGAGGATTATTTTATTTCCTAGGTTGTGCTAAGTCTTGGGACATGTCCCTGAATTATGCAGGTCTGCCATAAATTCCATAAACAATTAACAGAAAACCCAACAGCTGAAGCCAGATCTGAAAGACTGTTTACAGAACAAACCAGTATAATCATGGTTTAGTTCCACATCACTGCCATTGGGGTAGCCATGCCAATATGTGGGAAAAACAACAGAAGGTCCAAAAAGTTACTTATTCTATTCCATTCCAAGTATTTTTGGTTCTTGCCACAAGATTATTCAATTTCTTTAGCATATTAAAATCAAAATTCTAAAACATAAAACTATATAATCCCATTCATATTCATTCCTCATTCTACTGACTGGTCAAATAAGAGAAGCGAGACTTACCCTTACAAAACCTGTTTTCTTTCATACTTTGAGAACATCATCTTCCAATGAACCCTCTACTGGAGCTACAGTTTCAGAAAATTGTTGGGAATAAAGGTAAGGTTTTGTGATATAAAATACTGAGTTAACCTTGGAATATTTTTCAACACAAGAGCACTACTAACTAATTCTGATCCCCATCGGCAGCAATTTTCATTAAGAAGCAGCATATTTTTTACCATTTCTGTACTTCTTATTAAAGTGAATTCAGAACTTTGAGATGCTGCTTACCTCCTAACAGCACTACTTATTTCCAAACTACTGGTTTGATCAGGCACCCCTCTTCTTGATATCACTTTTTTTAATGTATATTACAAGGAGAAAGAATGTCTAAGGTGCATCTCCAAAATTAATAAAGAAAATAGATACAGAAAGTTGGTTTGCAGTCACAGCAATTGTCTGCATTTCCTCATGTTTCCTAACATCTTGTGATCCTCTAGGCTAACCAAATCAGTCACTCACTTCTCTTTCCCAATAAACTTAAGCTGGCACATGATTCTTTTGTTTGATTTTACAGCATTAACCCTTTTCTGAATTATTTGTAATATTTTACCTCTTAATCCCTGTAAAATTTTGTATTTCAGTTTACTGAAATTATCCATCAAAGGCTTCTGTGTGGCTTTAGTGCATTTTCAAAACTCACCATGTTGCCAGAGCAATTCTTTGGAACTGAATGGAGGAAGTGTTTTTTCAAACTTACATGTTTTGATCCAGTTCCTTTTAAATAAATTTAAATTAACTGAAATTGAGCACACATGGATAGAGGATCAAACATGATCCATCCCACCAACGCAATGACTCTTTGAAACAGCACAAGTGCCAAATAATCAGGTTTCAATGCCATAGAAATGGGGCTCCACAAAAGGCAGGCCAGAGGGAAAAAACCTGAAACAAAATCACAGAGTTCTTGAAGGAATGTGGATAGATCAGCCAAGACCTGAGAAGGAAATTCGAAAGAAAGAAAAGATGCAATGTGGCTGGTGGTTAATAGTCATTAACAAACTGCACATAACAGACTAAGAGAGGTCTCAATGTACTGAATGCAGTATCTGTGCAGAGGAAATGAATAAAGATGACCCTACAAGGCTGACAGTCTGTTCAGTCTAAAAGGCTTCTGAAATCACATCCTACTTTGTTAGGAAAGGCAGCCCACAGTTATGTAAAGCAAGAGAGACTTAGCGTCAATTGCGTAAACTTATTTACAATAGTGTAAATAAAGGAAGCAGCTGAAAAATATGTTGAAAACCTGACTGATGTTAGCAGTCCTCTCTCTCATGCTATTGCAATCCTTTTGCTCCTGTGGGGATCAGCAAAGTCACAAAGGGGCAGATATATCTAAAAATTGTTTCTTGCCATGAGAAACACTGAGCATGCAAAGAAAGCTTAGTTTTATGTTGGATCTGAGGAATGAGTCATATGAGTTGCAAGCACATGTCCTATACTCCTGAGTGGCCTCAAGTTCAGATAAGGTGGCACATGAGAAGAAGACATATGGTATGGGTTCTAAGGAGGAACTCTAATATCTTTCAGGAGAGCTGTGCTGTTTCCTATATATTTGAAGTACAAGAAGTACTACAAGGGTAACCTTATTTTTCAGACCCTGTGCTTGGTACAACGAAATCAATATTTTATTCCTGTAAGACTCAGATTTTTAATTCTTTAATAACTGGATGGAAAACTCAGTCAGTGCTTGCTCTGGCAGGAGTACTGTAAAAAGAGGTACATCTCCATATGCCTTGATTTTTATCATCACTCAGCCCACAAACATGGGGAAGGTTGCTTACAGATCTGTACTTGCATCGTGTTATATCCAAATTTCTTATCCAGATCAGGCATATCATGAAGTCGATTGTTAATATAGGTACTCTAAGATCTGATTTAGATCTCTTGGCATCAACAGAAACACTGGTACCAAAAGATTATGCACTGCAGACCCTCACTATTTAGATATCTATGAAACATCAAAAGAAATTAATGCAAGAAGTTAATCTAAATACTTTTCTTCTTTCCCCAATTTATATGACTGAATCTCAGAACATGTAGAATATGTAGTTCTGCATATTTTATACATAATAAACTCAAATGTAGATTTTAATGTATGTATTTAAGAACAAAACTCTATCCTTTGAAAGATTTTGGGTGGGTAAACCTCACACAGCCATGTGGCTGCAAGTGTCAGATTCTATTTGTGCATGTCAGCAACAACAAAATAATCCTATAGATTAGCTCCTGACAAGGACAGTAAAGCACACAGGCTTTTAATATTGTTAAAGAAAAGAGACAGGTCTGTTGCAAGGGCAGAATACAGAGCTCCAAGCAATACAGGAATTCATTATGCTCAAATCTGTCAGTAAGAACTTTCTGGGGCATCAAATAAGTGGTTCAAGTTTAATTAGCATTGATTGTACTCAGACATCAAGACGTTATAACATACATAAATCCTGTGGTTTTGGTGAAGAAAAGCTATGAAATACACAAGTTAAGAGCATCTGTCCATTACTCTTCCATGAGAGTTATAAGAGGAACTGTACTATGTACAACCCAGGAATTCATCTGAAAGCCTTAAATATTTTAACTTTTCAAAATTTCAGATTAGAAGAAACTTTCAGGCTCTGTTAGAAAGATCTACCAATGACAAGCAAGCAGAAATTTTTAATATCATTTCTATATTAGTATAAATCTTTGTGCAGGTATTACTATGCTAGAATGGAAGAGGGCTAAGGATAGAACAATGGACAGCAGAACACTAAGAGAAGAGGGAAAGGGGCCTTACATAAGAGGCAGTGGGAGACCTGACAATAAGCACTTGCAGCCCAGAAAACCAACCATAACCTGACTGCATCCACAGCAGCAAGGGCAGGAAGTCGAGGGAGGTGATTCCCCCCTCTGCTCCACCCTGGTGAGACCCCACCTGGAGTTCTGCATCCAGCTCTGGAGCTCCCAGTTCCAGTTCCTCTGGAGCACAGGACGGACATGGACCTGTTGGAACAAGTCCAGATAAGGCCACCAAGATGGTCAGAGGAATGGAGAAGCTCTGCTGCAAGGAAAGGCTGAGAGAATTGGTACTTTTCAGTCTGGACAGGAGAAAACTTCAGGGTTACCTCGTTGTGGCCTTCCAGTACTTGAAGGGAGTACACAAGAAAGTGGGACAGAGACATTTTACAAGAGCATGTAGTAACAGAAAAAGGGGGAATGGCTTCAGACTGAAAGGGAGTAGATTTAGATTAGACATTTGAAAGAAATGATTCCCTGTGAGGATGGTGAGGCACTGGAAGAAGTTGGCCAGAGATGCTGTGGGTGCCCCATTCCTGGAAGTGTTCAAGGCCAGGTTGGATGGGGCTCTGAGCAACCTGGTCTAGTGGAAGGTGCCCCAGCCTATGGTAGATGGGGTTGGAACAAGATGATCTTTAAGGTTCCTTCCAACCTATGATTCTGTGATTTAATGTATGGTGCCAGAGCAAGCTGTTCATTGTGGAAGAAGAGAAAGTACACTTTTAACCAGTGAGGAAAGCAGATAGCATAATTTATATTTATATTTAACTTAGTCCTGGCAAAATCATAAAGATTCTGGAAATTAGTACTTAACCTCCATGATCCAAAAGGTCTGAATACTCATCCAGACTTCAGAATGATGCTGTTTTTATTAAAATTAAACTACTTCCTCCCAGCAGGCCCCAAACATATTTCTCTTCTCTTTCTGACAGGCACTAGCATCTCTACTGTACTCCACTTGTCCCAGCAGGATGATATTTACCTTTTCTAACATGCCCATCTTAATCCCCAGTGAATTTGAGAAGCCTTTGTGTATGTAGAGCAGAGGAAAACTGCTTACTTTATATTGTCTAATTATCCTTGCATTACCCTTGTTAAGTGCCTGGGCAAGTGTGTTTTCTTCTCAAAGAAAAACATGTTAAGTTCATTTAGTATTTCCTACTAGTATCAAATTAGCCAAAGGGCAATCTTCAGTCATTCACACTTTGAGGGCAAGAGAAAGACAAGCAGATCCTTAGCCTTTTCTCCTTCCCTTCCAAGACATATCCAAATGAAAATAAGGGACTGATGGCAGAAGAATTGTCAAAATTTATCCACCCCTTTGGATATTTGGCACATGAGAGATCTTTGCTGAATTAACTTCATACAGGCTTAAGGGTGTAATGATAGAAATTCATATGCAGGAAGAAGTTCTTTAACCATGTTTCCAGTTCAGGGGCAGGAATTCTACAGAAGTTTGTGGGGTTTCACTACTGGCTCACAACATCTATCATCATAAACCAGCACATGAAGAAACTTGTAATTTTCTTTTTTAAAAAAACCTGGGCCTTGGTTACTCTAACATCTGTATTCTGTGGCAGTCCTTGATCCAAATAGTTACAATTTCAGTTCTGTTCTTCATTTCACAGTGATTAGATTAAGACACTGTTACCATTTGCAGCTGCTGGATTCCGTCTTCCACACAGGAAACTGTTTTTCCTAACAGGGCTTTTTTTGGACACTTCAACTTAAATTGAACAACATTTTGCTTGAAAAATACAGGATCTGTAAAATAATAGACTTAGAAAACTGCAACATTATCAGTACTGGCTGATGGCAGTTCAAAGAACTATAATCCAGATTTTCTTCTGGTGGAGAAACTAATTCCAGGAATTCACAGACAGTGGGTGAAAATAGTGCTAAAGCTGGGAAGAAGCAGATGGGGCTGCTACTGTTACGTATGCATATATTGTTCTTAAAAGTCTGAAGTTTCACTTCTCAACTGTTGTGTTCTGCAAAGAACTAGCATATAAACACATTTTTGGCAGCCAGTAAACATTCCAGCTAGAATGCCAATACCATGTATCAGTGGAAAGTAAACAACTTTTGATTTATTATATCTCAAATGGAGGAACTCAATCAAACACAGACCCCTAGCCTCCACAAAAATTACCTCCATATCACACCATGCAAAGAATGTTTGTGATAGACATGTCATTTTAAGACTGAAGATCACAACCTGTCAATATTCGTGATATCTATTAGGTGGGCAGACATCTATGAGTTAAGAAGACACAAGAGATACACAGGAATTGTCTTTGTAGCTGATGGAAATTATTTGGGAAATCTTTATTTTAGTGTCATTTGTTTCTTTTTCTATATTTCAATTTTATTACCTTGCTCTGCCAGCTGAACTTTCCAAAACTTAGTTTCTGATTTTCTTTCCTACCAAATAATGGTATATTAGTTGAGTTGTGAATGTTTTTAGAGCATGACTTTCTATGCACCTATAAAATGCTTAAAACCAGAAAATCTTATTATACTGTGGGCTTTTGAAGGACTAATAAAGAAAATATTTATAGATTGCAAGACCTTTCAAAAATACCTGAAAACAAAGTTTTGGGGTCATCAGCTTAAGTTTTCTAAGTCAACATCAAATTTAAGTGCCAACTCCAAAAAATTGTTAAAAATGTGAAGTGAAGGAGCCACATTTTAAAAAAACCCTCAGCACTTCAACGCACTCAAGGTGATTCCATACACTTCATGGGCGTGAATGCCCTGTTAGCATGGCACATGATTTTTGCTGGGTTTTTAATTCTAAACATAGAACACAGATATCGAGGTCCTTTATGTAATCTTAAAAATTACTCCACACCCAAACTAAACTAATGTACCATGAATGACCCAGAGCTCCTTTGACTCCATTGGAGTCAGCAGGCATGCAAGCAAATGCAATATCCCAAGTGCTGGGGGAAGAATTGTATACTTTGGCTGACAGACCACTTTATTTCAAACTTCATGAATAAACAAAGCTGTTCCAATTAGTACTAAGGATTCCTGCAAGAGCTTGTATTTATAAACTGGAACACATTAAATGCTAGGAAAGAATGTGGACCATGCAACAACATAAAAATACAAATATTTATAAATCATTTCAAATTATAAGGTTGAAATTTTCAAGGAAAGTCTGATAGAGCAGTCAGAGAAATATGGGCATCAGAAAAAGGTCTTAATTTCAAAGGGTTTTGTTGTTATTAATGATTTTTTTCATAACTTTTGTGTTTTCTAGAACAGGAAGCTACTTTTCTTAATGTTCCCTGTCAGAAATAATAGTTGAGGGGATTTATCACTGTGGAGCCATTAAAAATGGAAATAATGAAACCAAAAACATCATGCAGAGTCACACACATGACCCTCAGGGCACTTCAATGCTCACATGATTTCACTAATGATATCTAAATAGCACCCTGGAATGGAATTCAAGATTATATTTGCATCCTCCTTTCCCACTGACCTATTAACCATAAAATTTAAACTTTCCCTGCCTCCTGCTACAGCTAAACCATTTATTTATGCATTCATGTATGCAGAATATCAGATGCAGTGTGCAGCTGGTCTTCCCCAGAAAGGTAGGACGTTTATTCAGGTTGTTAGTCTAGATCATGTGTTACGGAAAATTAACTCTGAGACTATTCAGGAGAATTTTAAAGCTTTGCAAGGAGACTTTATCTCACATTTCTGAGTGGGATTGGTTTCGGGGCAGGTAAAGTGCTGGCAGCTGTATAGAGCAGGTGATTTCCAGGAACTTCAACTGGAAATGAGTAATGACCAGAACTGCAAGAAAGCAAACGTGCTCTTGTGATTGCCTTCACAGGAAGGATCAGGGAGTGGGAGATGACAGCTCCAGCTGGCAATCAGTGGAATATCTACCCTTAGCTATAGATGCCTTCCACAGCTTTCCTTGCACCTCCCACCTACACCAGAGAGCAGGAAAAAACAGCAAGTTGGTCTCTCTTCCATTTTTAAACTGTATATGCCAGTTTTGTGGACATGGGTTTAATTTTGTCTTTTGTTCTTAAAAAGGGCTGACCTGCTAGCTGGAAGTATTTAAATACTTTAAATTTTGTTTAATGAGAAAGGCAAATAAAATTCTACTTTTATTTCTATTTTTAGTAAGAATTTTTTAGTGGACTGAGGGAAAGCTGTCTTGAAAATTGGATGCCCTTCTTCCCAGTTCATATCAAGTGACTAAATATAGTTGCCCTTCTTCCTTATAAAAAAACCAAAAAGAAATGGAGTTGCTGTTGACCAAAAGCAACACAGAGAAGTATTTGCTTGCTGTGATTATTAGTGCTACTTCTTCCTACTAATTGTACCAGAGCTCTCACTATTGCAACTAATGATTCTGTAAAAGCAGCATACAATACCACCATCATTATATTTCCTAATTGCATCACTGAGAACAGTGAATACAACTGTTTGAAGGTCACAAACTGTGACGTCAGTGGCATTGTAAGGGTGTGGCTTTGGACATATTTTGACTCACTATTTGTAAATGATCAGTCTAATGACCAGTCCGAAACTGAGCTACTTCATCACAGTGTAAGATGTTTACCATTTTTCAGTCTTTTTTCCAATTATTTAAGTAGTATTCATACATTAGTAACAAAAATGCAAGGCTGCTTTCTTCCTATAAGCACTGAATAGTTTACTTTTAAAACACAGTTTGACAAGCACAATATCTGGTAGTAGCACAGTATCTTTCCAAAATTGCTGTCAGCTTTCAAACTGCACAGCCCTAGGCTATATCTTTGCCCATAGGAAACAACAAGTAGGAACTTGCAGATTTAACAGCCTGAGTTCTTTTTGAAACACCTGAAAGTTAAAATGGCAAAATGTTTATGTTTTAATCACAAGTTTTGGTTGAGTCTATGAAAGAATTTGAGAGTGAGGACAATGTAAAAGTTTCTTTAGTCCATTTGTGAATACTGATTTTTCACTGAAATCCTGTATGGGGACTTGATATTTTGATGCACCTGAGTTTTCAGCCCATCTGGTAATGTGAACCATTTCTGAGTTCCACCTCTACTTCAGCAATTAAAAAACAGCAGCATGAGTTCTTATGATACGTATTTGAGAGAACTGCACTGCTTATTGACTGTGGAGCTATCATCAGATTGAAATGCTGAGACACAGATGGAAACCAAGATGAATAGGAAACCTTAACTTTCACATTCTTTTGAAATTTAGGTGAAAATAGTAACTTGACTTACAAAACCAGGCTGAAAGGTGTTTACTAGTCTTGTAATTTGTGGTCCCCTCACTCTTGTAGTCCCTCTCTACCGTGAATTCATGCGTGGGTCACATAGTCAAATCAGCAGCATTTAACGTACAGCTAGAAAATTAGTAAAGGATACTCTTCTTTCTTGCCCCATCTTTGTGGAGTGACACAACTTTCCAGTCACAACTCCGCAGCAGTCAGACCAGAAAAACAATCCATTTCAATAACCACACGACTGCCTCAAACAGCAAACAATCTGATGAGAAGACGCAAACAAAACCGTAAGAGGTGGGGCGAGGTGGTGATGGAAGGGGAGCTGGGTTAATGTTTTCTGCTGGACATGCCTCTGATGGTACAAGGGTAGCTTTGTGGGAGGATATTCTGGCCTGCTCAAGGAAAGATTACCCATCATGACATAGTTAGGGAAAATAGTTGAACATGGTGAGATAGTGCACAGGATGGGGGTAGGAGGAAAATGGACAAGTCATTGATACCTTTCACACAATTTCTCAGAGTACCCTCATCTATCTTAGGAACACATCCTACTGTAAATATGACATTCTACAGTAAATATGACTAATTCACAGTCCTCCATCAGTCAGCTACTTTGCTCACACTACCTTGCTTTTCCTCTTCTAGGTTAGTGATTCAATGAAGAGCTTCCTGCACTCCAAGGTCAACAAGCAATTTTATAACAAACCTCCTTGGTACAGTATGTTTCACACAACTCAGCAAACTGAATGGCAGAAGCACATACAGCTTCACTAATTCAGAACTGAGATACAAAATTACGTAGGAGAAGGAAGCACATACTTCAGGTGAGAACATAATTTATCCCACTGCCTTTATGCCCGGAGGCTGGATCATCACGGAGTTGGCACTTGACTAGACAGCAGCATAGCGCTGCTTGGAGGATCTGCATGTGAGCCTCGGCATAAGAGAATTGCAGGAGAACTGGAGATCAATTAGACTTGCTCTGTGGATTTGAAACAGTGGTGGACTCCCCAGAAAAGCAGCTTAGAAATGGTTGTAACTTCGCTGGATGTGCAGAAGCGATTTGAGAGGGCTTCATGCCATTTGATCTGTCTACAGGGCAATCCAGTGGCAATACAACTTGTGTAAACATATCCCAAAAGCTTTAAGCATAAGTTCTTCACTGCTGCCAGCACAGCTGGGGCAGCTTGAGCTCTGCCTGGCCAGAAGGGACCCCAGGCCTAACACTGGAACCTCCATGCCCCTGCAGCTCTACTAGATGGAGCTAAGCTAGCTAGTGTAAAGCTGCCTCAGGAATACCTACACCAACTGTGCTTCCTGTCTGGATTGCAGGACATTCCAGACACAGTTTGCAGGGAGTTAGCTAGTTCTTTTTAGGTTGTGTCCTAAAATAGCTATGTTCCTTAATGTGTGTCAAATCTAGTAAGAACTGGACATAGTGTGTGACAGCAACAAATCTTTCCTTCAAAGCCTGCTTGTTTCATTACTTTTCACAATAGTAAAGAATTTACCTGCCTCCATCTTCCTATATTTAAATTGTCACTTTGGTTATTCAGGTACTAATTAAAATAATTTTAAGAACTCTTTTGTTGCTACTATTTTATTTCAAAAATACATAATTAAAATAACCCAGTCCAAAACTTGTTCTTTCTTTTGTACCCAAGAAGATATCTTAATCAATTTCAGCTGTGTTTACATACTTCTTGTCAGGATTAATTCTAGACTACAAGATAAATCAACAATGACTTTGAACTTCACAAGGCATTTATTTCAACACACTGGACTATTCATACTTCAAAAATCTTGAAAAACTGAACAAAACTTTACAGCCTGCCTCTTGTTTACCCCAAATCAGTTCAAATACAACGTGACCAAACATCCATGCGAATGTCACGCAGCAGAATGCACTGCTGAGTTCTGAGATGTTGCAGATTAGCAGTAAGAACACACAAAGGCATTGTATTGAGAAACTCATACTGTAAGCATTTCCTGAAACATGCATTTGCAAATATTGGCTCATTTGGAAGAGTGAAAATAAACAGTTTCCATAACAAGGCAGAAAATAATATGCACTACATCTTGCTTTTTAATACAACATCAGATAATTAAGCCCCTTGCTTTAGAGTTTAACAATTTCTTTCATTCTGTTATCACAGACTACTTTTAAACATATTACAGAAACCCTGCTTTCTGCATATCTTCGGAGTAGCACAGAATTTCTTCCCTGTGAGGACATGATGTCATTTCAACCCATTACTCTATCATGTCAGATAAATTCTAGAATTAATATGGAAAAAATAAACTTATTTCATTTATTGCTGCCTGAGTGGCAATACCCAGCTACACCTTACTTTCAGGTGAGAACTGGTTTATTGATGTGTCTGGAACTCCAAGAAAAGATGCTTTCTCCTAAAAATATCCTACTGGCAATAGGTTCAGTTCCTATTCTACAAGACCAGTGGGAACATGATGTCCAGCTTTCCTCCATGAAACTCCTTCTCTTTACATCTTTTCCAGGTGTGGCAGATACTTTCGATCTTCATGGAATAATGCTTTATGGAACATTCTGCTACTTTTTGAGGCAAGCAGCAGCATTAATTTTTTTTTTTTTCTTAGAAGGCCTTCATGAAATAATTTCCATGAAAGGATTAATGATGTTTTAATTAAATAAATTGAATTAATTGTGCAGGCAAAATAATTAATTTTACTAGTTGAGAGAATTGAAGCAGACCAATTTCACAATGCAAAACTCATTCCTGTTTCATTACCAAAAATGGTTTCAGGATGTCTGCTGTATCCTAGTTCTTATAAGGTCAAAACTATCAACTTTTTGTTCCCACATTGTGAAGCTGACAGTTCATAAGCATTTAAAAACACAACTTGAAAACAGAACTCAATTCTATCAAGTCAGAGTTAAATCTGGACTTTTATTTCTACCATTTTATTTTGAAACACGAACAATGAAAAGGAACTCAATTTGTATGAAGTTCCATCAGAGACAATGAACCTAACTTTTAATATCATCCATTCTAAGGTATTTGACTTTTTGTCCATGAAACAGACAAAAAAACTCTTCAGAAATATCCTGATCAAGTGAATCACACCTCAACAGGGACCTTGCCCTGTATTACTTTCTTTCATAGCTGCAAACATATGCTTACCTCTCATTTACATTCACAACCTACCTAGCAATCCATGGAAACTCAAAAAAGTAGTAGGAAAGTGCAATCATTGGTATAAATAAATGCTAAGATATGGTTGCTTCCAGCAGCTGTTTCCAGCACCAGACTTTGTTGTCTGTGGTACTCCTGAAAATTGCTGATGAGTACATTGACCCAGAGGGCCTGAAAATTACTTTACTTCTCCCTGGAAGGCTGGAGGGGAGATGGTTGACATTATCTTTTTCTTTGACTGCTCCGTGCTTTTAAATTGCTAAGTATCAAAAGGTTTTAGTTTGTTGTTGTTGTTGTTGTTTGGGTTTTTTGTTTGTTTTTTTTTTTAGATCACTGGAAATATCAGGATGAAGACTCACACTAAATAATAACCCAGGTCTCTTCAGGCAGCAGTGAGGGAAACCTCAGGCTCAAAATTCAAGCACTAGAATCATGGGCAGATCTACATCCTACTCTTCAATCTGAATGCTTATGACCCTGAAAAATTTGCTTTTCTTTCCCCCTGCATTTATAGGTAAGAAGTTATGGCAAATGAATATATGAGGCAGAGAGAGACAAGATGCTCCTATACGAGTGTCCTCAGCTGACAAGTAATACGCAGGTGTACTGGTGCCTCCATCTGACAGAGGTCTTCATCTGGAGGCTATGCCTACTGACACACGCCTCAGAAAGAAATATCATGGCTAGAAAGGGATCTCTGAAAATTTAATATCTTCCTGCAGCTGGAAACAACTCCATTAGATGCTTTCAGGGAACAAACTGGCAATCATTTGTCAGCAGGCTGAACCACTGGAGAAGAATCTGCTAGCAGTGATTTTTTTACTACAGGAAAAAAAGAATTAAAAGAAGTACTTTCCCAGGAAATGAAATAAACAAATTTCCTGTGCCACTAAACATGGTGTCCTTGTTTATGTGTCTGAAGGAAATGGGGAAGTTGCCCTGATACACTTAAAAAAGTCTTTGGGTAAGAGACATGTTTCCCTTCAATATCTGATTTTCAGTCTCTTAATCTTCGTTCCAGAGAGCTGTGTGTACCCTGGCTAATAAGCTTACAGTTAGGGGAGACAGCACCTATTTTTTTCTTGCTGATCAGACTGGATAAAATGAAGAGGTCCGCTATAAGCAAGCAAGTTATATAAGCACAATGTAAATAACCATCAAGGAGTGGTGCCATCTGTTCATCTTATGCACTCAAACCATTTTATCTTCAACCTGCATTTCCAAGAAGAGGGTGAAATAATTTTGCCCTTTCAACTCTTAAGCAGATAACATCTGCCTATTCACAATACCATGAGGCTGAGAAATATCAGAGTGCAGGGAGGGACAAAAATTCCTATTTATGAACCTGGCCTAGTACAGGAAAGGACAATACATTTTGTTTATTCCATGACTTTTCACTGATATACTGTAAAAAATCTTCCTAAGGCAATTGAGCTGCCTTAGCTACCTGGCAATGCAAGATCTTTCCAATAAGTCTTCAACTGCTAATTCTTCCCTGCAAGTTGAACTCACTACTTCAGCATGTATTGATATTTTCACAGGCTTCATTCCCCAAAGGAATCATAGAATGATTTGGGTTGGAAAGGACCTTAAAGATCATCTTGTTCCAACCCCATCTGCCATGGGCTGGGACACACATCACTAGATCAGGTTGCTCAGAGCCCCATCCAACACTGTCAGAGATGGAGCATCCACAACTTCTCTGGGTAACCTGTTCCAGTGCCTCACCACCCTCCCAGCAAATAATTTCTTCCTACTTTCTAATCTAAACCTACTCATTCAGCTTGAATCATTTCCCCTTGTTCTGTTACTATGCACTCTTGAAAAAGTCTCTCTCCACATTTCTTATAGACCCTCTTCGGGTCCTGGAAGGCCACAATTAGGTCACCCCCAAAGTCTTCTCTTTTTGAGGTTAAACAATCCCAAATATCTCCTGCCTTGCCTTGCAGACACTTCATCCCTCTAATGACTTTGGTGTCCCTCTTCTGGATTTCCTCCAACAAGTCTATGTCCTTCCTTTGCTGGAGACCCCAGAGCTGGACATGGGACTCCAGGTGGAATCTTCCCAGAGCAGACTAGAGGGGGGCTATCACATCCCTCGACTTCCTGCCTATATTGCTTTTGATGCAATCCAGGATGTGAAGGAATATCCAAAAGGAAACTCAGGATAGGAAAGAGGTTGTCAAGTCATAAAATCTAAAACTGTTACTATTTTTCCAGTTCTTTTTTGCCAGCCCTTACGAGTAGAATCTTTCAGGAAGCCTGTGTGCTTGCAAAGAGGCTCCACTGTCTGTGATCACACAGCTCTTGCCAACTGACCCAAGTCATCACCTTCATTCTGTGAGCTTCCATGCTATGGCAATACAGGTGTAGCATACCAGCATTTCTGACTTAAGAACTTTTAAAAGTTTTTCATTTTCTGCACCGTGCAGGTCTTTTCAGGATTATAAAATGAAAGCAATACACTTACAAAACCCCAGCATGCTCACGAGCAGCTTGCCTGGCTCCTACAGATGCTCACAGAACTGTGGGAGAAGTGGTAGTTGAAGAAATATCTTAAAAACAATGCTTAAGCCAAGCAAGATCTGAAAAAGAAGGAAAAAACCTTAGGATGGGCTAACAAGAAATACATTAGTGTATGTTAGCACAGTATAAATACCAACAATTACTTGGTCTTCTAACTAAACAGAAACTAATGAAGTCCACCAATATGGTAACTGGATATGACGTGATCAGTTTCTTGTGTTGTGGGTTTTTTAAAGTGTTAGAACACAGACAGCCTAAATCATTGTATCTGAGAGAGAGAAGCCACAAAGAAAGGTGCTGCAACAGGCAGGATATGACAGATGAAGGCATCAGCAAGGATTCCAATCAAAATGGAGTTATGGTCAACCAGACTGTCATGTGGGTGGACTACAGGGCAAAAAAGGAGTTCCATAAAAATAGGCATTTCTGGTATAATACCTAGTGAGAATTGACTAAAGTCATGTTGCTGGCAGCTGGTCTCACACAAGGCTCTGGGCCTTGAAATCTCCATTTGCTAATAGCACATGATGAAAGTGTTTTGCATATATCATTCCCAGTCCTGACTTCTAAACAAATATTTACACACGTCTCATCCAAAGCCCTGTATTTAGAACCTTATTTTTCAATGACCATTTCCTTCTCCTCCCCTGTGCTTGACTAAGTCACCCAGCCCTTCCTCTAGCTTTCCCTCCTGGGGTGGCATTCAGGCTCCTCACTTCCTTCATGACCAAGCAGAAACTTTTGTATTGAAGGGTGGAGGAAAGATAAAGGAAAGAAAAGGGGAGAGACAAGGACTGATCAGTGTGCTGTGCATAATCCTTGTGCTCTTCATATGACATCACAAGAACTTCTTGATATGTTTCAGAGGGAAATCCTGTCACTGTTTTTCACACTGAATAATTCTATTCCTCACTCCAATGGAATGAAGAACAAAGAGGCTTGGACCTGCAAGTTCAGATACAGCAGGTGCTCAGAGGGGTACTGTTGCGTCCAGGGAAGGGAATTTTGCATCCTTTTGTCTCTTAGTCTCCTGTGGAAGCTACTGCATCACCTGCTGATGAGCCCCTTCTAGCCAAGATGAAACATGCAACATTTAAACACATTCCCAACATTAACGAAGAAACTCACATGTTGACAAACTTATCCCCCTGCTAAATGAGCCACCTAATAATTAGTATGTTCCATAACCCTAGAAATCATTTAGCCATTACATACAGATTACAGAGTCTAACTAAATCTACCTGCTGAAAATTTTGATCCATTTATACATAGCTAGCAATGGCTCTAATCAAAATGTTAGCAGGTCCAAAACAAGTGTTACCAGAAGTTTTACTAATTTTTCTCTAAATTTAAGTCCAATCAGGTAGATATTATTTCATAATTACCAAAAATTAAAATTGGGAAAAGGATAAAAATATTTCTGTGAACAATTGATGTGACAAATATCTACAATTCTAAGCATTATATCATCAACTACATGCAGGGTCACAGCACTTAGGCTGCCTGTTGGACAACTTCAGATTTTGTGGTATTGATTTTTCACAGCAACTTCTGGCATTATTTTGGAAATCTGGATGCCAAAATTTACTTCACATAAATTAATATGTGGAAGAATGACATCAAACATCTGTTTTTAAGACTTACTTATGTTACATTTTAAAGTATACATAACAACTGGATTAAAAAAAAAAGAAAGCACCAGAAAACCTAATGAGTAGTGAACAATTCTGTACTGGACATGTGAAAACCAGTAGGAAAGATCACGTATGTGGAGCATCTTCAGTTAAAACTTAACTGAGGTTTGTTCAATTCCTACCCATGAACTACCCATGAAATTTCTAAACTTTGTTTAAAAAAGGCTGTTCTGAGTCACTGTGCCCATCTAGTGGGTCATGAGCCTGGAGAGGAAACATACTGCAAATGCCTCAGAACATCCCTTCAGCTGCAAAACTGAACTAGCTGGAAAAGCTCAGGTAGGTTACAACGATGGTGTCCACTGACCTCTCCAAGTGGGATAAGTCATGGAATTGCAAAACTGCAGATGCCACACCTGGCATTTCCAGCATAGCCCACAGAAAGACAGACTGATCATCTGAGTTATGGCACTCATCCTTCCAACATGCGTAGAGGATGGTGATCTGTTAAGTGCAGGAAAAAAGTACAAGGCTTAGAGAAAATTTGAAGAATTATTCTCCCAGTGAAGTAAGTGGGGGAAAGTTGTAATTATCTCTGTCTGGAATCTGGGATGTTGCGGTTAATATCCCTGTTCTCGTCAATAGTTCAGTGAATTTCCCAGTAGCTGCAGCAGTCATGACTTCAGTTTTATATTCCACACTCTAGAAATGCATTTGGACCTTGGCTCAACACTGACTCAGCGGGCAAGGTGCCGCTGACTGATTCACAAATACCACTTCCTGCGGGACTCTTGCTGCCTGTAGTATTTCCAAGGACTGCTTGGCTGGTTAGCTGAAAATCAGCCTCACAAGTTTAGACAACATCATCTCAGGACACACAGAGTTTGTGTAACATTTGTTCAGAATGCACTATTCTATCCCATAGTCTTTGACTGAGGTTCTTGAAATGCAGCAACATTTCCTAAGTGTTATACAATTATCTCTTCTGCCAAAGATAAAATGAGGGGTTTACTTCAAAAGAAAACTGTAAAAACATGCCTATCTTTATGTTTTTCTTCTTTTATGTCCTTCTTCAATGGCATGGCAAAGCATTTTGTTATGGGTAGAATGAATAACAATTCATAAGAATGGATATGTTATGGATCAGGATAATTTTTCTCTATCAGGAAGTCATGATAGCTCAAACTTTCTGAGAGTCAGAGTGCCATATCTTTGGCTGAACAACACTTTTAGAAAGAGACAAAACCAAAACAAGCAACTCTTAGGTCACTGGAATATTACAAATCTTCAAAACAAATAAATTACTAGTGGGGAAATTGTACATGGTACTATTATCAGAAATTACAGAAATCACTCATAATTCATTGCGAAGTCTCTGTTCAACAGTGCTGATAAATGTACTTGCCCTTATGATATGCAAAAGGAAGACAGCAGTCTCTTCCTCTTGGTGGTAAACTGCTGGCTGCAAGTAGCCAAATGATTAATTCCTAGTGAGGATCAGTGAGTTTATCATGAGGTCATGCCTGCATGCCAGTCCAAACCACCTCAGCTGTACATGGGACAGCAGAACCGTTTCTGCAACCCTGCCAAGCCTAGGCACTCTCCTACACTTTTGTGACTCTCCTGCTATGATTTCCATTAGCAAAGGTTTTGGCAAGTTGTGCTTGGATGTTTGTAAAGTCCTAGGAATATGCATGAAACCAGGCTGAGTAAGCAAGTAATCAATACTTCTGTTTGGATTTCTCATTGCTAGCCCAGTTCTAAGTTCTCCTTTGAGAGCTTATTTAAAATATATCTGACTACTTGCTTGTCTGCCAAAATAGCCAGTATTTCACATCTTCTTTAATCAGCAGTAAGTCACTTTTCCTTGTGAAAGATATTACTAGTCTTGAGCCTCAATTAACTGCTGGATTTCTGAAGAAGCTTGTCCGAAAGGAGAGTAGTGGAATGAGAAGGCAATTGTGTAAGTGTAACCATGAATTGCTAAAACATTCAAATTTTGCTGAGATTTAGTGCTCGAGGAATTATGACATTATTTTTGCCAGTAGAGTAACAGCACTGACACCCTATTCCATACCTGAATGATGAAAGTATGAACCATGAAACTCAAAAATTCAAGTCAAAAATTCTCACATGACTTAAGGTGGGCTGCATATGTGCCAGGCGCTAAGAGTTGAACCAAATCTTTTGCATTTAATATAATTTTAGCTTATAAAGGCAGCCCAAATAGATCACAACATTCCCAATACTCCTATGCATCTAAAACTGCAGCTTCTAAGTATTTACTGTGGAATTTCCCATAATCACAATCTAACATGCTGCAAATAATTAACCTACTGTGAAATACAAGTTTCAGTAGAGATGAGATGACAATCATAATTTACAAGAACTCAGGAGATCACTATTTCCTTCACTCATTCGTAAGATCTACCATTCCAGAGCTTTGAAATAGAGTGACAGATAAGGACACGCTCCTATTGTTAATCACCTGTTTAAAAGAAGTGCTTATAAATACTTTTTTAATCAAGAGCTAAAAAGAAAACACGATGTTGACTTCCAGCTGCTCAGCTCTTTGTCTCCTTCTTTTCCTAGAAAGACTTTTTTTAAAGTAAGTGTTACCATAGTTTCAGAAGGTAATTTTCATGCCAGGATTCAGAGAACTACCTGTCAAATCAAAGGTTTCTTAGCACTCCTGATGAGTCACAGCTCCTGGGCTCTGCTGGCTCTAATAGCATTGGTCCAGTTAACATCTGAGGAAACCGTCTCGTAAATGAGTCGCACCTGATGTTTAGGTATCTACTTTTATTTCACTTCATGAAATTGCTGTTAAATGTCCATGTTATTTGTTGACAAACAATACATAGCTTATACTATTTCTCTTGCCTTTTGAATTGTCAATAGTACATACATATGTAGTACAGCTTATATTCTAATGGTTTGATAGGGTTTTTTGAAGATGCTAAAGTTTGCCATTGTCTAGTCTGAAGTTACTTACACAAATGTTTCAACATATGCTTGCACAGACTTGAATGTCACATGCTCAGACTGCGGTTTTCTTATGTTCCTTAAATGATTGTGTCTTTCCTCTTTTGTTTTTTGAGGAATCAGTCTCTGCAGCTAGAGAGAAAATGTCATACATGCCTATAGAAGTCAATGCACAGAAACACAGAGGTCCAAGTATGCCAAATTATCTTGCTTCAGAACTGAGAGCTATGAAGCTGCAACTGGGCAGCACTGTGAGTTTAATGAACCTCACTTTGAGAAATAATCTCATATTAATGTGGTGACATGCTTTGGGTTCAAAGGAAACACCTCTCCCTGGCACTGAATACTATTGTGGAATCACCTACTAATATATCACCATACCATGAAAGACAAGATAAATCCCTTTTTCATTATGAATCACACAGGGGGAAGAATGAAAGGCAAAGGAATAACAATTAATCACCTAAAACTATCTGAGGCAAGTGACCTAGCTTACATTGCCTTTATTGGGATTTAGCTTGAAAATCATCACTCTTATGAGCTTAATTTCCATATGTATCAAAATTAGGTATGGAAACATTAAAAAGAAGTTGCCTGACCTGGTTCAGAATGCCTAAAGTAGGTATTTGATGTCTTCATGTCACATGACAGCATCCCCTAGAAACATTAAACAGGTCCTTTGGTATATTTATAGAATCACTGCATTCAGTGCCTGCACTAGAAACACCTTTCCTTCACAAGGTATATGAAGTTACCTTCTAAGAGCAAGAGCTTGACAAAAGAGCCAGCAGTTTCAGCACTCACCTTCTGCAGTTACCCTGAAAGCAAAGATTTGGAGTCCAGGCTCTTGTCAATCTAAGGCACAAATTTCTAGCTTTTGTGAAAAGGATGGTCTAGGGCAGGAGTCAATCTCCACCTTTTTCTGATGAGACCCTACAGAGAGAGAAACCAATCTGAGGCCCAAGAGACAATTGAATAACCAGGTAGTTTACATGTGTTCCTTTGGAACATATGTTCTACAGCAGGCTTTTTCCATAATTTGGTGGATACAAGAAAACAGTAATGAGTTATTACAGGCCAAATGCTGTCCCTTGTTAAAGAAGTATAAAGATGCTATGGAGCAATTGAGCTTATAAATACATATTTCAGAAGAGAGTTCGCATCTCTGGTTTAGTAGGTATTTTCGACCTATTCCATTGAAATGAACAGAAAATGAGCATCTAACGAAGCTATTTTAATTTTAAATAATATTCAGTGCAGAGCAAAGTGATTTTAAGTAATATTCAGTACAGCGTAATACAATAGCCCAGGATTTGTCCTGATGTTCCTTACACCCACTGAGTAATGCTTATTCATGGAAGCAGTTCCATATAATGAATTCTATTACACAGATTATGTTAGAAATTTCCATTTATCTTAGGGGAATTCACAAAAGCTTTCCTATTGGATGGCAACATGAATGTTCATCACCAGGTGCCATGAGGGAAAATCCAGCTCCTTCCTAGTCACAGCCCTTAACCCTAGCTGGAGTCCTTAACCCCAGCTGGAGCCCTTAACACTAGATGGAGCCCTTCACCCCACACCAAGTCTTACCTTAGCTATATCCCACTGGACACTTGCAACTCCTTTGCATGGTTATCTCCTTAGAGCTTACCAAACACAAACCTAACAGTGGATTTTCTCCTCCAAATCCAGCCTTCCTCCAGTCTTCTTCTGTCCTTTGCATGATAGTCAAACACTTCTCACAGAACTGCTCAGAGACAAGAGTTCTGTCCTTGTTTTTCTGGGCTTGGGAAGCTTCCTTTACACATCACTGGCCACATTCCATAACTATGTTTTTCACTGAATCTCTTCATACTGTTCCAACACAACATTTTATTTTTTTTTACTTTGAAATGGCTCTCTTCTGGTTTCCTTTTTTTTCCACTTGGAAACACAAACTAATTTGCCATCTCTATGTGGGTGATGTTACATCTCTACTGTAAACTTTCTGTAAACTCTGTCAAAGAGTAACTTCAAACATCTCTCTGGTATTACCTTTTTGTAAGACCTTTCATAAGATCTAACTCAGTTCTAACAGAGGTCCATCTTTCTTAGTCCTTTTGGGTCCAAAACAACCATCTTCCACTTTCTTTGGCATCATTGAAAGCAATGCAACTTTTCTGCCTGACAGAAGTCTTGAAAACTGCAATTGTGCTTCTCTTGTCTGCACTCAGACAAGCTCCTGCAAATGCATCTCTTGTGGAATTCTCTTCAATCAAGCCATCCTGTATCTTATGCCTGTTCTTCACTGAGTCAACTATACATAATTTCTTTTCACTCTCAGAGCACCTCATGAGCTATGCCCTCTAGGCCTATCCTCTCACACTCATCCTTTGGATGCTGAGTCCATCTGAATAACTCAGTTGGAGGCCAACCTAGTTGGTCTGTTGGTTGTGGCCAACCTAGTACCCTGTCCACGTAGTAATTTTTCTGATATTATGTCCACGGATAAGTATCTTTCAACTTTTTGCAGCAGCATGTTCTTTCATGTCTGCCAATAACACTTTTTTTCTTACCCTTCTCCTTGCAGGTGACATTTAACACTACCTCTTCCACCATTTCTCTCTTCCTGATCATGACTACAACAGCACCAGCTTGCAGCCCAAGATACTGAGCCTCACAGATTTATTAGCACAGTCTGCTCTCCACCTTGCCTTCATCTCTGCTGTAAATGATGGTCTCCCTCACTGCCTGGTCCATAGAAAGAAGCGAGCATACTCCTGACACCTCTTGGGGAACAATGGGAAGACACGCTCCAAAAACTCCACAGGATGGAGACTTTATTGTATCTCAGTTTGAGATATTTTGGTGAAAAACACATTTATGTTTCAGAAGAATTAAAGCATTGCGATTTCCAACCGTTGTAACCAAAATCACAGAATGGCATAAGTAGTGAGTACAGCCAAGAAAAAAGCCATGGAAACAGAGGGGAGAGACAGAAAGTAAGTATTTCTCTTTTCTGGCACGAATATTTCTGCTGGGACTGATGATAGGCCACTCTGTGCCAGAACCTCCCTCCAGAAGACTTTGCATAAAGAAGAAAAAAAGCCCATTTTGCAAACAAAACGTATTTTTTAAAGTTTTGTTTTTCTGTTGGGCATATGATATATGAGAATCTCTGCCATCTCCCTTTTTCTTTGTTTTTTTAGTTGTTTTTCTTTTTAAATCCACCTCGTTTGTCCATAAATTCTGCAACTGCTATAGACAGGATAAGGGGAGCAAGCACAGTTTTCTTTAGATATGTATTTACTTAAATCCTATGAACTTGAAAAAACAATCAGCAAACAAAGATTGGGGAAAATAGCACAGTGTCTGTACTAGAAATAAGTTACAGGAAGCAAACTAAAAAAAAAGGAAGAATGCAGCCAAAACATCCAAAGGAGTGGTGGTGGGGGGAAGATAAGTACTATTATTAGAGCACCCGATATACACACTATTATTTCCCAAGAGTACTCAAGTTAATTCTGCTTCTCCTTTCTTCTTAGCGCAGTTTCTTTATGATCTTATGCAGGAAGAATGTAGTTCTTCAACAGCACCCAGGAAGCAACTTATTTTTTTCTCCTTAAAACTCTTCATCTTCTGAACTGTTCAAGAGCTGTTCACTTGCAGGTCTATTGAGACTGCCTGACACACTGGGCAGTACTGCTGTACAGGCTCTTTACCATTTTTCTGCATTTAGTAACCTTCTCCATCAACTATAAATTCACAGAGGCACTTTTTTTCTCTTCAGAGCTTCTTCAGTCCATTACTAATGTCATTAAGAGTTATTTTTCCTGTATCTTGTATTTATTTAAATAATTAATGCTTTAGAGGAAGGGAATCCTAAATGATCTTCCCAGGCAGCTTTTCACAGAGATGAACAGTGCCAGTCTTCTCGCCTGGGCTGTATTGCACAGGGGGTTTAGAGCATGCTGCTTCCTTGGATACACCATACTGGGACACAGCTTGCAGAGGTCAATCTCCAGAATTTGCTTTCTTCCAAGATTTTAGCAAATCTTTTTTCCCCACAAATATGGTAACTGGCGTGCTTTCAGTTTGTTTGGTTTCCTGTGGAATGTGCATCTGATTGACTGACGTACTGCAGAAATAATAGTCCAAAATCAGCTATTTCTGTAAATTTCCAATGTTGGATTTCAATGAGCTATTCCAGACCAGTAAATGGTAGGGTATAAAAGGGATTCCTTTGAAAAATATTCTACTTCAGGATTTAAGAACATCAAATGAAGCACAACTGAATCCCTAAAAACCCTTGTTTTCTGCCTTCTACTTTCAGACTCGGAAATCTTTTTTGAGTTTCCCCAAGTGCTATCAGCACTTTGATTTCAACTAAAGGCCTAGACCTAAACACAGACATAATTTTCAGGTATTTATGATCTAGATGCAAGATCTGTAGCTCAACTGATCTTCAAATTTTAGGTGTTAGCTGTATCAAATGAGCAATTTGATCAAATGTCAAAGAGATTGCTGATTTTCATAATCAAAGAATCTCCATAAATGCTAGATGAGATACAAGGCATCGTTTAAAAGCAGGTACACATCAAGCTGAAGAAGAAACCGTCAGATGTGATCATCACTGTTCTGAAAAATACCCGTATCCAGACAGCTCACTGAAACAACAGCTCATTGTATACAAAAACAAGGACACTGGTGTGGCTGCTGCTCTCTACGCATGAAGGAAAGTGGCCTGGTGGCCGGGGATTTCACAGGCGCTCAAGGTGACACTGCCTGGGCTCAGAGATAAAGCCTGGCTACTCCCACTGCCTGCAAAGCCACAAGAAGTGCCCACAGGCATCTCAGAGAGTCCAGTGGCCCTTCAGTGAGAATGCTCTGCTACTTCTAAGCACACAGAAAACAGAGATAAGAGGAAAAGCAGTAGGCAGCAAGGAAAAGGAAAATAAATAAAGAAGGAAACTTGAGTAGCTGAATTGTACCTAAAGGAAATGAGATCACCATTTGCTTCAGATTCCAACCACAAACAACTGACAAGTAATCAAGAGTCATTAAAGCAGAAGAATTTTTATGAATCACATTCAACTTAAAATCAGCTACTCTGGAAATTCCTGGGACTCATACAAACAGTAATTTGAGAAAATAAGACTAAGGAGTGAAATTTATATTTTTATCTTTACGAATAGTGATAATGTAACATTTGAAATCTGTTTACATTTCAAAATCTAACGATTTATTCAGTAATTCTAGTTGTTATCTCTAGAGCTGGAAGTAAACTGATTAAAAAATTTAACTTGCATAACATCAGAGAGAGAATACAAAATGTTTTACTGTAAAAATACCCATGTTTTTCAAGATGAAGACAAAATAATTGAAATCAACTTTATATTGGAAAATTTCCCTTAAACTTGTAACACACTTCCTGAATGACTTAAAATCCTTTCTACCCTAATTCCAAATTAACTGTAAACAAATAGAGTTCAAGTTTGATGCTACATTCCAACATATAAAGTAATGGTAAATACAGCTGTGTTATTTAAATCTATACCCATAGCTGGGGCTACTTAATTCAATGATAAATTAATTTCTTTAACAAAACTGACAACAACATTGTCAGCTATTGTCTTTACAGAGACAAGTCATGTCAATCTTTTGGCATGACTTCTAGGTGTTTTCTTAGCTTTTGTATTCTTAATCACTAAGCAAATACTCAATGTGTGGTTTAACCCTGCTCTTTCATTTGAGATGACAGAGGTTTAAGCACACACAACTGCTCACACGAAAATTTAAACTTCTCCATTCCTAATGTACCATGAGTAGAGAGGACTTGAAATTCACGTTGGCAAACCACACATTTTACTAGTCAAAGGACTAATTCTGATGTTGCTTATACTAGATATAGACTGGAACATGCACCACATGACCACCAGACTTCAGGCAATATATAAAGCCTCAGGCCTAAACTTCCCTTGTAGAGCAGCACTTCTGTAGCAGCTCTTGCTATTAATATTTATAGAATTATTTAACTTCTTGGGAGTTCTAGCCTTTTGGGATTTACTGATGGACCACCAAAGACAATGTAGAGTAGATAGTATTTCTCTTGAGTTCTAATATTTTATCATCAGCTGTGAAAATGAACACTGTAGCAGATAATACTTCCACCCCAGCAACTTCTGCAGAACAATGCAAACCTTACAATCTCTTTCAGTGCACCACCATGAGATAAAACCCCTGTATTTCTCTGAGGGTCAGTGTTCTCATCCAGCTGGAATGGAATGTTATCTTTCCTAAATTTGCTAAATCAGGCTGGCTGATTAGTCTGAAACATTCAAGTTACTTCAACAATAAATTAAAAGAATCAGCAAGATTTTTATTTGGAACTGAAAACTTAAAATCACAGTAACCCAAGAACTGCCTGGCTGCTGGTCTGATACTACTTGCTCTTCAGGGTTAGATCCACTGCATTTGACTTCTGTTTTAGAGAAGTGCTACATGACTGCAGACTCAAATCACATTAAGAGCTCATAATAGGTGTATCAATTTTCTTTACTCTGTGATATAATCCAGGTACAAACACAATAAATATATAAAGCCTTATTATTAACAGCCCTGACTACAAAAATGAGCTAATGACTTGAGATTCCGTGAGTATTTTTTTCTCATGTAGACCTGTACTCATGCTAAGCAGGTAAAGTGCCTTCTACAGGGGCACTCTAGCACTTCCTTTACCACTTCTTTTTCTTCAAAGTCTTTCTTTCTTCTATCCTGCCTACACCTCCACCAAATTTTGGTAAGAGACCAAAGTGATGAAAACACAGATATGTAAAAGGAAAAGGAAATAAACAGTGGAAAGCACAAAGTGGCTCTCAAAATACAAAACTGGTAATGAGTCTGTGCAAGTGTTTCTCTCTTAAGCCTCACGACTTCTCATAATCAGTATCTACTGGGCAAGTCAGTTCCACTTCCACTGAGAGTCTTGCAGTAGGCATTTAACTTTATTCATTGTTCTTCTCAAACAACTTTGCTTTTGAGTTATAAAGACCCCCTTTTCCTCTGTTCTATCACAATCTTCTCCTGGAGAGAAGACATGGCCTGTAACCAGGCCCTTCTAAACTCTTGAGACGTGCAATAGAGAACAAATGCTGACCCTGAAGCTACTGAAAATCCCTTGGTAGCAGAACCGG
Organism: Cinclus cinclus; assembly: GCF_963662255.1. NCBI lineage: Eukaryota > Metazoa > Chordata > Aves > Passeriformes > Cinclidae > Cinclus > Cinclus cinclus. Next base: position 20,929,193 of record NC_085052.1, read on the forward strand.
TCCTGTTTCATCCCTCCCACTCCCTGAGCATGTGCATTTCCCATCTGTGCTGGCAGCTCCAGCTTTGAGGTCAGATGGAGGACATGGCAGAAATGCCATGCTACAGATTTTCCAAGGTCTCTGCCTTAAGGCAGGGCACATAACAAGGTTCAAGGATTTATTTTACCTGAAACTTCACTTCAGCTCTTGTTGTGCCAACCACCCGCCAGCTCAGTGAATTGAGGCACTGGAAATTATCTCATGCATTTCTGCTTCCTTAAGAGTCATTTAATGCCCATAAAGATAATGCAGCTGTGAGGTTACTTTTAACACCAAAACAAACTTTGCAGCAAATTTGCTGCTGGCTTGGATATCTTTCTACTAAATTACATTTTCAGTTCAGTGTCAACTATAATTCATTTACCTATCTAGGTAGTACAAATATTTAGACCAAAGAAATTTGATAGTTTTAAAGCAGCACTGCAAACACATCAGAATTTCTGACCTGCAGCTGTCACCAGTCTGACTGAAACAGAGTGACACTGCAGCCCAAGTCACTTCTCCTGGGGGCCTTCCAGATGTACTTAAGTGCAGTATTTCAAGTAAAACCTGAGTATATGACAAATGGTAGAAAAAGGGAGTTTTGAATCTTGCTGTATCTTGTGTCAGAGTGAAGACAACAAAAGATTTTGGTTCTTGAATCTGGAAAACAAGTATGAACCTGCAAGTTTCAGGGAGAAAATGAGGAACAGGGGGCATCTGCACAGCTTGGTCAAAGGTTCAGGGAGAGGATAACAGATCACACTTCCCAGGAAACAAAAATCTAAAAGAGGAAACACAGTTGCTCTAGGGTTTTTTCCAGAAGGAGAGTTTGATGGAGGCCTAGAGACTCTTCCTTGGGAGCATGGAGGAAGAAGAAGTGCTGTCCAGGCCTGAGGAGTCCTTCTCTTCCTGCATCCAGGCTCTTCCCTGCTCTCCCTGGTGAATCAAACCATGATCTATTTCTTAATTTATTATGTGCAAGGTTGTTGTATTAAAATTAATTGAGTAAATGTTCCAGACTGTTTTTAAAATCTGGATTATTCCCCCCTCTGCAGAATTGATTCCTTAGGATAAGTTTAGTTGATAACCACTCCTCTGAAATGAAGAGAGTGCCATGGGGATTCTACCCTGATACTTTCTACCCTTTTTCTTAGAAGGTCTAATTACCTGTGATGTTGATAAATTAAGCCACCACAAAATGTGAGACAAATTTCTCTCCTGAAATTCAGAAAGGCTTGCTCCTTACATACATTCACTTACAGACATGCAGCTTGAGCTGTTTCTCTTGACTCAGTTCCTGCCATTCAGTGAAGTCAGTGTGCTTTCTGCAAACGTGAGACCTGTTCTGATGTGAGCCTGGAAATCTGAACAGAAAAGAACAGAGAATGTAAGCAGGCAGTACCTAAATAAAGGTATGGTTATGCCACAGACTTGACACAGATAGAAAATGGGGAAGGAAGAAGAAAGCTGAGCTACAGTCACACCAGTTGTTACATGGCAAACATAAAAAGATAGTCTCCTTAAGCTCTGAATTGTCAAGTTATGAAAACATTTCTCTGGAGGGAATTTCAGGTCAACTCTTCTGACCTGACCTCTAAAGAAACTGTTCTTCATCAGCTGCACAGCCTATGGAGACCTACCTCACCTTAGTCACCTGCACTACCTGAAGCTAAACCCTATGAATACACCCACAAATATTATGCACTGGTTTGCTGTTATTCACTGCATTGCTATAACATCATGGCATAATGCGAACAAAATCCTATTTAACTGGGCCAGGAAAGACTATCTGCTGTGCTGGGTCTGCATTCTTAGACATCTGTAACCTCAAATCTCCATCCTCATGTCACGAAATGAGCTGCTTTGAATATTTCTTTGGGAGACAGAAATTATAAGAAAACCATGGCCACTTTCTCACGAGCAGAAAGGGCCAAGGGAGCATAAGTAATTTGGAGGAGACGAGTTTAGCAGCTGCTGTAAGCCCTGTGTCCTAACAGATTCCAGCTGGCATGAGAACTGCACCTACTCGCCCCGATGTCCTGTGTTTCAGCTGAAGACAGCTCTCTGAAAACACACCCAGTGCTTCAAATGCACATTCTGACCCAATACTCCCTCCCAGCGGGCTGTGTTTAACCCACACCTGAAAGAATTTAATCCTCTATTAATTAAAAAAATCACTTGTGCTTCTCTCATTATGGGTAGCACCATATGAATAAAAAACATCACATCTGCTCGTAACTCCAGGCATGCTTCACAGTCATTTTATGTTTATTGCTAATGCATATACACATACACGTTATCATTGCTATCATTGGAGTCATGACTCCAGGCATGTTTCTAGTCGCTGTTTCCACAGCTTTCCCTACACCTCTCTTTTGATTTTATAAACGTCCCTAAGGAATCGCTGACTGTCGTGGAGGAGCTAAGGAGCCCCTTCCAGAAACCTCAATCCATACAAACCCCTTTGTCCTCCCCTTCCCTGAAACTAAAAAGCAGCACAAACGATTTCCTCCTTGAGTCACCGCGGAGCGAAGCTCGCAGCGCAGCGCCGAGGGGGCGGCGCGGCCCCGCCCCGGCTGTGCCTTTATAGCCCCGCGCTGCGCTGCGCTCTCCAGCCGCTGCAGCTCCAGCTCCGGCATCGGCTCTGCCCTGCCGCCAAAGCACCGCCGCCGGTAAGTGCCGTGCCTTCGAAACCCGGTCCGCGGCTAGAGGCACCAATGTTGCGTCTTAACCGATCGATTGTTCTTAAAATTGCATTGAAATTTAAAAAAAAAAGCTGCCGTGGTGCAGTATCGCAGCACCGGGGAAGGTCAGTTCCGCTTGCCACAGTATGTCAGGATTTTTTAAGGAATCAGCAGTACTACTGTTTGTGATGTGGAGGTTGGGCCTGAGAAACTAATTATGGTAACAAAGAATAAGTTACTTGTATTGCTGTCAAAAATGCTAAAAATAATTGTCTGAATAATAATGTCGAAGGGCAGTATATCTGCTGAAATCTCATCTGAATCTGAAAAGCATGCATAGCTGAATACCTGAGGCATTATTTGCTTTCTTGCATTATGATATCTACTTACAAGCAAAGGTTACATTTGCATTAGCATTTTTGTTTGTATAATATCTATTTTCCAAATTTATTCAGTGATCTTCTCTATACTTCATGCTTTGGTTCACACCACTGAGTGTGTGAACTTAATATGAGTTAGGAGAGCTACTTGCACTTCATTTATTCCAAATGATGTCAAACTATGTCATTCACATATCAGCAGGCATACAGTCTGCAGGACCATCCTGGAATTAGTCCAATGTAGAAACCTGAAGCTGCTACAGTATGGAGCAGCTCTTCAGCACCAGCTCAGTTCTGTACATCCTTTTCTACTGCACTGCCTTTTTTTTGTTTTTTCCCCTAATGTAAGTATAACTAATATAACTGAGATTCCCATTGAATCTTTTAAAAATCAAGTTTTACAGTTCTGTAAGAGTGAGAATGCTTTAAAACAACATTCCCATGACTTACACTGCAATTTAAAAAAGAAAAAAAGACATATGAGACTTTACTGTACCTTCATTGTTATTACAAGACAATTATTTGCCATTGGTAAGATTGCTACGCATGCTTGGCTACAAGACCTAAGTGCATATAAGAAATCAAGACAGAACATGTTGTAAACCTCTAATACTGGAATTAAGTGAGGCAACATCACCAGCAGACTTTCAAGAGTTGGCAGTGGTCAGAGGCAGGTGGTTAGGCTTACCTAAATGCTGAGTATCAACAAGATGCAGCTGATAACTACAGCGGTAGTGGGAAAAGCAGCTTTTTCTTTCACACCCTGAAGTTGCATGCTTAGTGCTTTTGTTGAAGGTAACAATGGTCGGTTAAATAGGTACAATCAGTTGGGTAGCAGCTAAATACAACTGCCAATTTCCAACCTCTAGTCCATATTGCAAAAATGGAGTATAGATTTTTCCAATTTCTGTTTCCCTGCTTCATTTGCACTCTTAAAAAAATCTGGTTGTCCTGCTGCCTGTACCAAAAAAAAGCTTTAAAGTATAACCTCTAATTTAATATATGGAAATAATAAGCAGATATCCCAATGCAAATAAATGTTTGATTCTTCCTCAGTTGTGTTGTAATTTATTCTGAAACTAACCAAAGAAAATGGAAGCAAGAAAGCTGACGCTGCAAGCTAAAGCATGACACTAAATTCTTCTTTTATTTTCAGACTCAAATACCACAGATAAAAGAAGATCAAAGGGAGGAGTTAACTAAGATGAAGTTACTCATCTTCCTCACAGTAACCTTGGGCACACTTGTCACGGGACTAGAGTGTGTAAGTTTTAAGTTTATCAAAAGCCTAATCTTTAACTGAGAAAGGTATACCCAGCCTTCAAAGTAGAGGGAATGCCCTGAAGGACAAGAATCCATTGTTGAATAAGTTTTCTGGCTTTTATTCTGTGGCACAAATGTGAAGCACCAAGGACACCAAAATAGCAGGGGCAATTGATGGAGGTTGCATCTTTGCTGCACTGCTGGTGTAGAGAGTGAGGATTCCTTCCTTGTTTAAGGGACAGTGACCATTAAAAGCTGCTTAGGTTCTTATAGCATAAATAACTGCCGTGTTGACCTGATGCAGTGGCACAGCTCAGTGGGACTTGTCTGAGCGTGGTGTTTGTTTGCATGACATGGGATTGGTTTTCCTTTCCCATTCTGCTTTGCTTAATTAGAGCTCCACTTCTCATTCATGTCCAGATTGCACAGAGCAGGTTCAGCAGCTAGCTACATGCAAAAACCTAAACTGTTGAAGGTATCCAGTACAGAACAGTGTAGGGAAAAGATGATAAAACCACATAAAAGGAACTGCCCCCTGAAAAATCTTTTTTTTTTTTCTTTTCCTGTAGGCTTATAGCTGGAAGTACTACAAGCTGTATAAGCGCAGATCAGAATACAAGGGTAAGTATCTGCCTGTTCTATTTGAACCTAAAAAGAACTTATCCTCTACTTATACCTTGATACAAAAAGATCCTTAATGATACTGAAACACCTAGAACTTAATTTTTAATTACATTTCACCTCAGCATTCAAATGTTTTGCCTATAATTAATGATGTATTTTACTTACAGAATGCCCTTGTTTGAATGGAGGAACATGCATTACCTATTATCTCTTTAGTGGAATTGGTCGTTGCATATGTCCAGATGGATACGCTGGGATTCACTGTGAACTAGGTAGGGTATCTGTCTTCCTTAATACTAACTAAATTTATTAGCAGGGTCTAAAGGATAGTCAAAGAATTAATATGAAATGCCAAGTGAAAGTATTATCCAGAAACATGACTGGATAATCTTTAGCAGTTTATGCTAACAGACTGAGGAGAATCAAGTAAAAGTTAGTGCAAAATTATGATCTCTAATTTTTCTTGTTCCTGCCTCCTCACTAAGGTTATTTATTTCAACCTTACTTTTAGTTTGGGGTGGAAGAAAATGAACTAGCTTGTGAGTGTTCAGAAGCAGAAGGACTTACCAGATTGTGAAGGTTGCCTAAACTTTTAAAGAGTTTATATGCATGCTTTAAAGTGCAAGCTACCTGATGCTCAAAATCCATACAGAGCAACTTTAATAACAACATCTAGTCAGTCTAGATTTTGCATCTGTTTTTGAGTGTAATGCAAGAACCTTTTTCCTTGTTGGAAGAATTTTTCTGTGTCTGTTACAGAACAATTATAAACATGAACATGCTGCTAATAAAAGACTTATTTTCTCAGACACTGACAGCACATGCTATACTGAGAATGGGGAGGACTACAGAGGGATGGCAACAGAAGAGAAATGTCTGCCATGGAACTTGCCCTCACTAATCAGGAGAGGTCGTTACCACGCTTACTCAGAGAATGCTTTGCAGCTTGGGCTGGGCAAACACAGCTACTGCAGGTAAGAAAAGCATCGCTCTTCCTGTGATAACCTCTATTATCTCAGACCCAGAGGTGGTTCAGGGAGAAGCACGTTTTTAAAAAAATAACATTACAGAGCTGAATTATTGACTAAAAGTACTTGAAATGTGACTTTTCTAAGCATTTTTTTTCCTTGCCATATCTTGCAACAAAATAATTTGGTTTTTTTAGAACACCTGCGATTTTAAGATGTTGTGACTTTTTAAAACTATCTTTTTATAAAGAACGCTCTTTTTTATCTTTTAGAAACCCAAATGGAAGGAGCAGGCCCTGGTGTTACACCAAAAAGGGATCTGCTGTTCAAGAAACACCTTGCAACATAGAGAAGTGTGGTAAGTAATATTGGTTTCAACACAATTGGCTGTTTGTTTAGTTTTATTCCTAATAGCACAAGGTTGGAGTTTATTTGTAAGAACATCTGAACAAAATGCTTCTTTTCACAGGACCTACATGTGGTCAAAGGAGTATCAGCAAGACCTTCAAGATTGTTGGTGGAAGGCAGGCAGAGGTTGAGTCTCAGCCTTGGATAGCTGGCATCTTCCAAACCATACGGGGCATGGACCACTTCCTGTGTGGAGGCAGCCTCATCGACCCTTGCTGGGTGCTCACAGCAGCACACTGTTTCCACACTCTGTAAGTTTCCAGTTCCATGGGCTTCTTATTTGCAACTTCAACTCATTTCTTGGTGCAGTGCTCCCTGAGCAACCCTTTGGAATGCACCATGGTAAGAATGTTCCTTTGATTGAACAAAACAAGAGCAGCAAAAGAAACATTAAGCTTCTGGGAGCCCATATCTAGCAGAATGAACTAGCAAGATGTGGACAGTTGGGTGGGATGCAATTTAAACAATTCAGTGTATATTGCTGCCAAGATTTCGTTTTTACCTTAGAAATTCCCCAAACTTACCTGTACTGATGATGAGCTGTGTAATACATCTATGCATGTTTTCTGTTGAATTTTTGTGGAAAGCTGATCCTTTTGGCATCCTGCAGAGGATTCTTAAGGCTAACACCTTGCTTTAGTAGTCAGGCATGTTCTGAAATGTCTGAATACCTATCTTAATCCCTTCAAATGTAAAATTAGGATGCCTTCCTTCAGAATACTGGATCAACTTTCAAAGCAGACTAAATTTTACTTTTTCTTATCAGCATTAAAATAAAGATGAAACAGAACAGGTACTGGATTTCAGATGTTGACCTTACTCTTGGAAATCAGTAGTCTTCATCAATCTCTTTACTCTCACTCAGGTCAAGAAGGCCAATAAACAAATCTGTCTACAAAGTCTTCCTTGGAAAGTCCATACTGAATGTTACTGATGATAAAGAACAAGTATTCATGGTTGACGAGATCATCTCTCACCCTGACTTCACAGATGACACAGGTGGCAATGAGAATGATATTGGTAAGTGTCACCTTAACATAAGCCTTTAAAACACTGGGACAGGTGAAGACTACATAATTATTGCATATATCTTCTAAAAGAAGCAGAACCAGAGATAGGAAGATGGGGAATGTGAACAGCCTGAAGAAAAACTAGGTCTGTGCTGACAGATTTTTTTTTTTTGCGTTTGTCGAAGTTTTGGTTGTGGTACGTATTGGATGCATTGCCTGGCAGGCAGTCTCTGGACCTGTGGAAGACATGGCTTTTCCATAAGCACTGGTAGCAGCACTGCATTTCTGCCATTTTATTATGTGTCTGAAGATCAGGCTGTATATATAGTAAATGATGAAAAAATGCATGCACAATAGGTTTCATCATATACCATGGGAATGCCATATCAGCCACCTCATTAGCTGAAGATTATCCTGAATTAATTCAGACTTTTATGAAAGTCTGGGTTTCACAAGCCTATACCTAAAGCAAGTCAAAGATGGGTTTTGGCAACTTGAACAGAACCAACTTGTCACTCTTGCACTTGGCATTTAGAACTCTACTACCCCTTCTATGTTATTCCTCCTGCTGCGAGGTAAAGAACATCCAAGAATCTGTGTAAGCCATTCAGGGTAGTGGGTGCCACCCTCTACAACCAGTCAGAAAGCTGATGATTTAAAACATCTAAAGATACTGTTTAATACTTGCCTGAGCTATGGGCCCCTATTCTTTGAGGAAGCAAATTCAAGTCAGAACATTTGTCAATTTTAGTGTTGGGAAACTAATGTTGTTGTTATTAAGTAATGACTCATTCCAAAAGCAATGAGGGGAGCCGTGTGTAACCAGAATTAAATATATTTGTAACTATTCACATTAACTGTACCAAATACAGAACTGTACAAATGTCAGAACTTGAGGGGGAGAACTTGCTTTACTAATCTAACTATATCTTTTCTGACTTGGTTCATAGCTTTGATAAGGATAAGGACAACTTCTGGACAGTGTGCAGTAGAATCCAAGTATGTCAGAACAGTCTGCTTGCCAGAGAGGAACCTTTACTTAAAAGAGAATACCCACTGTGAAATAGCTGGCTATGGAAAACAAGATTTTTGTAAGTGAATGTCTTTGCTTCCCAAAGTTGGTCTTCCACAATGGTGGGAATGTGATGATTTTTACACCATGATCTGAGAAGCTTTTAAAAAAAGATTCCTTTCTATTGTATGTGTTCCATGTGCATTTCTTGAAGATGACCTTTGCTGTCATCTTCTCTAGTTGTTCTATGGTATTTCCTATCTGATCCTTGTCTTGCTTGTCAACCATACAAAATAAGCAATATGTAAACCACATTTTTTATCATTCCTGATGTGATGAGGAGCAGAAAAAAGTTAAGGCTGTGTGGGAGGGTTAGCAAAGGATTGCATTTGTGCAGAATTTCTGTCAAAAATTACTAAACTCCCTCTCTAAATACTCAACTTTATATTTTCTATTTGGCACATTTGTTGCTCTTTTTGAAACTTATTTATTAACAGTAAAAGCAAACCAATAAGGTTTGCATAAAGTGAGAGTAAGAACCTCAATAGAGAATAGTCATGCTAATTTAAGTGCAAAATTTCTATTGGGGGGCTTGCTTTTTTTGTCTTGGAGGGTGAAAAGAAATATTTTTCTTTTGCAGATGACATCTTCTATGCTCAAAGACTGATGTCAGCCACTGTGAACTTAATATCACAGAGAAAATGCAAATATGAATACTATGACCATATTAGAGTTACTGACAATATGGTCTGTGCTGGGGATCCCATGTGGCAGATTGATGCCTGCAAGGTAAAATTGGTTTGGTTTATTTTCTAAATTATTTCAAATGCATGTACACTACTGTATGGATCAGTTTGTAGCATCTTGTAATTCTACTAGTCACAAGAGTCTCTAATGTAATGGAAATTACAATGTCAAGTGGACTTGACCTATAGGGTGGCCAAACATCTGGAATAAAGTTGGAACCCAGAGTTAGGTGTTACCCTCTCTAGGCCTTACCTCCTTTGGAGGTGCAGGAAGTGCAGTATCTTAGCCACTGTTCTTCCTCAAGGCCTTATTTTCAATCTATTCAAGTAATAGCCAATAGCTATCCATCAGTAATATAGCAACTGTTCTAATCTCAGTTTGTACATTAACTATAGCTTTGCAAGGGTAGATTACAGGGGACACTTAGCTCCTCCAGGTTCCTCAAAACTAGATTTATTTCCCTGCACCTTACTGGGCAGGGAACTCACTGGCAGTGACCACAGGAGCCACTGAAAAGAACAAATATCCTCAAGTGTAGAAGTAACTTATGCACAGGGAGATGATTCTATCACGAGGAATTGGGCATGCGGGCCTTGAGCTTGTAGCACTAGTCTAGTACTGTGCTTATAAACTTAGGATGGGGATGGAGGGTTGTTTCCCCAGGTAGCTCTTCTCCTGATATTCTGATAGGGGGAGCCAGAGAACTCCTCAGCTTTGGAGACTTCAAGTCACAGCAGATGCCAAACCTATTCCATCTAAGCAATGTTCTCAAAGATCAAAACTTTAGCTTGTAGGTCCTTACTAGCTTGCTGAACTCTAGAAAAAGAATAATCACGGGCTGCATCTGCAGAAAATGACCTAATGTGTTCTCTTTGTTGTCAGGGAGATTCCGGTGGCCCCATGGTCTGTGAGCACAATGGCAGGATGATGGTTTATGGAATTGTCAGCTGGGGAGACGGCTGTGCAAAGGAAAACAAGCCTGGTGTTTACACCAGAGTTACTCAATACCTTAACTGGATTGACTCCAGCATGAATGGGTTAGCTGCCAAGAGTCGTTTTCTTCCTGAACCAAAGTGACCTTTTTTCTACAGCTGGACTGAAATGAACAAAATTCAGCCTATACGGACACCAGGACAGTGAAGATCTGAGTGTCATAAGAGGCTTTCATTTTGAATGCTTGTGTGGTCAGTCACAGCAGTGTTCCTGAGGCATGAGGCAGAGAGATGGTTGATGTATTATCTTACTATTCTGAATTACCTGGAAACCATGCAGTGGGAAGCTAAAATATTTAACATTTAAATGAATAATCCCAAGAACAATACTATGCATAGCAAGTTAGCTGTCTAATTCATTTATGAACCAACATTTGCTCTGGAGATATTGATACAGTTTCAACTTACTTAAGTAGTCTTTTTATATATGACCTGAGTCTAAAAATCTCCCCTCATTGTACTGAGTTGTACTAAGTCTCAAGTCCCATGAACCTAACCTGTTAAGACCAGTACTGAGAGAGTGATTAAACCTGGCATCAAAAAGTGGAGGAAAAAAAAAGGTAGTAGCTGAGTCAGCATTGCAAACTCTTAATGTATTTCACTTAAGAAATTGGAAACTTGCTGGACTTCCAGGTCACATGCTGAAGGTGTCTAGGTCCCCTGGAAAGTCTGATTATATATACTCACATGTAACCAGAGAAGATTTAAGGACTTGCCATATGTTGAATTCTGCAGGCAACAAAATTCAGAAATTTATTTCCATTCATTTAACTGATATTATATGGAAGTGATTTTTTTTTTTTCTCTCCAAGACTTATTCTGGGTTTATTTTTAAACTTGTCTTTGTTTTGTAGATTTGAATTTTTTATAGATTTTAATTATTTGTATGAGGGCTGGAACCTCAAGTTTTATTTAATTTTTTTACTATGTTTAACTTATTGTTTGTATTATGGATGTTAAATATCATTAAAACAATACCTTCTTACATGTTTGGTTCTAATCTCTGGAAAATAGAAGGGTATGGCTCAGAAGAGAATTGTCCTTATTAAGTTCTAATCTGACTGGACTCTTCCTTAGTAAAGCAAAAATATTTGAACTTCCTGATTAGTGAAGTATTTGATATGCATAAGCTAAACTCTTTGTCCAAAAAGCACATGGGTGTTCGTGAAAAGGGTACTAGAGTTGTAGCTTTGTGTAGTCCAGGTACATGAACCTTGCATGCTGGTGATGGAATGACAGGAACAAGAAGCTTGATGAAATCTGGTCCTTGAGACTCAAGGCTCAAGTTCAGATGAACTAGGTAACATCTCGACCCTTTGCAGCCCTGTTATTAAGTCCTGTATCCTTCTACTTCAGTCCCCTTTTTAAAAAAGGGGTGGGACAGTACTTCCCTTTTCCCACAGATCTGCCTGGCTCTTGAGGTGTTGGGAGTGAGAGTTGACAAGCCTGTGACTGTAGTGTGATTAATGCCCTGACAGCCCAGTGGTGGACAGGGACACCAAGCACTAGTAAAACATCAAATGATTACTGACACTGCTGGATTGCAAACTGTTGTGCAATACAATTTGTGGTTGGGATCTGCAAACAAAATTTTTAGCGGAGCAGCTAGCCATTGTGTGCGGAAGAGTTGCTTGGAGTAAGTTTGTGGACTCCTGATTAAAGTGAGTACAGGGAGTTGGTTACAATTGCATTGTTTCTGGAGAATGAGTTAGGGATCTCATGTGAGAGACAGGGGGATGGGAGACTGTGAGAAGAAAAGCATCTCCTTACTGCTTCTTTTGACAGCAGCTACCAGAACTGCTTGACCAGTGCTGGCAGAGACTATTTCACACCCAAAGTAAACTATGGTAACACAGTTTTAGACAAAGGTATACTAGGTTTTAAGCACATCTTTTGGCATGATACAATTTTCTTACTTCAGTATTCCACTTTAATAATTATCAAAATACTTGAATGGGTGAATCTCCAACAGGTGGAGAAAATAAATACTTTCACAGCCCTTGCGTATGGTTTTCATGGCAATGAACAGCGCATTTGTCGTCAGCTTCTCTAGGTTTTTTTCTATGCAGAAATCAAATTTAAATTTCAACTTATTTCCATCATTATGAATATAAGTAAGAATGAAAAAGGAGTGATAAACAAAACTTGCAGTGAGGTCCCCTTTAGTCTGAAGTCTAGGAACCTCTAGGCAAAGTATAGATAAAGACAGGATCTTGAAAGCAGAGAGCATTTAGATGCTGTTTGGGTGTGCAGTCTTATCTGTTCTTCAGTTTATGTTGGATAAGTTATTTCAACAAAAAACTTTAGACAAACATATGCTATACCTACACCTCTGCTCTGGCTGCTATACCATTTTTGCAAAACTTCGTCTTCCTGCAACGGATTCCACAAGAAACATTCTCTTTCCATGTTACAGAGAGTGAGCAGGTGTTGAAACAGGTTGAGGTGCTGGTGAAGATGGGTAGAAACAGCCTAGAGAACTGTGCACGGAGGCTGGCAAACACCCCTGAGGAATGACAAGGGCATGGCCAGAGACAGAATGGGTTTGGAAGATGTTTTAGGTATCTGCTGGGTACAAACATACGTGCAAGACAAAATTTGGTATCATAAAGCTACTCTCAGTATGGTTCATTCAGGTATTTGCTGGCAAGAGGGAGGAGAAGAATAGGAGTCCAAAAAATATTTATAAATAGCTCAGAGGTAGGCATCAGCCCAAGTGAAGAGATCATACTCTTGGAAGCCTTAGAAGCATGACTAAGATGATCTCAAGTTCCTATTTCTCTTCAATGCTTCCACATAAGAAACATATCAAATAAATAAGATAAAGCAGTATCCAATGTGTCCAGAGCACATAGGAAACTTATTTAACCTGTCAGCTCTTAGAAGGAAGTGATGCATCCTGAATAAACAGACCACTTGACCTTATATAGCTGAAGCTTTCTTCATGGAAGTGAAACTAAAATGACTCAAAGCACTTAAAAATAAAATCTGTTTAAAATAAACTAAGGAATGAGGAAATGTAATACATCATCACCTATTTGTTACACCACTTCCATGTGGAATTGTATGCATGAGAGGATTTTGTTTGTGCATATTGAAATCTGGACTAAAAACCCAACATGACTATTTTGTCACTAAGCCTTTGGCTCACTTCTGACACCTAACCACAGCTCTTATTTTAGGCCTACTGAGTACAGAATTAATCCATAAAAAGAGAATTTAACCCTTCTGCATCCATCAGTGTTGTGATTTCCAGTTTCAGATATCTCCACCTTAGCTGAAGTTAAAGTGATGTATTTGAAACACTACATATTCATTGAAGAAAAATTCGGGTTCAAACTTGGTCTGGCAAACCCTTCCAAATCCATCACATCTCATGCAGTACACAAGTGGGCAATCTGAACAAAAATTTTGTTGTGCTGTTCAACCTTTTGGCAAGTTAATGAAGTGGAACTATGAGAAATGGAAAGGCATGAAGTTGAAGGAAAGAGGACTATGTACTTAATGAACAGCAAAATGAGATGCGGACCCAAAAGCCAAGCATGAAAACAGTGCGGACCCACATGAGCAGTATGCTCAGCTCCTGTGTGCAGTTCCACAGCTACAGCCAACAAATTGACTCTTTCAGACTTATGCAGCATCTGCCTGATAGGATACATTAATGATCTTTAAAGCTGGAAAGGGCTGTGAGAATGCCAGCATCCAAACAGAATCCACAGTGAATGCAGCAATCCAGAGTCACTGAAAATGAACAAGGCAATGAAGACAAACAGGAATAACGAAATGCACAGAAGTAGTTGAGTGATGACTGGTATTAAAACAGATCCAGAAAGCATTGCAGACCACAGGCTGGACTTAAGTCAACAGTATTGACTAAAAGCCTGTAAACATACTGACATGTACTTCAGAGCACGGTTTCTAAACCTCAGGACAAGGCAAACACTCAGCTGTGTTTTGTTTCGAGTGTCATTCTTCTTGATGAGAAGACAACAGTTATCAGTGGTCCAGAACATGACAAGGAGAAAAGACTGGAAATATTTAGTTTATTTTATCCAGAGAAGCAAAATCTACAAGGGACACTTTCTTCAAAAGGGAAAAGGCTGAAACAGAGAACGGAATAAACTGTTCTCTGTGTCTTCTGGAGATGGGGTGAAAAGCAATAATCTTGGTTGCAGGAAGGGAAACTGAACTGAAATATTATGAAATTACTCTACTGGTAAGAGTAGTGAAGAATGAAATAAATGGAATTGAGTGGTGTTGAGCTTCATCCACTGGCATTTTTCCAGAAAAATTTAAACAGAAATAAAATAGTTGGTTTGGGCTCTTGCAATGCAACTGAAAAGTATTTTGAGAAATCATCTAACTTCTGTTTTATTATGAAATCAATGAACATGCTCAGTGACTGAGATGACTACACGAAAATACAGATATTGCTGGGAAATTTAGAAATAATATTACACAATTTACCCATCTTTTTAAAAAGTGGCTTTAAGAAATGTGTCCTATGAGAGAAAATAGTCTGGATTTTGAATTAAGAGCAAATCTCTTAATGGTAGACTAATAACTATATTATAGTTTTAAGCAAACCTTTCAGTGACTTTTCAGTGATTCTAGAAATGACTAGAATCAAATTAATTGTTTCCATGTCCCACTGGACAAAATAATGTCAATGAATAACATGTGCAACTGGCAAGAGAGTAGAATTATTATCCCCAATGGATAGTGGAAATGTTATTTTTTCTACTGAGTAACTGAAAAGTGGTTTGTATGTAATGCTATGACTTGGCATCATACACACGAATTACCTCAGTATGCTTTGAGCTAGAGGCCTCGGGGTGTGTGATAAAATCTCCCAAAGCTCAGTATTATTGTAAGAGGCAATCATGGAAGGAGATGAAAATTACAGGCAACCATGAGACTTTGCCAGCCACAGATTTATGCATTTTGGGATTTGGTGCCTGTTTGGTGACAGTATAATTCCAGAAAACCAGATGGACACATTTACACACCCACAGACAGCTTCACGTTTATTAGAAGTGAACCAAAGTATCTCTGCTAGTCACAGCTGGGATCAAGTGCAGTAAACCCATAACACCAACAGTAGTAGTTAAGAATTACTTACCACTAGTTCTTCCCTAAATTTTCATGCCTTGTGGCACAAAACTTTAGCCTAAGTTAAAACACAGCATCCCCAACTGACATAAACCAGAACATCACTACAGCTGTTGAAATTGCAGCTGCTCCATGAAGATCACAGCATGTACTTGGCATTACTACAGCATGTTAGCACCCATAATTAAAAAAAAAAGAATCTCCACTAATGTTCCAACTTCTTTATCTTCAAATGCACCTGCAAAGTCTAACACATTGCAAATGTGTGTGGTTGGATGATATTTTTATTTTTAAACATGCTTACGTGCTTACATGTGATGTTAACAGCAGCCCCAGGCACATGAAGGACTGCCTTAAACAGTTGCCTGTGACCATCTCAGTCACATTTTGCTCTAGAACTTGTTACCTGAGCCAACATTGCAGGACAGCAAGGAGGTTTAAGTAGCTGCCATTCAAAACTGAATAGATTGATCTCATAAATTATTTTCCTTAGACACCTTGCATTTGGAATCAGGCATATTTGATAAAAGACATCACATTTTATATATCCTCCTAAAGAACAACAAATTGCTAATTTAATTTCAAATTAGACATACATAGATAAATTCAAAATATTTTCCAGAACAACCCAGTTCCATCTAAAATAACTGCAATTAGGTTTATCTTACATATTAAATCTTCTGCCCTCTAAGAACACTCTGTCCTACATGAACTGTATCCTCTATTTACAATGGGCTTGTTTTAATACACACAGAATCAAGAGATCTTTTGTTGGTTACCTGGAGAGACAAAAGAGAGAATTTTTTTCATTCTGTAGCTGATAACAGGCTACAGAAGTGTTTTCTGATGGTCAACTTGACTCAGCCTTAAAATTACATTAAAGGGATTTTAAAACATTCAGAGAGAAAATTATATCAGCCACTATCTTTACTCTTAAAAATTTGGAACAGATTTCATTTTCACAGTCCTATTCTAGATATAAAATACACGTATGTCCTACTCAAGCATGAAAACAATCATATGGCCAGGAAAAACACTGACTGTTCAGAGGCAACAGAGCTGTCAAACATATAAAATGGTAAGTTACGGAAGAAGATAAAAAAACAGTGGATTTCAGTCTCCCAGGGATGCTAGTTTATGAGTGCTTTGAATGGCAAAGCTTAAAACCAAAGTTTGTTACCTGAGTGTGATCTATGTCAGCAGTCTTTTATATCAACAAACCTGCAATAATAACAAAAAGATGCATTATTAATACATTGAAAATGCCAGGAGGAAGCAGTGTTTAAAGAACTCTCTGGAACCAGATACAGAATCTCAATGAAAATAAGCCAGACTGCAGAGCCAGGCGACACATACCTGGGCTGGCACTTACACTGATAGACTTTGTGTCAATATAAATAAAGAGACAAGTATACAGGTATAATGAAATATTATAGTTTTCACTACATTAGTCTAAATAAGTTAATTATCTTTTCCTGATGGGACCAACAATTTTACAGCTACTGTAGTAACAAGGTTCAAATTTCACAAATACCAGAGATTTTCTGCTATGCTTTTTCCTACTAAATATCCATGTAAAGGTCTGAAGTTTTTATATATATATAATGTATCTTTCTGACTTCATCCCAAAGAATGATACAAATCTCCAGCATCTGAGCTCCTGCAATCAACCTGAATGAGAAAATAGCTATATCTGCTGGTACAGTCTAGTTTCTATAGGGACAATCAAGATTAAAATCAATGCTATTTAATTATTGGGTTTTCTTGGTCTGGTATCTGTTAAACTTGCCTGGACACTACAATTAACATTATAGTCTACAGGGTCTTCCAATGGCAAGGAGCATTTCTGTAGGAGCTGTCTCTCACAGAAGGTTACCAGCAACCCAACTATGTCGTTGGTATCATTGCACAGGAGCCAATGGCTGAATTTTGTTAATAACAAACCCACTTGCAAAACAGAACATTTAGTCTTGTACTTTTAGTAACAGAATCTTGGTATCGAAACAAAGATGTTTCAGGATAGGGTTTATACATTAAGCTTTACAGAAAAGAAATGTAAAAGTCTCCAGCTCTAAGACAGGTAACCAGATCAATTTGGAGACTTGTAAGTGATTAGAGAAATATTGTTTTAAAGGGAGAATGCAAATATAACACTGACAAGCACACCTTTAATACTGAATAATATACAAAAGTGATTGAATTCCTATCTCCAGATTTAGTACTAAGTGTTTGAAGCAGCCTCATCTCTCATTTTACATGAAATAACCTCACATTTACAAAGCTTCAACAGACAAGGCAGTTTCCCTGATTTAAATCCCATTCTTCTCTATTAAAACTTGCATGAACATCTGTAGAAAAAATAAGTATCTTTTATTGATTGGTCTAGATAGGCTCCAACTTTGATGGGTCGTACTAGCTGCTGTTCAAATCCGCGAGTCCGTTATGCGCCTAAGGCGGGCAGCGAGGTGCGAGCATCTCCACTCCTCTCCCGGCAGCCGAGGTGCAGCCCTGCCGCTAGATGGGAGACCAGCCTCGGAAAAGGAGACGCTGTCGCTCGCAGCCAATGCACCGGCAACTCAGTGAGCACGTAAATCACAGTGAAGTGGTTTTATTTATAGCATAACCTTGGCCCCCCCTTCCACCCTGCCAGTACTTATAAAAAGGTGAGCATGGGACAAACAGTAGTTAGCCATTTACGTATATAACCCGCCACTGCTAACTGTGATCCTGCCAGACTAGTCTGTGACTTCTCACTGACATTTCTAATCCTGTATTTACCCGATCTACCTAGACTTCGGGTAATGCTAGCACCCTTTACAGCAGCAGAATGCTGTCCCTATGAGAACCCCTTGTCAAAACAAAGACAGTTCCTTTGTGAACAAAACATAAACAAACAAACGGGGAAAAAAAAGCCAAACCACCAAAAACCCCAACAACCAAAACCAAAATCAAACAAAAGCGAGTTATTTCATGTCACGTTCACAGGAAGTCGTGGAAGGCACGGAAACAGAGGGAAAAGTGTTTAAGAAAAACCTGCAAAAGCGTACTACACCGTATAACCATTTTCCACCAACAAAGCACGAGTTCGACTGAAATAGCACAGGCAAAGTTAACCTGGCACAAGAAGCACAAGCAAACGCAGCAATACTAAATCTTACCTAAGAAGAGTACCAGTTATAATTGTGTTAAGTGGGAGCGCTGACAGTGATCCTCCCTGAGCCGCTCTAAAGCGCTGGATCGTTAAAACGTGCCCGCCAACTGCTGCCGCTGGAGAGCATTTACCGGGAGCATCTCCCGCCGCGTCCACGCTGCTGGCTCCGCTGGGGGCGCCCGCACCTCGCGGCGGCGGGATGGGAGCAGCGGGATGGGATGGGGGCGGCGGGATGGGATGGGATGGGATGGGATTGGAGAGGACGGATGGGATGGGGGCGGCGGGATGGGATGGGATGGGATGGGATGGGATGGGATGGGATGGGATGGGATGGGATGGGATGGGATGGGATGGGATGGGATGGGATGGGATGGGATGGGATGGGATGGGATGGGATGGGATGGGAGCGGCGGGATGGGATGGGGGCGGCGGGATGGGGATGGCGGGATGGGGACGGCGGCGGCATGAAGCCCTCCGCCAGCGGGGCGTGCGAGGACCGAGCTGGGCGGCCCAGGCTGTGGCAGCCACTCGTGTTGTCATACAAACGCCGTGGAGAAGGGATAGTGCCTTCCCCAAGGGACATCCCGGGCACCCGCAGTGGTGCGAGGCTGTAACCCCCGTTCACGAAAGCAGTCATTCCCGTTTAATTGTAATACTGACTTCAGGCCGTGCAGCCACGTCTAAGCAGGAACCAACTCGCTGCTCTGGCCTGAGAGATGCTGACTCTTCTCCAGACCGCTTCTGTCACTTGCTACACGCAGAGACAAGTACTTTGCTGTCCCCGACTTTAGAACAACACTTCGGATTGGTTTAATCTCTTGGATTTTGGACGTTTGAAATTTTAACTTCAAGACAACACCCACAGTTTCTACTCAGTCCTTAACTGCTTTTTTAAGGCAATATGAACACACTCGGATAATAGGCAACAGTTTGTTCACAATTTACTTTTCATGGGTCTTCACATCTGACACATTCAGGCAGGGAAGCAAAGTACGGACAAGTGAATTCTGGAAACATGCTGCCCCCAGAAGCTGAATCAACATTTCCAGAACACAACTGATCGTACATTGACTAATTATTGTGATCTATTCAGGCATCGATGCACAGCTAAAATCTTATCAATTTGTTCAAGAAGTTTCCCTGTTCCGAAAGTAAAAACAGCATTACAATATCAAAATAAATGTAACACAAAGATTAGCAGAGCTTCCAGCTAGAGAGCACTTCAATATGTCTAATAAATAAGTATGCACACCCCTTTGCTACAGTTGTCAGGTTTGTGTTATCACTTGTCATCAAATTTTAGTAAGCCCATGACCCATTACATTATCATTCTGCACCTTGGAAACAAGAAACTGTTAAAGCACCCGTGACTGGAAAATGGTAAGATTAAGAAACTTTTTCAGGCCCTGAGTTATCAAATTAACATATTTTTAAGAAATATAAGATATGTGGCAATGACAAAGAATCCTAATTCATCATTCCATTAAAGATTACTTTTAAGATTATTTTCTTCTTGACACATGAACAGAACTAAATAGTGCTTAAAGAAGCAAATTAACAAAACCAAACACTTATTTCAAACAAACATGACATTAGTCAGAATGCTGAGATACGCTGCATATCTCACAAATTACTCACCCTCATTAGAAACAGATTTTGTAACATTTCAATAGGTTGGTTACTTACTCTGTTAGACTGTTACAAGATCACAGCACATAAAAATTACCCAGCTTTTAGGTTACTATTGATCTTCCTTATGCATCACTTAAGTCCTAAAATGATACCAAATCCTCCATTCCTTTTAGAGTTATTTCTGCTACAGATATATGATGTATCGTGTTTCGACAGCAAATGAGACCAAGCTGTAACAACCAGTATTGATTCAGAAGTCAAAGGAAGAGGCAAATAATTGTCATAATCTCCACTGATTAAAAAAATTATTTCTAGAATTTGTATCTTTTGCAAAATTAGTGATTTAAATGCTGAGGGTAAGCTAAGCAAGTAGCTTTTTCTTTTTTTTTTTTTTTTCCTTAAAGGATAAATTCTACCTGAGAATGTGAAGATAATTCAGCATAGAAGTCTTTCTAGAGCATTCAGTCATGAATTAAATGAAAGCTAACGGTCAAGTAATTAATTTCCTCAACAAGATTCAAGTGACCTATTATCATATGCTACATAAACTCAAGATTTCATTACACAGGAAAGATCTCTCTCATGCAAAAGATGGGAGTTAAGTAGCTGTCAGTCCCAGGCCCTGCTGAAGAAGGGACTTCCTACTGTTACTGCCCGGGCTGCCCTGTGTGTGGCAGCCTTCCAGCATCTACAAGAAGGTCATTCAAGCCACAGCAATGGGAGATACTCAACGTGTGTTGCTGGGATGGGCACATGCAGAGAGCTGATATCTTCTACCGTATGTATAAAAACATAATTCTGTACCTTAGTGCAAACACCCTAAGTGGCTTGCAGAAGTCAATTCTTCTACCAGGGTCTTTGATCATGGACAGCTCCCGATTTTTTTAACTGACACCAAAGCTCATTGGGCCTCTCAAAGCACGAACATAGCTGATAACTTCTTCAGATCTTTTGGAACACAGTGCAGATATATTACTCTTCACCTATCAAACATTCAGTTCTCAAATCTCAGCATCAGATATTCAGTCTAAGAGTAGTTCCAGACACTACAAGAGCCAGTGGTGTATTTCCTGCACACTTTGAAGAGTATTCCTGTCTCTTCACCACAAAACCTTCTCTTAACTTGGGTGTTCCTTTCTGCTTCTGTGCTTGTCCATTTCTAAAAACAGATTTCAACAGTTGCAACATTTGTCTATTCACTGGGTAAGTATGTCTACCTTACATTAAGAGGCATATAATGCAAATATATATAGAACAAATTTTCTTACTATAATCATAGAATCATTGAATATCTTCAGTTGGAAGAGACCACAATCATCAAAGTCCAACTCCTGGTCCTGTACAGGACAGCACCAACAGTCACACCATGTGCCTGAGAGCATTGTCTAAGCACTTCTTGAACTTTGGCAGGTTTAGTGCTGTGACCACTGCTCTGGGGAGCTGTTCCAGTGCCCAACCACCCTCTGGGTGAAGAACCTTTCCCTAATACCCAAACCAAATATCCCCTAACACAATTTCATGCCATTGCCTCAGGTCTCATTACTGGCATCCAGAGAGAATGTCCTTCTGCTTCCCCTTGCAAGAAAGCTGCAAAATTCCAAAGAAAGGGCAGAATTCCACTAGAAGAAAAGGTGCTACATAGCATGAAAAAATGATTTTTTAAAAAAAATCTGTTATTTGCTGTATTTTCTTTCTATCACAGCCCGGCCCAGCCCTCCTCTCCCCCCCCCCCCCGCCCCCCCCCGACCCCCCCAGTTGAACATAATTCTTTCTCAAGTAGTCATAATTGTAACAAGTACTTCATCTCTTCTGTTGAAAATGTACATTGATAAAACCCATAATTATTGCTGGAAAAGAAACAATGCAGTTCAGGGGGATTTGTTTGTATAAATGAAGACTCAAAACATTAACAAATCTCACATTAATAAAAGTACAGTCAACCTTAAAACCATTATTCAGTTTGTCCCAGGTCTTAAGTTTGAATTTCCAGCTCTTTATGTCTCTTTAAAATTATCTCTGTGGTCAATAAGGAATTTTGTGAACTCTTGTAATTCTCACATAAAGGATGTTACTGCAACCAGTTAGAAGACACATAAGTGAAGTTAGACTGCAAGTAAACAAACAGCCCTCAAGGAGGAAGACAAATGTCTATTGCTTATTTAGCAACCAGTTCAGATGTGCCCACACGCCAGTGTTTGGTCTGGCACACAGTTCAAGAAGTAAAGAAATTAAATGGGAGCACTCTCACCTCCCAGACCTGATGTACTGAAGCCCCTTGTAAAATAACTGGACAGACAATATAAGAAAAAGGAGGGGGGGTTCAGAGCCAGCAATTAGGACAGAGCTACACTTTGCCATAAACCTTTCAAGAATGGGAAGTTTTGCTCTGCCCAGGAGTTACAAAGCAATGGTGTGCTCTAAACATCTTGTTTTGTGAGATGTGATGGGCAAGCCTGGAATTCTGACCAAAATTTACAGAGAAACTCTTTAACTTATGGCTATTGTAGATAATTTTTAAGTACAGGAAGGAATCTAAAACCTCTCTGCAGGAGTACAGGGCAAGGATGACTTTCCAAAAGTTTCTAAATGGCTGGGTAGCTGAAGAATGTTGGGACTCTACTTCTAAAAGAGGTATAGACCAGCATAAACTTGTAGAAACCAGCCACTACTTCTATACTGTATTTCAGTATTTATTAGCCAGACTGTCTGGGATTGCTAAGGAAGAAAATTACTTTAGGGACAGAAACTAATATCCTGAGCTTGAGCTATGAAGCTCACCAATACATGGCAGAATATTCACAATGCATGGACCCAGTTCACTAAAGATCCACACGTATTCATTGAAGGAAAAGCTCTTCCTTTTACAACAAAAAAAGAAAAATCAGTGCATTCACAACTTAATAAAAGGAAAGGTGGTAATTGTTTGGTTGTATTTCACCTTTTTGATGCAAATTATTCCCACTGTTCCAACGAAGTGTAGATGTGTGTCTAAACAAAATATTTCCTACTTAGAGAACATTTTCCTGATTAAGTCCATAAATATTACAACTCTATCATTTGAAAAAGTATTTGAATTTTGTCAGGAAACATGACACAGCTTTATTTTAGCTGTTGTAAAGGGGTTAAACTCTGCTAAAGTGGAAAGCAGTGCTTCAGCAAATGAATCCAATTTTATTCCCTAACTATACAAACTGTTGCATATATTTTCCCCTCTAGCAATCTCATTTCCATTGTTTCACACTACCACCCTGAATAGTAATTTGGCTTTAAATAATTCCTCTCATCATAATGCAGATGTCAACACCAAATGATAGAGGCACATGCTACAGCATATGCAGCAGCTCTGAATTAAAATGCAGACTCTTGTATGCAGAGCCAGTGGAGCATGTGGTTTTTATTTTTCAGCTGTTTCCATCAGATTGAAAATTCCACAGACTACAGAGTTTTGAATAATTTAGAATGCTTCTTGGAATACTTTTTAGCTAGAAAAATATATAAAGAGAGGGGTGAAATTGCTTAATTTTAGTTGGTTGGATAGATTCAATTCCTAAATAATAGTGTCTTCCTGGGGAGGAGAGGCTAAGTACATAAAACATGCCAATTCAGGAGAACATATTGATTCACTATATTAATGAGACTCCAGAGCAATTTCATCTTTGAACAAGCCCAGCAGCAGGGCTATTTCTCTGCCTCTGTGACAGGAAAGGAATAAAAACTAAGCTGTAGACCTGCTTGACTACTCAGAACTGACAAGACTCAGGTAGGAGTAGAATAAATTAGCCGGCAATTGCTTTAACAGCAATGTTGGGAAACCAAACACCATGGCAGCTGTTAGTTGCAAAGAAATGGCTAAATATATTTATCCAAATGCATTGGTGATTTAAGTGTTTTTAAAAATGTGAGTTAAATGTTTTAAAAAATTCTATTACTTATGGGTATCTCTTGAGTTAAAGAGCATGAAACCCAGCAAGGGAGAAGGTTAAGGTCAGATTTATTATGTATCTTTTTCCATCTCCTCTGCATGTGTTTTCCTCAGCTGGAGCCAAATTCAGAAATGGTATTTATGCTGCACATCATTTTTCAAACAACTATTTTACCAAATATAAAATACATCCTAATGAATCTCACATTAAATAAAAAATAAAATCCTCTGCAAATCCTGTTTGTCTAGATTATGTCCCAATGAATAAAACAGCAGGACTGGAAATTTTTTTCAGGATCAAGCCCAAATATTCAGCCCTCACCTCAATGCCAGGAGCTCCCACAGAATTTGACAGGCACCATGCACTCATTCCAGAGGCAGAATCTGCCAACTTGCTTTTACCCTATAGTCCAGTTTGCTGCGAAATAGAAATATACTGCGGCAAAATCAAACTCCTGC
This sequence comes from Cinclus cinclus, assembly GCF_963662255.1. Taxonomy (NCBI): domain Eukaryota; kingdom Metazoa; phylum Chordata; class Aves; order Passeriformes; family Cinclidae; genus Cinclus; species Cinclus cinclus. Next base: position 20,953,578 of record NC_085052.1, read on the forward strand.
AAAGACAACACCCAGTCAAGAGATTTGGAACTACAAAACGCCCAAGTAGGAATTTCTTACGCAGTTTATTTTGCAAACATTTGCAAGTCACAGTTTGAAGCCTAGGCTGCAGCTCCAGCAAGAGGCTGATAAGGAACTGAACTGTGGTAGCAATAGAGTTTTTTCTCTGAAGAGCCCCTCCGGGCCTTTCCTGACTTAGACCTGTCAAGTCTCTCTGCTCTGAGGGATGACTCAATCAGACCTCAGTTTATGCACTTCACACTTGTGCCTCAGCGTGCATTCCATATATTTGCAGTGCTGCGACCTTCCTCTGGATCTTTGCTGTGCCTTGTTCTGGTATGTCAGGAGCTGACGTGGCAGCAGTGCACATTTTCCAGGCAGCTGCCTGCAACTCTGTGCTTTCCCACAAACACATGAGCCCATGACACGACCTTGAGCACACCAGATGCACAACCTTCTCCCTCATCAGATGGAGTCCCGTGAGTCAGCATCCATTCTGCTAAAAGATTCCTGCTCGGAGCATCGACCCAGCGAGCAGAGGGAATATAATCCAACAAATCTATTCATGTCTAATTAGACACTGCTTGCACTCAAGTGGAATCTACCAGAAGCAAACAGCCAACACTGCCAGATTCATGGGGACTGGTAAGAAGTCACCAACTTGACTGCAACCTTCCTCTGCTCCAAGCAACAAATGGAGCTCAGTCACTGACTGAGGGAGGAATGCCTATGCTTCCAGCTTTGCTTCTGAGACTGACTGAGACTGGAAGCCCTGCACATCATGAAAAGCCAGATAACTCATCTCCTCTGTCTCTCACAGCCATGACTGAATCAAAGGGCTACACCCTGTGTGGGCTCTCATCTGTACTCCCATTTGGACTAGACTCCCATTTCAAGGCATAGTGGAAGACTACTCAGTAAGAACTAATTATACTTATGAATCCCATCCCTTACTGACTGTAATTACACAACTTAAGCATTGACTTTCTGCACCAGACTTTCATGCTGTATGTTACTTCATTTTGTGACACATTCCTAGGACAAATGGAAATACAAAATAAAAAAGCTGAACATCACAAACTCAGGGAAGCCACATTAATTTATGCATCCATCTGGTAAGTCCTGCTATTTTTTCTCACATAGTACTTGGCAGACAACAGTTATTTTCTATGGTTCAAACCACTTCATTATTTCATTAGCACTTTTACTGATTAATTAAAACATCATGTCAAAAAACATGAAAGCATAAAGTCTGTTAAATAGGGAATTTATTATCATCATCACAGTCTAAAATTGATGCCTTGATTGAATTTTCAGCAAAAGCTGCACTACTAATCGAAGCAAGCAAAATTACAATGTCATGTATGCTGTACCTAGCTGGTTGCTTATATGTTCAGAAGGAAACTAAGCTTAGTGGTGTATGAAGACAGAAAACTCCCTAAGGCAAGTAATTCCAACACAAAGGAAATGTGCAGGGAGACGTCTTCATTTGGAATCTCTAAGGGCAGTTAATGCATTAAAAACAGCATATTGGTTGTGAAGACAGATATTGATATAAAGACATTCTGACACTCATGGTTAGCCATAAATAACATTTTTTTAAATTAAAAAAAACACAGCTAAAACATATATAAACCAAAAGGAATTAGGTATTTAGATTTTGTGAGTGGTTATTCTTGTGTAGGGACTACAAGACTTTACTTCAACAATCAAAGCAAGCTCTAACTGTGAAAGCTGTCTTCACTTTCCTTCAGTAGACACTGATCTCAGTGGACTTAGGATAACGAGAGCTTTGGGAAATGGCTGAGGCAAACCTGCATGATGACATGAAGGCAAATGTTGATGCCAGAAGATGATGTGCAGCAGATATGTTATTTCTCTTTCATATTCTCTGTGTACAAAAAGCAAAAGGTGCTTCTGCATCCCTGACCCTGACAAAGGAAACATTAGAGTCCTTCCTAACATAACTTTGTGAGGGTGTCACCAAGCTGCTAGATGCTTATTATCATACTGGGAAAGCAATTAAATCAACTGAATTGTGTTTCTCACCTGGTGCTTGTGTGTCAAGTACAGAAAATAAAATTAGGTTCCCATTCTGAACCTGCCATCTTCTTGTCTTCCTTCACCTCAGCATCTCTTTCATGGCCAGAGATGAGACTTGATTTAAAGCAAGCAGATTAGTCAACAAGAATCCTGTACTGGAGAACAAGCTAAATAGGCTTTTTGTGAATTAGCAATGGTATTTAACGGTGTCTTTAAGTAGAAATAATACCATTCGTCCAAAGTGGAACAAGAAAAGCTATGAGAACTTGTAATGATAATTGTTGTTTAGCTCAGAGCCCAGAGTCAAAGGATTTAAGGTTTCACTCACAAGAAAAATTGTATTCCTTATGGTTGGAGAGAAAAAGTAAAATCATGACTTGGGTCTTTCCTTGAACAACACAAAGAAATAAGTGAAAAAAACCCCATGGATCACACAAAAAATGCCTATGATTTTACAGGACGGTGGGGAAGATGAGAGGAGGGATTTGCACACAATATTACTATACTTAAATCCTGTGTAACTGTATTTGTGATGAAATGTATTTTAAAGATCATCCACAGGGAAGCCTAAGCAAACAGAAGACAAACCTGAGTGGCTCTAAGATTGCTAACATTTGCATTTCACTTTCACATGCTGACCCAAATGAAAAAAACACAGAAGTAGACCAGCATATTTAATTTTGCCTTGCAGAATCTTTCAAGCTCACAAAATTAGTGTTATTTTCTCTCTGCAAAGAAAGCAGGAAAATAATTTTCATACTTTTGTAACAACACAAGGGTTTCAGGACAATCTAAATTCCTGCTCTAATGTTTGGAAATAGATTAAGAATATTTACTGTGAATTTTCATCCCACATGATTCTAAATACGGAAGAGCTTGGTTTTAAATGGGCTTTTTCACACAGCATATCTGTAGCCCTACTTTTCAAGCTGTAGTCAACCAGCAGGATATAATTCAGTCTTTAAATATCTCCTGCCTATTTCTAAGAATTTTCACATTAACCATTAATTGCACTGAAGAACTAATTTCTACAAACTAGGTCTACATATTACCCAGCAATATTAACACTGTCTTTAAGAGTCTTTTTTCTCCATGTGGAAACAAGTTTTAAGTCTTAAAAGAAAAGCTTATTTTCTATGTTTGCATGTAGCAAGGAGGATGCAGTGGACTTCCACATCAGTGATTTCTTGTTAATTGAAAAGCCAGCTTGGAAGGACCCAATACCTAATCACCAGAATCTACCAGGATGACGCACAAAAATATGAAAGAGTAATGTATTGTCTTTCCTCTTGTTGGCTAGGCAGCACTCCACTTGACTGACACTCTATTCAAAATGACCAGGCCAAACAGAAAGCTGAGAATTTTAGCCAGCGTGAAGACACACAGACTCATATAACTGCACTGCTCCCAGCAGCCAAGCTAAACTGCCCAGGTTTAGCAGGGCACCTCCATGGAGCAAGGCAGAGGATTCGGTGTGCATTGAGGAAGTACCAGCTTAGAGAGAAAAAAAACACTTAGACAAATCTTCCTCTTGCAATAACCTCACTTGCTCTTGAGAGTGGCTGAAATAGCCTCTGCAGTTAGACTGGGTAGGATGAACATCTTTGGTGGTTTTGGGCACACAGTCAAAGTATTCTGAAAATGTAGCAAACATGAAAGGTTACCTTGAAAGCAAACAGCAGGGGCCAGTCCGCTGCTAAGCCACAAAAGTACATCCATTAAGGATCTTTTAATGTCTTATTTGGGAAAGCTGGTAAGTACCAAATCAATGAAGATATAATTTTAGGTCACTGAGTAGGAATGCAGCAAAAATATTCTAGTCTTTTTTGGAGAAAAACAGGCCAATTCTTAGAACTAGGAAAGAAGTACTCTCTTCTGTTTTATACCAAGATGCCACTTTTTGAGTAATTTATACACAGCATCAGGTCACAAAGGATTGCACAGTTCTACAATGAAGATGAAGTAGAAGCTGAAAACAGAAATTAAATGCAACTGCATCTCACAGCATGAAAGTAATGTACATGAGGGGTGTTTCCTCTTTCATAGCCCTGCAGAAGAAAGCAAGAACACTCAGCATCATTAGCCTCCAAAAACTCCTCCCAGAGATGAGAACCCAAATGGATTCCACAGAACCATCTGTCTGTGCTCTATTCTTCCAGCCATAAAACTGTTCCTTGCCCAGGTAAAACAGATCAAATCCTCTGGCACAACTGCAACAACTGAGGAATAGATGCTTTGTGATTTCCTGACCCCAGTCCTGATTTTCCCCTCATCAGATGGCACAGTTTTAGGGTTACTCTGAATGGCATTATGTGAGAAACCCCAGATGGTTTTTACAGCTTTCAGAAAAGCACTTTGCCTTACCCTGTCACAGCCATTGTGCCAGTATCTGAGAAAGCTGTGATATAAAGCTGACTGTTGTTATTGCAGCAATAACATTTGCCAATATTTACTCAAGGAAGAGGAGTGGCAGATGGTTATAAATGAGTCATTGGTAAATAATGCAAGAACATTTTTTAGCTCACCCTGAAGTAATCCCTTGGGATTGCTGAAGATCTCTAGGAGAGAGACAACATTAATTCCATGGACATAGATTTAAGGAGAGTCTTCGCAAATTCAGAGATAGAATCTTGATTTTGAGCAAATTTTATACTGCTTTTTGTCTCATTGCTATCCATGCTTCTAAGTAATTTTGATTAACTACATTTACAAATGTTTGTAGTCCTTGAAGTCAGTGTCCCCAAAAGCTCAAATCAGGCTCCATAGTATCATTACCTCATAAATAATTTTCAATACGTGAGTGTAATGCTTTTTTTCCCCCCTAAATTAGACATTGCAACACATGCACACTAAAAATCATACATAATAGCAGCTGAACCACTGAGATGAGCAAGCAGTTTTGTCAATGTGGTTGGTGTGACTCAAACCTTAAATAAGAAAATTCTTATAGGGCCAGGTTTTTTTTCTATTGAAGTGCATTCATTTTCTCTCCTCCACTACCACAGTGTAGTTACTACCTATGGATTCAGGATTAAGGCAGCAGAAGCAAAAAGTCAGAAAATCTAAAATTAATCTACGTGAGTCAACAGTTAGGGAGTGGATTTTACTGGGAGCCTCCATTCATTGTGACAGAAAGATTTCAAAACGAAGGCAAGTGAAGTCAAGGCTAGACAAATAAAATGACAATTATTATTCCTTTTTAGAAATACAGTATATCTCATGAACATGCCTTCATTCTACTTCCTTCGGCGGATTGACACATACTGCCCTTGACTTTAAGCCCCAGCCACAATGAGCTCAGCTGTGTGCTGCACTTCCATAAATTCCCATACCCCAGTACCACCTCTAACCACAGCAATCAACCAGCCACCATATGGCTTAGTCCTTTCCTTACAAGCTTGTGCCTTACCAACAGGATAGATCCACATAACAGAAGCACTTGAAGCAAATTTCAGAACAGAAAAGCAAGTTTATCTAACTGGTCATTGAAGGAGGTAGTAAAGTTTCTCAAAAATTGAAATGTTCCCTCTTTCAGACTTCAACTCCTCACTTGTGCTTCAGACAGAAGCTTTTAGATCTGAAATTTGGTGCTGCTGCTGCCTAGCAGCATGTACACAAGGCAGCAACAAAAAGGAGTTCTGCTGGTGCCTAGAAAGCCCCAGCTCAGCATAACGTCATTGTAAACTTAGCTAAACGAGCTAGCATTGCTCATCAGTCATCCAGAATTAGC